>NC_134314.1:42092326-42825949 GCF_964195595.1 Calonectris borealis
ACAGGACCAGAGGCAATGGGCACAAACTGAAACACAGGAGGTTTCCTCTGAACATCAGGAAGCACCTTTTCACTATGAGGGTGACCGAGCACTGGCACAAGTTGCCCAGGGAGGTTGTGGAGTTTCCACCCTTGGAGATACTCAAGAGCCATCTGGACATGGTCCTGGGCAACTGGTTCTAGGTGGCCCTGCTTGAGCAGGGGATTGGACCAGATAACCTCCAGAGATCCCTGCCAACCTCAGCCAGTCTGTGATTCTGTGAGTTAGGTAGAACTGGCTGTTTGTCCCTCACAAACAGTTGCCAGCCTTCTTGGGAATTATCACAAGGTTGTGTGGGGCTCTTGGCAAGGGTACTAAACTTCTGCTCAATAGCAGGCCCCCAGAAAACACTGAAAATGTGGCTGGGTACTTAGGAGATATTACCCTGGTGACACTTCTGTGTTATGATGTTGGGTCAGGTGGTGAAGACAGTTAAAACTGCCTTTGATAGATCATATATGCAGTCAGGGCACCTGATTCATAAATTTTTAATGGCCCTACTTACACTAATTATCAGTGAAGCAGAGCAGATACGTTAGATCTATTACATTTACTGCAACAGGAATAGTACAATACTCACTGGCGTCAGCATTTTACATGAAGAATTAATTGTGCAGTTAAGATGTTGTTTTAAAACGTGTTTCTTCTCGGTGGTGAAAGTCTTCATCTGTGTAATACTGAAATTCTGCTACTAGACAGACCTGGAGATTCAGAAGGTGGTTCATAGTGTGGTAGTCATGGTATTTTTAGAAGATACTGATAATTATGCAGCTTTCTGGACCCATTCAAGAGAGTGCCCAACCATTTGAAGCAGTAACGTCGGCCTTCTCCAGTGCAGCCCCTTCAGGTGTAGCAGCTGGGTGATAAATCAAGGCATCTGCAGAAAGCTTCTGAATTGGCTTATGATCCTCTTTGAGGAAAATATATTTAACCCGCAGTGATTGATTTTTTGCAAATCGCAAATAGATTTATGAAGGAAGTAATACTTGCATATCCTTTGCCATTTGTATATATTGTCCTTGATGGATGTTGTACATGAAGGGGCCAAACCCTGAAGATATTCAGTGCTCATTTTACTGCCTGCTAACGTGAACGTTAAAATCGGGGACACTGTACATAGTGATAGGCAGGATGACATCTACACGGAGAGAAAATTCTCTCTTCTCCCACAACACAAATACATTTACTGTTGTCTGAAAATACACAAAGTAACTCAGTCTCCTTCCCTGGCAGAGGAAAATTTTCCCTTGTTAAGTTAGAGAGCTTGCTTCAGATGGTAACTTGGGAGAGGGCGGTACCTGACACTGAGAAGTACCTGCCCAAGGACCCAGACTGAAGCCTTGCATCTCAGGGGGTCACTGCAATATGGGGAGCAGACCTCCTAGTTACACTCTGGAGCCTTGTGAGCTACAGAAGTGGATGGGAAGCTGTGATTCGGGAAGGTGCAGGTTAAAAGGGGTTGTGGAAGCTAGTCAATACATGTTTTACCTATGGAAGATGCACCTTCGTAACTCATAAGAAAGCATCCCTTGAGGTTGTTTTAACAAGAAAAAAGTAAACTGTTTGTACTACAAGTTTGTTTTGGGAGGAGGAGGGAGTAGTGTGAAGGCTCAGTAGGCATTGTTCCTTTGCAAGCACTTCAGTCTCACTGTCCTCTGCTTCCATGATGGAGACCTCTGATTCAAGGCCTGTGCATGAGTTATCGGGGAAGAAATATTAACTGTCAGTGTCTAAGGAGGGTCTTTTTCCCCATAAAGCCTCCCTCATTAACATGCTCCCACCAGTGCAACTTCTGATCTTGCCAGAGATTTTCCATCGAGATAATCCCTGCACAGCTGTCTCCTACCACCCTTGCAAGCCGACATGGAAACAAGATCAGCCATGCCATCAGCATTAAAAGATCTTAGAGTTAATAGCACCATGCAGTAAAGCAGCAAAAAAAAAAAAAAAAAAAAATCTGATGCATATAACCCTTTCCAAAATGCATTATTTAATTTTTTTTTTTTAAAGTGATTTTTACCACCCAGACTTGTTTTTTGCAAGGATTTGAACTTAAGTTATTTAGATATTTCAGATTGATTAGCAGCTGTGGGGTGCTACTAATGAAAGTAATTACTTTAGTCCTGAGAGGACAGCAGCATGTTGTAAAATATGACATAACACTCCTTTAACACAATAAAAAAGGGTTTCCAAGTAGATACGCTCTCTGTTGCTGCTTGAAATGTTTGTGAGTTTTGGCTTTGCAAGTTGTTACTGCTTCTGTCCCTCCAGCTTGGGTAACTACACAGAAAAGAGCGTTAAAATAGGCCCATCTGACTTCTCACACTCACTTAAATGTGTTTTTCTTGGTGCCCCCTGTTTCTGAAAAATATAAATGTCATTTAACCCTTAGTTCACAAATGGGGTGGTGGGACAAAAAGGACCCATAAGTGCTGCGGGAGGGTGGAGTGGGGAGGGGATGCAGGAACATCAGAAGGAGAGGAAATCCGCGGGGATTTGGCTCAGCTGGGTCCAGAATCAAGAGGGTGAAATTCTGCAGAGGTGAGTGCCAAGAACTACACTTGCTCAGATGTAAAAACTAATCTCTGCTTCCTACAAGGCGGAGAATGACTGATTAGGCTGCAGAAACAGGTCTGAGAGTTTGGAGTGGGCTGGGAAATGGATTTGATCTGTCTGATAAAGTTGTAAGGAAAGGCAAGCCTGGCTCCAGGGCTCTGGGATGCAGAAATGGAGCTGTGGAGGAGACCAGAGGGAATTATTAACTGGGAACTTGTCACGACCTGAAGGGTTACCTGGCCTGCAGGAGTAAGGAGATGGCAACCCTGGCCTGCAGGAGTAAGGAGATGGCAACCATGGGTTTGCAGGATTCTGTAATACACAAGGACACAGAGGCTTCATCCTCTAAAGTTCTCTGCTTTAATGTTACCAAAAATAACACAAAATTCACCACTAGCAAGTATACCTGTGATCAATACAGCGAATCTCTCTCTCTCAAGCTATTACAAATTATTAGCAGCAATCAGTAATAGCAGCAACAAGTATATATGTAATATTACAGGTTACTACAAACTTATCCCTAGTAAACTTATTGATGATATAACAGCAGATATACTTACGATAGATTACTTATATGCATATATATGTTTGTTAATCATATTACCGATACCAAGTGCATCAAACCATCCCAGAAGTGGGAGGACAAACCGAACTGACCCCAGAAGTGGGCCCAGGAGGGGGACCAATAAAGTGACAGGCAAAGTATCATTTCAAAGATGATCCTTGTCATGGAGTTGGGAGTCAGCCAGGCATGTCCGGTGAGGGTCCAAGAGCTTGTCTAGGAGGTATTGTAGAAAGTTCATGCAGGAAGCTCAACCTGATTAGGAAAAGGAAAACTACATGCAGCACGGGAAGGTCTCAGAGGGAGAAGCTCCATTTTGGATAAACATTAAGTTGTTTCTATATCACAGAGACATAAGAGAGCATAGAACGCCACCCCTTCAAGCAGCCAATAGGTGCTGTTAATTTCTATTTTTCACATGGGACGGCCAATAGATGATTTCTGTTCTCTCAGACCAATTTTTATTTTCCAGACTGTTTTCCTGTTCTTGCAGTTAGAACAGCCAATGGCAGTTACTGATCCTTACTTTCTCAGGATGTTTTCCCCTTTTTCCAGACTATTTTTCACCATTTCAGACGGTAAGTTGCTGTTACAGTCCCTTGTTTTTGCGCTTATTGGTGGTATCTCAGGATGCCTCTGGTTTCTAGGTACCCAGCAGCACTTCAAAGGCTGCCCTTCTCAGGGGTGCTGCTGGTTCCCCGGCTGGCAGTTCCCAGGCTCACAGGCCGGCAGGCATTTTCTCTGCCAGTATTTCAGCAGACACCTTCTTCTGTTCTCCCCTTGCAACCAGGTCGCCTTTAGGGCTGCTCACTTCAAGAGTCCTCTGCAAATACTCTGTGTGGTTTTGAGTACCAAGTCTCAAAAGAAATACAGCAGAGAATGAACAAGCAGAGAGCTGGAAAAAGTGATCTAAGAGGAAGGGACAAAAGAACTTCAGTGTGTTTTAATCCAGAGTAGAAAGTAATGAAGGACGTGAAGAAGGGAGGGAGACAAGAATCCCCATCTGCAGTGATCCTCCATGCTTCAGTAATGGAAATTACAAATAGTAATATCTTAATTAATATGTTAGAAGCAGATTAGGAGTCATTTTGATAAAATGCCTTATTTTGTGGAGAAAAGAAGTAAGTGTGGTAATTGTTTGGTGTACAACACTGACAGTATTGCAGTCTTGAAATCTCTGTTTATTGTCCTTGTTTCTGTGTTATATACCTCCACGTGTAAGAAATGACGTGGAAATCCAGTCTATTTGCTGGGACTGCTGACAAATGTATCGTTTAATGTGTTGCAATTTTTTTGTCATTTATGAACATTTTTGCACTAGAATTGGAGTAGAGACCTCCCGCGCATGTTGCATAGGATCCTGCGCAGCCATGAAACAGCAGCTTTGGTAGCTGACCTAACCTGGCGCAGAATTGAGCCTGTGGTCCGAAGAGAAAAGCTTCGTCCCCTTCACCTGCTGCTGTGTAACCCGAAACACCAAGCACCATGAGAAATGTGCAGCATGGAGGCTTCATGCACAACAACATCAGAGAGTCTTTGCTATCTTTGACCCAAACTCACGGATAGGATAGGATACGATGAAGTCCCTAAACCCACTCTTTTTCAGCAGGCTTTGTAGTCACTAGGCTGGGCTCTCTCCTTACTAGGATCTCCTCAGAGATGCTTTTAAGTTGCTTCCCAGTATTTGGAGACCATTTTCAGGCTGCTTCCAAAGTGCTGAGGTCAAAGGGAGCCCTCTGGTAGGCTCAGCAGTTTTGGGACCTTCCCTAAAGCGTTTCCCTGTGTGAACCAGGTGAGCAAGTTTTAGCCCATCGATAATGGTTTTGCTTGGGTGTTACAGCCAGCTTCTCGACAGCGGTGCTGGGGGATCAGTGCATGGGTTTAGGAAATGAGAATTACCGTCCCAGCTGTGCTGACTGGCGGGGCGATACCGTGCCCCATGCGGTGATGTGCGACCTCCACGTTCACTCCCCCACTGCACTGGGTTTCTCTCACTTGCCCATTTTCCAGGGTGTGCCAGATCCCTGGATATTTGTGTTTCCTCTTGCTGTTCCAGTACCCTGTGATGGGACACAACTGGAAAAATTACCTTCTCGTGATGGTAACAGTGTGCACCATAACCGGGGCACACACCGCTCCATGAGTTACGGTGGACATACTCAGCATTTCCACCCATGTTTGTCTGAATATGTCTCTCTCCCTCCCTGGCCACTGCATCCCTAGGATTTCATCCACTGACTTTCAGCTTGAGCCTCATTAAGCCTTTAATTGACACACCGCCTGCACTCCTGCCAGATGCCTAGTGATATTGAGGAATATTGTGCTACTACTGTAACATCTCAGGTACCCACGTTGTCTCTGTGATTTGGTGCTGAACTGGGGGACAATGGTCCAGCTACCTCACCGCATCTCCCAAGACGTCAGCTGTGACGGTACAGGAGGGACTGGGTCATCGCTGCTGGCAGCTCCTAAGTTGTGTTTTTCTTGAAGAGGAAGAACATCTCCAACACTTTTTTGTCAGCTGGAAAATATTTTGAAACTGGTAAATGTGTGTTTTCTTCTTCTCTGCTCTGTCAGTCAGAGCATTTTCTGATCGCTGCCTGGCTGCACATCTTTACTCGTGTTTATAAAAGATAGGATCTAGCTCAAATAGAAGTTTGTGGGTTGGTGCCAGCTGGCATTAGATTATTGTAGTGGTGTTTTCTGGTGTTGAAAAAAATCTATAAATGTAGGAATTAATTTTTTCTTGAAATTTTCCAGCGTGTCTTTTGCAGTGTTTACCTGAGTTGCCATTATGTGCTGGCTGGGAGAGTGTGGGGTTGCTTGTGCTGGCAGGGAGGAGGGTTCAGAGCAAACGCGAGGAGGAGGAGGAGAAGACCTCTGCGCTGCCACACCGACACAGGGGCAGCGGGGTCCCCAAACTGAACGGCAGGTACTGCCTGTGCTATAGGTAATTTGAAAAGCCGTGTCTCTAAAACCATCTTTCTGGAACGGAGGTGGAGCACGGAGGTCGGAAGGCCTTTCCTGGCAGGGGAGGACGTACCCTTGGGAGTAATAAAGGAGGGAAGAGCAGCAGAGGAGGAAAGGCAGTTTGTTGCAGAAAGGATTTTGGCACCTTCTGCTCCGAGTGAGGTTCTGCAGTCAGCTTTGGTGGGATCTGTATGGCCTTTTAATTGATTGGCAGGTGGCTCCTGTGCAGAGGATGACGGTGAGGGACAGTTCTCCCATCCAGAAGCCCCACTCTGTGTGAGCGTAACGTGAAAGCCCGCTCTCCCACGAGCGCAGCCGCGTGCCTCCTTCATTCCCAAGGTTGGGCTCCAGCACTTCTGTTAAACAGCAGTGAGCTGGAAAGACCTCCTAACTGGCTTTATGCAAATGGGACCGAGACATCTCATGCATGTGTGTTTGCACACAGGCACTGTCTCCTATCAAACAATAGATATTGTTTTGTCATGTAAATAGTGCTGAACGGGTGAGGGCTTGCTGAGAGTTGAGCTCGCTTGTACTGAATGGTTTTGACATGTGCGTGCACGCAGGTGTTGAAAGAGAGGGCGGGGAGAGTAATAAAGTTGTGAAACTTCGATGATATAAGCCAAATAAAAAAAATCAAATCATGTTATATGGTAAGTGGTAAGTGTATAACCTGCATAGTGGATAAGGGGGGTCAGGGCTACACGGCAAAGAGATAAGTAGGTGGGGAAGAAAAACAGTTGTCTTCATACAAGGAGATTAGTGATGTCTAACCGATGACTTGAAACTGCCTCTTTGATCTTCATCATTGGTCTCCATGTGTCCGTGCCTCTCTCCAAAAGCGTTCTGCTCGGCAGGTGCAACTTTGGAGGTTGATTTTGGTGGTAACAAGGCATCGCCTGAGAGCTGCCGGGCAGCTGAGGATTTACATTCAGCGAAGCCGGCGGGGGAGGTCGGGTGACAGAGCCACACTCGACAAGGCAGCTGGGGAGGCCGCGGTCGCTGTCTCCCCGCGTTCGCCGCCTGTGGGGTTGGCTGTTGGTCTGGCTGCAGGCGGCCACCAGCTGTGGTGGAGCAGTGACATCAATCAGTCCGGTCTGGTTGTGGTGAGAAGCGTGATGAGCAGCTGTCATGCAGATGCTCCCTGGGAGGTTGCTAAATAGTCATTGTTGAAGTAATTAATAGCAACAAGTGAAAAAAAAAAAGCCCAGAAAATGTTTTCAGATGTCCCAGACCGTGCTGATACTTAGGGTGATGAATCACACAACTGTCCGTATGAAAACGGAATAATTTTACTTGGTACGATAAAATATGCAATGAAAACAATTGGAAAAAAAGCAGAGACCAACATATAAGCTACCAGACTTTTATGTAGGTGTCCAGTTCAAAATGTTGATTGGTGTAAAATCTAACTCCAAAAATAGTATTGATGTTGTTGTAAGGAAAAGTATGAATCAAAAGCATATTGTTCTTGCTGTTTTCCAGATACAGCTGCTGCTGTGTGGTTTTCATGACACCTTTGACTGGTTTTCAACTGTCTTTTGGGGCAGGAAGAGGTGAGAGGCAGAGTCCTCCCTTTAGCAAAATACATACATTTTTCCTGAGTAGTTTCTACTGGATCCATGATGGAACTGGAGAAAAATCACTTAAAGGAAAGCAGTGCTGCAGGTCTTGGAAAATCCCTCTTAAAGTCAGTTGAGAGAAATGGCAGATATATCTGTATCCTGCAGTAAATGATAAAATGAGTTCCAGGAAACTCACTCTTTCTAATGCAATAATCCACTCTGCTGAAAAATGCTGTTACTCTAAAGTGAGTACAATCTTTGTGTTTATGTCATATTTTAAATATGACAAACTGCTTCGCAAAGAGGTTGGACAAGAAAAAGAGCATTTTGTAGATTTTAATATACTGTTATGTACTAATAAGCAAAGAAACCCATTTTGCTCTGAGAGCCGAGCAAAGAAGAGATGGGCAGTATTTAGACGTAGGAAGTTTTCTTAGAAAGACTTTTTTATTATTATAAAATAGTAGCTATTATGTACCCTCCCCTAACAAAATAGTCTGACTCTGAATCTTAACACCAGGCTATTCTAAAATAATTCAGAAGCATTTTATTCCATTATATCGCATAAAATGAAGCTACCAGGTGCTGAGAGTTTTTCTTGGACTATTCAGCATTATTTCTGGTGATAAACTAGAAAAGAGAATTTGGGGTCCCTTGCAGAAAAGTGAGGTCCCTTTTTCTTTTTCTTTTTTCTTTTTTCCTTTCATCTTGTACCTTGGTACCCATAGAAACTTTTTGTTAGCTATGTGAGCGTTCTTTTATTCAGATACTAATTTAACTTGGTGATTGTACTGAGAGTGACCTGTGCTCTGGCTTGCATCTTTTCCATTTAGCGCAGGGGACTTTATCAAGTTGATTAGCTCATGTCTCTTAAATCTTTCATAGTTTTCAGCTTTTTTCTCTTTCCTCAGAGAGGAAGCTGGTTGTTTTAATCCTTTCTGTGAATTTAGGAGGGGCTATCGCCTAGCCTTTCAGTATCTGTGATATTTGATGTGTCCTGGACTTTCAAAAATCATCATTCTTGTATTTTTTTGTTACGGATGTGTAGGCAATAGGGCTGCTGAAGCAGCATGGCAAGCAGTTTGGAGGGGAGGGAGCAAGGGAGGGGGAAGGTGCATAGAGTGTTTTTCGCCTGCTCGGCCAGTTGCACGGGAGAGAGGCCGGAGCTGCGAGCTGGATGACCCTGCCACTGAGCGGCTGGCTGCCCACCCGCGCCGTGCTCTGCAGTTCCCGGCCAAACATCTCCTAGAGCATCTGTAGGGCAGCGTGACTCGTTGAGCCACGGGCATCATCTGTGGGGAAGCGGCTGGACCTCAGCGCCTGGGGATGGTGCCTCGCTGCTGCCAGTCGGGAATACTAATCCACAGTCAACCTGTCCTTTTCCGCGCTCCGATGATGGGGTTAGCAGGTTATCCTCGGCGGTGAGCAGGTTATCCTCGGAAGGGATTGCCCTGCAGCGGAGCAACTGAACCTGTGGGTATCACACCTCGCCGGCTTCCCTGGAGAGGCTCGGGAAGTAGGTGTTGCTTTCCCAGTCTGCCTCAGGTAAGTAATCTGATCTTAAACAAAGAAACACAGAGATGGCTGTTTCTTATTTAAAAATACATTAAAACAAAATCCTTTTTTTTGTTTTGAAGGCAGAAGGTTTGAATATTCCCATGCTCTGTGCTTCTCCCGAACTCCCGGATTTGGGGGGTGACAATGAGGGATTTAATTCTGGGCAGCAGGTGCTGGAAGCAGGGATGCGATGCAGCGCCTGTAATCGTGTTGTCGGGTTCATTTTGCACCATCTGGGTGTGAAAGGGGCAGTCGAGCTTTTAATTGTAGTCCTTGGGCATCTGGTACCTTCCTCCTCCTTCTGCGGGTGCAGACATGTTCAAGGAAAGATGCTGTGTGTGTCTGAGGCATGTAGAGGGTTAAAGCTGGCGGGGAGCGATGCCACAGCCCATTGAGTCGCTGCGCTGGGGAAGGGTCCCTTGGGAGGGGAATGAGAAGGTTGTTCCCCCTCCCACTCCCACTGGTCACCCATCGCCTTTTCCTACCAGCTCAGGAGAAAAGGAAAGTTGGTCTTTCAGTTCTCTGGGCTTCCTGTCCTAATCAGAAGCACTTTTCTGAGTTGCAAATAATCCCAACTGAGGAGATGTAAAGCAGCCGGCGTGGGGAATGTGACCTGTTGTGTGAGCAGCCGTCTGCGAAACAGCCCGGAGCAGGAGCCAGGCTTGTAACGTGACTGCCCTTCAGGAAAGGGGACCGACAACTGCCGTGGACAACATGAGAGACATCCGTAAAAGACCGATAGCTGAGTCAACTCCTTGCTATGCTTTTATACGTGATCCAAGCGGTGGAAGAGGCAAGAAGGCAAACTACCTGATAACAGTGGTGCCGTCGCAGTCTGTCACTCCAGCGTGGCAGGGCATGGCAGGCTGAGGAAGCTCATGATCTCCGGGGGGAACGTACTGCAGTAATGGGAAGGCAGCGAGAGAAAGGGAGAATAATCAGACTAGGAAGTGAGTACGATTTCCAGCGTTTACCTTGCGTAGGTACGTACCTGTTCACCAGACTTCTCCATGGCAGAACTAAACTTTGCACTGTTGCAAGTCATTTGAAGTGTTAGTGTATGTTTCTAGTGGTGTGGCTAAGATCGAGCATCCACAGTTTCTGTGCATTTGCTCAGAAATGTCAGTGTGTCAGGAAAATGTTTGCATTGAGCTTTTTGCAGTGAATATGAAAATCTCTCAGTGTCAATGATGTTACTGCTTTCTTTTGAATTTAAGGGGTAAGAAAACCGAACAGGGTGTGACCACAGATGTTTTAAGATGCACAGAGTTGTCAGTTTATTGTGCATGACTCCATCCAGCGTATGGGCAGCCAGGTTAGATGTAAGGATGGGGACAAACAAGTGATGGTATAGTTCATCTGGAAACCACCGCTGCACACGCAAGGAATGACACAGAAACAAACCACCTCACTTCCTGAAAAACTCGCGGAGAAAGATCCCTGTTGTAAGGCTTGCCCTGCACTGTGTGCCGGTCCCAGAGGGAAGGAGTGGGAAGCGCTCCTGAGTTACGGCGATGCTGCTTTGGGATGTGATGGGAGGGTCAGGGGGGTGTTTGGAGCAGGGCGGCTGGGCTCAGGGGTTCAGCTTGCTTCGGTAACATGTGTCACTGGAAAGCAAATACTTAGGGAGGTGAGATTGAAACTTGGGTTGTTTTTCACAGACTAAATTATTAAGTGTAGGCCATCTGTATTTCTTGGCTTTTTTATGTGGTTTGTACTATACTGGGCACATCACTGTGCTGGAAGGGCAGGGTATGATGTGTACAGTGCTGGTGAAGGAAACGAGGGTTTTTTTCTTCTTAATTCCATCTTTTCCGTGTTACTAGGGTGTCCAAACTGTGTCCGTCACATTGAGGGGGTGGGTGAGACCAGTCCAGTGGCACAGGGTGCAGCACTGCTTCTCTGACGTCCATTCTTGTGCTGCTTTTGAGACCCAGAAAGTTTTTGTCTTGTTTCCCTGAATAAATGTGCAGCTATTTCCATGTTGCTCCAAACAATTTCACACCTAGAAAGCAAGAGGATGGTAAAGAAAAGCTAACCTGAATCTTTTACCTGGAGGTAGTATTGCCTAATGCTTATACTTAGAAATCAAAAGTCAATTATCTGGAGTTATTTTCTAGCTTTGACATAACTTTTCTATTAATTTTGGAGAAACCAGGAACTTTCCTGTGCTTTAAAGGGCCCTTTTCTAAAATGCATGTGATATTCTTGAGCATAATACTCACCTCAAAGGGTGTTAAAAGTATTAATGCTCATAAAGCATCTTAAGATTCATTAATACAAATTACCATAGGAGTGCAAATTAAATTCTGGAAGGATCTTCTACTACAGCAAATGAACCAACATGGTTTTAATATACATGAGCTTGTGATTAAAAATGTTTAGTGTAGATCAGTGATCCTGCAGGGTCCAAGGACTTTGGATACCACGTTAGTGACACAGAGGATCACGGTACCCTATTAACCATTCCATTAAGCAGGGCTACAGCACCTTTTTGTTGCAGAAGTGTACTGGTGGGTACGATCTTATAACATTGGAGTGATGTTCATTAAAAGGTCTCGCCCTCAGTATTTAGAAGATGGGGAGTTCATGTGCCACAACAACCCATGCATTTTTTCCTTGTTGCTGGGAGCGTCTTCCTGGTATGAGGATGGAAATGAAATCTTTTCTGCTGTTCTGGTGATGATCTACCTGCTGAAGCTGTTAGCAAAAACATCAGTACTCTGAGTGGTGGGATTATGATGGGGAGGGTTTTGTACTATCAGCTAAACCGAGACAAACAAATCAATTTAGGGGGGCAGCAAAGCCGTTAGGCAGTAATAGGTTTTAGTTATTGCTGTTTTGAGATGGATGCAAAGGGATAACATAAGAGTGAAAGACATTGTATTCCACTATCAATCTCCAAGATCATCTAGTCCCTGTACCAATTACCCTTAGACTATGCAAAGGCTGTAATACTGGTAGGTGATAAGGAGCAGTGCAGTGGTATTTCAAGAGAGAGAGAAAGATAAATCATCTGTATACACACTGGCTATCTTGAAGGTGTTTTTCCTGTACTGAAACAATTAAATACCAAAGTGTGAAAAGCACAGGTAAAGCTGAAATCCTCCCAAACTGGGCAGGCTCTGGATCCTACAGCGCAAAGTGATCTGCGGATACATTTTCTGGAATTATGTCAGAAATCTCTTTTCAGCTCCGATGGCTAATTGGACGGGTCAGTGGAGCCCGGGAAGAACATCATGCTCACAAGTTTGCATGATGAGTGCTAAACCTGAATTGTTTCTGGGGTCAGTGTGGCGTGATGTCAGCACTGCGGGGGGAACATCATTTCTTGCTGACAGCAAAGATGAGTATTTCCCAGTTGCAGGTTGTGATCCCTCCCAGAGGTGTCCTTGGGATGGTTTGGGGGAGGCTGTGAAGCATTTTATACTTGTGAGGGAACAGTCAGCTGCCTTTAATTGCTGACAGCACTCAGTCCTTCCAGGGCAGAGGTTTGTATATTTATATCAGCAGCCAGTAATTATAACCTATTCTTGTTCCGTTGGCCAACGCAGGCTGAGCTACTATTAGCAGTGGAGGTAGTTAACCCATCCTTGGCTAATTAAAGTCTGGGAAACCTGGGGGGAAGGAGAGAGTGAAAGGGGGCCACACAAATACAGGTTAGGCCAAAAGAGAGTTAAGCTCTCAGAAAGTTTAAGGATTTTTGTCCCAAACTAGGGGAATGAGGGCACATTGAAAATATGCTACTGTCTACATCCCTCTGCACTGCAACAGAAGTGCAATGTCTTCAGGAGGCTCCAAGGGTTTTTTGTGACCCCCTCCCAAAGCGATGCGAAGACGAACACGCGGGGAGGAGCTGCTGCAGTGCTTCCGTCTCTGAAACCTCGCTGACGGCAGTGTTGTTTTCTGATCCACAGGTCCAGAGGATGGCATAGCAATAACGTCACCGTCCAGGGAGCTGGGGTCCTTCCTCGCCTGCCTGCATGCTGCTTGAACCGATCCCAAACCTTTGTTTTTGGACCGAAGAAACCTGAAAACCTTTCTCTCCTAATTCATGAGCCAGCAGGATGTGGTCGCCGTGCTTTCAGAACGCCTGCTCGTAGCCGCCTACAAAGGCCAAGTGGAGAATGTGGTGCAGCTTATCAACAAGGGTGCCAAGGTAGCGGTTACCAAGGTAACAAGAGAAAAACGCTTTGCGAAATCCCTGGGAACTAACATAACTCCTAGATCATTGTCTGTGAAAATGCCCTCGTAGCTTTACCATTCTGAATGTGACTGAGGTTAGTGTTTAGATTTCCTTAAAGTTTATACTTAATAGCTCATGTGAATTTACAGTATAGTGCATGTCCTGTATTTATACGCTTCCCAGTGGACACAGCTGCGGTGAACGCCGAGTCGTTAGAAACGTAGTGTGTCAGCGGAGGGACAGCGACGTTTTTCAAAGCGTGCATTGACTTTTGAACACTGCGAACTGATGAATGGAGCGATTCATCACTGTCGAGGGAAGGCAGTTCAGAGCGCCCGTCTTTCTGGGTGAGGGGATGGGGGAAAGCCACCTGTTGCGGTAGGGTAAACGTACACAGAAAGCGTTTCTTGCCAGTGAAGTCTTTTGGTTCAGCAGCCTCACTTGTACCTGACATCTTCATTGATTTGTGCCATGTAGTCCCCAGTCAGTTCCAAACTTGGGGGTTGCAAACTGTGTTCCCTGTGCCTTCGAGATAAGGTCAGCATCAAAGGATTTCTGCTTAGATGTTAAGAGAGTTCAAACCGATATTCACCTATTCCTAACTCTCAACATGTTATAAATAATACTAGCATATAAAAGATGAGACGAGTGGCTGTTGCAGTGGTTTGATCAGCAAAAAACCTTAAAAAGAATTAGGTAAGTTAGATCTTTAGAGCTGTAACATAAAATTTGGGACGTCCTGTTTTGATAAACTATTGTTCTCCATCGTATCTAGTTTTATTTGTATTTCCATATTGGTTTTGAACATTGTATATGTATGGGAGCTAATATTTACAGATAGAAAGCAAATGTGAGTACATTTGATAAGTAATGTCTTTTCCTCTTTTTATCTGTCAGTGACAGTTGTTTTCAATCCCTTTGCAGTGTTTGAGTTGTAGATAGTATTTATTTGGAAAGCTGGAGTGATCCAAAGAAAACCGGTGTTTGTAAGTTTTGTTTGCCAAAACTAAGTGGCCTCTTGTTGGCTAGATTCAAAGCACAGATGTAATAAACACGAATGGTCCCATAAAGATCCCTGTTTGGCTCTGTTGTCCAAGCAGCTCTGTAGCTGATGAACAGCTATTAAAGGTAGTCAGTAATAGATCAGGAAATACTGACTTACAGATGTCTGAATGGTAGCTCAGGGTTTTGTGGTTGGGTTTTTTTTTAAGATCATGAGCTTTGAGACTGCTGAGGGACCTACCTGAAAATACATAAACGCTTGAAAGGATGCCATGCTTTGTATAAATTTGTGCATGAATGTAATTTCAAATCCAGCTTCCACACTGTTTGAATATAAAATGTGGTGTCCTTTGTAATGGTTGCCAGAATAATCATGACACTGATTATTTAACTGATTTAACTGTTTCATGGAATTAGTTGCCATAATCTACAATTCAAATGCAAAATTGACACTTTTTCATTGTTAAGGTTGTGTATTATGGAATTATCAGCTCCTTCTGTTAATGACAATAAGAAGCAAATTGTGCAGATCTGACTTGCAAACACAAAATCAGGTTAATTTGATAAAATGCAGATTTGCTAGAGTTGACAAGTTTTTCTTTCCTATACGATATAGGTGGTTTCCTGCTTCTTGCACTTGCTTTGTTGTTCAGTCCTTGTATGGAAAATCAAAGCAAAGCTCTCTGGGCGGCAAAACAGCGCCCAGGTGCAGAGCGTTGGTGTTGGAAAGCCGTGCTTGCTGGTGAGCTCTGAGGCCATCCCTGTAGCTGACCTGGCACTATGGGATTGCAGCTATTTTCTAGAGGTTGTAGGTCATCCCCATGGAGCCCAGGGCGGGGGAATGACAAAAGCTATCCCTCTTGTCATTCTGGATGCATCCTGGCACGTCAGCAGACAGCACAGACGAGGTACTTGGGTAGCCCAGTGACAAGCCCTGCTCAGAAGAGATGAAGTCAGATCGGCAAGACTGTGGAGGAGTGCACAGAGGAGTGGAGAGGCTCTCAGAGGAAGCGGCCGAGACTACGTGCATGGAGTATTTTGGGGGTGCTCACGCACTTATTCCTCCCGTGCTGTGAGCCAGATAGAGGTGAGCTTAATGTGAACCAAGAGGCATGAGACCAAGCTGCTGCCCTCATCAGAGCCCATCAGTTCAGGCTCAGTAATGTCCTATCCAGGTCTGCACAGCATCCAGCGTGCATCTGGCTCTCACCCAGCCAGCTAGCTGCATAGGGAGAGCATGTGCATATTTGCCTGTGAAAGGCTGTATAAACATACCCTGGAAGAGCTTGGCTTGCTAATCTGATGACACACAAAGGCTGGAAGGAGAAAGAGCCATTTAAAGTCAAGGACAAGGATGTCACAGGAGCAAGCACATATAAATTAGTCTCAAGTATACTTAAACTGGAAATTTGAAGGGATTTTTTAGCCATCAGAGAGCCAGGTTCTTGTGCAGTCTTTCAAAAAGCAGAAGAGGCGCAAAACGACAACTACTTTTAGGATAGGGGTTGTTAATTTTAGGATGGAAATAGATGGCATGCTTGTTGTAGCGGAGAATTATTGATCAAGCTTTCAGATAAATTGAAACCCGGAGCCCTCTCCCCTCCCCAAGATAAAACTCGTTGCAAATGAAGCATAAAAATAAATTTATTCATATGCATGCCTTGGTTCTGTTATACCTATATGTCTTCTGCTTTTATTCAAAGTCTTCAGTTTGTTCTGTTGAATTAATGTTAAATTCTAGGGATTTGCTCCAAACGGAGAAAAAAAAAAGGGGGGGGTTGTACTTCTCAGCCAAAATTCCTGCTGAATTCTATCAGAGTTTTATTGGAAGAAGACATGCAGAGACAAAGCTCTTTGGAGGGAGGGAACAAGTCCCCACACCACTTTAGGCTTAAAATTTATTTCTGATACGCATCTGTAAGCGTAGACCAATTCTTGTGGAGAAACACCATGCAGAGCCACAGCTTGAAGTGACCAGGATCTAGAGCTAAATGCTAGAGAGTTCTTTATTCAAACTGAATTAATTGAGCATAGCTTAAGAAAAATGAAGCATATTTTCTGTAACAAACCAAATACCATTAAATGCTGGATAGCTGGCAAGGTCGTCCAGTTCTATTTTTATCATATATAGAGAAGGTCATATAATGTGGTTAATCGCTGCTTCAGTAAACAACAATTCAGCTGCAAAATAGTATTTCATTTTTGTCACCTCTAACTATATGATTTCAGAAGAAGAATAGTATGAAAAAATCAAAATTCAGTGGAGAACCAGTGTTTCCAGAGCTCACTTCAGTGTTTCCTCAGGGATGCACTTGTTTCATTTTGACAACGTTGCTAGCAAGGCAGCTGTGCAGGTGAAGTCAATATGGAAGTGTACACTCCAGCATCTTCCCTGACTCCAGTGAGGGACACTGGGGCTCTTTCCAGATTTGGGGCCTTTTAAAATAGGTAAAGAAGAGCTGATGGCCAGCAGGTCACAGCGCTGTTGACGATCTGACACCAGGGAGCCCAGAGTGGGAGAGGGCTGGTGGCCCTGCATTGCACATACATCAAGCGCTCATCCTGGTGCTGGGATCTCTGCCACCAACAGACGGTTTGGTTCTCAGCGTGTGAGGCTTCATGGTTGACCAGGGTGGTCTGTTCCTGCTCTGCCTCATAGGACAAAGAGATGATTTCCATTTTTGTGCCTTTTTGTCTGACATTCTTTACAGATGTGAAATTTATAGCTGTTTTTTTTATGAAAAGGGCAAAAAATGCCCTGAACAACTGATCATACAAATTGGCTGATCCAACAAGCAGGTGCCTTTATACAGTATTTTGGTGAATATGCTGCAAACGCTGGAAAATTAAGAACTGAGCCTGGTATAATTAAGTCTTTTCTTTCAAGCAAGAAAGCTGGTCCCATCTTTCAGTCCTTTTGTAGTAGAGCTTTCTTTCAGTAAAGTTACTGATAGCTGCATCTTCAACATTAAACTGCTGGGACTTTTGCTGAGCTACTCTGCCTTGCTGTCCTTCTAGGATGTTGTTTTCCTTTTCCTGGGTTATTTTTCTTTGGATTTTCTGAGTTGAGATAGGTTAGGGAAAGGGCTGAGAGCCACTAGGAGTGGGCTGGGAGGAACGATAGTAGTGACATTATCAGACCAGGTTGGCTCTTTTCTTAATCTTGTCCCCAGAATGGTGCCTGGAGGATGGAGAGAAGAGGGATTTCACCTTCCAGGCATCAACTTCTGGTGTATCCCGAGGATGCCTGGCTGAAACGAGGCACTTCGGGGGGAACGGCATCCCGTAACGTGGGCTTGCTCCATGCCTGGAGATGGAATTTCCAGGTCTAGACATCTGCATTACAGCTCCCCAAAACAAAGCGTTACTGGGTGTTGGGTTTCACTGGGGCGTTGCAGCTCAGGGTTTAGCATTCAATAGTGAGAATTAACAGGGCCAGAAAAAGCTGTGTATTAGCAAGCACCCGCAAAGGAGCGTGCTGCTTCCCTGTTCAACGTGAAAAAGATTGCCAGAGGAAGTCATAAGGTAGTACAGGCAGTTTTAATGTAATTTATATAGTGCCATGGGTTTTATGAATATTTTTTTCAAAGGGAAGCAGAATATAGCTTTTCTGCAGAGCGTACCATTAAGATTATAACTATAAAATTGAATTCTGCAGAGAAGCGATGATAATTCAGAAAAAAACATAGAAATGAAAAAGGTAGTGCTTCTGTTTTGATTCACTAATTCTGTTTGTGTGTTTGATTTAATTTTTGAACTAGTCCTATTACGAACCTGCCATATGGCAACACTTTCATAATGCTGGGGTACTTGTAGTCTTGTCATCAGAATTTCAACTTCAGAGCGTGTTGAGTTCTTTAAAACAACCTTTTTTTTTCTTCCTTTTTAAGTTAAGACAGAAACAAAAAAAGATATATTTTGGTGCTTTCACATTTTTGTGCTCCTTCAGTTTGAAAAACTACTTGTGACCATGTGTCTGTTTTAAACAATAAATAAAAATAAATGAAAGGGGAATAGCAAACATTTAGGGACTTGCTGAATGCCTGTTGAGGTCAATGAGAAACTTTCTGCTGACTTGAGCGAGCAGTTTGTTCATGGAGAACAGTCTAAAAAATCATCAGTGTGAACAATGTGACAAGACTTGGTTGTTGTTATCAAGCTTTCTAATAAAGCGTGGATAGGCATGTTTTTGTGTAAGTGCAGAATGGATGAATAAATAACAGTCCTTGTGCAGCACAAGAGCAGGGTGAGATGGAGAACTGAATGTACTTGCATAAAAGTATCTACAAACGTATAAACACAAGGAAAGATCATGTGGCTTGTGGTGCTAAGACCCCCCTGTATGGATTTGGTTGCGGCTGCTCTAAGAAAATTCTGCTTTTAAACCGTATGTATCGACAGCAGCCAGTGGCATCTGGAAGTTAGAATACAGATTAAATACAAACAAAAGCCCTACCCTTGCATTTTACTGCTGAAATTCATGTGGCTGTTAACTGTGCTTGGCTGCAACCTGATACACCCCATAGCTATCGCAGTGTGTCACGGTTGTTGGAAGCTGCAGCCTTAGTGCAGTAGGTCCCATTTATTTTGTCAATAAGCCCGTGACACGGGAGGGTTTGTATGATTTGTTGCCTGCTGAAACAATTATTTACATTTGAATAGAAGTCCAAATTGCGTATTTTTTATATGAATGACTGCTTTATTGGTTCATTAATCCCAAATTGTAGCAGTCTCATTTGTATTTCTGTAATAACCCCCAAACCGTTACAGTTCATATTTGGAAAGGCTCACAAGCTTTTAAGTCAGTAATCTGCATTTTAAGGAGTCTCTTGTTTTAGTGTTGTCTGCTTGCAATGAGCATCTATAGGAGACACTCCTGTTTGTATATGTTTCCTCTGCCACTAGGACCCATGCGTATATTTAGGTAAGTCACCTCTTTGGTGCTGCAATGGTGAGTGTGAAATGTCTTTATGGAGGAGACATGCAGAGGAAAATTTGTCTGCCTTCCTCCCTCTTCCTCCTAGATACTTTGGGTAAGATGCATTGTTGTGAGAGAAAAATTTTGTTAAAAAAAAGGAGAGTTCTATTAGCCCATCAGCAGTCTCTTTCACAGCTGGTGTAAAGGGCTGTTGGTTTGACTTGCAGGCATGAAGGAGATGATCAAAGGCAGGCAAGAGCAGCTCTGGCTGTCGCTGCTGAGGCTTCCCACCATGGCACAGACCTGTTGAAAGTTTCTCTCCAAAGATTGCGATGCTCTAAGTTTGTCGTCACAGCATGAAGGGCACTCAAATCGCCTTGTCTCTCCCTCATAGTTTGTTCTGGATTGGTGTGTGCGTACATATGTACATACATACCTGTGTATATATGTGTATGTTTGCATGGGGAGGTGGGTGGGAGTATTTTTCCAGTGTTTGCATTGCCTGTACTGGAACACTGTCCAGCTGTACCGCCCATCTCTGCTCTCATTTTGATGTTACTGGGAAGAAAAAGAAAATCTGGCATTGCCAGTTCTTGCAGGGTTATGATTAATCTTGAGGTGCTCTTCCAAAAGCCTGAGCCTCTCATCAGCGTAATGTGCTGGAATTGATCCTCCTTCCCACTCTCCCATCCTAGGTAGGGTCATAGTTTTCCTTTATAGTGTCCCCTTATAGTGGGAAGAGCTCAAGGACTGCATGTATGCAGTAGCTCTGGTCTCTGAAGGTCTCTCTCTCTGGGGGTCTCCAATAGGTGGGATGCCTCTGAATCTGCGTTTTTGAATAGAGAATCTCGAAACACACAAACCCTCTGGAATAAAAATAATCCTCTAGTCTTCTGTTTCCATACCTCAATTTTTAAAATTTTTTTTTTAAACAAAAACCTGAGTTTTGGGGACCTGGCTGAAGTTTTTGAGCGTTTGGGGATGATGACAGGGAAAATGCACAGTTAACGTGAATCTCTGTTCGCTGAGTGACAGGAACAGCCAGGCAACCATTGCTCGCAGCTCTCCCTGGCCCCGCAAGTGCCCTCTCCTCCTCCAGCATCCATCTCCTGTGGCTGCCCATGAGCACAGGGAGGCTGCCCAGCTATCGGGAACGGGGGATGGGTTGGTCCCAGTGACAGGAGAACTTGGTGCTCTCCGGGGCGAGGGCAGCCTCCTCCAGATAAGCCCGTTCCCTGGGGCGGCTTTACTTTAATGTGCCTTAAGGCACTGAACAGGCAGGTGAAGGTCGTGTGGTCTGGATCTTCTATGGTTTTGCAACCTTTTCTTGTGCTTGTGCCCTGCCACCAGGCACGCTCTGTGTGGCAATTGCCTAGGAAGGTGTGTTGGGTTGGGAAAACATGTCCCTCCTATTGAAATAAACTCATTCTCTGCTTTCATAGTTTATTTTTAACACAGTACCTTTGGCTGCACCTCAGCATTTTTTCAGTGGTTAGAGATGGTTATCTTATCAGAAAGTTTCCCTGCTGGGATGTATTCATGTAGTTGACGCTGTTTTCCTTTTAAAGTACATGAGCTGGCTTCAAGTTGGGTTTGTTTGGGATTTTTTCTGCTCCATGCACAGATTGCAATAAATTGTTTTCATGATGTATTAGTAACCTGCCGGGAAGTGAGATGCCTGGATTAGGTGATTTACTTATTGCCATTAAGTAATGTAGAAAGTCAGAAGCCGTAAACCTGAACATGCTGGGGCACATATTCGTAATCCAAACATATTGTTTATAGCTGGGAATGATTTGTCAATCTGGCTTCTTCTTTTTTTTTCTTTTTTTCCTTTCTTCCCCCCGCCCCCCCCCCGCCCTGTGTTGCCTGGAGACTTTTATGCCTCCTGCGATTGGGTTACCTGGAACAGCGACATAGCCCTGGCTCTCCTCCAGGCTGATGGAGAAGGAAGCGTGCTCGGTGCAGCTTGGTGCCCTTCGCCATAGGGGCAGGCGTTTAGGGACCTGTGGCCACGTCGAGTGAGAAGCGCCCAAGCAGCAGGCTGGATGGCGCCGGGGGGCAGTTGTGACAGCCGAAAGCGAGCCCTTCCCACGCCTTCAGCAGGGCAGGAATGGACGTTTCCCACATGGGAACAAGCTGCTGCTGCCTAACAGGAGACAACGTTTGGGTTTTGAGAGACCCACGTGTCAGCGTGGGTGAGGACTTTTCTCTTAGGTCTGGCTACTAATGTAGTATAGTTAATCAACTTTTAATGTTTTCAAAGCAGGGCACAACTAGTCAGTAATGACACGGACATCTTGTCCCCAGCCATTCTGCGGATTTCAACGCTGGCTTTCCTTTTTGCTCTGAAGAGGCTGAATTCCTGAGGCTTTAACAGCTATGCGGGTATGGGATTTGCTGTGTGAAAACAATCCTGTCTTGAGCTTGGTTTTTTATTTACTTGAAGTAGCTTTCCCACTGGAGAAGTTGCTTAAAACCTCAAAAGCTGATTGTTGCCTTCTGCTTACTTCAGGCCACTAGTAGCCAGCCAGCTCTTGAGGTGTTTGCTCTTTCTGTAGCTGATGTATTAGGGCCCTTTATCTTCCTTTGCAGGGTAAATCTTTGCGTGGAAAAATAGACAATCACAGCAGCAGTAATGAAGAAATAGATATATAACAGATATATGTGAAGAGGAACTCTTCTTTATCTCATAAAATGCCTGGTGGAGAAAACGGGATTCTTTGTGAAGATACTCTATGATTTTACCAATGGCTGGAATCCTGTTTTCTTAATTGCAATGAAATAAAATTTGCAATTAATAGTTTTAGAGTGTTGCTGTTTAACAGTTCTTAAGGTGTTTCACTTGCCTTTCATATTGATGCTTTGAGATTTTATGCAGATACACACATACACACACACACACACACATATATATACTTCCCAGAGCGGGAGTTAATACTTGATTCTCCCTTATGAGTTTTCTTTTTCAGGTTGTATGGGTTAAATTTTTAGGGAATCGCTTGTTGTAGTTCTCTGTTGTCCAGACTGCCTCTTACAATCTCTTCCCTCTTTGAGCCTCTTTTCACATTGATTCTTAGGCCTCTTGTAGGAGAAGCAGCCTATTCCCCTTTTCCTGAAATGTTTCATTTTAAATTCTGCCAAAGGACGATCAAGCGGGGCTCAGTTACAATAATATTGTTTTCCTCTTGTAATTTCACTTAGATTTTTGGAACCTGTTCATTGGGGAGATTCTATTAAAAAAAAAAAGATTTTACTGTCAAATTTCAATTGTTTTTTTTTTCCTCCTAAAACCGTAGATCATGTATCCATCTCACTAATTAAAGCTTTTCTGTCCTTCTGTTTATTAGGGTACTGTCCATGATTACACTATAGATTGAATTACTCATGACTATTTTAAACTCTTACTTTCATGTGGATTAGAGCTTGGTAATGTTTAAAAATAAGTATTGTATAAAAAAACCTGACAGATCTTTGGCAAAATGAGGTTGGTTGTCATATACATGAAGTCACTTGGAGTGACTACAACTCTTCCATTCCTTTTAAGGGGAGCGTCCATCATGCATAACAGTCCAGTAATTCTTATTTCTATCGCAAAGATGGTACCTATTACAATATATGAATTAGCCCACTATTGCAACTTTGTTGTACAGACTGGAACTGAAAGCGGTTGACGGTTCTGTGCTCCACAGGGACAGAAACAAAAGGGTCATGATTTCTTTTTAGGCACGGACACAAAGCCGGATCTGAATTTGTAAGGAAGTATCCTTACGTGAATATAATATCCCTTTTGTAGAGTATCATTGGGATAAACTGAAATGTTGCAGAAGGGGGAGGAGGAGTTTTCAGCATACACAAAACTGAGGTAAAGCCTTTGATACACTAATATATGCCAATTGCTGCTATTGCAGGCTTCAGAGAGAGAAGTATGAACAGAAGAACGAGGAAAAGAGGATAAAATTCTGATCAACAACCATGCATAAAAATTCACCTTAAGGTATTACTATTTTCTTCTCATTCATAGCATGGCCGGACCCCCCTGCATCTTGCTGCCCACAAGGGTCATCTCCATGTTGTCCAGGTTTTGTTGAAGGCAGGCTGTGACCTGGATATTCAGGATGACGTAAGTAGATACAACCTTCTTGCTTGGGGTGGAGGGGAAAAGGTAATTTGCAAATAAGAGTAGACCTTCACTTCTTTGAAGTAGGATTAAATGAAAACAAAATCTGTCTCTGTATTTTCTAATTTGGAGACGCAAAACTGCATGGGAGACAAAGTAAAATGTGGTGGTTTTCAATGAATAGCTTGGTCCTCGTGCTCAAGAGCTCTTTATAAGAGCTCTGGTTGCGCCAGGCTGGTCTGAGTAGCAGTGAGAGTCACCGTCTGCCTTTTGGTGTAGAAATGAAGTAAGAGCTTGTTGTACCACATAGGAACCCACTGGAGGGTGTCAGGTAGGGGACACGATCCATTGCGGTGTTTGCCTGAAGTGAGAGATGCTTTTTGTGTAGATGCATGCCACAGCGTATAGAGTATCGAGCGGCTGCCCGGAGCGCTCCGTGGCATTGCAGGGAAATCGTCCCGCTGGCAGCCGTGCTTGATGTGGGGTGGTTGCATCTGTGAGGCTGTCGTGTGGTGAAGCATCAGCACAACGAAACCAGCTTTGAATTGAATGGTAGTTTGTTTTCATTCGGTAAAATATGTAAGTTATTGGTATTCCTCGTTTTTCCATAAGAACAGTTCTAATCTTGGACCAGGCTTTAAGGCACATTGGAGTGACCGGTAACGTGGTTTTAGTTACCTCACTCTGATGAACAAAGGTGTAGGCTGAAATGTCCAACAGCAGTTGAATAACCATGACTTCTTCAGATTCATTGCTAGCTTCTGATAGCACGCTGGAACAAGTTTGAGGAAGGGTTGCTTTTGTTCCCCCTGTAATAAATAAGGTGTAGATTCTTCAAAGGACCTAGAGGTCCAAAGGTGGTTAGTAGAGGCAGCTGTATGACTATTAAAAGGACACTGGAAATGTCTGGGTGCCTTTCAAAAATCCCCTTAGGCATTTGTTTGCATCTAGAGACTCTTAAATATCTATAGAAATTGGAAAACTGGTTTCCTTCTCCGCATGAGTAGCTGCTTCCCTGTGAGACGTGAGCAGTCTGTCTGACGAGTTTAGGACTGGGGTACTGGTGCAGCCAGCTTTCTACTGGGAAACTTGTTTTTCTAGGAAGAAACTTTGCTTCCTGCACTCTTTATTCTTTCCCTGTGCCCATCTGTGAAATGGAGCAGATTTGCAAGTGTAATGGGAGTATTAGTTTATTCAGATGTATCCTGAGTATGTTGTTCGACTTCTCCCAGCAGAAATGATTCATCAGGTATTTAAGACAAAATTGCAGGTACTTTACAAGTACAGTCAGTTTTCCTGAGAAAAGTGAGTTGCTGCTCTAAGAATGCAAGAAATTTCACTGATTTGGTCAAATTGGGTTTCTGTGAAAATTGTTTTTTGAGTAAGTCTGGATTTTTTTAATCCTCTGGGAATAAAATCTAGGCTGTTTATATGTAAATGTGATAACCATAATGGAAAAAAAGTAGATCAGTGTTTAGCATCATTGCAGTTTAGCAAAGAGTCTTGCACTGTAGAAATACTCAGCTCATAAAAGACCTATTTCACGTGCCTTGCAAGCTTTTCAGGGGCTTTGTTCACGACAACTGGATACTGCTTCTGAATGTGGTGACTAATCTGAACAGAATAGATGCATGCATGATTCACAGATGCTGTTTCTTTAAAATGTATTTTGATTTTAGCTCTGTATTTAGTACTAGTAATTTGGTTGGGGGAGCCTCAGGAGTTGCCGAGTCTCAGAGGGTGTGTTTGGATTTGTCTCAGAGGAGGAGGAAGGCTAAAACTTCAAGTGAAGATTTTTGCTTGTGAAAGGTATTAACTAAAATATTTCTGCTTTCCTTTTACATAGGTTTTCAAACAAGGTTCTTTATTTATGGTTTCTCCTTGTATAATTCATTTTTACACTTTATTTATGCCCCACAGAATACGTTCTTGTTCTCTTTTAGTTGCAATCTATTGATTATGCCTTCGGTCACTTTTACTGTGTGCTTATTTGGCAGTGAAGGTGTCTTAGTTTCAAGTGTTGATTAACATCTGTACGTTTCATTGCTGTTTTTCAGGAATACAGATTTAGGTTCAGAGATGAAATCGCTCATGAGATTGGGGAGCATCATATTTAATTGAAAAGTAAATTACTTAGTTAATTTTTGTCTGTGGCATTGTTGTGATAACACAAAAAATTTCTAGGTTCTAAAAAAATGACCTATATTTTATTTTTCTAAATAACAAGAGAAACCTAAACACATCTGATTTTGGAGTTGACTCTCTTTAGCTAATGAACAAATGTGAGACGAACTTTTCATCTGCCACATGATAAGCAGAAACTTAAAAGTTGCTAAATGTTGTGGAGAGATTAAAACACTCACTTCATGTTCTACAGATACATTCTTTAAAACACAGTAAGAGCCGTAAGAATTAGTTGAAGAATGACCTCCAGTGGCCTGGAGTGGGATTATTATGAATTTCAACCGGTGGAGTCCAGCTCTGTAGAGTACGCCACCCCGGGAGCTAACTCCTTCCTTCTCCCTGCCAATACTGACAACTCTTACTGGGATCCCAATGCCATCTCTGAATGGTCAATGAGTATCCATACAGCACACACCTCAGAAATAGTCAAGGAGAAAGTTGTCCCGGTGAAGGAAAACAAGGACGAAAAAGATAAGAGAAACCAGAAGAGAAAGGCTAGGAAGGAACCTAGAAGATCAGAAAGAGAGAAGGAGGTTAGAAACCTTGTGCATCAATCCTGCCTTGAGCTTGACATCTCCCATGGCTGCATGCTGCAAAACCTTGCCTGGTGGTCTGGCATGACCGAGCTCTTCCGTGGTGCATGACTGCATGGCGGGCTTTGCGCTGGGTGCTCTGCATCAAGTTTCCTGCCCTGTATGCACTCTCCGAAAATCTAAGTGGGAATGCAAGTTAATTTAAAAAAAAAGGCCCGAGGCCCCGAAACTTGCCTTCTGGAAGCTCCAGTTTAAGAAGCAGAAGATTAGTTGCAAATGAACAATAACCCAGGGTTCATAATAATTTCTAGCTGAATGTAAATATGCAAAGTGGTTTATTCCTGTACTCCCATTTCACTCTCATTTAAGATGTAATTTGTTTCTTTCATGATTATTTTTTCATGTCTTGATCACTTCTGCTGGTCATGCATCATCATTTATCGTTCAGAGTGAAGCTGTTCTTACTATGTATCATGATGACTGCCTTTCTTTAGCAAAGGAAGGGGAGAGCAGCACAGTGACATTGAGAAACACGAGGGCACATTCAGTTGCCTTTATGTACAGCTGCTTCAGGATATCCGTGTACGCTTGTATGCTCCTGCAAGTATTTAACACTTGGTTGTATTATAACTTTAAAATATTTTGAACTTTCTACCATGAATTTAGTGGTTTGATTTCATAGTATAGGACTTTGCAAGTGCTGTCCAGCACTTTGTATCGAGGATTGAAGGCATGAGTTTTTGCTGGTTATTTTGGTGCAGTTCTCCTGTAGCAGGACAGTTTGTTTGGTGATTTCTGCGAACATGGAAATACAGTGAGGAGGCAAAGTGTGACACTGGAGAGGAGCTTTAAAGGAGATTGTACAACCGATGGACGCTCTAGAGAATAGGAGTGTGCAAGAAAACAACATATGGTGGTTATAGTATTTTTTAAATCAGAGAAAGGAAAAAGTAACATGCATTACAAACTAGGCTAAACCAAATCTTGTTAAATTTGGGCAGTAGAGTCTGTAATAGAGACTCCAATAACCCAGGAGAGCTGGCAGAAGTACTAATATCTACCTGAAACCCTTTTGGAAGTTGCTTGTGCTGTTTCCTTTCCCTTGGGGTGAACTTCAGATGTAAGATAGATGCCTATCCAGTTCCTAGGTGCCTGATCCCAGTGGTTGCATCCACTGCTTTAAGTCAGTCAGCAAATGAAGAAACTCAAGGAGGTATTTGCCAACACCAGGACACTGAGCAAGCACCACCAGCCTAGCCAACACAGAAATGCTAAAGGAAAGAGGTAATGCCAAAATCTATGGAGAAGGTCAAGATTTAAGTATCTGCCTTTCTTCAGGACTCCCAGCCTGTAGCCCTCTCTGAAAGCAGGTGTTTAAGCCGTAAAGAGCATGGCTTCACCCTTTGGAAACATACCTGCTGGTGCTGGGCCTTGCTGTGCAATAGCCCCGTTACAGGTAGAGCGCGCAGGGTGTGCAGTCCCTCGTCCTCTGCACCAGGGGATGCAGACTCCCATCCCGGTCTCCTACCGGCATCTCCCTCTCTCTAGCCCAGTGAATACAGATGTTTTTCTTAAAGATGGAGCGCTTTCAACACAGCAGCGCTCTCATGGCAAGACAAGCTGGGCGAGTACCATAATCTCTGGGCTGCTGCAGAAGAGCCAGCGGTCACCTCCTTCGCTGGCCTCCTTTCAAAGGGTGGTGGGCGTTTCTGCAACTTGTGTGGAGCTTCTTCCAGCAAGTGTGCAATGAGGGCGCTCACAGAGCGAGGGGTGACGGCCGCACTGGGGGCTGCAGCAGTGCTGGGGGTGTGCTACGCGACGACCTCCTCGGTGCCACCATGACCGCGGTGCCCTGTGGCGGTGTGCCAACCGAGATATCTGGGGCATTGGAGTGGAAACAGCCGAGTTTGAGTTGCTTTCAGGGCTAGGCAGCAGCGGAGGAAGGGGATTTAAGACGCACCGTTGTAGACTTAAGTGCCTTACTTCTACCAAGCCTCGGTTAAGCACCTAAGTGTCTTTTTTGGTTTCAGGCCCATGTCTGCATTTAGGCAGACTCTGTTGTTTCTGTCAAGGTCACATTTGCGTGACACAGCACTGGAGTTATCTCTCTTCATTGCTACTAATCTGCAGTCTGTTCCTAAGGCATAAATCACTTACAAATAGGATCGTAAATTGTGCCCCACATAATAGTCTGGGCAGTTAATATGCATTTACTGGTGCGATTTCTCTCTGAGCCTCTGGAACAGCCCTGTAATGCCTTGCTAAAGGCAGAACTCCGGTGAGTGCTTCCAGAGACAGTTATTTTAGCAATTAATAAAAAGATACACGAGTCAGTGATTACACTGTCTGAAAATTCACACTGTGAAAAAAATATATCTCATCTGTTTAATCTGACTCCATAAGAGGCAAGATAGGGGTTTGCTCCTCTGCTAATGGGGAGGCAAGACAGGTTAGAGACGCAGCGGTGCAGGCAGTGTAACTTAGAGGTGGGCTACGCCAGCTGTGGCGGGGTCGCTCAGTGACTCACACGCAGAGGCCATCGCAATCTGGTGGTTCAGCTTCCACAGCACCTTAAGCAGTTTAAGGTTAATGTGTGTGCTGAGGCCCAAGGGAGTGGTCGACCAGGTCCTGCCCTGCTAGGCGAAGGGTCTGGGGCTGTTAGGGACCTTCACCAGGACATTGCTACCTGCTACTCTTCATGGGAGGTGCCTCAGTCCAGGTGAGGCAGGGTTTGAGATATCCTTTGACACTCCCTGTTATGTGGATGAGATATTTATTTACCTGGTCAGGGTGCTGGCTGGACCTTACTCTTAGATGCTTGGCTCTCCCCATGCTTGTGTAGGGAAGATGTCAGCACCAAAGCCCACACCTTAGGCAGGAGGCACCTGAGCCTGCCATTTGCTCAGGGACTTGTGTCCCTTCACCTGCCCGGGCTTCCGTTTTGGGGACCAGAATATGGTATGAGACAAAGCCCGGGCATGGCTGAAGCCGTCCCAGTGCCACTCTGCAGCCCCGGTGAATGGCCCCCCAGCACATGGGCTGGGCTTCCCAAGAGAGACCTGCTCCTGCAGGTGAGGTGTGCTTCCCGCTTTCCAAATATGTGTTTGTTTTTAATTTAACTGAGATGCCATTAGAAGTAGCTGTCATATCTACAAACCCCAAAAAGCTGAATGGCCTTTGACCTCACTGCAATTACTGTAATGGGCTTTGGCTAACAACAAGAACAGCCTTGATTTAAACTGGCCCAGTGAGAAGATCCTTAATTACAAATTAAATCAATACAATCCATTCCTACCCTCAATTTGGTCTTCTCCATGATCCATTTTCCAGACTGTAAAGAAGAAACCAACCATTCATTGTTCAAGCTCCATCCATTGCAATGGCAGATGTCATCTTGTTTTAGTCTTTATTATAATATCTTCTGTAGTTTTGCTGGTGCAGCAATACCCGTTGACAGGGATAGGTTGATGGATTACTTTCCACTTCATGGTAGTTGGATAAAATGACCTTTGCCCTGTCCACATTACCCATTGCTGCAGTAGTGGTAGCTGTGCCAGTCACCAGTACCATGCACTATCGAAAGAGGGTGTTAAGTTCTTCCCCAGCTTGTTAGCAAGCAGATTTCTGTGCAGTAATAGTTACTGGAAACTATCCGACACTTGGCACTTGTGAGATGGTATATTTTGGACATTTTCCGTAACATTTTTGTTATCTTTAAATTTGGAATAAATATGCAAGTTCAGAGAACTTGCAGTGCTGTCAGTTTTCCAATACTTCATGTTTTTCGGAAAGTCCCAGTTCCTGGAACCATTATTGTCTTTGTTCAAAATCTCTTAATAGGGACAAGAACAAAAGTAAGAATATGTGACCTCTAGAGACAAAACATAGATGGCAAATTGAAAAAAAAAAAGCCCTCCACACATTTTTTTAAAATCAACTTCATGATTATAAGCCAATTTAATGATTTACTGGTGGTGGCAGTTGGCATTACAACCAGGTTGTGGTTGGCAATGCTCATTTTTCACTTACGGATTAATAAGTATTTTGGTATCATTAGCACAAAAGAACCCCACCAAGAGCAATTTTTAAGTCAGCTGCTAATTGCCTTTGAGAACAAATTATTCACATTATCCAGTTATCTGAAGACTTGTAGACTGTAGGACAGAAAATACAGAAATTTCTCTAGGTTTAGTGTTTGATATAACGTGGTATTATCTGATAAGGATTTGTAGCAGAGAAATTTTGTATCTATTTAGGACTAGCTTCCTGCAAGCTTTTTTTCCTCAGGATACACTGCATATCTCTGCCCAGCATGTGTTTTTGGTGACCATTATTTAGATAAGCAGAAGTGGGTTGGATTCCCACTCTGTTTATTCATCCCCCAAAAAGGCTGTGTGCAGCTTTGAAGCTAGTCTTTGTGCCTGGGCTCAGGCTGTGCTTCAGCATTGCGGGTTCAAAGCAACTTCAAAGGAAAGCCAAGACCAGTTTTTGTGGCAGCAGTGGCGCTACTGCAGCTCATTTTCCCATCGGTCGGTGTCTTACATCCCTACACGCTGCTGCATAAATCCTTCTACTCCCCCTCTTTTATCACAGTCTCACATATGCACATAAAAATATATAAATAACTCCCAATGGGCAGGGCCAGTAGTTTGTGTCTCCCTAGTCTTCAGTTTCTGGAAGGCTTGTAGGGAATTAATCTTGGGATCTCTAGCTCAGCAAATGAGTTCAGCAGTTGTTAGAGGGGAGATAGATGGGCAGTCAGACAAGGTGACCGCATCAGCATAATTTCTTTTGGAAGCTTGGCCATAAAGGAAATAAACCAATGAAAGAAACTTGCTTGTTACTGCTACGTAGCAGGTCAATGAGAAGTGAAAGTCGTTTGGACCTCAAGATCGCTCAGTTGCTTGAGTGAAATAACTTGATGGTCTTGCAGTTGTGGTCCTCATCATAAAATTGCCTCCACTCTTAGCACTAATTGGTAAATTCATCAGAGGTGCTGAAGAGACCGATCTCATCTCATGCTCCTTATCCTAAGCAGGGCTGATGGAGCAATCAGAGCCAAAACAGGAGCGCCTCATCCAGTTAGTGTAAGTACTGGAGGATCATTATGATGATCTAATTCATTATGATGAATTATGACAGCCTATAATTCCCTTTAATTCCCTACAGATACTGTTGATTATTAGACACGTAGTGTCAGATGTGTTAGATTCACTGCCTTCTAATACTACCGTATTTTTAGAACGCTTCAGCGCTGTATATGGGATTGTGATGACTTGCAAACTTCTATAAACAGTTGGTTTGTAGCTGATTCTTTCTGTAACTTCATTAATCTTGGAAACTTTAATGATAGTTGTTTATGGGGACTGTTTTCAAAGGCAGCTTGGATTTAACAGTACGTGTGTTGAAGATGCAGCCCCCGTGTGTGTGGGTATGCATTTGCATTGAGTCAAAATGAGATGGGACCGGTCCTGATTACAAATTTGCTTCTTTTTGCAGGGTGATCAGACAGCATTGCACCGGGCTGCTGTCGTAGGGAATACTGATGTTATAGCAAGTCTGATTCAAGAGGGGTGTGCTTTGGACAGACAAGACAAGGTAACAGGCAAAAGCAAAGCCCTGTGGGATGGCAGCCTTGCCAACCAATATTAAGGTCTCAGAGAGACAGTTATGGTTTATCCTCCTGAGTAAGTATCTGATGCTTTGAAAGTAATTGGAACAGTTACGTTGAAAAAAAGCTGTACCATCTCTTCAATATAAATTACTGATTTAGTGTTTTTTTATATTAGGTTGATAGTTTTTGATTTAAGAGTCTGGTCTCAGCTCATTAAGGGAGGAATTAAAGAAATGTACAATCATACTATGCCCTACGCAAAACACTGCACAGTTTCCCTTCATTATCCCAGAAACTGAGAATCCCAGGCTGTAAATTTAGTTTGGGACTAAATATAACTAATTCCAAGTTCCAAACAAAAGAAACAACAATATTTTTAGCCTCTTCTAAAAATAAAATAGAAAATAAGATAGAAGGAAAGGAAAATGTTTTATTTTTTAAGTGACCAGGTGGGGCGTACAGCTGCTGCATTCTGAATGTAACGTTACTCTGCATGCGGACACAGCACACTAACCTTCTTCTCTTGTATGTGCGCTCTTCAGGATGGGAACACCGCTCTTCATGAAGCTTGTTGGCATGGATTCAGTCAGTCTGCCAAAGTGCTGGTTAAAGCAGGAGCCAACGTTCTTGCCAAGAACAAGGTGAGACCCATGCAGGAGGAGCTTTCAGTTCTGGTGTAACATGGCTGATTCTCAGCACTGGAGATCTCTGGCCATGGCATTCTCAGCAGGTGGGGGACCAGTTCCTGGTGGGATTTTTTTCTTCTTTTTTCGCATTTATTAAGCCTGGATGGTTCCTCCACAGGCATTAGGAAATTCATATTTTGACAGCTGATGCAGGAGGAACTCCATAGCGCATTGAATGATACATTAATTATGGCTGAGGAGCACTGTAATTCCTGTGGAAATATCCACGGTGCTCTAATTTATACTGAGCAGTTTCATTGTGATTGGTGTGATTTAAAATGAAAATGAATTGTACTAATAGGAAAATGGCATTCAAAATCCTTTTTTTTTTTTTTTTTTTCCCCAGAAATTACATTCATTACAGCCAAATGAATGTAAGCCACCGAAGGGAAAAAAAAAGTGTATCTTTTATTAGCAAGTTCTTCCTAATACATGAGTGTAGGCTCTTAGCAAAATCTTGTAATGAACCTGCATTATCTTCCTTTTGGTATTTATAATACCTTGAGAGCAGTTTAGAGGAAAGAATAACAAAGCAAGGGGTTTAAGTTCCACTCTAATTGTAATACCTGTGGGAGACTTGTCTTCAATTCACTAATTCAAAAGTTAATGGAATAGTCTAAGAAATGGCGGTAGCAGCCTATGGTGTGAGCTGAGTTAGGGTTTGGACCGCTGTGCTGATGGGTCGGCCAGATCACACGGTTAGCACCGTGTCCTTCGTTACAGGCAAGAGAGCTTTGGGATGGCTCTATGGGATCTCTGAGCATTTTTTGGTAAACATTGTCTCTAAAACGACAACTGAAAGGAGCTAGCAAAGAAAGGGGAGGCAGGAAGACAGGTGGCCAAAGTCCAAGATTTGGAGTAAAAAGGCACATTGCCTGGGCGTAGTGTTTCTGTATGGGCATGTGTGCATATATGCAGTATATATGCATATGTTTGTACAATTGTAGTCACTTTGTGGTCTGTAGTTACCTCATCTTTGATATTATTTTATATGTATTCCTTCTTTTGTATTGTTCCAACTTCCAATTTTTATTTTCTGTAATTATTTTTTGTTGTAAGGTTCACCTAGATTTGTATCAGAGGTACTTTAGACAACTTCCCATGCTTACACGTAACAGACAATAGCTTGACTTTATAGTTCTTGTGAACCATTGTACTCCATATGGCCGTGTATATGCATACACTTACGTGCAAAGGTGTGGGCTTAAGATGCAAGTCTGGTTACCCTGCATGCTTGGATGCCTCACGGTATTAGAGGATTTAGCTTACAATACGGCGTATGTCAACTGTTTGGAGACAACCTCTCTTGGAAAGTATGTGCACAGAGTAGCTCAGCAAGGTTGATGTCTGAAATATGACTGACAGACTTTAATACTGCATGAGCAGCTCCTGCACTGGTCTTTGATGTCTTACCCACACAATCCTCTCCCTTTGCATTTCACCGTTTGGGTGTTTTTTAATGGACAGGATCTTTTCTCAGGAGCTGCTGAAAAATGCGGAGATTGTGCATGCTTGCACACATGCACGTGCTTTTACCCCTTTTGCTTTCAAAAGAAATGAAAAGCTTAATTCTGCTTAATCCCAAAATGGTTTTTCTGGTCTCTCAACTTTTTATGTTACTGACAACAAGGCATAATCTTTCTGACAGCTTTTCTGGCAGCCAGGGCTGAGTGCCATGTGCAGGAGCACCCTACGGGCTGTTGACTTACACCTGGGTATTGTGCAATTTTTGGCTGGATGGGACAGATACGGGCTTCTAGATTTGCCAAACCCTGCTAAGCAGCAGAAGACGGGAGGGATTTGACTCTGTATTTTCTGTAACTCCTGGTTAATATCTCCTGGAACTGCTTGGGGATGCACTTCTTGCAGCACAGCACCTTGGGCACAGTATATAAAAGAGCAATGCAGTTGAAGATGGCTTCTGTATTAAGTGAAATGCAGAGGCCAGACAGGACACCTGGGATTTTAAAGGCAAGTCAGGCAGGCATTTGAGGAATGGGACAACGTGTAGGTAAACCACCTGGGTAGCCGTATTCCTCCTGTGCAGCAATCACCCTGGAGATGCAGTTTATTTCCAGTCAAGTTGGCTTAATAAAAACTTCCACTGTCATAGATCATCCTGTGAGATCAGTTGCAGCCTTCTTTTTAGACCCTCCATCAGTCTGTACGTTTCAGTGAAGATTCGGTAGACCAGTGAAGACCCCCAGATCGGTACAACTCGGACCCACTCTCCCTCTCACAGAAGCTGGTGAGAGATTTGTCACCCCACGGGAGACGAGCCAGATGAGCCTGCCCTGTGAGCCCTGACCCCAGGCACCAGCACCGTGACTTCTCCCAGCATCGAGGTCCTCGCCCATCACCTACGGCCCAGGACCTCTCTGCCTTCCCACCAGGGCCAACCTTCCCAACAGCAAACGATAAAGACATTGCAGAGGCTTTTCAGAGATAAACCCAGGAGGGAAAACATTGACACTCAAATGTCAAATGCAATTTAGCTGAGAAAGAAAATGTTGATGTCTGCCACAGCTTAGAGACTACATTCAAGCCTGAAATAGTCTGTAACGAGGAACTGAAGACCTAAGACCACATCTAAAAGTTGGCCTTCTGTAATTCAAACCCTGCAGCTTTGATCTGTGTCTTGAAAGCACAGGGGACAAATTAAAGGACATAATCAAGGTGAACAGGCAGCCTAGTAAGCATGGGAAACCTTTTTACCTGAGCCGATTTCATTTCTAGCTCCCAAGAGCCAAAAACCTCAAACGTTTTCAGACCAACAAAAGCCAAATGCTGTCAGAAAAACCTTTCAGACCAATAAAATCCTTCACAGTGTTAGAAAGATAAGCAAACTCTTCTTTGATTTCTGTCCATAAAAACTGCATGTTTGCTTCTTTCAGGAACCTTAGCATGTGATTCTCTGGGGTTTGGGTGGCTTTTTTTTCCCCTTCTCATCTTGGCTGGAGACTGACGTGCTTTCTGAGCGTTGAAGCTTCCTGATAGCCTGAAACCTGCATCCTGCCCTGTGAGAGCACCTACAGACCCAGCCAGACTTGGAGCTGGTTTGTGTTACAAGCATAAAGAAACAGAAATCGTCGTGAGCCTCATCTGCCTAACACCCTGCAGCAGTCGCGGCCGGCTTTGCTTGAGATCAGAGATGCCGTGCCATGCCAGCATGTTTCTTTGTGTGTGTGCATGGGGGAAACCCAAAACACAAGAATTATATTTCTTTAAATGAAATACTTGATAGTGCTGTTTGATATTAATGAACCAGACAGTTTCTGGAGTCTTTGCTTCCTGCAAACAGACTTGAGCAATGCAGATACTGTTAGACTGTCCAATTTCTGCCTTTACTATATCCCAGATAAATAATTTCCAGGATGGAGGGGGTATTTCAGTCTCCAGGTTCATTCAGCTCATACATTCGGGAAAATAACAGCGACAGTTTCCCACCCCTGGGTGGATCTTCTTGTGGGAAGGTTTTATTTTTTAATGCTTGCGTCCAATTACGAAATACGGCTTTTATATTTTCCTGTATTTCTCTAAGGCAGGTAACACACCTCTTCACCTGGCTTGCCAGAATAGCCATTCCCAGAGTACTCGTGTTTTATTACTTGGAGGATCTCGAGCAGACCTCAAAAATAATGTGAGTTTTGAAAAGAACGTGTTCATTTTTGTGTGCCTTTGTTTTAGCTATATTGCTTTAACTTGTAGAAATACTCAGAAATGCTTTAAGCTGTGATTTTTATTATAAATGCTATTGAAAAAACCCACTAACAAACCATTGTATACATCATGTACAAGAATGCTTTTGATAGGACTGAGCAATGCAACTACTTGTACCCATCTCTTGAGTGGGGATGGAAGGAGCCAAAGCGGGTTTTGCTGTTGCACAGACCGAGGCAGCTGGTCCTTTGTTGCTTTTTGTGGTCCTGGCGGCCTGACACATACACTGCTGTGCAATGCTGCAAAAAGACTCCTCTCTCAAAAAGGTGGAAATCTTAAATGGGTTTTGTGCCAGAGCAGGGAAAACCTTCAGACCTGCCCTCACTGAGACAGATAATATATTCTGTGTCAGTCTGTCAAATGACGTGGATTCAAGGTGACTTCAATTTTAGACAGCTATCCTCCTATTTTGTAATGATCCTGGCATGACAAAGGAAAAAAAAAATCTACAAAAGGAAGCCAGATGTTTTTGTCCCTGCTCGATAACAAGGTGGGCAGAGGCACACAGAAATGGAAACCCGTGGGGCTCTGCTCCCAGTCCCAGCTGCGCACGTGCCACCCCTCAAGGGGATGCTGCTCTGGCCCCCACTCCCCATGTTTTCTTCATTACGTGCAACACCGAGTTGAGTTTCCAAATCACATTGGTTTGCAGTTCAGAAGAACAGATTTAAAGTAAAAATGTAAATCAAATTTTGTAGTGCAGTAAACCAGCATTTTATAATTCCAGTATTTCCCATCAGTGGTTAAAAAATTCGTACCCCCACCTTGCCTGACCCCAGCTCTTGCTAAACCTTCCCACCCATGATAGTAGATTTTGTACCGCAGAGAAGACAGCATTGCTGTTCCGTGGAGGCGTGTGGCATTTACTGCTCTTTTTGGTTTAATAGGATTATTTCATCCCTGAACACCATGACAAGTGCAAGCTTTCTTACTGCGATTACATGCTCAGAGCTTTGTTTCTGTTTGCAGGCAGGAGATACCTGTCTGCATGTGGCTGCTCGTTATAATCACTTGCCCATCGTTAGGGTGCTGCTCAGTGCTTTCTGTTCTGTCCATGAAAAGAACCAGGTCAGTGCATGAACTTCATTGCGACTCTGCGCCCTTTGCATACGGCTAGTTGTTGGAAAGAGGGATTCCTACCCAAGGAATCCCACTTCACTCTGTGTTTCACTGTACCAGCAAGTGCCTGAGCTTTTAAGAAGAGCCTTAAAGTAATGGCGTATCAGTGGTTTCTTACTTTGCCATCGCATTTGCATCATTTCTTTAAAGCATTGCCTATTTATGAGGTTCTGCAGTCGTATGTTGGTGTAGAAAGGGGGTTTGGGACAGGAGTAGTAGTAGGGGTAGGGGTTGGTGCTCCTGAGTCCTTACCAGTTCTGTGCAGAATGGGACTGGGCAAGAGACTCAGTCATTTTATGGGGTCCCATTTTCTCCTCTGTAACTAGGTTTTAATGATCCTATGGCCATTACAGAGACATTGTGAAGCAGAACTCACTAATGTTCAGATGCTACGAAAGTGTGAATTTCTCTAGAATACTTTGCTGCATTTTGCAGTAGTGGGAATTAAAAAGATATAAAAATGAAGAAAAAGCATTCTTTAAATTCAAAGTAATGATCAGTCTAACCTAGGGTTAATCATCCATAGTTGGTTTATAGGGAAGTAATTGATTGCTGTATGTATAGCATAGACTAACTGTGGTAGAAGGGAATGGATTTAGTACATTTAAATGTGTTAAATCTGCTAAATAAACTGATTATGTGGTGCTTAACCACATTGTCTCGTGTCCCTGGGAAATTTTCCATGTGTAGTTGAGGATCATAAAGATGTTTTCTGATTTGTACATTTAATCTTGTTTCTTAGATAGGAGATATTGCAGCAAACAAAATGGGTTTCAGCATGTTAAATTTACTATGTAATTTTATTTGGAAATGAGTTTTTTAACTTGCAAAATGAGCTACTGAATATTAAGATTAACTGGTGTGAACCTGGCCCAGAGAGACACCACTTTCCTTCATTCCCCAGCACTACCTGCAGTTGTTCCGTATTTGCACATGTAATGATTTTATTTATGAACATCCCTCATCCAAGCGAGCAACAAGCAATAGATTTCCACTACACTCAAGGAGATCTAATTTTCTGAAGGCAAAATGCAAGGCAAAGGGGACAGGAGGGCATTACGTGCACGTGTCCGGTCTCCCTTGAACGGCTGCTGCCTCTGTTACCGGTGCCCGAATCTGATCACAGCGTCTTCACCTCACTGCACCGGGACAAGGGCAGGGCAGTGTGTTAGTGCTGGACCCCAATCACCTCCTGGCTTTGGTCCAAAAAGTTTTTTTTCTCGAGGAATCTCATGAAAGAACACCAGCCATCTCGCTGCTGGTACTTATCTGATGATTTTTGAGTAATGTGATACATGACCACCTGCGCACCAAATAATCAAACCTGCAAAAAAAAAAAGAGAAGGTTGTGGTGGGAAAACCGGTTCTGCCCTCAGATGTCATATCCGTTTGCTGGTGGTAGAGCTGGGCTCTCTCCAAGCTGTGTCATGTGTCACTCGGTTTAGTTAAACCAGATCACTGGTGCCCCAGCTGCATTTCTCAAAACCTGGCTGAAGTAGGTCCTTGCCCTGAAGTAGCTCCTTGCCTGCTCCTGTCCCCTTCTTCCCAACTCTGCTTTTTTTATTGACCAGGCCTTATTTAAGCTTAGGTGTTGCATCAGTAAGTGTAGGTCTTTTGATCTCTGAGCATCTTTTAGGAAGGTGTGATTTCTGCAGGATGAGACCGAAGGACGTGTGTTACACGCTTGCTTTCTGCTTTGTAACTTGCAGGCAGGAGATACGGCACTCCATGTAGCTGCTGCTCTAAATCACAGGAAGGTGGTTAAGCTGTTGCTGGAGGCAGGGGCTGATGCATCCGTTGTCAACAATGTAAGTAGGACATGGAGTTTCTTTGGTATTTTGTGTTAGAATCATAGAATGGTTTGGGTTGGGAGGGACCTTAAAGATCACCTAGTTCCAACCCCGCTGCCATGGACAGGGACATCTTCCACTAGATCAGGTTGCTCAAAGCCCCGTCCAACCTGGCCTTGAACACTTCCAGGGATGGGACATCCACAACTTCTCTGGGCAACCTGTTCCAGTGTCTCACCACCCTCACAGTAAAGAATTTCTTCCTTATATCTAATCTAAATCTACCTTCTTTCGGTTTAAAACCACCAGCCCTCATCCTATCACTACACTGCCAGATAAAGAGTCCCTCCCCATCTCTCCTGTAGGCCCCCTTTAAGTACATTAGCAGGTCGCCCCGGAGCCTTGTCTTCTCCAGGCTAAACAACCCCAACTCTCTCTCTCTCTCAATGCAGACTCTCTTCAACACTTTCTCTAGTGCTGGTAGAAAGTATTGGGTGTTAGAGTTGAATTAAATCTGGGTGAATGAAAGCAATTAGTCACTATGCTCTTGTGCACAGAGCATGTGCTAACCTCGGGTGGAGAAATTCCACATTTCCGGCAGCTTGTGTTTTGAAGGAAATACCATTTTCTTTTTCCTCTCAGGCAGGTCAGACCCCTCTAGAGGTTGCCAGACAGCACAATAACCCTGAGGTTGCGCTCCTCCTCACTAAAGCATCACAGGTACGTTACAAATCTCTCCCCAACACACACATACACACGGAGCTGAGGCCAGTTAACCTAGAGGGGCCGCATCCTCTGGTCCTTAACCTTCTGCTGTGAAAGGTGCCTACGTTTCTGTTGGCATTGTGTGCTAGCCTCAGGTCTATTGGCGTGGAGCCTTTCAGCTCCCAAGCCCAGCAGAGTGTGCAGATTAAGCCTCAGTATTAAGCGCTGGCAGAGATCCTGGCTGTCCTGACTGGCAGAGGATGGAGCAGCCAGAGGCATTTGTTCCCTGCGGTGGCCCTGTATCCAAAAGCTCCCAGGCTGTGTCCTCTGCGGCCTGCCTCAGACTTCTCCCACCCCTAAGATAGCTGCTCGCACTGGAAGATGCTTTCAAATGGGGACAAAATGTCCTGTTTAGACTCTGCTGCTGTATGTGAAATGCTACAATGCTTTTCAGGCCGGAAGGCACACAGGAGGGCTCTGTATTCTGGTATGAGACCAGGTGCGATCCCTGCCCTTGTCACCTCTGCGTGAGAAGGGCTGGGCTGGGCTGGGCTGGGCTTGGCTTGGCTTGGCTTGGCTTGGCTTGGCTTGGCTTGGCTTGGCAACCAGCCTGGTGACACAGAAGGACACAGGAGGAGGCTCTCACCCCTCTGAGGGACAGCAAAGTGCCCTGATGGACTTAGCTGTGAAAACACACCACCACTGAGCTATGAACACCCACATTGCTTGGCCCATCAGCATCCACCTGGCAGTGCACTTTCTTTTGTGTATTGCCTTTTAGTAGAGGTGAAAAAGGTCTGCTCTATGGCTTGGCTTCTGTGGTAGGAAAGAGCGTGACATCACTGAGTAACAGTGTGGTCTGCCTTCAGGTCTCACGCTTTAACCGTGGAAGAAGCCTGAGGAAGAAGCGAGAGAGGCTGAAGGAGGAAAGGCGAGCTCAGTCGGTACCACGGGATGAAGTGGTACAGAGCAAGGTACAGCCCGGGATTACCAGCTACATCTGCTGCAAGGAGGGAGCGTAAATAAAACCCATCAGGACTAAATCTATTTGGAGCCATCACTTGTGCATGACCACAGCAGCTGTCTGAGGCAGTCGGTTGTGCTTTGCTGCTAAAGAGTTACCCACTCGTTTGCAGTGCAGCTTAAAACTGGGAAATTGAAGAAAAGGCACCTTCTCCCCATCTCTGCAACTGCTCTGAACTCCCTGTCTTTGCTTCAAGCAGGGCAGCGTCTCAGCTGCTGACGACACACCGAGCAGCGACCAGCCGCCGCAGAGGAAGAGCGATCTGAAGGATGAACCCCGGTCAACCTCACCAGATCCCAAAGGGAAGAAGAGCAAAAAGAAAAAGCCAAAGGAAAAGGTATCGGGAGATTTAAAACAGCAGAGAGAAAAGGGATAGTTGTTGAGCAATAGTACAGGTGTCCCTTCGGTGAGTCAGGGCAGCAGCCCCGCCGTGCTCACGGGGCAGAGGTAGTCTTCAGACAAAACTGATTTCTGGTGGGGAAATTCTGCTGTTGAGGGTCACACGAACCAGATTTGTGCGGAAATGTGGTTATTGTGCTGACAGACACCAAGGTTGTGGCCAGCCGCTGCAGCTGGATTGGTGTTTTAATCAGGTTTTTGATGTAATTGTCACAACGGATTTGTCCCGTTCCCACCAGGACTAGTTTACCAGGGGTCTCATAAATAGGGAAAACGTTGTGTCTATTTTATGCAGGTTTCAGCACTCTCAGACCCCATCTCCCCAGCTGATCAGCAGACACTCCCTCGGCCCCAGCAAAACGTGCCTAAGCGCAGAAGTAAACATCACTGCTCCTCTCCACCCCCTCCCCACGAGGTCCGAGCCTACCAGCTGTACACGCTCTATCGAGGAAAGGATGGGAAGGTGATGCAGGTGAGCCCGCCGGGGCCCTCCTCGGGGGAGACCCAGGGAGCAGCACTTGGAGTTGGGGCACAGTTAGCCGACGGATAGAAAATGTGCTCGATTAACTGCACTCTGAGGAGTATGAAATCATGACTGTGGATTTGTTTTCCTTGTTTGGGCTTCAGCTACATTTTGGCCTGAAGTCTGGTAAACAATAAGCTGGTTTCGTGTGTGTTAAAGACGACACACTTAACTAGCTTTGATCTACAAAGTATTTCCTTTTTGGAGATAAGAGGTGAACAGTGATGGGAAATGACACTGGAACTTTTATGATCCACTTTAAAATATTAAGATTTCCGACAGGAAATGCAAAGAGCTTTTCCAAGGAAAATTAATGAGAGCAGTGTGTGAGCACTGAAGCTTTCTACCTTGGTTAAACCAAGAGCTTGAGTATGCTCGATGCATTTTGTTTCAATTCTGTTTATTGCAACATGTCTTTTGGGATTCTAGGATTACTGGAGGCAGGAGCTGTATAGAAATTGGTTCACAAATAAACCTGGAGTTACCAGCTCATGTGCATTTATTCCAGTTTAGAGACTGGCATTTTACTCATTTTACCAGTCCACATTTATAAAAAAGCATGAAAACAGTCAGCAAATTACCCTGTAGACATTGTAAACGTCTATATCGTTGTTTGCTTAATATTGCCCTCCTGTACCTCTGGAAGGTCAATCCTTTCATTTCCTTAGCTTCTCACATCCATCCACCAGCTCTCCTCGGTGCCTTGCTGTGGTTAAGAAAGATTCAGCAGATTCTGAAGATCACTCAAGTCAGACTTCAGAGGTTTTACTGGCCGTATTTTCCAACATCTCTCTGTGTAACGCTTGGGAAATTTTCAGACGGGCACTACGGGATTATCCTAATAGCAGACATCAGGAAGGATGGAGGACCTTTCATATGTGAAAAGGAGTATCTGCCTGCCCCTAGGATCTGATGGTAGGAGGATAGGCCAGTAGGAAGGACTTGGGGAGCAGGAGGAAATGTGCTTAATAAAGCTAGACTCCCTTATAGTATTTCCTGAAATACATGACGCTCCTCTCTCCCCTTCTTCTTCGCTCATCTGTCTCCTTTGATGCCCTCAGGCCCTGAATAGCAAACGTGTATTTCTGAAGCAAAGCACCCGCCTTCCCCTGCCAAGGGAATAACCCCCAATGTCTGAAACAGTACTGCAGGGCCAAAGGAGAGAGGGAGGCTCCTCTACAAGACAGATTCAGAGCAACCGCTTTGGGCTCCTGACTCACCCCCCTTGTAGCCCCAGCAAAATCAACACTGCTGTGTGTTAGGATGTGTCCATATAAATCAGATCAATCCTGTTCTAGTCTGTGCTTTTCCAACTAATAGCCTGTTGGCTAAGCTACTGTAAGATGTTATCAGGAGGGTGAAATACAGTACATGGTACAGAGGAGCCCAAGACTGACCCAAGGAGGCTGTGATAATGTTCCAAGTGCACTAAGAGGACAGCGGGATGGAGCAAGTAAATGTGTTACTCCTTTCAGGCACCGATAAATGGATGTCGTTGTGAGCCCCTGATAAATAAACTGGAGAATCAGCTGGAGGCAACGGTGGAAGAGATAAAAGCTGAGTTTGGGACAGTACAAGATAAGATGAATGTTAAGCTGGGCCAGATGGAAACCAAAACGCAACATCAAGTAAGAATGTGACCCGGAGGTCTGCTTGCCCACATGACTATTAGAAACATATCCTAAGCTTAATGAATATTTTCATTGTCATGATCCGTTCATTGCTTCTTGTGTTGTAAAAACGAACCTGAAAGCTAATACTCGAGACCAGGGAACTGTGACATTCCAGAGGGATCTAATGTTGCAAACTAGGGTCTTGAGAAAAACAGATTTAGTATGTTAAGTGGCTTCCAGTGCTTCTTTAGACAATAAATCTAAACTGCTTGAGGCCCTAAGATGGAAACTTAAAGACAGAAGGCAGTCCTACAGCTGGTCAGTTCATAATTGTAAAAATCCCTCTTGCTGAATTCTGTTTGCGCTGAGATTCAAGATCCTCTAAATTATTTATTATTTTTAATGTAATTGTTATTCATCGATAATTTTGTGATGGAACCTTTTTGCAAGCTACATCTAATTGTAGTTGGCAGCATTCCTAGAAATGAAGACTGAGAGACAGACTGTACTTTGACTTACAAGGTTCACAGATGGGGGTTTTGTTTGGTTTTTAACATGATCATCTCAGCTAAATTGTGTTGTTTTCCACAGCTCCGTGTTTTAGACAAGCTTATGGCTGAGCGGCTGTCTGCAGAGAGAACAGAGTGCCTTCACCGCCTGCAACAGCACACTGAGCTGGAAAAAAATGAGGGGGAGAAACGGCAGGTAGGGCTTGAAACAGCTACTCCCCATTAGCGCAGATGGATCAGCTCAAGAGTTTCATTCCAGCAGGCAGAGAGAATAGAGATTTATCTCATCTGTTGAAACAGGCAAAGGAACTTCAAAGAACAAATTATTGCCATCCACCATCAATCTCTAAACCAAACTTATAAAGCTTTTGCATTAGAAGTGGGGAACGTGAAATCCAGTCCCACTGTCGTAATTTAATTTGGTGGGTCTGCAGTGTGGGCTCTATAACAAAATATCTTTTTTCTAACATAGTGCTTTGCAAAAATTCCTACCGCTAAATTTTTACCAGTTGTGCTTTCAGCTTTTGCTTAGTTGAAGGACATCTGCAGGAACATCTGCAAATAGGAACAAAGGCTTAAGATCAATGTTGTTCCTTTTATTTCTCATCCATTTAGTTGTGCGCCCAGGGAATCTCTCCCTTCTCCTCTGTCTGATCTTTCCCCCCACCACCACGTATTAAAAGGCTGCAGTTTTTCCCTCAGACTTTGGCAACAGTGCACCATCTCCAAGCTGTGTATTACTGCCAATAGGCAAGTTATTTTTGTATGCTTGTTTAACCAGCATTACAAGAATAACTGTTCCCCTGGAGATCCAGCTCTTGTCCCTCTAGCTTCTGCACAAACTCACCATTAAAACACGCTAGGAGATTTATGTTTCTCTACTCACATAGGTAAACTTAAAATACAATTAATTTTCTCATTATTGGTATTCTTCTAAGAATTGAGAAATACACCTTGTGCTGGTAAGTGGTCATGACTTTTGTAAGACAGTTCCAAATCTGTGATAAAAGGTTGGCAGCTGTGATAATCCCACCATAAACTACTGATCAAGATACTTCGGGCTAACATCCGCAAAACTTATCAAACTAAGACAGCTTTAGTTTTTATTTCATAGTAAGAGACATAACTATTATACTGGCTTCTGAATGTCTGGGCTTGTGCTCCATCTCCTTGTAATCTCCATTTAAGAAATGAGATACTGGAGTGACACATCAGGTGAACTGAAATTACCATTAAGCAGTATCAGCTGTTCCTGTTCTGTTGGGTCTAATTGAAGCTATTGGAGAAACTGAGTTGGGCTTTACTAAATGCATGGACTAAATGTCCATGTGCGTAGGAGGGCCTGACCTAAATTCATGGTGTCATACGAACAAGACGGTAAAAGAGCTACTCATATTTTAAATGATTACTGGCAAATGCCTCTGCAGCTGACACTTATTAAGCACCTTTGTAATTTGAAAGCTGTTAGTAATTTATCATTTAGTGTCGGACTCATCTCTATCACCGAATGAACAGAGGAGCAGAGGTTGGTAATGGTATAAAGCTGTGTTGTGGTTTGGCAGGCAGCCAACCACCACACAGCCGCTCGCTCACTGCCCCCATCCCAGTGGGATGAGGGAGAGAATCGAAAAAAAAAGTAAAATTTGTGGATTGAGATAAAGACAGTTTAATAGAACAGAAGGGGAGGAGGGGGGGAAGAAAAAAAAAGAATATGCAAAATAAGTGATTCACAATGCAATCGCTCACCACCCACCAACCGATGCCCAGCCAGTCCCTGAGCAGCAGTCGCCGCTACGCAGCCAACCCCCCACCTTATATGCTGAGCATGACATCTTATGGTACGGAATATCCCGTTGGCCAGTTGGGTCAGCTGTCCTGGCTATGCTCCCTCCCAGCTTCTTGTGCACCTGGCAGAGCATAGGAAGCTGAAAAGTCCTTGACTAGTAGACTACTTAGCAACAACTAAAACATCCGTGTGTTATCAACATTATTCTTGTACTAAATCCAAAACACAGCACTATACCAGCTACTAGGGAGAAAACTGACTCTACCCCAGCCAAAACCAGGACAAGCTGTGTCCCAGAAGTGTCTAATTTGAATTTCACTCTTAAAAATGGCAGCTTTTACCACATGTGATATTCCTTGCACTTAGCATGTACCATTGACTGTATGATTAAACAAGTCAGCCTTGATCAGAGGACTTAGAGTTGCATTTGAAATAGCACATGCAAATCTAAGAGGGGCTAGCTTGGACTAAAGAGGGTGCTTTTCATTAGCTAATGCATAGTTCTTCATCTTTTCTGGTTTGCAGTCCTTTAAATATTCCCAGTGGCAGCATGCATATCTGTACAGGGAGTCTAAGCCCACAGATACCAGGCTGGCTTCTCTTTGTCCCTGCCACACGTCCTCAGCAGCCCAGGAACCACAGGATCTAATCATAGGATCATCTAATTTACAGTCTCTTTCTCATAGATTTCCTTGGTCGATGAGCTGAAGACTTGGTGCATGTTGAAGATTCAGAATCTGGAGCTCAAGCTTTCTGGAGATTCCAGGTCATCAAGACCAAAATCAACTTTGTCCACTTGTGAGTCTCTCACCGAGACCCTGGATACTGAGAACAACCCCCACAGTGCCAAGGACTGTAAAGCCAACCAGCCCATGCTGCAGTCAGAGGGCTCCCACCAGCATTCCTATATCACGCTCCCAAATAGCCTCTCGGAAGATGGAGGAAAGAGCAGAGTCCAGATGCCGGAACAGAGCTTTGGGCAACATTTTTGCATTCAACAAGATGGCGCCTCAGGTACAACCCTGTCAGGTACTTAGATGTCATATTGATTCAAAGGCGAGCTAGTTAACTGAGGGATACTTGTATTAATACCACAGGTATTAATTCTGGCTGTGTGCTTTCCCCATCCATATGCATAATGTCTTGGGATTAGAATACACTTCAAGGCAGCCGCTGGGAATATTGTAAGACATGGTTGGGTGGAATTCCAGTGTCTCTTGCTGATGCTTCCATGTCACTGTGTCTTTGAAGCCAAGTCCTTTGATGTTCTGAATAACTCTTCTGAAATTTCTCCAGCTTCCCAGTCAGAATTGCTCCCACCCCATTGTCTGTCAGGAAGGGGTGCAGATTATCCAATGTCTACTGAAGAAAGTGTATTGTATTTAGTGCTTTCCAGATGTATGGAACCTATAATGGCAGGGTGCAAGGATATGAACCTAAAATACTCATTTCCCTTGTTAATATTCAAACTGCAAGTACATAGAATAAACCTCTCCCTTTTTCCTCTTTCCTTGAACCAAAGTCTGTTTAATTATTAGTTCATTTGACAAGAACAAAATCAGCTGAGAACATTCAAGCCCATTCAGGGATCATGGCCACCCGAAGATATGGAAGACCTTGGTTCAAGCCACCCCTCTGTGCTTGGCCAGGGAAGCTTTTGAGGAAAAAAGAAATGGGCAGAATGCGCAGGTCTCCACAGCCAAGGAGAACGCTGTCAAAGCCCTGGGCTTCTGTAAAATACATTGTATATGCCCCCCAAAACACTATGCAAAGTGAACAGACATTGACATGGATACCCCATCGGACTAGAAAGGCAGAAGACCACACAGGAGGTCTTGTGGCAGCATGAGTGTGAGCTATACTGCACTGAACAGTTCAGAAGCATCAAAATGCGTTACCTTTGCAAAATTAGTGGGGCTTCAATTCTTGTAGAAGCAGGGGGTTCATTAAGTATCAGCAGTCACAAACTACTTTGGGAATCTAGCCTGATCTTTGTTAGACGTCCTTCTGGTGAAGTCCTTTGGTTGTTGTCAGTCTGTAGTCCCACAGCCGCAATGCGGTGCCTCTCTGCCTGAGCCAGCTTTTCTCTTTTAATGACTCTCTATTATATCACCTGACTGTGAAGATGCGATAAACTAATACAAGCCTCTACAACGTACACAGAGCGTGGTACATGGGAAACGGCATCATTCATCGAACAATGAGGATTTCTGAATGCTAAAATAAATGCCCAGAGCTTTTCTAAATACGTATGTTGTATTTTATTCTGTAGGTACAGAGCAACAGTTAATTGTTGGCGGACCGCTTTCTTCTGCCCCTGCTCAAGATGTCAGGCCAAAGGACAAAGCTGTTACTGCCAGCACGTTCCACAGGTTCCAGCAGGAGCTGCCCTCCTCCGAGCCTTTGGGGTCCAAATTAAGACACGTTAAGGTTCAAGCTGCTTTGCAGCCCTTGACTGAACCTGCAAAGACTGAACCACAGAGCGGCTACTTCATTGACAAAGGAACTCAGACAAAGAAGTCCAGCAAAAGCGGGCAGTCAAGGCACAAAGCTCTGCACCACGCCGGGGCACATCAGGGCCAGGAGCAGCAGCCCTCCGCCCTGCCTGCGGGACAGCCGCCTGCCCCTGCGCTCAGAGACACCTCCCAGGCCCTGGAGATAACACAGTACTTCTTCGAGGCTGTTTCCACACAGATGGAGAAGTGGTATGAACGGAAGATAGAAGAAGCCCGATGCCAAGCTAATCAGAAGGCGCAGCAAGACAAAGCTGCGCTCAAGGAACATATTAAAAGCTTAGAAGAGGAGCTCAGCAAATTAAGGACTAAGGTGCAGAAAGAAAGCTAGCATCTACCAAGCAGGTGAAGACAAGCAATGGGACTCATTTTGGAACCTGCTGTACACGAATCTGGAATATTGTTAGATATATACATTTGTAGTGCCTGTAACATTCAAACAAAATGCTCTTTTTCAGGAGTAGAAATAACTTTTGAAACTCCAGATCCAAGGAGAATTCATATGCAGACTGTACTGATGACAACCAGATGCTGCAGATTAGATCCTTTCTTTGTTATTTCCAAGAGTCTGTTAAATATTGCACTCTCAATTTCCAGGTGCTGCTTGAAAACAAACTGCATTAGAAACCAAAATTGCATTCTGAAAAGGGAATTTCCTTATTCCCACATAGGTCATGTGTGGCTAGAGGGTTCCACATGTAAACACGTGGCAATACCAGTACTGAAATAAATCCAGGATGTTTGAGAGCTTTTGACAGAAATTCCTTAGTGATGAAGGGCTACTGATACTATTTTAGATACTCCCCACAGCCTCCCTCTAGTCAGTGGAGAGAAGCTACAGAACCAACTCAAATTACAAGCCCACGTAGGTGACGGACGCAGGCTTCCAGCTGGGAGAGGCCAGGCTCCCACTGAGTGAGATGCTAAGGTGAGTCACCCCATTAGGTACAGAGGCTGCGGTTGCCGCTTTGCTTTTCTTTTGGTTTTATATTATTAAAACAAATGCTAAATTAGATTTGTCTTTTTTTAATGGTGTCCTGGTTGCAAAGCTCCTTGTGGTTACACGGTTGTTGGGGCCATACTCGAGTAATCTGACTGAGAAGTTTTGTTTAGGGCATGGCTGGCAAATATTTTACCATAACCATGCTCTACTTGTTAGGTATAATTTTTATATAAATCTCTGTTCCTTCAAGCAGCAAATGGCTGAATTCTCTATTACTGAAGCAGCTTGAAAAAGTCCTTTCAATAAAGAAGTGAAAGCTTGGTTCTCTGTACTCAGATGTTTCTTTTTCTGCAGAGTCAGGATTTTCTCCCAGACATCTTGTCCAGACTGTCCTCCTTTGTTCCTCTGAATGATTCCCCTCTGGTTTTTTCCCTTGTAACTCTAAAAAGAAAGGCCGGGCCCTGGTGCATCTGCAGGTCTTAGGATTGGTTTCACAAACAGTCCCACAAAATAGAACTCAACAACATTTTAAAGTTTTTATGGATATGGTTTGTTATAAAATCAAAACTTACAATCATCAATGTCGTCCAGGCTGACAGACTCCAAATAAACTAGAGGCACCATAACTTGTTGCTTCCTCCTTAACCCCTGAGAAGGCTCCATCAGATTCTGTTAGAAAAGTAAGTTTACTTAACAGATCATGATAGAACAATTGATCAAAAAGAATTCAAACACAGGATAGTACTGTGTTATGCCAAGGAGAAAGAGATTTTTTTTTCTGTACTGAGGAGCCCTAAAATCAATACAAAATACTTTACAGTACTGAAGACACCATTGCCTAATTAGTAATTAAGCTTTCATCTTCTTAGCAGATGTATAAAGCAAAGAAAATTGTATTATATAACAATATTTTTAAAGTTCCTATTAATGCACTATCAAGACAAGAAAAGTGTATCATCTGCTGTTACGGAAATACTAGTTTTTTTGCTCTGACTTCTGTAGTCTAATACAGACACTTTCATATGTTTACAGTTTTGTTTAAGCTACTGTAGGAATGCAGAAGCATGCTATTTAAGTTTTGTGTCATCTTGATAAAGTGAATGTTTTGCCAAGCAATTAAAATAAGTGTTGCTCAGAAGTTTGCATTGCTCAGAAGTCTGTGGTGTAATGTTTTCTAGCCAGAGAAAATTGACAAAATCCCCTCGCTTGACTCAGAAGGGGAAGCAGAAAATTGGACTTTCTAAGCTTTTGTGTTTGTGGCTATAAAACGTCTGTCCCGAGGGAGGCTGCGGGGACCGGCTGCCATTTGTTAGCTGATGCAGGCACCCGCCGTGTTGGAAGTTACTGGCACGGGGCTGAGTTGTGCGGCTGATCACACACACGCTCCTGAGCTTGCACAAGTGCAAGGGAAACGGAAAGGCTTCAGCTAATCTGCTTCACATACGAACCACCCTACCGCGGTGGCCACTGGAGCAGCGATTTACAGTAACTAAGGGAGCAGTAATTGAAGACAGTAACTGGGCTGCAGAGTACTGATTTTAGAGGTTTCCTGCAGCCACAAGTGTACTGTAAAATAAAGGGAGGAGTTTTCTGCTAATTCCTTGCTAGTCCCTTCTGTAGTCCTCCCTCCTTCAAAACTACTAGAGTTGAAGGACTTCTTTACAAAATACCCGTATTATCTACCTTTCTCTGCAGCACACACTTGGAGTAAATTTACTTATCCTAGCAGATTGTACTTGGACTCCTAAAGGCTTCTGGCAGGCAATTTTTACCTTGACAAGCCCACAAAGCAGTGGAGATGACAGGCAGCAGCACTCGGGAGGTCAGCGGCTCTCCAGGGCGCTGCCTGTCAAGGCCTATTCCAGGATTATGTGGCCACAACCTAGAAATGTACAAACTGGAGTCAAAGGAGTAACGCAGACTCAGGGGTCCGAATGGAAAGCGCTGCGATGAGGCCGCAGGGGAAGGTCTCCGAATTCAGGAGCAGAAATCAAACCACTGGCTGAAGGAAAAGGGAAGGCTACATGTAAGAACAAGCCGACACTGATTACAGCTTTGTTTAGTCTAAATTCCTTTCTAAACAGCATTTTCTGGTCACGTGAAAAATCAATCCACAACACACTAATGTTCTGTCAGTGTATTCTACCACAAAATGTTAACAAAATTTAGATTTTTAACAGTATTTAGACATACGTATTTTTCACTGACTGATTAGAAGCTCAAAGGCTTCTGTTTATACAAACCTGAACTCTTTAGCAGCCTCACTGGTTGCCTGAGCCACATCCTTTACTGCAAAGCTAAATAAACATCATAGGAAAGGATTCTACGATGACTTTCAGAAAAAGGAAGGGAAAAAAAAAAAACAACCGGCATTGTTTGTTAAGCAGCAGCTTTTTGCAAAGCAGCTTGGAAGCGTGTAGCTTTGAAGACCCTTTGTTTGGCTCCAGCAAGAAGCATACGTCCTGCTCCCGAGCGGGGTGCCTCTTCCCTCCTGTAGCCTGGAGGGGGAATGCTGTCCCGTCCCTTCCCGAGTGCCAGCGGTGGCACTGACCGGGCTCGCTGTGCGGCAGTCCAGCTCCCTAACCCTGCAGAGCCTGCCTGGCAAGGGGAGGTGGCTCCCTGCCTGAGCTGTCGTGGCAGAGTGGGAGCGGGAAGGGTTCCTGCATCTCTTGAAACCACAACCTAAATTGCGGGCGGCTGCTGGATAGTCAGGTATCTATCATCTACTGTGGTCTGGCTCTTCATGTTGAGAAAATCCCAGACTCACCTTGGCATTTTTAAATTATATGGAAAAAAAAAGATATACTGCAAGTCACAGGAAGGTAAGAACAGTTACAAGCTAACAATTAGAAGTGGAGTAATAGGACATTTGGAAAAACAGACCACAATATTTGCAGTTAGTGCTTTCTATTTGTAATTCTACCTTATACTGACTTTTAAATACTAACTTGAAGGTACTTGCTGTTAACCTGGTAATAACTGTTTCTGGGGCTAAAATTGCTCATTTTCATATATAAAACCTCCCCTTTTAAGTTTTATTCAGCTATAACTGAAAATCAACATCTACATAAATAAAATATTTTCTAAATGTTTCTAAATATTTTCATAAATATTTTCTTAATGTTCTATCATGTTTATTCGTTTTGGGCCCATTTATTTATCCCAAATGCTTTTTTAATCCCAAATTTTGGTGAAAATCCTTGGCACAGTACAGAAAGAGCTGCTACCACTATGAACATTACCACTTAGAGTTGCCACAACAGAAAACAGACAAAATACTCTGGCTGATATTTATTTTCTATTTCCCTGGCATAACACTGCTGTTGTAATTTTTGGTGCTTTCTGCTTTTCCCACAGCACACATGACATCATCCACTCAGTTCTTTAAAGTCCTTTGTGTCTGAGTGATTTTCAGTTACACGGGAGGGTAACCAAACCGAGAAGAGGAAGGGGAAAAAACCAAACAAAAAACCCACTGTGGTAGATTCCACCTTCAAACATTACCAGGTTGTCAGCAAAGGCTGCTATTATAACCACATTCTGGAAAAAATACGATGCTTCTTCGCAGCAGATGAAAGTCCAGCTGTGAAAATTAAGATCAGGATTTTGCCAACTTAAGTGTTCTCTGAAGTTCCTGAAGTTGCATGTTGCCTTGAGTAATCATCATCCTGATTGCCTCCTGTAAAACAAAATGGAATCTACTGAACTGAATGTCTGTACACAGCATAGGTTTTACACAAGCACGCAGATTTTAACACATTAAAATACAGACAATTCTTACCAGCACTGCTGTGATGTATTTCTTTGTGTGAAGTAATGCTATAGTCACTGAGATGGTTAAAAAACAGGTGAATAAATGAAATAATTTTCTCCAAGTCCTTAATGATGTTTTTGGGGGCTGGTTATAGCTTTGCTTGAAAACTCAGTTTTGAACTGGATTCAAACTCCTAATAATGTTTTCTTTACACCTCTGTGTCTACCGCCTTTGCAAGCAAGCAGTGAGAACTGCACGTGGGCATTATGAAGACAGGTGTTTTACAGAGCAAGCGGATGTTTCTCTCAACGTTAATTTTCATCTAAGTACTGTAATGCTTCGTCTGCATAATTCAGCCACCAGTTCCTTGACCACTGGCTAGAAAAAAGAACAAACTAGAAAGCAGAGGATGGGAGACATACAAGAAATGTAAAGGTTTCTGCATTTCATACATGCTTCATATTCACAACGATCCAACTTCATTGTGTTCAGCTTGAATAGAGTCGAAATTAAAGATGAAAAAAAGAAGCTACAGAAAGCTTGACCATTAATGAGTTTATCGTATTAGTCAATACAATTTTTCTGATTTGTGGTTTGGGTAAGCAGGACTTGTTTGGTTTTTAGCTTTTTAATTCCAGATTATTATCTGAAAATCAGAGAAACATTACTACCACCAACAGGGGGAATAATATTTAGAGATGCTGAATTATTTCTTTGCGTAAATGCTCCTTAAGAGGCGATAGTAACAGGAGACTTCCCACCAGTCTAGAAGTGACACCTACAAAACAAACGCAGGTGGCAAAGCCCAGGACAGCGCACTGATCGCTCCCCAGGGCAGGCGGGCAGGCTGGCGAGTTCCCGATCCTCACCTCTTCTGTAGCGTCTTTATTTCTTCTGAATTCCTCCCTGGTCCAGTCCTTTAAATAGCGGCGATCTGCTTCCGCGGGGACCTCACGAATAGCCCGCAGGATCTTCCTGTATAACTGAAGAACCTGCTGCCGCCTCAGGAACTGGGAAGGAGAGAGGGAGGGAAGTCCGGCCCGTCCCAGGACACTCTGCGGAGAGCTGCAGCCTCAGCGGCTTTGTTTGCTTTGAGGGACATTTAAATGAACAAGTTCCCCATCGCCTTTTCTAAAAGGCGCAGTATTGCCAGTCCAAGCAACTTAGACTTCATACAGAACACCACACCACACCACACGGGGAATACGCTGTGGTGCCCAAGGCTCGCTGTACGCACAGAACGCAGCATTATCAGGGCGACTGCCAGCTCACCCTCCCGGCCGCCTCGGAGGACTTGCCCGCCGCGGCCCACAGCGCAGCTCCCGCCGACCGGCCGCTTCCCCGGGCCTCGCCGCTGCCATTTGCCACAGGGGGCCGGGGGGCCCCTGCGAGGGGTCCTGCCAGGACTGTGGCAGCCGGCCGGCAGGCACGGCGGAGCCGGGGGCTGCAGCAGCCCGGAGGAGAGCGCGGCCCCGCAGCCCACCGCCCCCGGGGTCGGCCCAGCGAGCCCCCCCCGCCCAGCCCCGCCACCCCCCGCACCAGGCGGGCGAGAGGAGGCCTGAGCCGCCCGCTCGTACCTGCTTCAGGGTGAGCGCGCTCGGCGGGAGGCGGCTGGCGGCCATGACGCGCAGCTCCGCCTCTCGCGTCGCGGGCGCGGCCGCCGAGCCCTCCCCGGGCGGGCGGGGCCCCCCAGCGGCCATTTCCTGGGCCTCTGGCCCGGGGCTGCAGGCAGCCGCGGGAGCTGGCGCCGAAGGAGAGCGCCGTCCCAGCAGCCGGGGCTGGTCGGGGAAAGACACCCCCCCCCCACCGGGAGGCTCGGCTGGGCCGGGCTCGCTCAGCGCTGGCAGGTGGGCGCCTCGCCTCCCCGCTGCCAGCACTCCACGCGGCTAAGCCCGGAGCCAGGCCCAAGGGCCCGCGTTACCCTGCAGTCGGTGCCTGCTGGGCCGCGGGAAGCCAGAGGTACTTCAGTAAGAGGCACCAGAAAGCGCACCCGAGTAGCCGGAGCCTGTGGGGTCTTTATGCAGGCTCCTCTCGTTTTCTTTCTTCTAAAACTGCAACGAGCTCCAGCAACAAAACAAGCACCCAAGTAATGGGCAATACCCCAGCATTTCACGGCAGGGTGGGTGGAAGATTGATGTAGCTGTAAGACTAATTTGATCCTACAGTTAGGTGTGTTAAAGCAGTGCAGTAAGATCTAGAAGTCATCTGAGCAATTGCAGGACACTAAGCTACCTTTTGCATCTTTTTAAGTACTTGGCAGCTGGGCCCAGAGGTGCAATTGTTGCGCACAGTGCAAGGCACTGAAGGTTTCTTTAGCATCGATGTGTCAGTGAATACAGACATGGAGCTGGCTTGCAGAGAAAAACAACAGTTAACTGATGCCTGTCCTTCTGTGTTACCTAGTGTTTGCTTCTGCCAAATACAGTGCAAGCTCTTTGTTAATTACAGAGAAAAAACTTGGTTTGCTTAAACATTTGTGCAGTAAGCACTGCCCATAAAATTGTGTCTCAGGCTGCAACATCATCCCTGCAACAAACTATAAATTGCATTGGAAGTATATCTTTGCAATCTTAAGAGAAGTCTTAGTTTATAAAATATTTTCTCCAAATACTCAGTACAAGTCTGAAAGGGAAGTACATTCTGGAGAATTACCTAATGAACATCTACTTCCACAGTTAATTTCCCAAAGCAGGGAAGTATTTGTATACATGTATGAGAGACCTCAAGAACCCTGGAAGGACATTATATAGTACCTGACATTTAAATTCTGATGGGATAGAGTTGCCCTGTTGAGTTTTCAGTTCTGAAATTTGGTTATCATGAATTAGCTGTGGCAAAGCTACACAAATATGAGAAACAGCCTTGCTGGGCCATTTCACGCCTCTGGGTCTTGCCACTGCTGCATGTCTGAACAGCTACAGCAATACTTCAAGGAAGGTTTTTCTATCTAGAAGCCAAAGAGAACGATCACATCTTTGGGAATACACCCACATTTCCAGCCATTTTCTGGTGCAATTCCTGCACCACGCTTAGAATGAGACACCTTCAATTCTTGTACACAAAGAAAATCTCCAAAGAGAGTTTAGACCAGGGGCATTCAAACAAAGTTTCCTTTGGATTTTCATTGAGAGAAGTCAAAAGACTGGACCCCTAATCAAAACTCTCTGCTGGCATATCCTCATAAAAGGAGGATAGGTGTTGAAGTTACATAAACCACAATACATTTTCATATGAAAATCCATATTTGTGCACTGCTAGAGCATTTCCATGTGGCAAATTTGGTTAATTTATTCAAGCTTTGATCAACTGAAAGAACAGACATCGTAATTAAAAACAGTGGTACCTCTTTTTATTAGTACAGACAATATAAGATGCATAGCTTTTGCAATGAAAAATCATGTCCATGCTCTAAGACATCGGATTAATGGAAGGTCCTCAATGTCTGCCTTGGACAGAGGGGCAAACTTCACAGTGTAAACTGATAATATAGGGATGATCATATGGCATTATTCATAAAACTCCCTGTCGATATTGTCAGACAAAAATCAGCAATAATTAAATAGGATGTGTTTAACTGCAGAATAGTTTCAAGTAGTAAAGTACTTATTTTTTTGGTTGTTTAAAACCATCTGCTTCCCCTGCTCCCCCCCTCCTTCCCAAAGAGGTACCAGCCACATGGGTGAAGCTAAAGAATGCTTTTTTGCAAGACGCCTGAAGTTCTAATGCAGAAATGCCTTCCCAGAAGCAAGACTGGTTTTCCTTATTGCAATAGACAGTGGTAGGAATAATTTTACCTCTGTGAACATTATAAATGCATTTTTTTAAAAAGTAATAAGTTATTACAAGAGATGTTGAAGAAAGTTTTACGTTATTTGTGGGAATAGGCAATGAAAGAAGACGGCAGTCTCACCATTGCATAATTCTCCCCTGACAAATGTGGGAGAACGCACCTAAGCCATTTTGTTCTTAGGCAGTCTGACTGCCAGGGGGCAGCTCCCGCACGTTAATCCTAGTTAGGAAGAGGCCTTACGAGCTCTCCGGTGAAATGCCGTTTCATGTATTTCAGCGGTTTAGCAGCAACGGAGTATTGACTTTGTCTACAAAGTCTACAAAGTGTCTGAGGCAGTCACCAGTTCAAACCACTGTCTGAGTGCATCACTGAGAGTTTCTGGAAGCGCGTTCACATCTCTAAGGATCATATAGAATGGGAATGGGAATTCTTCCATGTAAGATCTGATTTCAGGCAATTCTCCAGGTCCTTTGAATATAGGTACTTTAATGTCCAAAATGGAATCCTGTAAAAAAGAATTGATAGGCTACTAAACCACATGCATCTTTTACAGGCCTCTGATATTATTTATCCTATTTTTCAAAATCTTATAATTCCTCCTCTGTTAAATTAAAAGTTCATAGAGAGTTTTAAGATTAAAAGCCAAAAGTGTTCAATGGTAAATGAAATAAAAAGCTGAACACAAAGCAGTTAAATGCTTTTGCCCTTTTAGATAAAAGTGCTCTAATCAACAAATTCTAGGCTAGAAGAGACTAAGCTTAAGCTTCTGCAATACCAAGTTCTATAAATAAATCCTGTCTTTCCTTAGTATTTTATGATTTGAGTTTACTGTTATCGCTTGAGTTTTATTTATACATTTGATGCCTTTTTGGCATACTGTCATCTGTAAGCTCTTTAGGGCTAAGAGTTCAACTTGCATTTGTGCAGTGATCTAATACAGCATGATTCTTAGCAAATTATTTTATAATATTTCAATAAATACTACAAAGACAAAAATCAGATTAAACTCCAGCTGTGCTTCTTGTAAAGTAACTTCTTAGTTGCTCAGTGTAGCAGCTCAGAAAATTAATAAAGCTTATTCAAAACAGATTTCACTGCCCAGAATTTTCGTTTGACATTATAGCTAGGTTTCATCAGAACCTTATAATAGTTTGTCAGCAAAAGAACTGTTAATTTTCCAACAATAAATATAGCAGATCAGTTTTGTATGGAAAAATAAAGATACAGGAAGAAAACGTGAACTACAAAATTAGTCTTCACCTAATTCAAAGTAAGGCTTAAGTTTACTCACTTACTGCACACTACAGAGTCTCCCTGAAAAATCTCCTGGATATTTCACCTTCCCAGCCAAGGAAATCTAACAGTTTTCTTTCACAGCTACCAAATACAGTACCCAGCTTTCCCAATTCAGGTACTAAATAACTCTCATATACTCCTTCTGTCTAATGTTTAATCTCATATTGACTCCAGCTGCCATATCAAATGGAGACTGCTGTCAGAAATGATCAATTTGAATCAAAATTGAGATGAACAAAGCATTTCTCAAACTTTGAATTTGTCAGCCTGTCAGCTACTTCTCCGGTGGCCAAAATCTACTACCATTACATTTGAAGACAGGAGTTCTTACTTAGACTTTCTGTGGCATGGAAGCCGAATTTTTTTTTAAATACAAAAGAGGATAAGCATCACAGTAGGGAGAAATCGTAGAAAATCTGATAGACATTGTGAAAAACTGAAACTGGGCTAAATATCTTCGACCTTTGCAAAAGATAAGATATCTATAAAGCACTACAAAAGACAAGAAAAAGATTTGTGTTTCTCATTCACTGCACTTGAATACTTCTCCCTTGTTCATTTACTTACCCGGGAATTAGGATTGTCCAACACTACGAAAATAACAAAGATATTGGCATTCTGAGCTGCTTGAACTGCTGCTGTCACTCGTTCCTTGCCTTCCAAGAAAAGGCCTCTTCCATCAGATACAATCAAAAGCAGCTGCGCTGTTTCTGAGCACAAAGAACATTTTAAATTCCAGTAAGTTAGGGTAATCCATTTAAAAGGCAAACAGAATATTTTGTTGTTAGTCCTGTGGGTATAATGGAAAAACCCTCAGAGTATTCCTAATGAAATTAAGTCTTTATCAAATAGAATTCTGTGAACTAACATTAAGCTGCAGTTACGATTGGGTCAAGAAAGACCGTTTTTCCCACTGTGTGATACCATTGACAATAACTGGGGAAAAAAAACCCCAGTCCATCTGTACCATAATTAAGGAGGAAAGGCATGGAAAATACCTAATGAATTGAGCCATGGTGTTTCATGCCAGGTCCTTGTCTTTCATGCTTGTAAGTGCCTAGGAGTTAAATACTGGCTGAATTATAAGAGTCCAGCCACTAAATCACAACCTCAGTAGAGCAGCAGAGCTGCTGCAATGAAATCGAGAGTCCAAATCTATTCTTCCAGAAGCAGGTACCTATGGGTGCATCTGTATTAGCACTTCACTTTGGACTACAACTGTGCTTTTGAAACATGTTTCCCTGTTGTCCCCACTTCAACAGGCTTGGCTTCCATCAGAGAGCAATCTTGGGTTATTTTTGGAGGAAACTAAACCAGAAGACAGGCTCCAGAGGCACAATCAAGGCGGTCTAACTACTACAGGGCATTCAGCCCTCGGGACCAGACGAGCTAGTCTGAAGTAAACCTTCTGAAACATACACAGCACAGATGCTGGGTTCCTCAGCAGCAACCATTTTCTGGAGACGTGTTACTTGACCCACGTTGCCCCCAGAGCCAGAGATATATCCCTCTAAAGGGACATTCTAAGTAAGTTATGTATCTATCGTCTTTTAATTACAAGGGAAATAACAGTAATTACAGTCGGGAACACAAGCACCTCTCTCTTGCCCGCCCCCCACAACATAATGGCTAGGGAGGGATACAGAACGCTTCCTCCTTTTCTGCAGACAGGCCCTAAATGTGGCAGGGCTTGGTCTTTTTACAAAAAGGGGTGATGTATCCTACTGCCTTTTCTCTTGCTAGCTCTCTGATTTTGGGGAGATGATTGCTGCTCCCTGATTGCTGCTGCTGCATCCCAGCCTAATTCAACAGGACTGGATGCTGCTCCCCCCCTCAGAATATTCCGACAGCCTGTGGAAAAGCAGCTGTGGATTATAAATCCCAGATTGTCCGTTTCTTGGAGTACGTTAACAAGAACTTTTTTAAAATATGGGTGCCACCATGACAAGCTTTTAACTAGCACAAAGCAGCCTTTTAGGCTAACTATGGGTCAGCCGTGAGGTAACAAGCCTTCCAGCTTTTCTGGGAAATTCAAGCAGCTCATGACCTAAACTTGCACCACAGTGAAAGGCAGGTAGGAGGCAAACACTTATCCTCCTCAGAACAGTGTGCTTCTGAATACCTAGAGAAATCAGGCTCTCAAGCAAGAGCAGAAGTGTCTAGGGAGTCAAGGTCACTAGGAAGCTGGACCTAAAGCAGGCTAAATGCTCTAAAGCAGGCAGTGTCTAGGCCTTAAACACAATCTGGAAACATGATGTAAAGGGAGGCAGGTAAGGCGTGCCTTTTTAAAAAGCCTTAAACAAAATTTCAGTGAATTATTGACAAATAGGAAGTTAGGTGTCTTTTGGGTTTTGAGCTAAATTTCAACCAAACATTCCTTTTGACAAAGCAAAACCCAAAGCCCTACTGCAAGTGATGTCTCAGTGCTAGGAGTCTTTCTGGCAGGATATTGCTTCGGGACTGTAGTGAGCATTCTGCTGCCACGGCAACAAGCATAGTAACAAAAAAAAAGCTCACCCGGATTAATATTTTGAGACAACTGCTGTGCTGCAGCAAACATATTTGCTGATGATTCTAGAAACTGCAGAGGAAACAAATAAGAAGATTAAGTTATCGCATCATAAAATAATAAACTTAATAATGGTAACATTTTTAAAGAACACATTTCTGTATTTTAAATGCCAAGGTAGTTTAGTCTGACTACCTACACAGATACAGTCCTTGGCATTTTCCTATACTAACTCCTGCTTCAAATTAGTAAGTATTTTCGAACTAGAGAATCTTCAGAAAAGCCTTCAATCTGAATTTAAAATTTTTCCAATGCTAACAATGCCATCAAAACCTCAGTAAATTGTTCAAGTGATTAATGGCATCATTAAAAATATACATCCTATTTCTAGATTGAACTTCTTTGGCTTCAACTTGCAACAGAAGCATCTAGTTACATATTCCCCATTAAAATTAAGGACATCAACTGTCAAGTCCTCTCAGTTTTGGCGTTTATAAGATTACTGTTGAGCTATTTGGGTCCCCTCCTTTTCCATTTAATATTAACGGAAGATCTTATTCAAGTCTGGAAAGGAAAGACTGCAAAAGCCTTCCTAAAAGAAGAACGCTTTGCAGCTGTCCAGGAAGTATTACTACAGAAAGTTACTTTCTTCAGGAATCCGTCAAGTCTGACAAACTTACAGCCTGAGAAACACACAAAGCTCTTCCTCCTACTACTACAGCAGAATCTATAGCATGAAAACTTTCTAAACTCCCGCAAATTTTGATGTGATTTGGCATTGGGGGACCCAATAGCTTGTACCCAAAATACTGTTTAAGACCCAATACAAACAGAGAAAGATGAATGCTTAAAAGTGGCGTACATCAGAACTATTACAAAATTGTGACCATCCTATCTCTTTGTTATCTCACCAGCTATCCCACTCTCAAATACAAACCACCACTAAACATTACAAAGTGATCGTGAAACCATGAAGCTGCTCATGTCTTGTCTGGAAAAGATTTGCAAACCTGTTGCCCTAGAGGGATTCTTGTGTACCTGGGCTATTTTTGTTTTCTTCTGCTGAAATTTGCAAAGACGCAGTATCCGTGTCCCTGACTGGTCACTGAACTGTTCGTGGAATGGGTGCAGCAGCTGAACAGTCTCTCCAAAGCTTTAGGAAAGAAGAAAAAGTTAGAGTGTGAAACAGGTACTTACATTCTGCTCTGAAGTCTTGAAGAAAAGTCAAGATTTCAAATAAACTCACCTACACACAGCAATTTGTCCCACTTCTAGAAGAGTCAGTGCATTTCCAATAACTGCCAGGGATTCATATGCAAGCTATTAAAGAAAAAAGTTACATCAGAAAATAGGATATTGCAAGTTTTACTCACAGCTCAGTGTTAAATATGAAGAATGTTAAAGAAATTATTTTTCATTGTCTAGTAAAATAAATGAAGAGACTTCCTATCTTTTTTCCTCTTATAGTTATGCAAGATAGTCATTGCAATAAAGATACACTAGTACTACTTGAGGGCTTCAGCTGATTGATTTAGAGATACCACTTCAGGCAGGCTAATGAAATAAACACTGAAATAACTACTTAGAAGGAAACACACGTTTTTAATAAATAAAAACCCTACAAGTGAGCTATGATGAACTAATATTTAATCCTCCAATGAACTGCATAGCTAAGCAAATTTTGGCCTTTTATAGGCTACAAAAAAATAATTTTCCAGTGGAAGAAGTTAGCTCCTTTCAGCTAACTTTCACTGATCTTTTAATAACAAATCTCTTAAGCATGAAGTGACAAGAGTTCAAGCGCATGGAGCAGAAAAATAACTGTTCTGGAATCACCAGAGTCAGACTTTCCAACAGCCATCAGTTCTGTGTGAAACAAGCCAGCAGTTGACATACTCATCAACAAGGAGTAGTTTCTTCATACTTCTTCCAAGACGTTTATTTTACCTGTTTAGAGTGATTGTCTATCATACTAGAGGAATCATCAATAGCCAAGCAAATCTGGTACTGTCGTTTACTGGGCTTGGTCCTTCGCAACCAGATCTTATCTTTTCGGAACTGACTGGCAATATATGGAATCACTTTGCGCATGTTCAATCTCTTCCCTGTTCTGTAGTCTCCTCTGAAAGTTAAGAAAAAGACATAATGACAGGGATTATCAGCAAATACCTCATTCTGAAAATCCTGGCATATGCAGCAAAATAACAAAATTTTGTAAAACATAATAAAAACAAATGAGTAGCTCTAATATTCGTATTTAGGTATAGATCAAAAAATCTCACATTTTTAATGGATATTCAGTGTTTTTAAAAGAAGTTCTTAAATCTAGGTGCCTAAAATGGAAGGAAGACCTTGAATTTACACTCCTCCAGTTTGAAACAAGTCTAGATCTCTTAAAAAAATCACTTAATGTTAAAAACAATGTAGAACATTTTGACATTTAACATAATCTTTGACTCAACAGCACTTCATGGGTTTAAGGTGGTTTGATCACCTGTTGCACAGAAGAAAAAATAGGAGGCAATATCCTCAAGATGGATACCTACTACTACATCACGTTTGCATTTTATAAAATAATCTAGTGTTCCCATACAAAAGTATAATGAATGCATTTGCAAACATGAATAATTGCTGTAAAGCAACAACATCGAGCTGCCGTTGTGCAGAGGTTAAAGCCCTCCAAAACCAGGAGTTTAAAGACACTAGAAGCCTCAAAAAGACCCAACTTACTTCAATTTGGCTGCCTGAGTGGGTTCCAATATGAGTCGTAGCTGTTCACAAAGCTGCTGTGATAGAGGAGCTGTCAGTACTAAATACCTCTGCCACAACTGTGCTGCTTCCTTCTCCTAAAACATCATACATCACAGAAAGAAATAAAAGTGAATTATGAAAAAAAACCAAAAACTTGGGAAGCACTGCCTGAAAAAAACAAACCTCAGTGTACCAAGGGGGAGGCAGTAGGTAACTAACAGCTGGAACTGTGAGGGTGTCTTGTGAGCACTCTATAAAGATGACAGTTTGCATTCAACTTGGCATGCTCCTTGCTTCTACAAAGCTGCAGTGTGCAATGACCATTCCTCTAGGAGTACACAAAGCAACTTTGGCATTGCTATTGATTTAGGAAAAATCTTGTAATGGCCAGCATCTGATAGTTGGTATTCCAGCAAGGCAAGCTGTAAAGTCTGCTAGGTTCTCTATCGGCCATCAAAAATAGTATTATTTACATTAATTAAAATTCAGCAAAATTGTTAAGCCTCTACACTGGCAATTTCATTCAGGAATTACTTCCAAATATGGTTTACAATTCATGACTAGGACAGTCAGAGCAAGTATCATATTCTGGTTCTGCTGTTGGTTAGCTCAAACTCCACCACTGCAACTGAAGGAGACAGCTTGTGTCCCATCATAATTTTGTGAAAGTGGTGCCCAGCATTTAACTGCAGGTGACAACTCAAAACAGAAGGAGCTTGGCAGGACTGAGAAAAACGTTTCTAACTATTCAAGTTTTAGAAGTCATTATCAGCAGAGTAACTTTCTGCAAATAGCACACAGCACGTTCAAAATAAGATCTGAAACATCATCCTCCTTTAAGAATAATGTATTTTTTTTCAGAATAAGTTAAATATAACAACAAAAATAGCATCTAAATCATGCTATTTTGAGTATTTAGATTCCAGCCTGCTTGGTTTCCTCAATGCTTCAGCAGTAAAACAAGATGAAATAATGCAATGAAGAATTCTTATGACAGTTTTATACTAAAACGAGGTCACGAACCTCATCTGGAGTTCCAGACTGCTGTGTCTGCCAAGCTTCCAATTGCCTTTCAAGTTCCCTTCTTAGCTCTTCAGGATCTCTGACGATGTGCTAGAAGTGTAGTTATGAAATTTATGAGACAGAAAAATAAGTTCACACATCTGGTGATTCCTAAACTATAGTAAACTAGAAAAAAGTAAAAATGCATTGTTCTTATTCTTTTAGACACAAAAATACCTGAAAAAACGTAAATGAAGATTCTAAATCTCCATTTTTTTTAATAGCTTCCATGTACAGGAACGATAATACCTCCTCACAAATACCTGCATCTGTGACACAATCAACACAGAAACAAAGCTAGGAACATCTATGATGCAGACACTGAAAATAATCAAATACAGAACTTTGAGATAATTCAGTGAAATGACGTTGACAAACACCAGATTTAATGACAGTATAATGGAGATCGAACTACTGAATACTAGCTATCTAGTCTCTTCCAAAATATAATATGCCTCATTTAATTACAGTTTTTTAAAAGCTTAATTCAAACCACTGAAAGAACTGAATGACATCTTCCTCTTTACCTGCCAGCAAATACTATTTGATAAACCATTCTGTTAAAGGACACCCAAGCTTTATTACACTTCTTTTACTTTTATTGTGCTTTCAGTGACAACTTTTGTTCCTGACTTGTAAAACCATAGTTTAGCCAAACATTAGTATATGGTCTGCATAACCTGCACGTTTATCAATTAAGGAAAATAAGCCTATGAATGCGAACTCAACAGCACCAATAACTTTTCATTCCTCAAGAAGCAGCAGCAGTCCCTCTGGTCACCTACTGCAGGTTTAAGGAAGGGAGGAAGAATGTACGTGGAGGGGGCTTCTTCCCTCTTCCTTTTGCTGAAAGGTGAGAACTTGCGCTTCTCCCCCAGCACCGTTTCTCCCTTCCTATTTAACTGGTGCTGCAAGAGCTCCCCCTCCTGTTTCAGGTGTTGCATGTCAATTGGAAAACAAAACAAAACAAAAACCCCAACAACAAAAAAGGCACCTAACTATTCTGAAAATAGGAGAACACTCTCGCATTCAGCAGCCTTCTTACAAAGAGCTGCAACCTTTGGCATTAAGATGGAAATACCAGGTATAGCTGGCACACAATCCTTTCCGCGTTGTGCATAGAAACAGTAAAATATCGCCCTCCAAGTATGTACTCAGGACACAATATTATAACTATGAAAGGTCAATACTTCTAAAAAACAGACACTGAAAATATTCTTACTTTATCAACTGGTTATCCACCATCGACTGCTTCTATGCCATAGCTCTTTATGATAAAATGTGCTTTTTCACATCTAACAGTTTGCACTGGGAAACTATGAGTGTTACATAGTTCTGTGTAACTATGAGTGTTACATACATGCTGTAGGATTTTCTAGGCTATGATAATATTTTTTGAATTGAGACATTCAGGAAAGGCTCACAAAGGTTGTATAATACTTGCAATCAGATTTTTTGAGGAAGTAATATATTGTGATGAATTAACTGAGATGAATTCTTTGTCCATAATGGTGTTTTAAAGTCACTGACGCCTAGCTCTCTGATCACTGTGAACCCTTTTTTTATCTTCAGGCCACATCCCCTTGCCCATCACTTTCCACTCTACCAAAGCATTTGATCAGCAGATTCATCTGGGCAAAATAGTTCTTGACAGTTAGAAAAACAAAAGGTTTTTTTTTTTAAAAAAGAGTGAGGATGGGACCTTCCCACATAAGGATGGGGAGGACTTGTCATTTTAAAGTAATCATTTAGCTGCATATACAACAATTGGTTGTGTAATACTTTTCATTCTGCTATTAAAGAACAGCAAGCTATTGAGTTGTCTGAATGAAAGTAATTCTAAACGTTTGCATTCACAGAGTTTCACTAGCACAGGTCAAATAAAACAGACTGTTTCTACTACTGTAGTTTTAAGACGACACATTGGGTATCATACCTGGGGAGTGTCCATCAAAAACTGATGGGCTGTATGTATGGTCGAGTCCTTGTTTCTCTCTGGCTTCTCTTCAGTCACCTTTGGTAGCTTTTCTGTTGTAGAGTCATTAACATCCTCCAAGTCAAAAGTCTGGATCTCTGGCTCTGCTTCACCTGGTCCTACAATCACAAAACTAATTACTAACTTTGTGGATCACACATAATACAAGAACCAATACTGTATCTTGACCCTTTTACAAAGTGTCTCACATGCTTTGTAGTGCAACCCAGACATTATTTTTTTCTAAGAGAAGTGCACAAATTTTAAGACAATGCATTCTAGGAATAGGATGAATACAACTTGCAGCTCACTGGAACAGATAAATATGCATTTCCTTATGCAAACTGTTTTTCTCTCTTAAAACCTTGCCAAATGAACAAAATATTAGCAAACAGATCTTTAACACCTAAAAATTCCATTGGTGAAGTACATTTTTGAGCTTCATAGCCTCCCTGACAGAGTGACAGGAGGTATAAAGCCATTTGAGAACATTGAGAAAATCATCATTAAGAAAAAAATAATGGCCATATTTTCTTATCTCATCTTTTACTCCCTAGGTTTGTAACGGAGCAGTTTCCTATAAAACAGAAATCAATTTACAAATAAAGGAATGGACTAAAGATTTTCTTTAATTATTGTTTCTACTATACCACACTGTTTAGCAACTCATTTTTTAAGAATTCTTCTAAGAAAAAAAAGAGTATGACATTGTAGGAGATGTTTCAAAGATCCTAGGTTTTCAGAACATACTGTTAGAGAATCATGTGGAAAAACAAATAAGACTGATTACATGCATGCCTGTACCATAAAGCTAATGAGTCTTGCAAGAGATTTAAGTGAAGAGTTTAAACCTGAAGGGAGTGGGAGGCAAGAAGGTGAATGCAGGCTGGTAAAACTCGTCTCCCCTCTCCAGCCACCTTTTGTGTTGTTTGATAAGAAAACCATTTAAAATTCCAAGCTACAGTGTCATTTACTTAGATTCATCAAAATTAAATACTTCTGTTGCAATTGGCAAGAGATATTTATTTATATCTAGCTTATTTTGTCTGTGTGGGCTGCGTGCCTGGCAAGTCAGACCTATCTTCTCATCTAGAACCATTCATACCTGATAGCCATTTTCTGTTAGGCAGCTCAGTTTTGTTTTGTTTCATTCCACTTAAGGAAGAAAGCAGTGAGAGAGTGACACTTCGGTGCTACCTCACTGGATGTTGTTCAGACCAGCCCCTCAACTTCTTGATGCTTTGCCAGAAGTTACACACAAAAAAAGTTGAGTTATGTGGTGCTGATGCTGGTGACACTAGAATGCATCGTTATATGCCAATTAATTAAGCGAATTGGCATTGCGTCTAACAGCAGGAAAGTGTTTGCTTTTTACTTCTTCAAAGAAGTGGATAAAGATTAAAGACCATTAACTTGAAAGAAAGCAGCAAACACCTCTGTCACTCAACCAATTTAGAAAAGGCTAATGCTGGTTACTAGGCAGGAGTAAGAATGCTGCTGCAGAAAAGTCAATTAAGACGAGATGTTTTAGTCTTATAAAACGTATACACATCCATTACATGCAAATATAAATACCTACATATACATTTAAAGATGCACAGTAGCGTATGCTTAGAATGCTTTTTTAAGTTAATGTACCAGGAGTTTTAGTGGCAGTAGACTTCTTTTTTTCTGGCTTCAGCTCCTCTGTGTCTACTGCTCTGAGATCCTCATTGTTCTGCATTTCTGTTTCCATAGCTGCATCTTCAGAATCTCCCTCTTCCTTTTCTTCAAGAGGCATAATAGGTTTCTCTTGCTCCTTGCTAGCTACATCTGTATAAAGACAACGATACTTATTAAGGGGAAAGAGGAAGAAAAAGTGAAGTAGGCCACTGCAAAACAGTTTTAGTGAACTTCAGAAGAGATCTGAGCCATTGTCTCAAACCTCAGTTTTATTCTTCACTGTGCTGTACCATGTTTTGTCAATGAACTATTGCCCTGAAAACCTATTGAATAAAATAGACTAGTTACTTTAATAGAAAACAATTTATTTAATTAAATTTAGATTAGAGGAATGTTTTTAAAGAGACATCAATTTGTTTGATACAGAATAAAGAATCTGTTGTGTTATCCTAAATATTTTGCATGTGTGGTAGCAGTGGGCTTCAAAATGATTGAAGTAAGATTTGGAGAGAATAGATTTTAAATGTGTTTATTAAACTAAAATCCATTTTTATGAGGCAATTCAGTATTTTTAAAAATGTTATCATTAGTTTGAACCTGATTGCCAAAAAGTAGCATTTGTGGTAGTGAAATGGTGCCACATATTAAACCAAAGCAAGGATTGTTAAACATAACTTTAAAAAACGTACTGGGAAAAACTACAGTAAATAGGAGCGCTTCAGGATTTGATTCCGCAATGGCAACTCTTTACACCCAGAAATACCACCATACCATATGTCTGTGCATCATAGCATTCGGAGCCTTGTTTAATATGTTCAAATGCATCAGCCTCCTCCACGTTTTGTTTAGGCTGAGTTGTATTCTGCTTTGCTTCACTGCTGGATTCTATGGTTCTCAGTCGCTTGTGGATATGTTCATTGTGATCTCCCATTGAGCGCTCATTGTCTGCCTGACCAGGTTTCCTCTTGAAACTCTGAAAAGGAACAAATTAACACCATGAACTTCAAGTGAAGTGCAACCAAACACCGATTCGAACAAGAGTTCTAACAAGGAGAAACTGAGTCCTGCCTATTTGCTGGTTAGTACTAAGACATTCAAATTAAAAAAAAAAAAAATTTGAAAGGAAGAGATGAACCTGAGTATTTTTTCTGCTTTGCTTCTGAGAAGCCATCCGGGCCATGCGTGTGGATTCATGGCCTTCTGATTGATTTGCACTTGAAGCTCCACTTCCATATTCCTGAGAGACCAAAAAAATTGCAATGGTAACTAAACAGGGATTTAGCAACTGTTGTAGACAAATTTGAGAAATTAAACTGCAATGCAATGCTACCTTCTATTGTGAATGACGAACAGCTCACAACTGCAAGTATTACTCTTGTGAAGAGCAGACATGACAGTTCAGCAGCTCAACAATTAGCCTAAACTTACCACGCAATTTTCACTGCTATGAAGGTATCTACATGGTCTTCAAATTTTTTCAATGAATTTATAACTGGTGTTCTAAGAATTGAATCTTAAGACACAATTCTTAAAAATATGGCAGCAATTCCTTGATTGTAACTTGAAAACATATTCACAAGTTCAGCATTTTTAACTAGGACACTTCCATGTAATTTACCTCTTTAGACTGGTCTCTTTCTGAAGCCTCTCCAGCCAGCTCAACAGCACTGTCACTCTGCAGGTTTTCTTGCCCAGTCTGCCCCTGTGTTTCATGCTCCACTCTTTCCTCAGGCTCAGGGATCTGTTCATCCATCTCTGCATTATCTTTACCCTCTTCTTCCTGAAATAACATCAGTTTATTTTAACATTCTAAAAAACATCGGGAAACAGAAGGCCAAGGAGGTAACAGGAATACAGATGACAGAAATACACCAGTTCAATAGTAAGCACATGTCTTATCTTGATGAAGATTTTCACTAACATTACACCTACTCAATGTCAAATTTGTTTCAGAGTATCATCCATTTCTTAAGTCTTGTATAAGGTAATTTAAAAAAAAAAAAAAAAAGAAAATCAGGCTTTTATTTATTATTCTCTACCTGAGGTTGAAGGCCTTGGTCAGCAGCAGGGATTCCCTTATCTTCAGCAGATTCATTTTTTTCCTCATCAGGTGGTTGTGACTCCTCTTCTGCTGCTGCATCGTCAGTGTTCCCTGCATTTTCTTCTTGATCATCAGCATCTTTGTCCTCTTCATTTTCCTTCTCCTCTTTATCTTCAGAAAGACCTTCTTCAGCTGGTTCTGCATCTTGATCATCTCTTTCTGTCTCACCAGTATCCTCTTCATTCTGTTCTTCTGTCTTCTCTGCCTCACTTAAATCAACAGGTTTCTCATCTACTTCAAAAGCATTCTCTTCTTCTGGATTAAAATAATCAGAAAGGTATACAAAACTTTCAGTTAAGTAAAGAGACAGTGAATATTACAGATATTTGGAATAAAACTGCCCAGCCTATCAAAAAAATCTTAAAGAAAATATTGAGAATTCTATACATAGAATCTGTGATTTTCTTTCTACAGCAGATGATAAAAGTTACAATTGGTTTGTAACTAACAACATAGCAGGATGAACTCCTATTAACTTCCTTGAACCTAATATTCTTGAGGGTCAGTTGACTTTGAGGGCAAATGCTTGTAAGTATCATAGGAAAAACTGAAACCACAAAAGCAACTGGACAATTAAATAAGGAGCTTCTAGCATAAATTAGGGTGTATCACTTGGATCACATGAGAAAGCCTGCTCCACAGTGTGCATGAAAGGGCAGTAAAGGAAAATGCTGTAACGTTAAGTTCTTATCTGGCCTGCATTTGGTATCTTGATATTTTGATACACAAAAGTGAATTTGCAGCTCCTTGTTATACAGAATCCTACCACCACCTCTCTTCTTTCTATAAAGAAAAAAGAGCTCATTATCTGACTGTTCCTCCCTATTTCCATTTGGCTTTCATCTGGGAATTTGTAGAGAGATTTTCAGCTGTACCTTCATTCTCTTCCTCCTCATCACTCTTCTCATCATTCTCCAGGTTCAAATTATCAGGAAGGTCCAAAGGTTCAACTTCAGGCTGCTTTTCTTGCTGGCCATGATAAGGATCTACTTCATTTTCATCATACTCACGCTGTCAGCAAAAGAATGGCGGAAAAAAAAAAAAGAACAGGTATGTTATAAGTGAGAGGAAAGGCAAAGATGAGAAATAAGATACTATTGCATTCTCTAGGGCACAGAAATACTGGATACAATATTACATTCTGATCAGTTAAAAACTAGTTTCCAATGGTACACATCCTTATGCATAAATAGCAGAAAAAGATTAATTTCAGCAAATGCATTTACATAAATTGTTGCTTCTTCAAAACAGCATGTTTTGTGTTCAGAATCCAATTTTCCTAGCTGAAAGATTCTGCATACTCTTGCATACTATGCAGAATCTTCAAGCATACTGTATACAGATTCTTGGGATAAGTCCCACTGACTTAAGATGTTTCTGTTGTTAAACACAATAGAAGAAGAACTTTTTAAGCTTTGTCCATCAAAACATCAATTCAGTGTAAAGCCTGGCAGCCATTACAGGTTCAGGTTAGTGCAAACGAAGTTATTTCTGGATTATGGATCACAAAATATACATATATTATAATGGATACAATGTGGTTTATTTTTACCTCTGAAACGAACTAACTTTTTTCAGTGCATTTCACTATTAAATAAAGAGCACTTCAAATTCTCAGAAACACATGATGTGAGCAACAGGAGATGGTTTAACAGCAAGATACTCTATGCAGTCCAAATCATTTTTACCTCATCAATTTGTTCATGGATTTTCTCTTTGTTTCCACTGTCCTCTTCTTGTTGCTCGTTTTCCTCATCCTTGGGAGGCTGTTTTTTATTATCCTTGTTTCCTGTGCCCAAATTGTCATCTTTTGCAACGAGCTCCGAATCCTCCTATTAACCAACAAATTCAAAAGAAACTCAATTATGCTACCTGCTTCTCAAAGAGTGACAAGACATCATCTCCTACAGAAAAAAAGACAACACTAAATAACTTCTGATACACTCAAATTATCCCTTTCCAAGACCAAGAGCTATGCAAGGAATTTCACCGTGTAGGTCACATCAAGTTAACAGAGTTTAATTCCTTTGCTATTCTTCTTCCCACCCCTTTTCTCTTTACCTCATCCATTCCTGGTCCTGTTTCTTCTGTTTTACTACTGGCATCATCGTCTTCATCTTCATCTTCATCCCCCCAGAGCCTCTCATCCAATTTGTCCTCAGCTTCAGCATTATCAAGATTTCCCATTTGCTTATCCAGCTCCTCCTCTTCATCTGAATTTTCATCATTTTCTGTGTACAGTTCAGAATGTGTTTCAGTACAGAAGAGATAAAGCTAACTTTTTTAACTTCAGAAACAAACAAGCAGTCATACTTAGACACCTTCATTTCATCACCCTACGCAGTTAACTGAGAGATGCGGAAAAAGACACACATGCACTAAGGCTCAGAAGAGCAGGTTCCTAATTATGTGGTTCACAGTGTTCTCTTGGACATATGGACACACACAGCATTCTCTCCCTTAGACTAACAAGTCCCAGGTGCAAAACTTGGATGATTTAAACCCTCTATTCCTTACCTTCTCCATCCTCTATTTTCAAAACGTTTTGGCATTAAACTGGGAGGGGGAAGGTCCATTCCACTTTATCTGTTTATTAGTTTGGGAATTTCCCTTCTTGTGCAGATGAACTTATTCTTGGCATTTTGTCAGAGATTTGAAAGTAGATTAACACTACCGTAATTTATAAGCCATATCAGTTTCAGATATTCAAGCTCTTACCCTTTGAAGTGAAGAACTGCTACCTTTTGGGTGAATAGCAATTTGAATGAATCTACCAAATGTTGCTATTTTTTCTCTTTTAAAAAGGTAAAGTTAAATTCTTTTCATTTCTTAAAAGTCAGCAATAGTTTCATTAGTCACATTTTGAAGTTACAACAGCCATATTCTCAAGTCTTCGGTTGATTTTCAACAGCTCCACAAAGTCAGTGACTTATTTTAAACTGCTTCTATAGGTCAGCTCACAACAGGAAGAATCATCTCCCTTCATTCCAAAACCATCACAGTGAAAGAAGAGAGACAGTATTTTCTTCGTACACTTCTTAGTATTCATATTAATACTTCATAGTATTCATATACAAAATGGCACTGCTCTGTTGTTGAACACTGACTTTTCAGTATATGCTTGATTATATAAAAGTATCAACCATTATTGGATTGATCTATAACGTAAGTTTGCCATAGTGGAAGGACCAAACCTTTTTTCTCCTGTTCTCCATCATGCATTTTTCCTTCAAAGTCTTCCGACATTTCAATTGCATTGTCTTCTCCTTCAATGTCTGGTTTAGCATCTTGATCCTCTTTCTCCTTCTCTTCACCCTTTTGAAAACTGTCTTCTATCTGAATTATTGGTAAAGCCAAAAATTACAATGGATCTTGCTTATATATTAAAGCTTACTTAAAGTATCACAACAATATTTATAAGCTTATATGCAAAGATAAAAGCCAGCCTAAACAGGAGACTGAAGGTAACTTCATGTTTCTTTTACCTGAAACATCCACAACACGGATTTCAAGGGCTTTTTCAGTTTTACTTGAATTAAACAAGAACAACCCCAAACACTTGCCTGATCTTCACTTTCTATTTTGTCGCTCACATCCTTCTTGCCTTCCCCATCTCCAATACCACCGTCCTCGTAATCATGAAACTGTGTTGCTCCCTCTCCAGCTTCATCTTCAAGTAATTCTTTTGGCAGACAAAACCCCTACAAAGGCAAACAGAAACTCAAAACTTCCTGTATTAGTAAGTACATCTTTCAGCTTAGTTTCTACTTAAGACTTTTGTATACATTAAATATATGCTTACCATATATCAATTTCTGTTATCTCTAATAACTTACCTTTTGGGCAAGCTCTGTAAAAATGCTAGTTAGAACAGAAAGCAGTTTTCCAGTACTCCTGTGAGATGCCAGTGAAACAGTGAGGTAGAACAGGATAAGGTCTGAATACTTGCAGAGCATGGGCTTTAGACGCACCAGCAAATAGCAGGACTGGTCGAAGAACTGCAGTTAAAACCAAAGAACAGCTGTCAAACACGATTATGTACATTCTGAGATGCACCTCAGAAAGGGTGATGATAGAGACTGAAAACAGATGCTCAAACCAGAAATATCAGTAGGTGAGTTTAAATACAATTTCTAAAATGTCTGGAGCTTCTTCTAGATTTTCACAAAAACAAAAACTTTTCCTTCTTACTAAGGGAACATCTGGCTTTTGCACTACAGAAGAGTACCTATATTTGGCCATAATTTCTCACATGCTTCTAGTTCTAAGGTATTGGACAATAAGAAGCAATGCACATTTAACCAAAGTTCAAAATTCCAAATCTTTTTGAGACCCTTAAGCCAAAAACTCTTGAGAAGAACAATTTCACCTTATGTTTATCTGAAGTGTAATCTTCCCCATAAGATTTCAGGTTCTCCAGGAGTTCTGAAACCGCTAAAATTGCCTTCTGCACATGCAAAGAATCCAAATCGGCAGAGAGATCTTCATCCAGAAGCTTAGTTATATGTCCTGCTTTAATCACGTCAAATGAGGCTGCATCCTCTTTGTTTGAAATACATAAAAAATATCGAAATCAAGTCAGACATTCTAAAAATACTATAGCAAGCAATCTAGAAATATCTATCCTATCTGCTTAAATAGACAACTTCTATTAAAATGGCCATTTCCTTGTGTATTGGTACCTCCGCTAGACGCACAGTTTAAGGAATTTTAAAGTTTGCATAGTTTAAACTCTCCACCTCCCCCTTAAGTAAATTAACAAACGTACCATTTTCCTCTGGAGATTTTTCTTCCTCTTTTCCATCCTCCTGTTTTCTCTCTACCAAACACTGGATGGCATACAGAACAACACGGATAACAGTTTCCACTTTTGCTGAGAAATGCTCCACAAACTCTTCGTCTGACCGTTGATTTCCTTTTGAACCATACACAGGCAGTTTTACATAGAAACACATTAAATTGCAGGTTACTACATTTCCCCTATGCAAGGAGCATGATAAGCACTGTGCAATGTTTACTACATAGTTCTGCTAAAACCTCCTTGCTAATCCTGACCTACAACTATGGTGTAAGATCTGTCATCAACAGTGACTAAAGGGGAAAAAAATATTACTGCACAAATAAAGTCTGGACTAAGTTTTGGAACTTTGAATTTCATCAGGTGTTTCTGGATATCTGAATGAACATGGAGCCATCTTCTGCAAAAACCAAACTTATGAATTCTTATATCTTTATCTAAATTACAAAACAGGCAGAGAAGAATTGTCCTTACCACTGCAATTTGACATGGAAGCAAGCAGCTGTGTTCTCCAGGCTGTGAAATCTGCAGATGTGTTATTAACAACTTCTTGTATATACTTTAGGCTCTTGACTAGGGCCATCTGATTTGCAGCTTGCCTGTCTTCCCCATTTGGAAGAAATAGGAACTCTATGCCTTGTAACTGAGCTGAGACTTCCAGCAAACAACTCATAGTTGATGTGCAAACTTCAAAATCTCTCCTGCAACAAGAAATACCATAATACTGAAAGAAGAACAAACAGTTCAATTTAAGATGAAGCCTTTTCTCGGGGCACGGATGGGGGGGGGGGGGGGGGGCAGCTGACCTCCATCTTGAACTTATTAAATAAAAAGTTTGGCAACAAGCAGATGTGCCACTTATACTCACACTGTTTGAAGCAGAGAGAAAATGAGAGGATTATTATTATTAAATAGGCTACAGATTTCTTTTAAAATAAAAATTTCTTCATTTAATTGTCATTTGAAATTCACCTCATTAACGAAGGAGCTATGAGGATGAAATCCCAGGAGACCAAAGACAAACTGAGAAGCTGAGATGGACCAATTTTTTTCTGACTGGTCAGGGAGAAGACACATACATTTGTTTAAAAAGCCAGGCACTGCATTTTGCAAGAAAAACGAACGGAAACAAGCTTCAAGAGCACCTAAACACACTTTTCAAGATACGCATAGGCAAAAATTTTCAAGATGATTTCACACATCTTATATGAACATAAAACATACAGAGATTCAATTCCATGCACATGTAGAACTCACCAGGAATAAAACAAGGTCTCACATGACTGTTGTCTTATTTTGTCCACTTCTGCTTTCATTGCCTTCACATTTGCCAGCATTGCAGTCAATTGCGTAGCTAGCTGCAGCCATAACTGATCCTTATTTCGCATCCTGCATCCAGGAGGCAGTTGCTCAATTGTTACTGGAGACAAGTATTTTAGCTCTGAGGGAATTAGGTCAGGTATTCCCGTAAAAACATTTCCCATTTCAGGTCCTGAACTCTGAAAAATGTTTGTTTTGACATCTGTCCTTTCATCGTCACTACACTTCATTAACTCTTCTTTTGGGCAGCATTGTATAAACCAAGACAGCTCCTCAAGAACCATCATGCACTGCATGGAAAGTTGCTGCAGTTTGTCAGTCCAGTGTTGAATACTGTCTTGAGGAGGAAATGCTACATTATATTCTCTGTCAGCAGTCAACCTAGAATCTATTTCTTGTATACAACTCAGGAGGTTCCTGGTTAAGAAGAAAGAAGGAAAAGTTACAATCACTGAGTGTTATGTTATACTTCTCTTCTAAAAGCTCAACCTTCAGACTAAATTCATAAAAGATCTAGATAATATGGACTCAGTGGAAGTCAACCTTTTTCTGGAAAAACTAAAATGATAAGTTTGGGGGTTTTTTTTAAAGTTTTATTTAGTGAATTTTTCTCTCCACTGCATATGTTTGAGTTGTCCTGAAAACAGGGCTTGTGAAATTTCTCAGAATCTCACCATCTTTTCAAACAATCCTTAAACTCCTGGCCTGATACTCAAATATTGTTCATTTTCTCCCATTATAAAAGCAAATCAGATTCTAACACACCTTCATTCTCTAAAGTGCTGTGTAACAATCAGCTCCTAACAAATGATGAATCTGATTTTCAATGAAAGTCACAGCAATGCAGATAAATGTCTTAGAAGTTTTACTATTCCTGCAACTGTAAAGTTGAGGAGTTTGTGTTTTGGGCTTTCGTTTGTTTTGTTGGGGGTTTTTTGTTTGTTTTTTTTTTTCAAGTTTCCTGGGGTTAATATAAATTTTGCACCAGTAATCTCCAGTCTAGATTTCCTTCCCTGAACAAAGGAAATAGCTCCTGACCTAACCTCAAAAAGTTTTATGGATTACATTAGTGATGAGCACAAATATACAGACCAGTGGAGCTTGCAGTGAAACTGATGAGTCAAGCAATAAGAGTGAAAAAATCACATCAGGTAAGAAAGATTTCCTACACACTTTTACAGTTTTGACATAAGATCTAGTATCTCCCACCTTTCTAGAATTTTTCTTTGTAAGCTGTTGAGTTTTTCTTCATTTTGGCTCAAAGTGCCATCCAGATCATTTATGTGCTCCAGATTAAACCAACAACTTGAACATAACCAAAATTAACTTAGGCCAATACCAAATGAGAGAGATTTAACAATATATAGGTTTAACGGTTTAACTGTGTAATTAACTACAGTAATTATTTCATGGTCTTCATGTATGCCTAACTTGTTTTCCCAAATTATTTTGATTCAAAAATATTGGCTGCAATGACATGATAAACAGTATCTAAAGTCCTTTTTTTTTGCCTACCCCCAACCCCGCCTTTTAAAATCTTTTCTATCTAAGCTTAATTGAGGGGAGGAGAGAAATGGGGAAGTAGGGGGAAGAATTTTATTTTCTTCTACCTTATTTTCCATCTTTCTGAACTGAATTGCTTACTGCCAAACTCCTTGCCAATATTTAAATGTTGGAAAATGCAAAATACCTTAGTAAGATCCACTGTTCTGTCAATGCAGTAAGAGATCGTCTCTGTCTAACAAGCACCTGCATGAGGTGTGCAGTGAACCCTTTGCACCGTTCAATGCTACCTAGTCCGATATCCTAAAGAAAACAGATACAGAAAAAGTGGGAGGGAACAGTTAGATGAATAAGCAGACAACAACATTCTCTGTGCCTCCATTTCATTTCACTGAGCACACTGAAAGGTTATGGTTTAATTGAACAAGTCTTAAAATGTAGACCAAAATTATAGTTATTACAGTTTCCCCATCTTCATTTTTCTGCATCTTCCATATATGTCCTGCATACAAATTTGATTTTTAAGTAGCTTCTGCAACAACAGTCACATTAAATTGTATTCCACTGCAGCAATTCTTATCAGGAATTTAGTTCCAATGGTAAAGCTACTTTACATAAATGATGATTAAAATCTAAAGAGATACCAGCCTAAGTTTTTACATTCATGAACATTGCTAAAACCACTTCCACAATTCATTTTACCAGATTTACTGACAATTACTTTCACGCTTTTCCTTAGAAGGGATCCCATTTTAAAGCTTAGAATAGATGTTCACAACACAGAGCAAAACTGATAACAGCTACGTTCCATTATTTATGGCCATTATCAGCTGTGATGTTTGACAAGATCATGTTGTAAAACAAGGGGTGAAGCATAGGGAGAGGAAGAGCATCTGGAAGAGATCCTTTTTCCTGGAATACTGGAGAAGTGGTACTGATTTGGCAGAGCTCATTTGTTCCTCCTACTGATTTTAGACCAATTTTTAAGCAAGGAAATATATCAGCACTTTTTGTGTTAGACACAGGCTCCAGTTATGCCCCATTATAAATCTCAACTGATTTTTTTCATGAGCACCAACTAATCCTTGTTTTCCTAACAAGTTTTGATTCAGCATTTCGGGAGTTTCCTTCATGGACAAAAAGTAGCAATTTGGGATCTGTTGGGATGAAATATACTGTACATTGAACACATCATTAACTTAGTTCACTAAACTGATACTGTTCATCATAAACCAACGGATTTTTAAAATGCTGCATTTAATGATGGATCCCAAAATATCATATTTTATATCATATTACAGAACATAGCATTATCGCACATCACCTTTTTACTGCTAGAAAATTTCAGTCCAAACTGGTAAAATAAAGTTAACAGAAGTAGGATTTCTATTTTTACTTCGGTGTTTTTACCTTGGCAGGTGCTAACAATGCTGTCTGAAGTCTACAGTGGCGTGCAAGTGACCGATAGAAGTACTTCTGGCATCCATCCCAAGCAGAAGAAATCTCTGTCAGCAACCTGACAGAGCACAAAAGAAAGGTATATAATTTCAGTACCTCAGCACACTGGAACTACCAGGTCAGCTCTTCAACCTAACAGATTTGGTTACAATTTGTTATTTTGCAAATGCATCTTGTAATTCTTCATTTCCTCCACAAGTGTTCTAGTCTTAAGAAAACATTTAATTTTTAAAATAAACTCTAAGGAAACCCTAAGCAATAGCAGCAAAATCTCTACCTTTGAGTATCATTCAACAATTAGATAGTGATGTAGTTTTTTTCTTCCCCCCATGCAGCTAAATCCAGCTTGATAGGGAAGCCTTTATTTTGGCCTTGATGAAAGATATGATAAACTAAATCCTCACATCTGAGGAGGACAATAACCAGCATGTCTCAATGACAAAAGTCACTTGCTGCCAGAAAAATAACAGAGAAACATCTGAAAGAACACCTTTCCTTTAGGTAAGTTTTTCCAGAAATGCCCACTTCGAAGTCTACGTATTTTCTCACGAAATATCCCATTATTCAATGAAGACAAAACAATTAAGTAATTCCTGTAAATTACAACTCATCTTTAATAAAAGCACTAGCAGTCTACATTCTAATATGATGCTACCAAAGCATCCCAGGCAAAGCTGGACGGTGGAGGGCTAACTGAAATCTAGTTCACAGAAACAATCAAACTGAGGGTAGAGTTGTCAAAAGTGCAAATTAAAAAAAAAAAACAAACCAAACCAAAAAACCCTCGTTCAGTTGTACGTGCCAGTACAGTATGTATGGGATTTTCAAACTGAGAAGTAATGGGAGGAAGGGAAGGGAATATGTAAAATCCTAATTGAATTACAGTCCAGAAATTCCAGTCTAAATCCACATACAGTAAATTCTATACATTACAGCTGCAATTCATACAATCTAAAGGTTAGAAATATGTACATACGTGGCATCCAGTTCATGTGTACAATTTACTACACCTAATGCACTATGCAAGTCCAGTGGACGTAGGTAGAGTATTTCATGATAGTCTTTTGAACGGGACCAAGACAGACCTTTCCGGTATGACAAACCTGGAATGACATTTGAACACACATCCTTTTATGCCCCCATTCTTTTATATTAAAAATGTCACTCATACAGTTGGTGTTAAGACATAAAATCCTCTGATGTAGTTTTTTTTCCTGATGCTGTCTGATTTTGACAAGTCTTTAAACATGCCGCAAGTTTTGTAATGTAAGAACACATGGTAGCTTAGCTATCTTCAGCTGAACATAACTGAAGAACACAGCTGAAGTAAGACGAACATAGACCTGTGTGTAGAAAGGAGGTTGGTGGTGGTGGCCAAGAGAAAAAACAAAAAGCCTTGAACCTATAAGGCAGGCTACAGTCTGAGAAAGTTACAGCTATTTTTAAAACTGGATTAAACATGTTCATTTCTCCCAAGTCAATTAATACACTCCTTTCAAAGTATCCTAAAGGTAAGCAGAGCCTGTAAGAAATACTCATTAGCTATTTAGGTTATGTTGCCATTTTTCCAAACAAAATGGAGAACAAGTCTTAAGAGAAACATTTTTCACTGCTTCTGGTCCTTTCAGAAAGCTGAGTTAGGGATCATCACCTCATTTTTAAGACATGAAAAGGCTGATGAATGAGGAAGGTAAAGGTGTCACCTGAAATCAAAGACAGAGCCCAGTAAAGAATTCAAATCCCATGTGTTAACTAAATCATCACAGTATGTCATTCCTCCAGTACACACTTCACAGGGCAGCAATGGCAGATATTCCTTTGGCACCAGTGGGTGCAAAAAATGCCAAACACAGGAAAAGTGTATGTGCTGCAAACTTCCCACTTAGATTCACCTGTGTTTGCAATCATCTAAATACAAAAGGACCTTAATCTTCTGGGAACTATTTATTCAGTACACACATCAACTCATTTAAGTAGCATAAACTATAAACACTCAAAACTACAACTGAAGCCTCCTCCCACCTCCCAGAAAGCATTTAGGATGTTTTTGTTTTCATTTACTTTCCAAGTGTTGTGACACTTTGAGTTAGTTTGTTATCAAAATCATGCCTTCCTGGAATGCTTAACTTCATGTTTCCAAGCTCCCTTCTGCAACCATGAGGAACAGAAATATTTTTTTTTGTTTATTTGTTTTCTCTCTCTTTTTTTTGTGTGTGTGTGAGAGAGAGAGGGGTTCTCGGGATCACTGCAGGCAGTTCTGCTATGGCTTCCAAGAGAAGCACCAAAACACTGAACTCCCTTCATAAAAGAAGAAAAAACTGGCAAAGTTACATAAATTTCTACTTCTGCCTATGACTTAGCAGAACGCTGTCCGACAACTGTTTCTAAACTGCTCAGTGACTAAGAACAGTTGATGAATAATTTAACATAACACCAAAGAAAAGGCAACAATTAATAGTTTGGGTAGGTCCTTTACCTTAAGACTAGCAAGGGGAGCAGTGGAGACTAGGCTGCTGAACAGGGTGCCTCCAAGGATTCCCATCAACAGACCCATTCAGTCTCCATAGCTCAACCACACCTCTGCCAATCTGATCTCTGCCAGTCTGTTAATCAAGAGATGGGCTCTCATTCTAATGAGCTAACTTAATTTCAGTTCTAGATCAGAGAATGGATACAAGATAGTGAGCTTCCTTCTTGTTTCTAAAAGCTGGGCAGTGACTTCTGACTGGAGAGAAAGTAGATTTCTGCTTCAGAAAAGCTACTGTTGTACATCTAACAGAATGTAAGACGAATAGAAGGTATTTGAAAGGGCTAACTCACCAGGCCTCATAGTCAACAGCTGAAGAGAAAGAGAGATTTAAATGCTTCTATGTATTAGTGGCTCAATAACTTCAAGAACATAGTATTATGGGTGGGTTTAGATGTATTGGCAAAAACAGTAAAATGCTTAAGAACTTCGTACTTTTAAACCAAGCACATTTTTAGTCAAAGCTCACCTGTTTTAGCAAGGATTTTAAAGAGATCTGACAAAGCCCGTTGTTTTTGCATCTGAATATGCTTTGCCTCCGATTTCTGCTTCTCCTTATCTGCTGTCTGATCAAATGTTAAATTTTGCAGTTCAACTACAGAAAGAATGATACCACCTGTATAGAAGACAGCGGGGAAAGGTAAGAGATGTGAAAATTTAACATACACAAAGCAGCCACAGGAAGACAGTCTGGGAAAGGAACTATATCTCTACACTTTTTCCTGATTTATTCCATTTATGTTACAGAGGTCAATTATGATATGGAAATCACAAGAATACTTAACCTGTGAACTGGTCAAGATTTTCCACCAGACTTAAGAATGAATTATTTTCTGTAACTGTTGTACACATTTTCTTCATTTTTTTAGTAAGCTTAGGCAGACGATACTGAAGAGATTCTGTATGAAATGTAATGCCATCTTGACATTCTTCTGGGAGTACCCTCTGAGAAAAAAATGAAAGAAACAGTCCACTTATACACCCATACTCAAAGCTGTCCTATTTGACCATTAAGAGTAAATCACTGCAAAAACAAGGGCTAAATTCTGCATTCATCTGAAACCCCAAAACATGCCCACATGATCCTCTGAACAGTTCAGCACCAACACTTGAGGAAAATCACAATATATGCATGTCAGGCATACATTAGTTTTGAAAACAGCCAAACAAATGGAAGACGCTATGATCCTGCTCTCTTAGGTGTTTGTCATGTCCTCTTTCATAGAGGTTATCACTGCCTCAGGACAGCTTCCTCAGCCTTCCAAGCTCAAAGGCACATTAACCTAAATCACTAACGCCCTCAGGTCATTAGATAAGAACGCCATCACTTACTTTCCACTAAACACAAATTTAATTGCATTGCTAAAGAACAACAAAACCAGTACGCAAATAGAAATTATTAAATAACAGAAGTAATGCTCCAGCATGTCGAAAGCTAATCCCTAGGGTTTGTTCAATTTAAGTTTGCATGCATCTTGTTTAAGGAATGAAGACAACATGAAACTGCAACAAATGAAACCAACCACCCTGTTAACTATGGGTAACAGGTTTGCAAACAAACAAACAAACCACCAACTAACAAACCAAACCCACAACCAAACACATTAGATTTGCATCAGATTTCTGCCTCTTCCTTCTACCCTCCTGACTATCACAGGACAAGAGCAAGATCAGCCACCCTCCTGGTCTGAAGAAACTGAACAAAGCCTTGGAAACTGAGAGTAACTGAGCATTTCCCACTCACCCCCAAATTCTGAGGAAATACGATTGTCTCCTTACATCTTATTAATAAAAACTAATGGATGTGAATAGGAATCTATTTCAGGAAGAAAATTAGTTGACTTCCTCTTTGAGCTGGTCAACTTAGAGACACACTAAACTGTGGCACTGGGGAGTAGGATTTACCACATATCAGCTAGTCCAAGGCAATTGTTTGCAGTACATGAGCTGTCAGCCAGTGTAGTGCATTCTCCTATCAGGATTCAAGCTCAAACTAATTTTATATTTAATCAGAGCTTATATACGCACAAATCCTACAGCCTCATGATAATTTATCTGGGTCCTTGTTTAGGGAAAAAAAAAAAAGGGTAATAATAATTTCACCTCCCAGTCCATATTACTGCACTAGTAGGGAGGTAACAAATTGCTGCAGGCAATATGCAAGCAACTTGGAGATGAAATGTGTAACTGCTATCATCTCTACATTAGAGCATAGATATTGTGCCAAATCGATACAGAACATGTTTGTCTTTCCATGCTGCATTCCCACCCATCTACAGTGTTTCATAATACTGAACACAAGTAAGATCAAAAATTTGATGATATATTCAACAGATTTGACACTTACATAAGATTTTTCTGCATAAATCAGTGAAAAGCAACATATAGATGAGAACAGAGAAAATACCCTTCCCACACTTAGAATAAAGAATACAGTCACCTTGGCAACATCTGTTCTAGCAGACAGGATTTTTCTTAATGTGTTGTTTAGCCTCTGAACTTTGGTCTCTTGGTTCTCAGATTCTTCCTGCTTTTGCAAGCAGTCCAGCTGCTCCTCCTTACCAACTTCCACCAAGGCAGGCCGACATGGCTCATCCAGAACAACTTCAAACTTCTTCATGAATTTAAAGAGGGTCCTAATTACCAAAGGAAAGCAGAAATGTTACTAGCTTTTATAATCCTGGAAATCTCTCAGCTGCTGGAAATAAATGTTTCCACTGTGTTATGAGCAGAAGAAACATTCTTGCATTCAAATTCAACATCATAAAGAAATCATCTAGAAGGAAGGTTCTAAATACGGAACTTAATTCCAAGCTCTGAGTTACCTGCGTATTTTTTCAACTGATTGTTTTATAGCCCAGAAGCTGACGTCATTCCACTTTGAAATTTTCACAAATTCCTATTAGGAAAATAAATAATCGATGGGATTACTTATATAAATGCAATAAAGTATTTGCATATAAAAGATGATCTTTAAAGCTGATCAGCTATGATGATCTGGCAGTCTTAAAATGCAAGACATCTTAGTAAGTGAGCAAATTACTGCATAGGCATCTTATTCTATTAATATATATGTTTATGCTAAAGCTGCTGTGTACCCAAATGTTGTGAAATCCAAAGGGGCTTCACTACTGGGTAGAAACCTCCATGGCTAAATGGGACTGACCAAACATTAAAGACTTCAACCAATATTATATACAAATTCAAATAATATCTGCTCCACTGTTCCTTTGATTAGATCAGTATATTGTCTGAGCAAAGCTTCCTTTTACCTTAAGTTCCTTTTCTATAGGTTGACGAAGTTCAGTGATTCTGGCCTCAACACACTCTGAAAACTGCTTATAATAATTGTATAGATTCCACAGGATGCTGCATAGAATGTCTAGAAGGGACAGACAATAACAAGCTTCTTTTAAAACAGGATATTCTTCAGTATGCATCTTCAGAAATGCATCCTGTTTTTTTTTGTAATCATGAACAAATACCAAAAGCAACACCAAAAGATGGGGTAAACTGACCAACAGTAATTTTCATGAAAACGGGGAAAACAGCAGCATAGGCTTGTGTTGTATTTATGAGCTTAGTGATCTGTTTGGAAAGTCTTGAATGCCTGACGGTCAGGCATTGTTGTAAAGAAGACTCAACACATGTATTGCTAACAGCTTACCCTTTTCTGCTACTTGAGGCATCAGCAAGACATGGCAGTGGAAAACCAGTAGTGCTTGAAGTCGTGCATGAAACTCTCCCAGCGTGGATCCTTCAATGAAAGCTTGTAGTGTGCTGACCAGCGTTTTCAGATCCATTTGCTCAGTTTCTGAACATTGCACCAGAAATTTAGAAGCAGAGGGGGAGAAAACAAACAAACAAAAAAACCTCTACCTGAAAATTGTTGTCTGCTCTTTGTAAACTTCCAACTAAATATCTCTATTAGGAAAGGGGCTTGGCGGGGAAAGAATTCTAATTTAATAATAAGTGAAACCAGCAAAAACACACTAGAAGAAAGGAGAGTGGACAAGAGAGGCAGCAGTAAGATAGTGACTGAGGAGGCCAGCTACGTGTCCAATTTCAGAGTGCATCAAGTATTTAAAGAATGCTTGCTGTTCTCTATGAATGAATGGCTTTTTCAGTTATGATGAGCCATACTACAAACTAGTCACTGCCAGTTCCTTAAGTCCTCAAATCATGAAGACAGAAATAGTTCTTAGAAGAATCTGGTAGAGAATACAGTGTCTTTAGAGCACTTCCAATGGAAGAAGACAAGCTGTCCACTTGGAGATGTAAAAAAAACCCAAGGATCTGAAGCTCATCAAGTAAGTGCATTAATTAGACATGAGATTGGAAGAACCCTACCTCATGCCAGTGGGTGCTACTTTCATCTTTACGATTTCATTAAATTTTGGGGAGGCAAGGGACCGAGAGCTATATTCTTTCCCCTACTTTACGTAACGTGAACACCCGCAGACAGATTTGCTAAGAAGAGTATGTACCAAAACACAGTTACTGTAAGAATTCTTTAGGCTTTATACAGAATGTTAAAAGCAGTTCAGCTGGGATATGAATTATGCTTTGTGCAGTTAAAAAAATGAGGTGCCTCAGATGGAGATCTGCAGATGGAGGCCTCCTACCCTCCAAATCTGTTTGAAATGTTTATACATGCATGACATACAATTACCACAGTTCTACTTTCGTTTAGATGCTTTTTACAGACATCTTTTTTCTTTACACCACCTACAATGTTGGCCCTATGAGAGACACAGGTGATTCCAGAAATAAATACCAAGTGAAATTCACTCTATATGGAAGACCCTATACAGTCTTGGAATTTATTGTAGGGCAAAGGGGACAAGAACTACACCTGAAAGTGCATTGTCAAATTCTGGCATTTAGGACCTTATTACGCATCCTTAGTAATTGCTGGAACTGCATCACACATTCATATAAGGACAGCACTTACCTTCTGTGTTTGCCTCTGTCTGCTCTTGAACATACTTCTCAATCATCTGATAGATTGAGAACCAGTGCTTTGTGGATTTCTCTACATGCTGCTTCATAATATTGTCCAAACTTACTGACCAGCAACTGGAAACAATAAGGAAGGGGAGAGAAGAAAAAAATAAAGCAAAAATATTGTGGGTACTTTGGGCTCCAAAACAACACAGACTTTATTCTCTGCTTCTACTGCTCGAGGGTAGGAAGGCTCTGCAGAGGGACCTGGACAGGCTGGATCGATGGGCTAAGGCCAACTGTATGAGGTTCAACAAGGCCAAGTGCCGGGTCCTGCACTTCGGCCACAACAACCCAAGGCAACGCTACAGGCTTGGGGAAGAGTGGCTGGAAAGCTGCCTGGAGGAAAAGGACCTGGGGGTGCTGATTGACAGCCAGCTGAACAGGAGCCGGCAGTGTGCTCAGGTGGCCAAGGTGGCCAACGGCATCCTGGCCTGTATCAGAAATAGTGTGGCCAGCAGGAGCAGGGAGGTGATCGTGCCCCTGTACTCAGCACTGGTGAGGCCGCACCTCGAATGCTGTGTTCAGTTTTGGGCCCCTCACTACAAGAAGGACATGGAGGTGCTGGAGCGTGTCCAGAGGAGGGCAACAAAGCTGGTGAAGGGCCTGGAGCACAAGCCTTATGAGGAGCGGCTGAGGGAACTGGGGTTGTTTAGCCTGGAGAAGAGGAGGCTGAGGGGAGACCTCATCGCGCTCTACAGCTACCTGAAAGGAGGTTGTAGCGAGGTGGGTGTTGGTCTCTTCTGCCAAGTAACTAGCGATAGGACGAGAGGAAATGGCCTCAAGTTGCACCAAGGGAGGTTTAGATTGAACATTAGGAGAAATTTCTTTACTGAAAGAGTGATCAGGCCTTGGAACAGGCTGCCCAGGGAAGTGGTGGAGTCACCATCCCTGGAGGTATTTAAAAGACGTGTAGATGAGGCCCTTAGGGACATGGTGTAGTGGGCATGGTGTGTTGGGTTGACGGTTGGACACGATGATCTTAAGAGGTCTTTTCCAACCTGTATGATTCTATGATTCTACTGAACTATAGGAAAATTTTACAGGATGGAATAATCTGCACGTATGCTTAATATACACAATCAGCTCTTGAGGATCACTGCTTTGCCACTATTATTAAATATGAGAGAAGAAATGCAGGAACTAGGGACAGTAAAACAAAACCAGTCAGAGCTAGGTTCAAAAGTTTCTTTTCACAAAACTTGAGGTAGACTTGTGGAATTCCTGATCATGGCATACTGTGGATATAAAAATTTTACATGGTCTTAACAGGAGACTGGACAATAATTTTAAGGAAAATTTAATGGGGGTTGTTAAACAGACAAAACACTGCAGGCTCAGTAAACCCTAGGAAGAAAACAGGAGAACACTGGGGAAATATTAGGATGAAGTACTGCAGTTATCTGTCCTGCTTGTACTCCTTCTGAGGCATATACATAGCATCACCATGGGCTGGACATGCTCATTCTGAGCCAGTACGGCTGCTGCTTTGGGGTTTTTTTCCCCTCACATTGTTACTAGGACAGACAGACACACACACACACACACACAGGGGCACGCTCCATGATTAAGGCAATTCTGCATTGGAATGTGTCTCCATACAGAGACAGAAGCTTACAGTATCTAAGAAAAAACAGTAAGGAAGGACAGTTCTTACTTCAGCTCCAATCTACGCCACTGAATAATCAGTTGTGTCACCAAATCAAGATGCTTTCGCAAGGACAAAGCTCGACTAGCATTTTCCTCCCAGTCCTGGGGGGGAAAAAAAAAAAAATTCCCCTTTATACAAAGCCAGAAATTAGTCTTTGCATGGCAAGACTCATGCTGTACTCTGGATTACGTTGCTACTCCTTAAACTTACAGCATGGAGCAAGTTCATCTCCCCAAATCCTGGCAAGCAGACAGCTTTCAGGTTTTTTTATCGTGGTACCAATACAAATAAGGAAACGTAGAAGAGGAAAGAAGAGTTTTCTTTAGCTCTTTTCTTACCTGTGCTTTTGCAAGAAGAATTTCCAAGCCATTCAGGAACTTTGAAAGAGGACAAGAGAGGGGAAAACTCCGGATTCTGTCCATCACAACTAACAGCTGCAGAATAAAAACAAGCATTCAACCTATAGTAACTGATCTTCAACAGAAGCAGACATGAAGTTAAGCTAATTTGTATTAGCATAACCCTCCTCTGCAAGAGATAAGAACATTTTTTTTTTTTAAATTTTAACTGCTTCCTTGTTTTAGCATAAGCTCACTAGTAGGTCAGTGAAGGCCAGTGCACTCGGGGAAAGGAGCACAAATGACCTGATGCAAAGAGTTCCAATAGATTCTGAGTTTCTGCGTTACTCTAAGAAATATAACCTGAGGGCCACACAGGCCCCGTAAGTGGGACCAAAAATATCCATTTTAAAGCACTATGAAAGAAAGCGTTTTGGGAAAAAACAGGAGCCTGAACAGCAAAAGAATCTTTGCGGTATGGCAGGTTGAAGATTGCTTAAAGCCGTAAGATCAGAGTAGGCAGTGAATACCACTTAACATTTCATAACTAAAATAGAACAGCGAATAATACCTAGTATTTCTCAAGAAGAAACAGACTTTAAAAGACTTTAAAACATCTGCATAGGTAATACAGACAACATCTAGGCAAGTGTATGTGTGCACATGTCTATGCATATCTATACATATGTTTACACACAAATGCAATTCTAAAATGCTCCAGTTTTCCCCAAACATTTGTTGGCATGTCTTTACCTGCACAAGTACTGGATGCTCCGGCCAGTCCTGCAGTAACCCATTTACTTCTTTAGCAAAATTATCAAGTACAGGTTGGCACTGTCGGACTTGCTGAATATTAGGATGTTGGTAAAAGTCATATGGGCCATCTTGCTGCAGCACAAGATCTGAAGATAATTCTTCAAAAAAGGTATTGTGAAGAAGAGTGCTAACTAGAAGTTGGCTTCCAAAAAGACTATCATTCATTTCAGCACCTAGGAAGCAAAAAAAGGAAGACATCACACATGCTATTAATTCTTTTTTCAGTTGAATAGAAAAAGGTTTTTTTTTCTGCATCCCAAGCCTTAGCATGTTATGTATTACAAGGATGTAAGAATATGGCACACATAAGCAATGAGATGGGAGTATGGAAGAAGAGAGACATACTTATAGTTTGCATCCTCTATTTTATCAAATTTTCGTATAAAAGTAAAATCATCATCCTAAAGGTGGGCTGTGATCCTGTCAGAAGACCACAGTTCCTCTGTGCATAAATTCACATTAAGGAGATATTTACTACAAAATTACTAACAAGGCTCTGTGAAAAAATAATCCGACATACAAAAAAATCATATATATTACACCTCAGGTATGAACACAAAAGTAAGTTACTGTAGAAACAGCAGCTCTGTTGCATTATCTGCTGCTTCTTAACTGCACACATATACACTTATTAGATCAGAACTGAAGCATAGATCTGCTTTGAGAGGTGATGACCCTGAGGTCTCACACATTGTTACAATGATTTACACGTCAAGTGTGCCAAAATTCAGGGTAAAAAAAAAAAAAAAAAACCACAAACCAAACCTCCCCCCCAAAAAAAACCCCAGCAAAAAGAAACCAAACGAAACCAAAAGACACCACTTTTTTTTTTTTTTTAAATTACAGAAGCTCCATTTGAACCAATTCTTTTATGAACTTAATTGCAAATTTTAATTCTGGGAAATTTCTGCAAGTGCATTGTCTTCCACAGATGCAAGTGATCCAAATTTCACTTAGTAGAGTAGATTCAGTTTATTCTTAAACTGTGTTGGTTTTATATAGTAACAAATGGGATTAAAAAAAAAAAAATCCATAAAAAAATTAAAATCAAAGCATTCCACCAAGACAAGTCTGAACATGGGGGAAATTCTTTAGGGAAAAAAAAAAATTTATATTCGTGCATTTTCCCCACAATAGGTCTGTTTCTTGACCTGCAATATGATTAATTTGAAACAAATCATAATAAAGCTAAACCTGCACATCTGAAATATTGCTAGCAATCTTACCAATTAAAGGATAGAACTGTGACACCAGGCATGCACCAGTCTGATAGCAGGAAATAAATGTACTGAAATAATGTTTGGCTTGATGAGAAGGCAGACACTGTTGATACCACAGGGATCGAGCAAAGTTTAAGCACAACTGTTGATGAACCATCATTACTGTTTGCATAGAGCTCTTGGACAAAAAGGCTCTATCAACTTCCAGCTGGTCTTCCAATGGATCTTCAGTTTCCATTTTTTCTTCTAGGCTTGCCTGAGCTGTGATATCTTCAAAGTCCTGCAAATTACATGATAATCAAAAGTCAATTATAATTTCTTCCTTTAACGCCTCCCCTCCCCACCACCCTTTTGCACATTTTGGCATTGTGACAATGTGCTAATGACTTGGAGCTGGCACTGTATAGATACACTGTCTACCTCACAGCTCAGATGTCAGCCTGAAACAGAACACAGGTGAATAGAACAATTAAGGGGCATAACCACAGCAGGCAAGAGTGCAGTACAGTGAGTCCTGAGCTGCTGCCAACTACACCTCTTTCAGAAAAAGCAGCAACAGCCTTATGTGCTGATAAACCACCTCAACGCTGCTTGGTCGCTTGAAGATCTGAACTATTACAACCCAACAACACACTGACGCACATAATTGTCTCATGGATTTCTATACTGCACAACATTGCTCAGTGAAGACACACCTCAAAAATCATTCAGTAATGCAGTTAAATTTGAAAAAATCTCACAGCTTTATTCATCAAGGAGGTTAGCCCTCTTCAGAGGTAATTAAACCTCAGCAGACCTTACTTGCTAAATGAATCAAACTCCAGAAATTTACGATAAATAACTAATGATATTGTCATTCAGTAACTTGGGATTATTCAAGCTGAACCGCAGTACAGTTCAAGTCCAGAAGTTAATTCCAAAAACCTTCTACAAGCAGAAGGGAAAATAAACGAAAAGCACAGGACTTAATACCTTTCTATCAAAATCTACCGCACGTTTTTCTTTTGACTGAAGGAGAAACTGCTTCATTCCTCGTCTCATTTTACTTATAGCATGCCTTTTCAGGAGCTACTTCAGACGTGATTTTTGTGTTTCATTACAGTTGCTACCTTTTCATGAAGGGGAAATCTCCTCTTAAATTCTTCTTCTTCCTCCTCTTCCTCACTCCGTCCTTTCCCATGACTTTTACTTCTGTATCTGTACAGACTGCGTTCCATTGCCTCTCGCTCTTGGGCACGGCGTTCCTGTTCATCCCATTCATTTATAATTGCCTATGGGAACACAAAGCAGCATGCTTTTACACAAGTTAATGTTCAAAATCACCTCATATTTCATCAAAGGGGCAGCATCTGTCTTGTTTGGCTCTCTCCTCCTCTACAGTCTACAACAGTATAAATCAAAGCCATCTAACTTGAAGGAAGATTTGTAAATTGCCCTCTCAACAAACCAATGAGGAAAAAGCACAGAAAACAGTATGCAACGGAGTGCTTGGCCAAGTTCTAGCCTCTTTTCTTAACCATTTTATAAAGAAACTCTCTACAAAGTTGGGGTTTGGTTTTTTTGTGTGCTTGTGTGGTTTGGGGTTTTGTTGGTTTTTTTTTAATAAATTAAATCTTTGGTAACCATTACAGGCTATGATTTTATGTCTTGATAAATCCCAACAATTAATCCAATATTTTAGATTATGTTAAAATTATCTTTTATCAATTCAATGGGGGGAAAAAAGTTTTAAGAACATTATACTGACAATTATCAAGGTAGAATCACAGAATATCTTGGGTTGGGAGGGACCTCCAAACATCATCTAGTCCAACCTCCCTGCCACAGGCAGGGACACCTTCCACTAGATGAGGTTCCTCAAAGTCCCGTCCAACCTGACCTTCAACATTTCCAGGGTTGAAGCATCCACAACTTCTCTGGGCAACCTGTTCCAGCGTCTCACCACCATCATCCAAAAAATCCAATCTAAATCTACCCTCTTTCAGTTTAAAACCATTGTGCCTACTACAAGCCCACTACAAGCCTTGGTAAAAAGTCTCTTTCCATCCTTAGAAGCTGCCTTTATATACTGAAAACCTACAATAAGGTCTCCACGGACTCTTCTCTTCCCCAGGCTGAACAACCCCAATTCTATCAGCCTTTCTTCACAAGAGGGGTGTTCCAGCCCTCTGATAATTTTGTGGCTCTTCTCTCTGGCTTTAACAGATCCATGTCTGTCTTATACTGGGGACAAGGTAGTTCAGTACAAGAAACCTGGCCACTGGCATTCAGACGTTACCTGACACAGATGTCTAAAAAGCTGCAAAGATTTCTGGTCCATCTCTCCTCTGGATAGTACATGGCATCGAAGATGCAACAAAGCATTCACTAGGAGCTGTTCCAGAGTTGGGCAAGGCTGCTCTACTCCCTCAGATTCTCCTTCAGAGTGCTTCAGAGAAAACTTTTTAAGTCCATGAAGGACCTCAACTGAATTCACCGAGCATAAAATTTCTGCACGAGCGAAGTAAGTGGGGAAGGCATGGCCAATAGAAGGAAATGTCAACAACGAAGTAAGGAGGTTAGTCAGATCAGCTGGACGCACAAAACTTTTAAGCACTGTATAAACTTCAGAAGCCACTAATCGCATGCCATGTTGCAACTGTAAGACGGCAGCTTGCAGTGGAATGATGGCATCAGGGAATACAGCATACTCCTCTGCCAGGTGTTTCCTAAACTGATGGTGTGATTGTTGCCAAGATGCTTCTTCATTTAACAGGTTTTGTATTGCCTGGAGTGATTTAGGTCTTTCCCCACGAAGGAACTGCAGAAGGCGGGCTAAAAGATCTTGGACTGAAGAAACACGTGCTATGCTGTTGATGTACTGGTGAGCCTCCTGGTATAAGCAATCATAGGGTGGAGCTGGAGGCCTGAAAGCTTTTTTTCTGGAAAGATTGTTGATTTGCTCCTTCAACCTTTGCATTCTTTCATGCAACAGTCTGTTAAGAAATAACATTGACCAGTTTAAACATATAAGCATATTTCATATAAAAATGTTTATATATATCTAACATAACAGTTAGATATATAAAAACATTCATCAGAAATATTCTGCTAGTTTGTGTGAAACAGCAAATAAGGAAAAAACAAGAAGCGACACCTGTATAGCATGCATATGTACTTCTCTTCCCCCCCACCCCCACTTCAACAAAATTCAATTCCTTTTTTGCTTGCTACCTGACAGCTCTGTGAGCATTAAGGAAAAAGTAGTATTACTGGAAGCAATTTGTAAAACTCAGCCATTCAGTCTTGCTTTCATTGACTATCATTCTCTAAGCAATAGCATAGCACTATCAGATTCTCTACATGTATAATGATGAAATCAAAAGCTTCCATTAATAGTGGAAAATCATGAATAATACCCAGTTTTTATCTCCACATACAAGGATCACCTGGAAACCTGCACAAAGGAGAAATCTCTGTTCACATAAAATTTCCTCAAGTTCCTCAGATAAAAAACCCAAAACATCCCAACAACAAAACAATGGCTACAAATTCTGAATGTCAACAGTGTACTCTATGTGGTAAGATATTTAATTCATCCACAGCACCCTAGGCGAAGGCTATTGCGAAAATATGTATCTGGAGATTTCTACCCAGTATAAATCAGTCCAAGAACTCTGCAAAATAGCACTGGCATCTATCGAGGCCTTGAAAAGTGACAGTGCTAGATATACATTTTATCTCGTTTCAATTTGTTGACAACATTGTCACATTTTAATGAAACTACCATAATTTAGATGTATGGCTTTATTTTCACTTCTGGGCATAACTTCAATTTTATCAAGATATGAAGGGCACTGCTTTAATTGTTGTATTTACAGCAGTACAAAGTGTGTACGGACAATTCCTTAGTCACTGCAAGTAAACAGAACAGCTTCTGATTTTTTCTTTACCACCTCAACATGCAAATTGATACTTTCAAATTCCACAACCCTTATTTCTACAGAAAAACACAAAAATTGTAAGGCTCTGGAGAAAGCTTTGGAGGCCGAGCATTCAAAGATGAAATTTCCAATCTTAAAGATAAGAGTTAAGTATCTAAAAGAGAAGACTTAAGTGCCTGAGACGTTACCTGAGATGGGGATGAATATAGTTGCTGACTGCTTCATCTTCAATACTTTTTCCTGTATGCAGTTGGGATGAGAAATCATTTGTTCTCCATTCACACTCCAGCTGGTATAACTAAAAAGGAAAGAATAAACCATTCTCTGAGGTTCTGGGTTCTTGGGTAACCAAGTAGGTACATCATCTTCTTGGATATTAAAAGAAGTTCTAACTGTATAGTTTGAAAATCATGACCGAAGATTTGCCCAAGAACACCCAAGTCAAACTGCTTTGCATTGATTTTATACATTACAGAGGTAAAAGGCTCCACACTCACCTCTTCTTTTGCGTACTTGAGCTTGTATTCTCTTTTAACAGCTGGATCAAACCTGGTCTGCGGAAGCCACACCTGGATCTGCACCAGACCAATATTCACCCAGAGGCTTCCTCGCCAAGCTGTCTCTGGCAACTCCTTAAGCCCTTCCCCAAAGAACTGCTGCAAGCAAGTGAGCAGGAGAAACAGGATTTCTTTAGGAAGTAACTCCTGATCAGTGATGCTTCTAAGTATCTTGAGAAGGTACTCATATGCAACCGGATTCTTGAGGTAGAGCTTCTCACAGCAGTCCAAAAATTCTTCTTGAAGATCCATTGGAACGAGATCTACCAGGGCAGAGAGTTGTCTGCCTAGCATTATTCCTTGTAGTCTAGCATCTGTGTATCTGGAGGCAAAGGAATGAAAAAAGTTTACACATGGTAAGCAAACTTCTGTAACATATATATTATGGGGAAGAGAGGTCTTAATACCTAAAATCTGCTATTGAAGAGACAGCCAGATTGGTCCACAGTGCTGTGTTGACTTCATGAAGCTGCTGTGCTCTCTCCATCCATTCTCCCAGTGTCACATGGGATGATGACAGAACAGGAAGCCCACTCACATCCCACTGGCTTGTCTTGCTGCTGCTAGTTAGAATTTCAAAGAAGCACTTTGAGAAAACGGCTCGGGTCAAAATACCTGGGCCCTAAATTAAGAGATTAAGAGTTAGATTGTTCAGATGCAACTTGCACTGACTATGCTAGAACTTACAGTATTGCTTTAGAAAGCTATTGAATTATTTAATAAAAGAGTATTCAGCCTAGTTGTTTGATTAGGTCAGAAGAGACAAACCTTCATAGAACAGTTCATATGGGATTTAGGAAAGTTCTTTTCCTCTGTTGCAGGTAGTGGCCTCCAAGTCAACCAGTAGTCTGGGTCCGTGGTGAAAGTACTGCTCCAAAAGGATGCTAATGCAGCATTAACTAGTTGTGATGACAGAACAGATATTTCTTCAGGGGATATCTAAGGAGAGAGAAAAACTTAGAGCTGAGAATAATTTACAGAGAGCAAGAGAATCAAGCACACACAGACCGAAGGGGGGGGGGAGGGGTGGGAAGTATAACACTGTTTTTCAGTAGGGATAGTACAAGATATTCCTCAAGATCCTTTTCAAATTCACACAGTATTTGCTTGCATCCCTTCTCAACAAAAAGAGTACACTTTATGAGGTCTGCACTGCCTCCTTCTGTCTGTGGACTACGCAGTGTGTTTACAGAGCAAGCTGTCAGAATACAACCTCTAGTCTGCGACTATGCAAACTTTTGTTAGGATACATGAGGTTGCATAAACATGAAACAGATAAAGCTATCCAATATTCCGCTCTGAAGCATTTAAAGTGAACTTGCTGGTTTACTGAGCTTTGTGGGAACTCAACCACCACTGTATCATAGCTAAATATTAACCAATCAGAATTTCTCTGACATATTAAATGCTCTACAGAAAATGCACCAAATAACTGTCTCAGTCTATTTGATTTGCAACACAGACCTAAAAAAAAAAAAAATTAGAGGCACAAGAACAGAAGCAAGTATTTTTCAGCATAAAATTACTTTGAATACATAGATACAAAAATTTCCGGTTTTCCATTAGGTCACAGATGGATGAATGGAACAACAGTACCAAACTAGATCATATAGAACTGTGTTATCTAAGACTTGGTTGTGCTTTATTTATGTTTTAATGTTGTGTTTTAATCACGCTTTTTGCAGGCTCCCAGTTAATAACCTTTCTTATTAAAAGAAGGAACAATTGTCCGGCACAGGTAGAAAAACTGCATATCAAAAGTCTTATAGAGATATACCTATTTTGAAGAGTCTGTTGAAAACTTCTGCAAGACTAATTAAACTAAAACTTGTTCTTACTTCATTAAGGTGTAACAAGTGCCACAGTCCAGATAGCTGGTGAGAAGCAGCTGGTGTCAACTTCAGGGAAAAAGCTATAAGCTGAACTATATCTGAACATATTCTTAGTTCTTGACTGCAGTTCTCCCTGTAGCAGGTAAAGGAAACACAACCTAAGAAATGCTTAAGCACGGCACACGAAATAAATCATTTGGATAGTAAAACAAATTGAGAATGGCAGGCGAAGTCACAATAACGAAGACTCCCTGAAAGGTTGAAATTACAGCATTTTAAACATTGGAGAAGAACAAGCACTCAAATAATACTCGAAACACTTGCATCCTTCAAAGCTGGCAAAATCTAAATACAACAAAAGGGGAAAGAAGTAGAATCTTCCTTAGCTATAAGCTACATGTTCAGCTAAACATACAAAACGGTTGGAGACAAACTGTCTTCCAGCTTTATAGTTCTTGTGAAAATCAGGACTTTACTGAATTCAAGAGTGAATCAGTGATTCTAGGAGTCTCACTGCACATAAAATTACTTTCACCGAAATCCATAAATGAAGTGCCCTCTTCTAAGGAATGGTAAAACAATCAAAAAATAAATGCAGTTGGCCCCTTAAAACAACACTAACACTTCTTAAATTAATAATGTTAATTTAAACTACAAGTATATGTGTGTAGTTTACACAAAAGGAAGCAAGCATGTTAGTGTACTTTCTCCATCACCAGGTCTAACTCAGTCTTTCTGCAGTAGCCCCCAGCAACATGGCAATAAACATCTTCATGTTAATTCCTAATATGAAGGACTCTTCTATTTCATTAAAAGGCAAATACTATGTATTTCCAAAAGGAAAATACTATGTACCATTTACTACATAAATAGTTTTCCTCCACCTATAATCCATTCTAACATTAATAAAGCACTTTTTGGAGTCTAATGTGTTTACTCCAAGGGGCTTGGACATCAGCATTCTTATATTTGCATCAATTAAGTAAGTTAGAAAAGAACAAAACTACTTCCTCAATATAACACTAAACTACTCCCTTTGCTGATACTTTTTTATAGCTGCCCAAGTGCAATTCTGCATGCAGACAAGGACTGCATATACATAAATATATATAAGCTTATGTATGCAGATACATATATATGCGTATACACACAGCCATATACACACACACACACACACACACACACACAGAGATTTACATACAAACGTAAAGTACCGAAGTTACAGCTTTTAACTAGGGATTCTGAATCTCATGAAAGGAATATAAGATTTCTTTCTCCAACCTTCTTCTTACCTTCTTGCACAAGCCTTGGCCACATAATCTGCTGTCAGTTTGTACTGCCAGAGCATGCCTATGTATTCCATTGCAGGCCACAGCTGAACCCGACTGCAGAGCTGGTTTAACAAGGCAGGCTCTAACTGGTTGGAGAGGGTATCTTCGGTAAACCTTTCTTCTGAATGACTGTATGTAACTCCTTCTGCTCTCAGTTGTGAATGTAGAGCTTTCAAAAAAATCTTTAGTTGACCTGTTTGACAGAGCGTAAGAGGCACATAAATGCAGGTACTCTATTTCTTTCCAGTAAACATTTCACATCCTTTTCATTTGTATACAAAAAGAATGGAGATGTCAGAAATCATCCTGTTAGGCTCTTCAAAAGTGTCACCTACCCAGACTAACATCTTCTAAATGATTGGCTCTAATTATCAGGCCATCAGCTTGCAGCAATGCTTTCTTCATCTTCCATCCAGTGGCAGCAATTTTCAGACAGCACATTTTTTCCTGCCATCTACTTTCTCCAAAGGTGAATCTTAGCTCCAAGATGTTAAGTGGTTTGCTGAGAATTTTTAACTGAGAAAAACATTCCATGCCCACTTTATCCTGGAAACACGAAAAGGACATTTGAACAAGTGGCAATTTGTTCCAGCAGTGCTAACAAAACAAACAAGATCTGTGACTGCAGTAAGAACTAAGATTTCAAATTCACATGCACATGACTGAAGTACAAGTATATATAAATCAACCTGCAATAACTTAACAACAATTCTTTTGTACTCAATACAGCAGGAAGACAGACATCTAAGTAGCTGGCCACAATTTCTCCTTGTCAAGATTTTTTTCTCCTTCATGAAGAAACTACATAGATTATGCAGACAAACAATCTCTCAACATGGCAACTTACCTAAACTAAGGGCAATAAATACACAAATTAGTGAAAAACACCAGAAGCTACTGTCACTTAAAAGAAACTGAGATTTTACACCTGCAATTTCAATACGTTTGCCTGGAAAAATCTCCCAAAATTCTGAGTAACCACCGAATGTTCTTTAAAGTCCCACAAAGTAACAATGCGCATTTTTGAACAGCTGAGTATATTTGAGATATAAAGCCATAAAAACCTAGGTCTAATTACTAATCACCAACATGAGCAACCTATATGTCTACTTGTGCCCTGCTGTTAAAAATGGACTTACATTCTTTAGAAAATTTTACTGTAAGACTTTTTTATTGAATGATACCAATTGGTGAAATAACTTAAAAAAAAAAACACAAACAAAAACTGTCAGAGTTACGAGGCCTTGTCTTGGTAAGTCATAAGGCAGCCCCATCCTATGCTGTATAAAAGGAAGTACGTGGTCTATTCCATATACACATATGTTCACTAAATAAGTGGCACACTGACATTCACAGGTCCCCAGAAGAGAGCAAGTAGTAATATTTTTATGTTTGTGCACCACTCTATATTAAATAACCGCTATCTATACAAAGTATAATTAATAGTAGAAATGCTATCTGGATAACTGATATAATTCACAAAAAAGATGTACATTAACATATGCTGAAATTGTCTTTTTAATCAATCTAACAAGTCCAAAAGGAATGTATATTTGCTGGCCTGGAAAGCAAGTGCTGCAAATCTTTATCATTATTTTAAAGCATATTTGGACATTGCTGGAAATACAAATCTTTTGCAAACAGAGTACCAATACCTTAAAAGGAAGAGGTCTTCCTAGAGACTTCTGTAATATCTTCATACTGGCAGAAACACCAGCAGGATTGGCCAAGCAGCTCTGAATGTGCTGTGAAACAGATTGAATTTCCTTGGAAACCCTTGGAGATTTTTAAAAAAAAAAAAAAAAAAAAAAAAAAAAAAAAAAAGCCCACACAGTTAACTCAGAATTTGAGAAAAAAGGCAAAAGAACGCATGAGAAAGTAAAGTCCCTTCTCTTAACCTTCCACTAAAGGGGCAACCTAACTTTAAAGTACAGAAAACAGGTAAAAATTCTAGATGATCATTTGGGCAAGAAGCAGCCCAATGCTAAGAAACCTGAATTTTAAAAATGAACAGCTATTTAATACATTGCACTTGCATCGCTAATGGAACACAACTTGGAGGCTAACAGCAAACAATGTTAAATAGCTATAATATTAACAAAAGGGTAATTATACAATCATTTAACAGAAACACAAATCAAAGCCACTCACTTGTGCTGATCTGATCCGATAAGCATCTGAGGAATCCTGTCAATTAGATGCTTCATAACCCAGTGCCAGTGCAGAGACAGAAGTGACAACCCCGGTGAATCCACTGTCAGAGTGTCAGAGACTGCCCAGAACCGGTCACGCCACAGCAAGCAGTATAAAATCTAACAACAAGCCAAAAAGGTTACAGTTTTCCCATTGCTGAGCCCTGCATGTTACAGAATACTTTTTACTTCAAGCAAGAGAAAATGCAAAAACATTGTCAGCTCCATTAATTTCAGAATCAAGCAATGCTTTAATACTTAGTGGCACACAACTAGCACTCAACTGTATGTTCTCTAAAAATACTGCAGGGGTCTGCTAGCAGGTGGTACTACACAAGTCAAAACCAAGCAATCCCTGCACCAAGTCTACAATGTCATTGTCAGATTTCAGCAAAATGACCTTCATGGTCTGAAAAGGGAGAGGGAGAAGGGAACCACCTTGTGACCTGCATGTCAGCTGTCCAGATTCAGGTATCTTTATTTGAGATGGATGTGGATACTCCCTTTGGATGTGGATACTCCCTTTATCATTAGTGGAGAGAAACAGGCACTTCTATGGCACAATTAATATCTAGGTCCCAGGTATGAACATTTAGATAGGATAATTCCCACCCTGACTATCTGCAGGCTGAAAACCTACATTCCACACAGAAGAAATGAGAAGACAGAGCACAAATACAGCCACTGAAACAAACATGATCATTTGCCTGGTGCCAGCCATATTCTGAATACCAATAGAAACACTGCAGTTTATTTCACAGTCCCTGAAACTAAAAATAATGTTCTGCACACTGTCTGATTTCACATAACTCCCATAAATGTGCTATGAAAAGTCTACTCACATCATGCATGTCATCATCACTTAAGGCCACCTGAGTAGACTTCACCCAGTGAAATGCAAATGCATCCCAAAGTTCAAAGAAAGCAGCAAGGTTGACCACAATTGCATGAGGAAGGCAGTTGTAACTTCCTGGATCTGAGGTTTGGGGAAGAGGGAAAGAAAGGGAGAGACTGAATATTCCAGCTACATCACATGACAAGTAAGGGTCGATTTCTGATCACTAGATCCTCTCTGTGGTTGGGGAAAAAAAACCTGAAAAGATCTAAGAATCAAAGTAACAAAAAGCATTCCTTCACTATTTGCCCAATTCTCTATTACCTCTACACATTTAATATTAATTAAAAAAAAATCAACAAAACAAAACAGAATGAAGGAAACATTGGTCAATTGCTTCTATGCAACATACTAACTTCATCACTAAATTTTTTGCCTTTTTTTTTTTAGGAGTAAACATCCTAATTATGTAAAACAATAGAAAGAGGATTAGAACAAAAGCATGTCTGAAGAGCTTGACTATTGTCAAGCGTGTGAGTTGGCCGGGCTCATCGAGAGGGCTTTAAACTAGATTCGAAGGGGGACGGGGATAAAACCAGGCTCTCTAGAGAAGAGCCTAGGGTCCGCACGCCATTGTCGGGGGAGAAATCGGCAGCCCAGCTCAAGTGCATCTATACCAATGCACGCAGCATGGGCGGCAAACAGGAGGAGCTGGAAGCCATTGTGCAGCGGGGTAGCTATGACTTAGTCGCCATCACGGAAACGTGGTGGGATGAGTCGCACGATTGGAGTGCTGCAATGGGCGGCTATAAGCTTTTCAGAAGGAACAGGCGAGGAAGGAGAGGCGGTGGAGTAGCCCTGTATGTTAGGGAATGCTTCGACTGTCTAGAGCTCAATGATAGTGATGACGAGGTCGAGTGCTTGTGGGTAAGGATGAGGGGGAAGGCCAACAAGGCAGATATCCTGCTGGGGGTCTGTTATAGACCACCTGGCCAGGAAGAGGAGGCAGACGAAATATTCTACCAGAGGCTGGCAGAAGTCTCCCAGTCGCTAGCCCTTGTTCTCGTGGGGGACTTCAACTTTCCGGATGTCTGCTGGAAATACCACACGGCAGAGAGGAAACAGTCGAGGAGGTTCCTGGAGTGTGTGGAGGATAACTTCCTGACGCAGCTGGTAAGCGAGCCCACCAGGGGAGATGCCTCGCTTGACCTGCTGTTCACGAACAGAGAAGGGCTGGTGGGAGATGTGGTGGTCGGAGGCCGGCTTGGGCTTAGCGACCATGAAATGGTAGAATTTTCGATACTTGGTGAAGTAAAGAGGGGGGCCAGCAAAACCGCTACCATGGACTTCCGGCGGGCGGACTTTGGCCTGCTCAGGACACTGGTCGAGAGGGTCCCTTGGGAGACGGTCCTGAAGGGCAAAGGGGTCCAGGAAGGCTGGACGTTCTTCAAGAAGGAAGTCTTAAAGGCGCAGGAGCGGGCTGTCCCCATGTGCCGCAAGAAGAACGGGCGGGGAAGGCGACCGGCCTGGCTGAACGGGGAGCTCTGGCTGGGACTCAGGGAAAAAAGGAGAGTTTATCACTTGTGGAGGAAGGGTCAGGCAACTCAGGAAGAGTACAGGGATCGCGTTAGGTCGTGCAGAGAGGAAATTAGAAAGGCAAAAGCCCGGCTAGAACTCAACCTGGCCACTGTCGTGAGAGACAACAAAAAATGCTTTTATAAGTATGTTAATGACAAAAGGAGAGCCAAGGAGAATCTCCATCCTCTATTGGATGCGGGGGGGAACGTTGCCACCAAGGACGAGGAAAAGGCTGAGGTACTCAACGCCTTCTTTGCCTCAGTCTTTAGTAGTCAGAATGGTTATCCTCAGGGTACTCAGCCCCCTGAGCTGGAAGACAGGGACGACGAGCAGGATAAACCCCCCATAATTCAAGAGGATGAAGTTCATGACCTGCTATGCCACCTGGACGTTCACAAGTCTATGGGGCCGGATGGGATCCACCCGAGGGTTCTGAGGGAGCTGGCGGAGGAGCTTGCCGAGCCGCTCTCCATCATTTACCAGCAGTCCTGGTTAACTGGGGAAGTCCCGGACGACTGGAGGCTCGCCAATGTGACTCCCATCTACAAGAAGGGCCGGAAGGAGGATCCGGGGAACTACAGGCCGGTCAGCCTGACCTCGGTGCCGGGGAAGATCATGGAGCGGTTGGTTTTGAGGGTGCTCACGAGCCATGTCCGGGACAACCAGGGGATCAGTCCCAGCCAGCACGGGTTCATGGAAGGCAGGTCCTGCTTGACCAACCTGATCTCCTTCTATGACCAGGTGACCCGCCTAGTGGATGAGGGAAAGGCAGTGGATGTGGTCTACTTGGACTTCAGTAAGGCCTTTGACACTGTCTCCCACAGCATTCTCCTAGAGAAGCTGGCGGCTCACGGCCTAGACAGGTACACTCTTCGCTGGGTAAAAAACTGGCTGGACGGCCGAGCCCAGAGAGTTGTGGTGAACGGAGTTAAATCCAGTTGGCGGCCGGTCACGAGCGGTGTTCCCCAGGGCTCCGTTTTGGGGCCGGTCCTGTTCAATATCTTCATCAATGATCTGGACGAGGGGATCGAGTGCTCCCTCAGTAAGTTTGCAGACGACACCAAGTTGGGCGGGAGTGTTGATCTGCTGGAGGGTAGGAAGGCTCTGCAGAGGGACCTGGACAGGCTGGATCGATGGGCCGAGGCCAACTGTATGAGATTCAACAAGGCCAAGTGCCGGGTCCTGCACTTCGGCCACAACAACCCCAGGCAACGCTACAGGCTTGGGGAAGAGTGGCTGGAAAGCTGCCCAGAGGAAAAGGACCTGGGGGTACTGGTTGACAGCCGGCTGAACATGAGCCGGCAGTGTGCTCAGGTGGCCAAGAAGGCCAACGGCATCCTGGCCTGTATCAGAAATAGTGTGGCCAGCAGGAGTAGGGAGGTGATCGTGCCCCTGTACTCGGCACTGGTGAGGCCGCACCTCGAATACTGTGTTCAGTTTTGGGCCCCTCACTACAAGAAGGACATGGAGGTGCTGGAGCGCGTCCAGAGGAGGGCAACGAAGCTGGTGAAGGGCCTGGAGCACAAGTCTTATGAGGAGCGGCTGAGGGAACTGGGGTTGTTTAGCCTGGAGAAGAGGAGGCTGAGGGGAGACCTCATCGCACTCTACAACTACCTGAAAGGAGGGTGTAGCGAGGTGGGTGTTGGTCTCTTCTCCCAAGTAACTAGCGATAGGACAAGAGGAAATGGCCTCAAGTTGCGCCAAGGGAGGTTTAGATTGAACATTAGGAAAAATTTCTTTACTGAAAGAGTGGTCAGGCCTTGGAACAGGCTGCCCAGGGAAGTGGTGGAGTCACCATCCCTGGAGGTATTTAAAAGACGTGTAGATGAGGCCCTTAGGGACATGGTGTAGTGGGCATGGTGGTGTTGGGTTGACGGTTGGACACGATGATCTTAGAGGTCTTTTCCAACCTGTATGATTCTATGATTCTATTCTATGATTCTTACTAGCCAAAGACAAAACGCAATTCCCATTTCTCTCCATCATCTTCCTAAAGTTTAGATAATTAAGAGAGAAATGACATGCACTCATGATCTAGAAGAAGCTGGACATAAATTAGTTTATGCTACAGCATTTAAGAATAATGTGTTACATATCATATTAGTCCTCATCTGACTGCTTCACATTCACACAATCTTCCTTCACACCACGTTTAAAGTACGCATTTCATAACAGTGCAAATTCACCATATTTCAAATTGACCATAGAACCAAAAGGAACAGTGAAAATCAACCCACCTTTGCGGAAATCTAGAGACATTCTTAAGACACTATTTCTTGGCTTCTTGCTGGTAATCAAATTCTTCTCAGTGTAGCTTCTTTTTTCTCGTTCAAGAAATAATACTGCCCTGAATTAAAAGTAAAGTTGTTAGAAATTCAGTATCATTTTAAAGCCTCTACCTTATAAGAACAGTGAACTACAAAAAGTGACATTTGATATTTCACTGTATTATGAAACAAGAATCAAGTGCAGCATAACTAATTGCTTGAATATGGTTTCTGCAGAAGCAAGCTTCACAAAAAGCAGGTTGCTGACTTCAGCAATCACCAGGAAGGAAAAAGTAGTGAACTACTAAGCAGTTGCAACACCATCACTTGTAGGATATGTGAGTAGCCGCTTCTTTACACTGTAACTGCAAAACCTGTGTACTTTTTGCTCTTATTAGGAAAAGCAGGCCAAATCCAAAAGCAGGGCAACTATTTTTTATGTCAGAGATTTCACACTGTTGCTTCTGCCCCTTCTACGCTTTATCCCACTGTTCTGGTTTGTCCTTGAATTACTCCAGCCTATATGGAATGCTGGGAGCCCTGCTCCCTATATTAATGATTTGGTTTAGTCTGCGTCTTCAGAAAACAGAAACAAAGAATTTAAATACCAGACAGAGGTTTCCTACAGGTATTTTAGATTGCATCTATCAAAACCTAAAAACATACTTGGCAGATACAGCAAGTGTCTATACAGCACTGATTACAGTCATTGGGCAGTATTCACAAGCTTTTTTTGTAACCTACCGATTTGCTACAGACTTCAAAAGGATTAGAAGCTGATCTGTGTGTTCCATTTCTGTATCAAAGTTCATCGAATTTCTAATAATATCCAAAAACTGCATATTCCATCTTGGGTCCAGAGGCATCACATGTTCATCTGGGAAGGTAGACAAGATCAGACACAACAGCAGTGGAAACACCATTCAGTGAAAGACTTTCCTCAATCCCCCTGCCTATGCAAGAACATTAGAGAAAGAAAGAAGGAAGCCTAACAGGAAGGCAGAGTCTTAAGCTCCCTCACTGCAGATATCCAAACAGAAAAGCATTAAGTTGACCGCAGGTTCTGTAAAACAGAACTGTGAAAGTAGATTAACCAGTGGTCAGACTACCCAAAAAGACAGTCTGGAAACTCAAGTCCAACTCCCTTTTCCTTCACAGTCCAGGCAAGATACCTAGGACCATCCCTAAAGGGTCCAGTGTCGCTGTATGTAGCTTTCATGCGCCTAAAAAGCCTGGAAAGGAAACCACAGGCCTGAGCTCCCTGTAAAACACTGAGGGAAAATTACAGGCCTCAATATAGGTTTCAGATGGGCCAACACAATAAATGCTGAGAAAAAACAGGATGCCTAAACTATCCAGTCAGAAAGGCATTAGATATATGCATCACTCTTAAGAATATCGCTTAACTCTGAACTGTAGGAATACACCTGGGTCACAGATAAAGTCAGGATTCATAGTCATAGCACTCATATAAATTTGCATAGGATAAATGCATTTAATTGCCATATTTGGAGTTCTAGACAGCAAGAATGGCTTTGTTGTTATTCCTTTTGCAACAAATGCAATGTACAATTAGAATTTAGCCTTTGTTTTGTTATGCATATTTCTTAAGAAGGGTTGCAATGTGTTCAGAGAACAAATAAAGGAAGCACCAATGCCTTACATCAATTTTTTTCAGAAGTACCTGTCATAGTTGGCTGTAGCAACTTGATCATGTTACTGACTCCAGATGAGAGGGGACTGGCATAGAAACTACCAAGGGCTACAGCACCTGCTTCCAGCTGAATCCGCACTGGATCTGTAGGTGAAGAGGGGAGAACATAGGCATAAAAGAGCATTTAGTACAAATAAATAAAACTAACTTCAACTGAGCCAGCACAAGCAGCCTGAATCTCATCTGTGATGCACTCTGGACATGCTGGCTGCTCTTATTCTGTATTAGCTCCAAGAGTTCTTAAAAGCAGTCAGAATACCATGGCCAAAAACATAAATCCAGTAAAGAGTTCTAGTTAAACTGGTGATACTTCATGTATGCTGTTAAAAACACAGTTTGTGAAAATCCATGAGTTCATACCTTCAAATCTTCCTCTCAGTACATCTGGTTTTGATTTTTTTCCCCCAATTAAAAAAAAAAACACACCACATAAAAGCATACCTGTCATTAAAGTAACTTTCTAGATATTTTCTAGTTTATAGACACATCTGCCTGGAAAGACAGTAAGATCAAGGGGGAGCAATCCTAGTCACATAGGGACAATACAGTCTGAGATTTCACACCATACAAGGAAGCTAAGTGTGTGAATTACTTGGATTAATGCCTGTCTAAATTTTCCAAAAGTTTAATGTGATTAATGTAATTAAGCATCTCAACTGCTATCCTGAATATTCAGGCAACACAGCTTCAGGAAATCTCAGTTCTGCAGTTTCCTGGCTTTCTAACCATTTGCATTTTAACACCAAATAAACAGAAGATATTTTACTGTTTTTACTATCACTATAAAAAGAAAATAGTGAAGAGAAAGGCATATTTTCTTACATAGACCAAGAGGTATCCAAAAATATCTGTAATTCAGATGCAGTACAAGTTACATGCATACTTGAATAATAATAGGGAATGCTTAGCCCAAAGTCTCCTCTTGTCCCTGATATGCACAACCTGTTTCTATCTCTCCCTGGAGCCTCAATGCCCTTGATTTAGTGTGGTGTAGTGGGTTGAGCTTGGCTGGACATCAGGTGCCCACCAAAGCTGCTCTATCACTCCCTCTCCTCAGCTGGACAGGGGAGAGAAAATATAACAAAAGGCTCATGGGTCATGATAAGGACAGGGAGAGATCATTCAGCAATTACCATCACAGGCAAAACAGACTCAACCTGGGGAAAAAAAGTTAATTTATTACCAATCACATCAGAGTAGGATAATGAGAAAATAAAAACTAAATGTTAAAACACTCTCCCCCCACCCTCCCTTCTTCCTGGGCTTAACTTCACTCTTGATTTCTCTACCTCCTCCCCCAGCGGTGCAAAGGGACGGGGAATGGGGGTTGTGGTCAGTTCATCACACGTTGTCTCTGCCGCTCCTTCCTCCTCAAAGGGAAGACTCCTCACACTCTTCCCCTCCTCCAGCGTGGGGTCCCTCCCATGGGAAACAGTATTCCAAACTTCTCCAAAGTTGAGTCCTTCCCACAGGCTGCCGTTCTGCACTAACTGCTCCAGCTTGGGTCCCTTCCACGGGGTGCAGTCCTTCAGAAACAGACTGCTCCAGCGTGGGTCCCCCACGAGGTCATAAGTCCTGCCAGCAAACCTGCTCCAGCGTGGGCTCCTCTCTCCACAGGTTCACAGGTCCTGCCAGGAGCCTGATCCAGCGCAGGCTTCCCACAGGATGCCTCCTTTGGGCATCCACCTGCTCCGGCATGGGGTCTTCTGTGGGCTGCAGGTGGATATCTATGCTACTGCTAACCTCCATGGGCTACAGAGGGACAGCCTGCCTCACCATGGTCTTCACTACGGGCTGCAGGCGAATCTCTGCTCCAGCGCCTGGAGCATCTCCTCTCCCTCCTTCTTCACTGACCTTGGTGTCTGCAGAGATGTTCCTCTCACATATTCTCACTCCTCTCTCCAGCTGCAGTTGCTGTTGCACAGCAACTTTTTCCCCTTGTAAATATGTTATCCCAGAGGCGCTACCACCACCACTGATGGGCTCGGCCTTGGCCAGTGGCGGGTCCATCTTGGAGCCCGCTGGCATTGGCTCTATCGGACATGGGGGAAGCTTCTAGCAGCTTCTCACAGAAGCCACCCCTGTAGCCACCCCACTACCAAAACCTGGCCACGCAAACCCAATACATGCGAATAGTTGAGAACTTTCATATCAGATCATTTGAATGGTCTGAATGTTTTCTTGGAAGACTCACAATTTGTGAAAATATAATAAATCAACCCTTAGGCAAAAGAGAAAGTTAAATAATTACATACCAAGCACCGGTGGCAGATTTTTGGCTAAGCTGTTAAGCCATTTAACTCTCAATGTCCAATCTTGATTGGTTGCCTTTTCTATGAACAATTTCACTGAAGCCTGGAGAACTTCCATTTTATCCATCCAGTTTGTGTCTATCTCAACAGCATTGAATTTGAGACTCTCAGGATTAGTGGACTGCATAATTTTCTGAAGATCTTGGAGAGTCAGCGGTAGCGTCCTGAAACACAAAGTGAAGTCCAGCAATCAATGGCTTGAACTGCCAGTTCCAGAAAAGAATATATTTTGCAAGTCAAGCTACTCAGCATGCAACCATCTTCACGCAAGAAGGTAGCAATGCAATAATATCTCCTCTTTTCTTTATTTAGCTTTAAAGCCAGTTTCCAACTTCAAATCAGTTGGGTGTCTTTTAGGAACTCACTATTACCAAAAATTCATGCAGTGCCGAAAGTGAATAGGCACAGCATTTCACTGAGAAATTATAATTGATTTGTGCACCATAATGATAAAAAAAACACAAAGAAGTGTCATTGGTAAAAAAACCCACACGCTGCTAAGATTTTACAGTTTCAACATTATATTTTAGCACTAACTTTTACGGCTTGTTTCACTGGAAGCAAACCACAGTACCCGTCCACAGTAGGTCACTAAGTAAACCAGGCAGGAAAGAAGATTTTGCACCAGTGTTGTGAAAATAACGGTTACATTGCACAAGAAATCATTAGAAAGACTTCTTGCATATGGCCCCTCCACATGAGATTTCTTTCAGACAGCTCTCTTTGAAGGAGGAAATTTGTTTTTTCACCTGAAGCTACTGGACCTAAAATAACTGATTAATAATTGTTTACATGCAAGCAGGAAGTACAGAGGATCATTAGTATATTTAAAACCAATTACTCATTTTTTTAAAAGCTCAGAAGGAAACTGAAGGAAGAGATTTTTCGGGCTCTTATTACCTTGTAAACCCAGTGTTTGCATTCACATTTTCTGCTAAATGCCTACTCCTAACTTATATCAAAATGCGTCAAATGTACTTATTGAAGACTGAATAGGGTCAAGTATTTTGGACTGAAGAATAAAACAGTAAATAATTAAACTTGTATTTGCAGTGGTTGCATGGAAAGGTAACAGGAGCCTCAGTTACAGGCTGTGACTACCACAGTCTCTACCCAAACAATTTGTTCAAGACAAAGTTTTGCAGGGAACAAGGACATGCCACCAGTATTTCACATATCTTGTGTCTTACTCATTTATTAGACAAAAAGTATTTCTTGCCTACCTGCAGTTTTTAAGATTTAGTCTGTTCAGGCAATACATTAGGACCTGTGCATCACTCCGGACTGTCGAAAGAAGCGAGTCTTCAGCTGCAAACAGACCTGTAGGTAGGGAGTCTGGCCACAACCCCATTGCTAGCAGGGAGTCACCCCAAATTTCATGGGAAGACAGAGATGAAGCATGCTTCGTAACCAGTTCTAACACAAGCTACAACAAACAACCAAGAAGTAGCTTAGAATCATATTCAACCATGTATTCTAATGCAATAGCTCAGGGAACTCTTTAATTACATGTATTTATTATGAAATCATTATAAACCAAATGTTCTACAAACACTACATAACCTACATGATAAAAGTACCAAAACATTCCAATCATAAGTGAAATAACATATTGTACAGTTTAAAATAGGAAGTGAATATTGCTATCTCCAGATGACAGTGTGCACAGTGTTTCAGGCTATAAATTAATCAGTATTAATATCCCAAAGTCTCAGCTGAAGCTGTTAAAAAAACCAAGTAAGCCTCAGAGTCCAACTGGGATATTCTCTGGCTCCCTTATGCTGCAAAAGAGTGAGCCACTATCTACAAAATGTCCGACAAACCATATTTATCCCCTGGGGAATATCTCAATAAGCATATCCCAGATTGACAGTCTTTATGCAACTCTCACTCGTCTGACCTCTGTCTCCAGTAGCATGCCACCAGGCTGAGAAAATATGTCATGAAAGGACAGATAACAGCTGAAATTCACTGTACTTCACCATTCAATACCAAAAAACCAACTTCTGGAGCTTCAACTGATCTGTTAGAGTAAGTTACATGCAGAACTGTATTGCTTACACTGGAGCCAAAAAAGGCTCAGAATCTAAAGATACAGAAAATGTCCCAATGCCAATTAATCCCTCCTCTTCATCACTTGATAGATGCCTGGGAGGGTGTTCAAAATGGTTTGGTTCATCTCTCCAAGAGCATCATCTTCATCAACCCCTTGCTCAGGCACTTAGGAAACAGGATCTCAAATACTAGCCTCATGAAATGGTATTTTTCACATATTTAGATGATGTAAGAAAAGCTTTCAAACACCGGACTTTTACCTTTTGATTAATCTGCAGTTGTTGTGAGTGGCCATAAACTTCCCAACAGGCTCTGTAAAAAGACTTTGCTAATCCAAGGCCTCTCTGTATCTGCTGCACAATTGAAGCAGCAGCCTGAAGCAAAGGTGACAAAGATGGCACAGAACCTGAAAGATACACAGAATTATGCTTTTACTTGTATCAGGACATAACACAATAAAATAACCAAGCTTTACTATTAAAGAGTTAATCCAAATATATGTAGTAAACCCAAGTTGTTAACAAATAGCGAACAGACTTTTCTTACCTGCTATTGCCGCCTTGGTTTCTGAATGCACAGCCATAAGTGCATCACAGACGCTATCTCCCACTAAACCCAAACCATGCAGGAGTAACTTCAAATCCAGATTGTCCAATACATTTCCATCGTTCTCCCCAGGAATGTAAATTTCAATCCCACGATTCCGCATGGCTCTGGATATTTCCCCATGAACAGGATCCATGGAAAGGAAAAGCCTGTTGGATATTAGAATAGAATAGTTCAGTTGGAAGACACCTACAACAATCATCTAGTCCAACTGCCTTACATTCTTAAGATGTAACTTAGGGCTTTCAACTAGCACTCTGGAACCACCAAATCTGCTCTTCCATAAAGTAAATTCATCTTCATAAAAATGGGGACACTGATATCTAGAAAGCTAGAGACATCTACTGAATTTATTTGAGATCTCCATATGAATAATTATACTTTGAAATTAGCCACAGATATATTGCATGATTTTTAACTCAGTTATATCTGAGCTATGTCTATTTTATCATATGCTTACTTACAAAAAAAAAGTTAAACTATACCTCTGAGCTATAAAGAACACTTTTAAAAGTCTTAGCAATGGCTTCAGATAAATTTGCTCTTTAAAAACTGAAACATCCAACACCCAAGTAGTTAGTACTATTAGTAGACATCTCTTAAAAGCAAGGAGGGAAAAAAGCTTCTGAGATACAATTCAGCAAAACCAGATTTCTCAAAAGTCAAAGACCTTCTTCCCAATTCAGAGGAACCAGAGCATATCAGTCCCAATATTCTTTTAATGAATTTATAAAAGGTAGGAATTATACAGAATACTCTGTATGTTCTCCTCCCATCTCCCCCAGAGACTACTTCAGGTCTGAGACAATACAGACTGTTTGGTGCGGTTTTATTCTGGGTTGGGGTTTTTTTGGTGGGGTTTTTTTTGTTTGTTTGGGGTTTTTTTGGGTTTTGGGGTTTTTGGGTTTTTTTTGTTGTTGTTGGGGTTTTTGTTTGTTTTTTGTTTTGTGGTTTTGTTTTTTTTTTAAAGTTCTGTCATTGCAGGAAACTCAAATTTATGGATGGGATGGAGAAAGCTGGGAAGAAAATCATATCCATATACCACCTTTCATTACCAACGTATCTGAATACTTCACCATCTTCAACACATGTATCCTCAACTCCATTACAGTCAGACAGGGAAGTGCTGAAATCCTAAACTAGAAATGGAGAATCAAGGCAGAGGTATACTGCTATGAATTTCCCAGTGTAATAGTCTGTGCTGCAACAGGGATATAAAGCAAAGCTTCTTAAGCTTTCTATCATATGCTCATCACAGTGCAGTTTTCTTCCTTGCCAGACAGACAGTGTCACTACAGTACATGGCAAACTGAACAGCATTCAAAATACCAAGACTGGCTCACTGACGACATTTTTTTTTTCCCCTAAACCTCCTATTTGATCTGGGGAAAAAAAAAAGGCAACAAAAAAAGCAGAAAAGCAAAGCACCTGAAGTTTGGATGAGGAGCCATTGTAGGAATTGTGCCATCTATCACACCTCTCTCACTCATGGTAAGAACGCCTCCTGGTTCAAGTAAAGCATTCAAGCGGTCCAGCACAGATGGGCTATATTCAAAAGAAATTTATATGGTTATAAAAAGGTAGCAATTAGATCCCTTTCTGACATGAAATCAAAACAATACCAAGCAAAAAGCCAAACAGCTAATTACGTTATAAGATAACAGGAAAACTATCAACTGCTAAGCTGTCTAAGAAGGAAGACACTTTTCCAGAAAATGTAAGTTACTGCTCCTATGTATTGTTATGAAATGCAAAATGTTCAGTTATGAACCATACAGTAAAAGAGGCAAAGTCAATTAGGGAGGTCAAGGGATTTACTCAGTGAAACAAGGCTACTAAAATCTCTTACTTGCAGAAGTTAACATTGTCCATCAACAGCCAGTCTCCAGACTGCAGGGCCTGAACCAACATCCCATCCACCCACTCGAAAGTGCCATGGCTGTTATGGTCAGCAGCCTGGGCCTGCTGCAGCTTGAAACGCCGGAACTCTTCTACCAGGTGAGCAAACTCTGAAAGGAAGTATATCTTACATCAAGACTTACATTACAGTTAATGTAAGGTAACTTCCTGTTCCATTCAAGAAAAATAGCAGTTATTTTGTTAACAAACATACATGCTTCCTACTTTTTACGGGAACATAACAGTAGAGGCTCCAACTCTTCAAGTAGCCTCCCATGGGCAAAATCCATGAGGACACAGGGGGTTTGCAAGCACAGAGAAATATAAACTAGACTGAAACTTTTCTCCATCCGTTCTCCCCCATTAGAAGAAGTTTGATATGAATGTTAATGCCATATTTTAGACAATGATTTAAAAAAAAAAAAAAAGAAGAAAAAACAACCCATACATTATTCTGCTTACATTTGTAAAGCTCAGCTAATTAATGCTTCAGAGAACAAATGCAAGAATAGAATATCTACATTCCCTTTCTTAGGAATACAAGATAAGAGCTGTATTGCATCATATGTTGAGTAGCTCAGTACAGGAGAATTTGAGTGTGGACTACTGATCGCTACCAGGTGTAACTACACAAAAAATAAACCTGAAGAACCATCACCAATGTAACTATTTCAGAAGCCAGGCTGTTACATAAGTAGTATGAAGCAACAGTATTGACTACAAGAAAAAAAAAAACAAACTACAAAACATGCCCAAGTTTTCTCAAGCTTTCACTGCAGATTTATGTATTTCTCTTATTTTCTTCAGAGGAACATATAGTCTTACTTCAAATCACCCACCATACATACCTGGCTTTGAGTAAGAATTTATTTTGTTGTTTAGTCGCTGGATAAGTACAAGTATTCCCTCCAGTTTGCTCACTAATTCAGCTGTAACACTTCTACCTCCTTCACCCAGAGACTTGGGTTTGTAATTCAGGATGAAATTGCTCCAAGCACGCAGCACAAGTTCAGCATCATCTGCACAAATTTCTGTCAGGAGAAGACTGTCCCTTACTAGTGTGCTCACAGCATTCTCCACTTTTTCCAGCAGGCGCTGCCATGGCCTATTGATATCAACCTGCAAACATGCCATTATGGAGTTAGTTCATCCAGAAGACTGTGGTGCCTAAGGCTCCGTTTGGTGCTTAAACACTAAGATCACAGTAGACTGGCCACTGTTAGGTAAGAAGGAGAAATATTGCCATATTACCAAAACAGTTATTTACCTGTTCAAATCCACCCAGGAGTTCAGTTGTATCCATCGCACTGTTCATTGCCATGATTTTTAGTCGATGGCCAGTCAGATGGGCCAGCAGCTCAACAAGGCTGGTTTTGCCAACAGCTGCCGGGCCCACCAGGATTACCATCCAGCTCATGTGCACACATTTCATTATAGACTCGAGGGACTGCAGTGAATGATGCAGAAGTGAGAGACTTCTGCCAGGACGAGGAATATAGTTGCCACGAGAAAGAACTGAATAACCGATCTGGAAGGGGTGAGAGACACAGGGGTGAGTATTCAAAGACACAAGTGGGAGCTCAGCTGTGCAAGTTGCCTCCTTTTCCCTCCACTCACAAAACCTCTTGTCAACAGCTTACCTGAACGTTATATGGAGTGATGTGAAATGCTCTGGTTCCTGTATACACATTAGCCTCCTGGCCAAAAATGTCTCTAAATACGGATATAACCTAAAACAGTTGAAAGATCAAAAAAGAGACTTATCAGTCGTAAGTTATCTGTTGTTCTCAAGATTTACTTCTAAAGTAGCCTTCCCTCTCAGCTCCAGAGCCGTGTGATAGTAACTAACACAGTTTAATCACAAGTGTCATTTCATTCAAAGTGTGGCAAGCAATTAAAGTGAGAGTGAGCTGCCCACAGCTCATTCATTACCTTCATTACCCGTGCTTTCCTGTGACTTGAAATACTGTAAGTAATGCTTCTCTTTAACAAAACACTGGGAAAGAAGTCAGTCCATAAATAAGCTCTTTGATAACACACAACAAAATACTACTACTACAGGAAGGGGAAAGGAAACCCATGAGAAAAAATATCCAGCCACATACAGTCAGTAACTTCAGTCGTACAATCTGATTGCCTTTTAGTTTAATACCATTTAAATGTTGTGTAATTAAACAAAAGCAAAGGATTTCTAGGCAAGAGAGGGATAAGTAGATGGCAAAGGTATAATAACAACTGCAGTGAGTGTGTTTTAGTAGAGGAACCTTAAGCAGTGAGTTGAACAGAACGAGGGGAGCAATTTGACAGGCAGATGAAAAAAGTGACAGATAAACAAAAGTCAATAAAAGAAATCCAAGCCAGAACAATTTAAAAATGCTGGCAGGGAAGGGCAGAATTATGGGACATTATTTTTACTTACTGTACTGACACAAATGCTTTTTAACCATAACTTTAAGAATCTCTCCATACCTTGGTGCAATTTCTCTTCTCTGCTCCCTGTCTTCTCTTTCCTTACAAATATGCATGCAACCCATACCACTTCTATGAGAATGTTATTATATAATACAGAATCACACAAGAATATGTTGTGTTTTGCTCTGTTTAAGTCCTTTGTTATTCTACTTGCGTTCATTTACACCAGCTTTCTGCTTTTATACTAGTAGGTAATTAAATTGATATTTTAGATGACAAGGGAGCAGGTACATATGTTAAGCCCCAAAACCCCAAACAAACCTATTTTTCTTTTGCAAGAGGTAACGTCTATGAATGAATTGCAAGGCATCTTCAAATTTACCCTTGGATTTCTAGAAATACTTCCTGACAATCTGAAGAGCAAGGAAGGAGAACACACGGCTCACCTTTTCTTTGTCTTCCCTGGTTCTCATTCTTTCTCCGTATACCAAAAATACATGCTGGCCTGGATCATAACATCCTGGTGACTGATCAACAAGCATGAGCTGGCACCAGCGGAAAAGATCACGTAAGTTGAACTCCCAGGGTCCTCCTTTCTGCCCCCACTTTTTTTCAGCCATTACTTCTTTGTCAATCTGGAAAAAGTAGCAATTAAAAAGAAATTTTACTCTACCCTCGTGCTGGTCTTCAAATACTTTTTAAAAAATTCAACTGAACTTCTGCCTTTGGCACTGTTTACAAGACAGAGAACAATAGAAGGAGCAAGCTGTATTCACTTTTCTGAAGATGTCAGGAACTAAAGCTTGATTTAGTTTGTCTCTCCTCTACTAACACTAACACTCAGCTTCCTTTTTACTCTTGCGCTCTAAAAATGAGTATTCAGTATGATGCTGCCACAAAAGATTTTACATAAGGCCACAGAATACTTTCTCTTAATATTACTACACGTTTTTTGTTTCATGACATGAAGATTAAACGCAATTTCAGAAGCATGACCATAAATTTATTTTTTACTGTAAATTTTATATCCTGCACTTGGCAAAAAATGGCAGCATCTAAGCCACAAAATAGCTAATAAGTTGATGCCTTGCAATTAATGCTTGTTGAAAACCTTTTAATTAGCAAAATTTTAGATCTGAGCATCTCTGAATCCTTTGCATAGACAAATCCTATCAGGAAAGATTTTCCTTTTATTGGTCTCTCAGTGTTCCAGAAGAATACCACATATCCTTACAAACTTCTGCTTCTGTAAAGGTCAGATGCTGCTTTCACTAACAACATCCCATAATAAATTGCAGATTAAAAATTCAGACCAGAAACAGAAATACACATTTCAGTCCTTGTTAAGATATATCTCATTTTGTTTGTGATTCAAGAATAATCCGTATGTGTGGAAAACCATTATTTTCCTCAACTCACTTCACCAAGCTACCAAACCATAATTGTTTCCACCTTTTGTAGAACAAAGCCTTTTATATAATATATATAAAATCATATACATGTATATTATCCATAAAATCATATATATTTATATTATCTATAAAATCTATCTTATCTTCTGTGAAAAATAATGCCTCTTCAGTTATCAACCAAGTATCTGATTGTAGTGGTACAAGAATTCAGGTGGGTTTTAGTGGTGTTCTTTACTTTCTTCTGCATATACTTCCATTCCTCTTTTTTACCCACGCACTTCTCTACAAAAATGCTTGGAAATGTAACATTAGACTTAATTTTTTTAATCTTACTGCATACTGCCTACTTCTACACAAAAGAAATTAAAATATATATTTACCTTGTTATTGAAAGCAACCATTTTAGCAATAACACTTTTATCAATAGCAGGAAACAGTGTATTCCCAATAAATTCCATATCTTCTGCTGACAGTGGATCAACATACACCTGTAGAATCAAGAACAGGCTGACTGTTGATACAGTCAGAAAACTACAAGACAGGCTCATGACATAGTTTAAACCAAACAAATAAGCTTGCCTGTGTAAATCTATTAAGAAAGGACTTGGGCAGACCCTTTCTTCCACCTCCTTGTCTGTACGGATTCTGGCATCCAAAAATCTTAGTCTTCTTGTGCTGTACATGAAAATTCATTCCCAACTCTGGAACATAAATCTCTGCTCTGTGGTCAAAGCATGCATTTAGCCCCTCTAATACAGACTGAGAAGCTAGATTCAACTGAGGAAAGAAATAAAGATACAGTATTAATGCTCCACAAAACACTTTTGCATAATCTGTAGTTTAACAGTCTGGGATACACAGAAGGTAAAATTCAATTTCCTTGCTGTTCTAGCACTGTCATGTTATTACCTCCAGTTAGACTGTTATTGCACTAGAGCAAGAAAACTATAACTAACACTTTATGCACACTGCTGTTTGTACTGTGTTTTCACCATGATAACAAAACAATTCTCCGTTGTAAAATCTGCATATTCAAGATGTTTCTTCTGAACTTATGTTCATACATTTGTGACATTCAGAGCGTTTTGTTTGCTTGCTTGTCTTTTAAATGAAGGCAGTTTGGGTTATTTAAATATCATGGTTGTTTAAAGTGGTATTCTTCACAACAGGAAAAAAAAGGTATACAAACAGCTGAAGAATTTAAGATTTTGCACTCTGCAATAATTAGAATGCACATTGCCAAGAAGTGAGCTCTGTGCATGCATATGCTTGAAAGCACTTGCTACGTGGTACATGAACAAACCTGTGGTGGCAGGATAGCTTATACTGTCAAAATGGAACTCTTCTTCATCTCAATTAAACCAGTACCCAACATAGTGTATTAGTCCCAGCAAAACACCTTCTATTTCAGTGAAATTATATCCATATAAAAGCATGTGTACCAAAACTTCTGTTGACACTCTTCCCAAAAACTTCCAAATGTAAATCAAATCTATCCTTGGTTTTCTGCAGTAATTTAGGCTGGGATTCAATCCTTGTTCTCTTGTCTTAAAGGGGTCTAGTCAAAGCCAGTCTTTTACACTTCCTCTATGGATGGCCAACGGGCACAGGGACTTTTAGTAGAGGGAGATTAATTTTCTCTCAAGTGGAACAATCACTTTCAATGTGGCACTAGATGCACATAACTAAAAGTAAGCAAAATTTATTTCAATCATCAACCCTCAAAGGTATTTATCCTACATGCCAAATCATAACCTTTCCTCTTCCAGAACATTCCATTTTATTTGTGCCCCAGACTTGAATTTACCTCATCTAATACAATCCAGTGTCCAGCCTTTAATGCTGCTAGTAGTGGTCCATCACGCCAGGCAAATTCTCCTCCCTTCCCACCTTCAACAGGCAAGTCTGTCCCAAACAAGTCTGTCACATCCTTTGGGAGTAGAGAACAGGAGCGAGGGGTAGGGGGTGTAGAAATTACAAAACTACACAAAAGTTCATAAGCAGCCTTTGTTAACTTTACTTCACATTTTCTCCCTCCCCTTTACATAGAGCTAAAATGTAGGTATTAAAAAAATTTCAGTAATTGCAAGATGCTAAAAGCTTTTCCATGATAGGACTCCAGTGACCAGCTACTATATTTAACAACAAAAAACTAAATTGGAACAGAAAAGCTAAAAAGCCTTAAAGTTCTTTGCAGAAGCCAAGAAAAACACAGTAGACAGAGATACGCATGTCTTCACTTGACAAGAACAGGAAAAATCTGGGAATTGGCATTTGCTCACAGAAGCTCACTGCTCTTTCTGGGTCCCCCTGCCCATTTAGTTTCATCTTAAGATCAAGAATGAAAACATTGATGTTTCAGACTCAGTGCTAAAGATAAAAAGAACTACACTTTTTAAGTTAAACAAAACCTCCACCCTGCCATAAACACTAAGTTACAAAGATAATAATTTATTCTACCGTTTGCTCAGACAGGTTGATTCGAACAAGACAGTTTCCCGAGGCTTTTGCCAGGGCAGCAACTAGACTGGTCTTGCCTACTCCTGGTGACCCCTCCAACAAAATAGGTTTGTCAAGCTGTAGGGCTCTTAACAGTCTTTGTGCATTCACTGCTGTAGTCCCAGCATTTAGAGCATAATCTGTAATGCTGTTCCTCTGGAGAACAGGGCCTAAAACAAAGGAAAGGTAAACCAGAAAACAATTAAACCAGAATGTTTATGCTGGAGCTGCTGACAATGTGTTCTGAATGAGATCATTCTGTCTGTTAATTGCTTATCTCATTACAGCAAGCAATGGAGATCAAGCCTGTACCCATTCTCAGAGATCAGGCACATATACCTTCTGTCTGACCCACAGCTGTGTCTCAGCCCTTCTCTGCATATTTATGTTGAATTTTGCAAAAAGCATATGGATATATGATGTAATTTGCCATAAAACTTTGACACTTCCTGGTTCATGACCCAAACTAGAGATCTATCGCTGAAAAATCATAAAGCTGTCCTTGCCCTTCAGACATGTGGATCTAAAACTCAAAAGCAGCTTTTGAAAATTCGGCACTGAAGGATACAATTCAGTCATGTTATAGAACAACATATTAATCTGTTCCATCACTGCCAGTTCTGTGAAGGAAGAGTGCTTTAAATAAAGTGTGCTGCTAGGCATGTATTTTCTTCACTGTTATTATGACATACACCGAGGAGAGAGTACAGAGCTTGTCTGCCAAATTTCAGCCAGTATAGCTCACTGGGACATCTCTCGCCAAATTCTGTAATACAGCATCGCTCAGGTATACCAGATATTAATCGCCAATTTATCTTGCACATCTTGATACCTGTTTAGTATGAAAGAGATCCTTCCTCTTGTGATCTGATTAGCAGAGGGAAACTAAGCCATTTACAAAAGAGCATTACCTGTACAATTTTATGCATGACTAACACAATCCATGAACATCAAAATGTTCAAAGATGAATGATTAATATACTATTAGGAACACATAGTTCCATGTACTGAAAACTAACCAGCTGAACTAGAAACCTCATAGTCATCACTTTTTAGTCCCGTCACTGTATTTTAAGGGTAGAAAGCAGTATTTTGATAGTTCCATTTGCATTAATTTGTCACATGAGGAACTGAAATGCAGGGACTAATAATTTTGCAAAAATTGCAGCGAATCTTTGAGAGGCTACAGCAAGGCAGGGCATTAGTCTCCATTCTGTTTAGCATTGTACCCAGGACCCCTGCTTCCCATGCTTTACACAAGGGCCAGGATGAGCTGTAGCTTTAGTTAGTGGAAGTTAGCAGACATTCTGACCATGCAAAGTGACAGAAAATTACTACTCAAAATTAAAGAAGCTTTGTTACACCAAAAAAGTCTACTAAAATTTGGCCATTAACAGTAATTTTAAAAAGTCATCAAAGAAAGCGATGAACAGATGTGTCTTCTTAATAAATGTGATCCGAGTTGCAATCAACACACTTGGAGGAGAAAAGGCATTTTTCTAAGTCTTGAGAACAAACTATAAATTGTTCCTACTTAGATTTAGTGAATAACTAAACTATTGGGAATAAAACCCACAGAATAAATGTCCACCCACTCCCACAAAGTCTCTTGCCTCTTGGAATAAAAAAGGGGTGGATTCCCATAAAGTTGTCCATCCACATAAACTCCTTCTCCTTTGTTCTGTCATAAATCTTTAGTTCGTTCTTCTGATAATCAGTCAGCTCAAGGAATTGACTCATTTTCTCACATAAGAATGTCAGGCATTTTTCACGAGCTAATAAAGCCATATCAGCCGAGCAGGATGTTGTACCTGTAATTAGAAAATTTAAGCATGCTTCACAAACATAACTATGCACATTCATCTTATGACCAAGAAACTCAATTCTTTCACAGATGCTGTTTTTGTGCAGTATTCTGTTTCAGGTTTATATTTCATGTTAGTGCTTTTGCTTGCCAGTGCTTCCAGTACGACTTACCATGGACAAATTGTTCTGTGAGCAACAGAATTTAGGACACCCTATTTCCAAAATCCTTTCTTCTACCATCAGTGTCACCCTGATCCCTTGCCATAGGGATACCAGGCCTTCTTTACCTGCATTTCTTGTGGCTTTTCACTTTTTCCCCATCCCCATATCCCCTATTCATCAGCTGGGCCAGTGGCTAAACATGCAAAGATACATTCTGAGCTATGCACATGATAGAGGCTAGCACGCACAGATGTTGACATGTGGGGTGGGAGAGAGAGAATAATACATGGTCATGTAATTAAGTACCATATCAGCTCAGAAGACTCAAAAAAAACCCCAGGGTTTCTTATTTTGTGTGCTAGCCTTTGTAATAGTATCATTACTACCTCTAATTTACTTAAGCTTGCTGTATTATTCAAACTCTTGCTAGTGAAACACAAAAAAAGGCATATGAAGTACAGGGTATTGTTAAATGGAAGTGAAAACTTCTCCCAGAGTTCCATGCTACCCCAAAGCATTGTTTGCATTCTACTCAAAAACACTAATACAAATATATACCTTCATATTTTCTGCTACCAAATGAGCACTGAAGACTTACCTGATCCTATTCCATCAATGTATACCAAACATGCAGCATGGATAAAAGACATCACTGGAGAAATGTAAAGAAGGCTATATTCCTTAGCAGAATTCGACTCTTCATCCTCTACCATGACATTCATAAAATTAACCCATGACAAGACATCTCGCACACTGAGAATACACTGGCGACCAAACTCTTGATTAGTCAGCCATTCAACAAAGTCCATCATGAGCTCTGCTATGTCTGCCCCTGAAAAGAGAGTAAAAAAATCAATGGAGTTATCAAATAATTTTATTGGTCGCATCTACTACATTGTTGTATAATAACCATCACTAAAGTAGGTACAGCTGTAATATATGAGCAACGTGGATGGGTACTCTATGTCCTAACAGGCAGGATAACTGAAGAGTAAGTCCGTGCCTGTGCTGTGATTACAGATCCTTTTAAATTCAAGTAACAAGACAGAATCAAGTGATTAATACTAACAGCGAAGCTGCTAGCAGAAAACGAAGTGCCAGTTCTTTCAACACATTACATTGAAACTAAGATTGGGCACTGAAGGGCTGGGGATAATTCAACTACCTGGTGGTGAAGTAAATATAGCCTTGATCTTACTTCTGGCTAGCCATATAACACACACAATGAGGGAAGAATAAAGTCCAAAATATTTCATAACTGTCCTCAGAAAGAGATGTACTTACAAGAAAAAGGGACACAGTGGTGTAAATTCTGATGAAAGTTTAGCAGCCTTCAAACTCATTTTTTCCTTAACGATATTTGAATACCCCCACACAGAGAAATACCCACCTTGATGGTTTATTCCACCCAGAGACAATCCTGGATGAAGATTGTGTTTTACAATCTGTATCAAATCATCACGGCCATTGCTTTGCGGACACCATATTTCTGTAAATCTGTTGCGCAATGCAGGAGAAAGCTGCAAACAAGCAGAATGACATAGCAATTCAATTTACACTACATCATATTACTTAAGGTTGCAGTTAACTGATAGCCTTCTAGCCACAGTACTTGCAAACAATAAATAAAGTGACCAGGCTAGACCTCTCCTTCTAATTTTGACAGGGCCACTTCGTAACAAAATCTTTGAGAGAATGTGGATTTTAAGATTTCTAGTAGTGGCATCAATGCGGGAAATGGCTAATAAATGAGAAAGTTCAACAGAATATGGGAAGAAACTGAGCTGGTTTGCAAGCACCAAAGCTCCATTTCATTCTAGGACATCATGTATCAAACAATGGCTATGTAATCTCCCCTTGCTTACAGAAGCAAACGCCATGTGGAAATCTGCCTTCAATTACAACTCGTTTCTGTAATTCCTCTCTTCCGCTGGCTGAATTAGTCAAGCAAAAATCATTAGCACAAGTACAATGCAGAAATAAATCCCTTTAAACACATGGTTTTACAATGAGTTGTTCTGTACTGTAGAAACCACTTTAAAGAGAGTGCCCATCTTCTTCTGGGTAAAAGAGCTTATAGCTCTTTTTTTAGTCCTAGCTCCCAACACTGCTTAAATGTTTTGGGTTTTTTTTTTTGGTTTTTGTTTGTTTGTTTGTTTTTTGTTTTGTGGTTTTGTTTTTTTTTTTTTTTTTTAAACCTGTCTTAAGTTACTTAAAAAAATCAGAAACAGATTTTTTCCAATTTAATGAGAAAGGTCTTTTGGAATGTGATGTTCATATTCACTGAGAATGACAAGATGACCTCTAACTGTTACTGTCTGAACAGTATTAGGGAGAATAATCTATTATGCAACTTCACACTACTCCAGACTCATGTTAGAGCTGGATTTACTTGCTTCATGAGCCACATTTCCTGTCCTTGAAGCATTCTACGTATCAAGCCTACCTAGAGTATTTAGAGGCCTGAAGTTTTCTTTGACATTCTGCTGAGTATTGACTTATATTGTCAAAATGATAGCACACAAAAGTGATGGAACACAGATACATCCTAATCGTTTTTTAGAGTGATGATGCAGATGCCTACTAGGAAGCACTGGATGACAGAATTGGCATGATGCATTTTTGCATTGGACCTCCAATCACGTAAGAGACATTTACCTCCTTTTTCCCAAAGTCACCTCCTGGGTTCATGGTTGCAAGGATACGAAATTTCTTTCCTGCAACTAATAATTCTACCTCGTTATCTTCATCATCTTGACCACCTTTTTCCGCAAGTACCAACGTCTTTTCAGCTTCAAGAACGCTAAAGAGAAGGTTTAAAAAAAAAAAAAAAAATTTAGATTTCATTTCACACTTCAAAAGGTCAGTTAAAAATGAAAATCACATGAATTGGCCTGATTAAACTTTCCTTGCCCCAGAATTTGTACTAAAAATAAAATCTGTTCATCCTCTCTAATTGAGAACATTTCTGATTTTCTTCAGAAGGAAACTCTACCCAAGCCTTGTTGATAAGGTTCAGTTCAAATGATCTATCAAAAGACTTGTCTAATAAAAGTATACATCTCACAGCTCTCTTTTTACAAAAGCAATAGCAAAATTTATATTCATAGGAGCTACATAAAGAAATCTGCACAATGAACCAGTCTTCAAGCTGACAGACTATACATCTGAGAAGCATTCTACTAGGTTTTTGAGGTTTTGTTTGTTTGTTTGTTTTATTAGCTGTACTTCAGTGTACACTAAAAGCTGTAAAAGTTTGAGCTGTTACCTCTTTAGAAAGACACTGCTTAGTATCACTATCAAAACAAAGAGGTTAACTGAACTTTATGAAAGAATGATAGCTGCACTGATACAATGAAAAAAAAACCAGCTTGCAACAGAGAGGGTTTGGATATGGTGGAAAAAATAGTTGCTAATCATCTCAATATAATGGGTAATCATAGAATCATTTAGGTTGGAAAAGACCTTTAAGATCATCAAGTCCAATCGTTAACCTAGCACTGCCAAGTCCACCACTAAACCTCGTCCCTAAGCACCACATCTACACATCTTTTGAATACCTCCAGGGATGGTGACTCCACCACTTCCCTGGGCAGCCTGTTCCAAGGCTTGACAACCCTTTCAGTGAGGAGATTTTTCCTAATATTCAATCTAAACCTCCCACGGTGCAACTTGAGGCCATTTCTTCTCGTCCTATTGCTTGTTCCTTGGAGAAGAGACCGACCCCCACCTCGCTACAACCTCCTTTCAGGTAGTTGTAGAGCGCGATAAGGTCTCCCCTCAGCCTCCATTTCTCCAGGCTGAACAACCCCAGTTCCCTCAGCCGCTCCTCGTAAGACTTGTTCTCTAAAGGGAATGACTAAAATGAGGGATAATGCTGCAAGTAGATAATGAAATTAAATTTATATTTTATGAATTTTTACACACACACACACAGAGGGAAATAACTAGATTTTGTTTCTGGTAATTGTTAAGATGCATCATTTTCAAGAGCTCACTGACTGAAAATACTAATATTGCAAATGGTAAACTGGAGATTTGACAGTTATGATATTAAACGAATAACTGAAACATGATGGGACAACTCACACGACTGGAGGATTGCACTGGATGGCTATAGCCTGTTTCGTAAAGACAGGCAAGGAAGAAGAGGAGGAGTCGCGCTCTATGTTAAGGAGAACGTTGAATGTATAGAAGTCAACTATGGCGATTGTGGAAGCCCTACAGAATGCCTCTGAGTCAAGATCAGAGGGGTCGTCTCCAAGGGGGAACTTAGAGCAGCCATCTGCTACCAAACTCCAAACCAAGGTAAGGCCAACGAAGCAACATTTGGGCCACTTAAGCAAGCTTTGGGTCAACAGAACATGATTCTTATGGGTGACTTCAACTACCCAGATATTTGTTGGAAGAACAATACAGCCGCTCGTATGTCATCCATCAAGTTCCTGGAACGTGTAGAGGACTGCTTCCTCATACCAGGAACGAGGCACTGCTGGATTTGCTACTCACAGACCAAGAAAATCTGCTTTGTAATATCTCAGTTAGCGATAGCCTTGGCTGCAGTGATCACAATATTGTGGAGTTTGGGATCCTGCTAAGCATGCTGAAGATTAGTAGTAATACAAAGGTTCTAGATTTTAGAACAGCAAACTTCAATTCACTCAGAGCTCAGTTGGGAGGGATTCTGAGGGAAGCTTCCATGGAAGGTAAAGGAGCTAGCGAGTGCTGCAAGTTTTTCAAGAACGCTCTCCTGGAAGCACAAAAACAGTTCATCCTCTTTAAAGGTAAGGGAAGTAGGCTGGGCAGGGTGTTGGGCCATCTTGTCTAGACTGTGCTTTTGCCAAGAAAGGTTGGACCAGATGATCCTTGAGGTCCCTTCAACCTGGTATTCTATGATTCTATGATATTACTTGTAGATTTATCTTCCAACTTGACTTATGCTGTAAACTGTCTTTAGATACTGTATAAACTGTTTCAACTAAACTAGGGTTTATGTTTTTAATTTCTTCATCCAGGGACATGAGCTACTGAACAAAGTGAAACCTTTCATCATCTTATTTTTGTCCATGAAACAAATACAGTACAGTATTTGAATACAGTCTGTCACAGTACTATAAAGCCAAATGGAAAGTAATGGCACTAATCAAAGCATTCAAACCAACATAATCAGTGTACCAACACACGTCAAGCAAACATATACATATCTGCTTTTCAATCAAAGTACCTTTTATTTTTCCAGGTAAGTTAAGACATCAAGACTTAGGCAAGACAAGGCAGTTTCATCTTGTCTTACATTACTATCTCTCCCCCTAGCTGTAATTAGAGTTTTCAAACATCAAAAATTGTCTAAGAATTACTATGATTAAAACTACCACCTCTGTCAGATGGATGACAATTAGAAAAACAAAGCAAATTGGCACAGAAGTTGAAACATGAACAGGCTTAGAGTTATTTGGTTCATTCATTCTTTCAGCAAGAACTACATGATTAAGAGAGCAGCTCACCTAGGCCAGGAAACAAATGTGCCTAAAAGAAGCTAGATTTACCCCGCTCATGTTTGTATAATGAATAGACACATTGAGGATACTTAATACTAACACATTTAAGACGTACCTGTTAAGTCGCTCTAGTACAGAATCATCAGCTAAAGAAATCTCATCAAGGAGAAAAAAACCCTCCTCTCTCATTGCTAAAACAAGAGGTCCATCACACCACTCAAAGAGTCTGGAACCATCAGATTCCTCCTAAGAAATGGAAAATGAAGTGAAAAGACATTAATAATTGCTACTTTTTTGCTTCCATGGTCACACTATCCAAACTACTATCGATGCAAGACAAACCTGGTCTTTTGATCTCTGTCTGACTGGTCGCAGTCCCCCCAGGAAGTCTGAAGTCTCCATATGCAAGTGGCAATTCACTGAGTATAGCTTCTGATTTGTTAATGCTGCAAAGATCTGACAAATGGTAGTTTTACCACACCTGCAACAAAGTAATTTAATTGAAAGGGAAGAAAAAAAAAAAAACAGCCTCACTTTGGACAGAATTCATACTTTCATTGAAGAGCTATGAGGCAAAGGCCCAGCATGCAAATTTCCTTCTGCTCCTTTCCTTGAAAGAAATGTATGCAAAGTGAAGCCATTTTTGGCACAACAACTGTTGCTGACTTGCACAAGATACCTTTAATTAAATTTAAATCAATATCTGCATTGATGGATTTCTGCAGGTTCAAAGTCAAATTCATTTCAGTCTGCCCCTACAGGTACTCTACTAGCCTAACATTTCACTAACCTGGAGATGCTACATGCCTAGACCAAGCTTAAGTCTAGGGAATAAACTGCTGAGTACCTAGAGTTCTCATTTATTACCTAAATAATTTTACTTCCCCCTTTTTTTGCATTTTTCTTCCCTTCTCTCGTACAAAAATTTACTCTCCAAATTTATAACCAGCACAGGAGCAGACAGCATCTACTTCCACGACATCCTTTACAGCATACGAGGCAGTGGCGCAGAGGAGAAGTAGTAGCAAGGCTACATTCAAGCTCTTAAAACATGCGAAGCAAATGTGCTCTCTAATAGAAAAATGTCACAGTTCCCCAAAAGCAGCCTCTCCAGGGAGGCACAGTAAGATTCTACAGGGCACCTTGTGAAAGGTGGGGACAGAAGTCAGCTCATCTCAATTTTACTGCTTTCTGTATAATTTCTATGTAGCTATACGTAATGCAGATAATTCCATTAAAGTCTTGTGCTGAAAGAGATGCAATTGCTTCCCCTCAAAAGGGAACTGTGAAAAAGAGCAGCTGCAAGTCTGCCATGACAGTGGCTTTAATGTCCCAGATCAAAAAAGCACTGAAGCCCACACAATCATTTTATGTCTGATTCAGTGGTTGGTGCAGCACTACAAAGAACTGCATCAGAAAAAGCAAGGTTACCCCGTGTCTCCCACCAGCAGTACTGGTTCACCAAACTCCAGGGCTCGTCCCACCAAAATGGCAAGTCTCCTCATCCCTTGAGTCCAGACAATATGGTTAAAGTCTCTGTCCATCACCGACATCTGCGTGGAGGATTTAGCTGCACAACACAAAGCAATCCATCAGCTTCAGTCACATCTAGAGAACTGCTAGTGTGGCCCTTCTAGGAAACTTACCCAGTAGCTTTTTGACACTTTCTTCTGAGAAGAGAGACTCAGGATATAGTTTTTTCTTGAAGTGTTTTTCAAGGACACTCTGAATAACATCCACCTCCTCCTGTTTCCTGACTCTGCCTGCCAGAAGCATAAAACCTATAAAACAGAGGAAGAGAGAAAGGAATTACTACCTGGTTAATCAGCAACAAAAATTTATACTTAAGAACTAGAGTTAGAAAGTAACTCTACAGACACTCTAAAAACCTGAGGAAGCAGGGCTCACCATCATTTGCTAAGTGCTGAAGCCAGTCATACTCCTTCTCCAGCTGTTCTGCCAATCTATACCTTTCAGCCCAACGAAACAGATCCCGCAGGGTAATGAACCCGTGCTTCCCAGCAAACACTGTTGAACCTCTGCGGTAAGACTGTCATAAGAACAAAACATGAGCCATTTTTTCATGAACCTGTCCAAATACTTAAAACAAAGCTAATCGAGCTCTTGGATGTGACACTTCTTCAAACAAACTGTATGAAAAAAGAAAAAAAAAGTCTAGTACAGTCACGACTCCCAGACTCAAATTACCTTTAAGCAGGTATTTGATAGGTACCAGGAACAAAATAATATAGATAACAGTAAATAAAAATACTAAGAAGAAAATAGGTACCTGGAATAAAACAAAATCCAAGCAAAAGATTAGGTTCTACACCAAAACCTGTTAGCACTTTGAAGCGTACTGTTTTATGCTGCTGCAATTGCTTTTAAATACGAGATAGTTTTAGCTACATACTAAGTGTTAAATGTCTGTTAAACACAGGAGTGTCAGAACACATCCAAAATTATTGCTTAAAAATAATACCGAATTTAGCATGACCCAAAGACAGCTACAAAACCAATACTGTATTTTGGGTCCAGAGCAAGGGATTATTCTACAATCAAATCCAAGGCCTTTGTTTATTAATTTTTTTGCTGCTAGCTTTCTCTCAAATCTGACATTACCTTCCCTATTCTCTGTCTTAACCACTGAACTAAGTACTTTGGTGGGTTCTCTTCCATCAGTTATGGTTTAGGTTTTTAAATATCTGCCAGTCAGCAACACCTTCCCCCCAAAAGGAATTTCTATTACTTTGTGCTGAAATATGTTTGCATGTCTTCTACAAAAAGAAGAAAGACTCTCATACTTGCAGGTCTAACATGACTTTGACAAGCTTGCTGCAATAAGAAGGTGGCAAACTGCATCGCTTGTGCAGGATGGTTTCCAATTCAGCACTTGGCAGTTCATCAAAATGCAATTCCACAAAACGATTTCTGAAGGCTCTGGACAAAACCTAAAATATGAGAACATACTATTGCTTGAACTTTTTCCTTTGATATTCCTCACATTATGTATCTTCCCCTACACATCCAAAGGAAATATGGATAGTGTCACAGCATACAAATTAGCACATACTCAGAAACCTTGAAAGAAAGCATAAGAGACAGCGTGGATGAGGACAAGAGCATTAAAACGTGTTGTGTTTTAACCACGGCAGGCAGCTAAGCACCAAACAGCCACTTGTCCACTCCCTCTACAATGGGATGGGGAAGAGAATGAGAAGGGTAAAAGTGAGAAAACTCATGGGTTGAGATAAAGACAGTTACGTAGGTAAAACAAAAGGTGCATGCAAGCAAAGCAAAATTAGGAATTCATTCACCACTTCCCATCAGCAGGCAGGTGTTCAGCCATTTCCAGGAAATCAGGGCTTCATCATGTGCAACAGTTATTTAGGGAAACAAACAGCGAACATCCCCCTCTTCCTCCTTGTACCCCCCCAGTTTTTACTACTGAGCACGACATCATATGGTATGCTGGGGTCAGCTGTCCTGGCTGTGTCCCCTCCTAGCTTCTCATGTATCCCCAGCCTCCTCACTGGCAGGGCAGTGTGAGAAGCAGAAAAGGCCCTGACGCTGTGCAAGCACTGCTGAGCAATATCTAAGACATCCCTGTGTTATCAACACTATTTTGGTCACAAATCCAAAACATAGCACCATGCCACTCACTATGAAGAAAATTAACTATTCCAGCCAAAACCAGTACAAAGTGGACATCAATAACCTAAGTCAAGTCTCTTCTCCAGTGCTCTTGAGCAACAAATGCTGAGTCAAATATAACATACATGAACTCCAGTTCAGTAAAGCACTTAGATCTCAACTACTCAAAATGAATTAGAAATTTGGTATCTAAAAAGAAGCAACTAACCTAAACAGAACCCAGCTGTACTGAAAGTTAGTCCACAACCACCTCAAGTCTCCACTTCTTTAGAGTTTCCTTGAGAGTTTCATGTTAATTTTGTGCTACGCATCAGAAACTTTTCACATCGCACTTCTATGTACGAGAGACGTTCCTTCCTCATAGCTACTCAAAGGAAGAGATTATACAGACCTTTCTGCCACCATAGAGTCCTGGAGGATTCTGTGTAGCAAACAGCATGAAGCGAGGGTGAGCTTTGACAACTTCCTGGGTCTCAGTAATAAACAGCTCCCTGTTATCATCCAACAAACGGTTGAGAGCCTCCAAAACATCAGTGGGAGCCAAATTCAGTTCATCTAGAACAATCCAGTAACCCTTTCTCATTGCATCTATGAGGATGCCTTGGAGGGAACAGAAAACGTTCTAGTCAAAATCTAACAAACTAGATCTAACAAAGGCATGCATTATATACTTTCAGCAACCAGTTTTCACTCAGTATAAATGCTAATCCAGAGAGGGAAGCAACAATATTGTTTAAGCTGTTGAACTCTTTTCTTTATGTCCAATAGGACAAGTGTGATGAGACAAACATGAACTCTTAAGAATTCACTGAAATTCACAGAAGTGATTATCATTAATATGCACCTACTAACTTTATGACAGATCATCTCTCCACTGTAATAAAACAGACAAGTTAGGCAGGAAAAAAAAAAAAGCAGTGAAGTGAGACAGGAATTTGCAGTAAATATAATATGCTCACCCACCTTCCTTAAATACCAACTTCCCAGAGGCATCCGATGTATAACAGCCAATATATTCCTGGATGTCAGTATGCTCATGATTGTTAATCCTTACACAATGGTTCCCACTAGCAGCAGCCAACCAGCGAATTAAACTGGTTTTACCAACAGAGGTCTCTCCTTGAATCAGTACTGGATGAGTCCTAAAAGGGATAACCAAAATAATGGTTTAGAAGCACGAGTCATATCTTTCTCATATACAAGATATCAGCATTATTTGAAATTTTCTACATTACAGATCTACTTACCAAACTAAATGATCAAAATATCACTACTTAACTCACTTGGAGTATCCAAGATCATACACTAATAGGGGAACATAAGTAACTTTACCCTCGAATGCTAACCGCTACCCGTGAAACTTTACATGGCAGTGTGAAATAAGCAGGTTATTCTAACTGCAATTTTCTAGATTATCATTTAAATAAAACTAAGTATGGCAGTAAGATGGTTTAAGGAAACAAGAAATACATGTATAAATTCAAGTCATTGTATAATGAAAGGTTAACTATAAAGTAGAAGGAAAATGGACATTATTCATACCAAACAATAAAGGCTAGACAGGCACCAACACTTGAGGCCCAAACAAACATCTTTAACTTAGTTTTTTAATGGAAAAGTTGAAACAGACATACCCTGCAGACACAACTCTCGCAATGTCTTTCAGATTAAGCTTAACTGAAGGGGTTAGCACGTAAGTCTCATCTACAGTAGGTTCCTTATCCCCAGCTGAAATCCAGTATCCTTCTATAAGTATAAATCTCCCTCCTTGGGGTTTTGGTATTTGCTAAGGAGACATGGCAGAAATAACAGATTATACAAATGAGTTTCAACTTGCTAACAAAGACAACTACTGCTATGCCAGTTACATAATCTTTAAGAAGTCATTTTAAATTAATCCCTGAGCGCTCCTGCAGTAAGCACTGTCCCCTTGTCACAGAATGCAAATTACAGGAAAAGCCTGACCAGATTATTTCAAGGTCATGAAGCAGGAATCTTTGCCAGTGCCATGAAGATAAAAATGTCGCAAGAGTTCTAGCACTGAATTTCGAAGTATGCTTCCAAGCAGGAAATTCGCTTTTATCTTTTTATCTAATATGAAGGGGTTTATTCTGAAACAAATACATATTTCTTACAACTGGCTTCCCCATCCCACCTGCCCAGTCTCCCATGCAAACTCATGCTGGGCTCCCAGAACTAGTGAGATTCTTCCTTTCCCATTAGAGACAAAGCACAGATGTTTGCATCATATCCATATGTTCTGCATTTGCAATCTAAAAATAAAAAGCCTGTGAAAGCTCCTCAAAAGTCTGTGAAAGCTTTACAGTTGGAGTCACTGTATTAAGCTGCCCACACTCCACAATGCTGTAATTATGCAGACTTCCACGTTTTTTCAAATTAACAAATAAACTAGTTAACATATGGGCAATTCAAGCAGAAGTAAAACATTACAAAGAAACAGTATAAAATTTTTTTTTTTTTAGTTCTTACCTTTGTAATATGAAAAACAGGACTGTGAGAAGGAAATGTGGAGGAAAAAGGCAGGAGAAGGCAACTCAAAATAAATTTTACTCTGAATACTAAACAGCTCTATGTAGGCTTAGTTACCTACCTGCTTGAGAAGGCTTTTGATGTTGCCAGAGACTATATGCTGGCAAATTAGCTTTTGAACTACTGGGTGAGAAACTCTGTCAAGCTGCGTCAGGAAACTCAAACAGAAGCCCTAAGAAGAAGAGTTATTTTCAGTGATAAAATGAAAAATCACTAGGGAAAAAACCATAGAGATTAAAGAATCATTTCTGTTCAATACTGCACTTAGGAGAGAGGATTTTCCTTCACCCAAACACACCGAAACAAACCCCCAACATAGATAATCACCTCATACAGTGAGCGCGGTATGCTGCTACATGGATTAGACGCTGCAAATCTCAATGCCCTGCAAAGTGTACGGAGACTGTAGTGAGGTCTGTGGCCGGTTCCATCCACCAGCTTTGCTTCTGCTTCCTTTCTCACAGATAAATAAAAGCTGCAAAAATAAAGAGCAAAACCACTTCCACTTACATAGTGCTCTTACTGATCAGCGCATTGCTCTAAGGAATTAAACCTGAAGTATGAGCACTTAAGCTTATCTCCAGCTGTCACTTTTTCTAAAAGCTCCAGGTTAGGAAAGCCATGCCAAACTCTGCCATCTGTATAGTCAGTGAAGCAAAGAATATTTTAGAAGCATATTTTTGAGTAAGCTTGATATACAGAGAATGACTACAAACTCAAAGTACTCTAAACGTGTAACTTCTTCAGGTGAGATAACAACCTTAAACTAGTGGAAAGAAAAGTAACTTGATAAACATACAAGACTTTCATTGGTATGATCTACAGAAACAAACCATTTTAGTCTCTCAGATGGGAAAGAGGACTGCAACAACAATGCTTTTTAACTGGTGCCAGCAAGAAAGCATTTTGGAATATGAAAAAGTGAATCTCCTCCACACAAGCACTGAAACCTTCAGAATGAAAAGGCTGAATGTCTACCCTTTTTTGTTTCCTAAGGCTATGCAAACTGCTGCATAGGGAGCATTATAGTGTTTCCCAAAACAGCCTAACCACAGACTACAGTTACACACTTTCTTTTTGTGACTTACTCCATCAAGGATTTCAAGAGATTACAACCAACTTACTTCACAATTCCTTGTACTGTAACTTTGTTCACATTCAAGCCTCTCAGATAATCCATGATCAGAACTTGCAAGTCCCCTTCATTTCTCAATTCTTCTACATAAAGTTCAGTAAACCTACAGGAATCAAATCAATCCATAAAGGTCAGACATCTGACAGTATTAAAAAAAAAAAAAACTGTCTTATGTATGATTCTCATAGTATATAACATTTAACATTTTGTAAGCAGCAGAATACTGACTTGTCAAACTATCTATAGATAGACTCAAGAACCAGAGTAATTAAAAACAAAGTATTAGTAATACCTTATTTCTAAGTAATTAATCTGAATTATTTTAACTTAGTAGACCGAAAATGAACTATGGGACTGTATTTTTGAAAATTAAAATTTTAAACAATTTGCAACAGGTATCCAAACATTACGGCCTGAACACTGGAACACTGATACAGCAGGAGCACTTTTCAAAGTGGACTCTCTAATGATCTCTATTTTAAGAAGTGAACGCTTATGAGATATCACTTACTCTAATTTTGTATTGACTATCATATCCAGAGCTAACATATCCAGATTGTTTCCTACTTCTGCAAATATCCAACTCAGCAATGATAAAATGAGAAAACTTGACAACAAGCAAAGAAAATTAGCAGCAAAACATTTACTCAGTGAAGTTCTGAGTATCTTTAAATATATCAACAGTGTTTCACATTTGGTACACTACACAGGCAGTTCTAGTTAATGAACGTATTTTCTAACTGCTAGTTAGTCCAGTATATTCACATGGGGTGTTGAATGTGAGTCTGGAGCCCTTCCATACCATGCATTACAACTGCAAACAATAGCTCAGGACATAACACAGCAAACCCAAAACAACTGAGCAATACTATTAACTTCAGAGAGTGGATATTTTTGACAAATGCAAATATAAATTAAACTTAACAAGCTATGCTGAAGCTGAAGTCTCCTTTCTTCTGTATTACACTCACTTTCTTTCCTTTCACTACTAAGCCAGGAGAGCTAATAGCAATAAAACCTTACTTTGCTACTAATAACTGCAAATGACTAGTTACATATAGTAAGTGCATCTCTACAGTCTTGCACAGTGTTTATGACTCTGGTAAGGGTAAGGGACTACATGTGTGACTTTTGGCACTCATGAGGGAAACTGCATCAAATACAAGAAGATCTTCGCATTCAGGAATAGGTAGTACTGAAGAACGGATTTGCCACAACTTCAATTTCCTGGCTGCAACTTAAATGTTTGAAGATCACACATCAAATATTTTGAGTATCACACATCTGCACCACCGTACAAACCACCATCCCTCTGAGTGAACAAGGCTGGATATACAGCCTTTTGCAAGGATCATCAACACTTCTGAGTTATCAAGAGAAAGGTTGCTAAACAGACACAAAGCACTTGTCTTTATTATCCCCATCAGGAACATAAACTGCTGCAGTAGCATTCCCAGGAACTGACAGCTTAATTGTAAAGAATAATCGTTCCCCTGCCCCTAGTGACAACACTCTACTGTTAGACCATTTGTTCACGCTCAGCTACTTTACAGAAGTATTTTCCTGATGCTATTTCATGAAAAACCTTCACCATGATGTGGAAAGCTCCTCTCAAAGGAAGTTAATTTGAGTTCAGACTTACATCCTCAGGCTTCAAATAAGGCATTCTTCACTGGGTCAACTTGTGAAGCTAGCTAAACTCTGAAAAAGACATTGACTGAGTATTTTGACACAGAATCATTATTTCCTACCTGTTTCTTATTCCTGGAGGAAGATTTCTTTTTCCAACATCTGTAGCTGGATTCATGCATGCAAACAAGCGAAAATCAGGGTGACGGACAAGAGGCTCTAAAGGAAAACAGAAATAAGAGACAAGGTTAATGCTAAACCAGGATATTTACTATTTTAAATGAGGTATATTTCTTCTAAGCCAGTTTTCTATTACTGCACTACTGCATTTTCTTAAAATGCCAGAGTGAAAAGTTTTCAGAGAATAACTCCATGTAATTTTATCAGAGGTTTCTCTGAACCTCTACAACCACCACAGGCAAGTGAAACTCCAACTTTTATTTGTGCAAAGCAACAGTGTTTTAACAACACTGAATATTTGGAAAGCCCTAAGCTTGGAACTCCTTGTGTCTCTTTCAGAACAACGGGCAGTGCTTCCCTTGGCCAGGAACAAAACCCAGCCTAGGAAGCACATACAACATTTGTCTCTATCTGTAACTCCAGAAAACAATATTCAGCAATCACATTTTTTTACTTTTAGGTCTGTACTGGGTCTGGCTGGAAAGAGTTAACTTTCTTCACAGCAGCCCCTATGGTGCTGTTGAGAGCACACCAATGTTTTGGCTATTGCTGAATTGTGCTGGCACAACACCAAGGTTTTCTTTTTTTCCCCACTCTACCCTCCTTCCCCCAGGATTAGGCTGGAAGTGAGCAAAAAGCTGGGAGGTGACACTGTTGGGACAGCTGACCCAAATTGGCCAAAGTGATATTCCCTACCATATAACATCATGCTCAGCAGTAAGAACTGGGGTAGAGGAAGAACGGGTTGGTGATTTTTGTCTTCCAAGGTGGCTGTTGCTTAGAGACTGGCTGGACTTTGGTCTGCTTGTGGGAGTTCGTTAGTGACTGCCTTTGCATCACTTGTTTCACATAAATTTTCTTGGTTTTGCTCTTCCTATTCTCTCCCCTATCCTGTTGGGGAGTGGTGGGGTGGAAGGAGTGAGTGAGCAGCTGCATGGGTGCTTAGCTGCTGGCTGGGGTCAACCCACAAGAAGAACTCAGAAAAATCAAAGGCCTTGTTCCATGTATTTCTAGCTGGAGAACAAATATATTCTCAAGATCAGTGAAAGACAGTTACTACAGTAGCAACTAAACCTCACGTCCCATGTCCTTACCCATCAAGCTACCTCAACTTTATTAAGAAAAAAAAATAGTGACACTCCCTTTAGAGTCTTTAGAGACAGCAATGCTTACTAAGGCCAGTAGAGAGATCTGCTCCTTGTAGAATCCAAAGAGGCAAAAGCTACAACAATTTCTGCATGCTGAAATCTCCTGAGCCACAGTGAATTAAAACTCCCACTTCTTCCATAAAAGTATGAAGTCTAGAAAGAACACATTATTCTCTTCTGCACGCATTCATTTTAATGGTAAATGTTCTCAACTTATTTTGAGCCATATAGGACAGGGAGTTCAACAATCTGCATAGCAAGATACAGCCCAAGCAAGCACAGAAATAGTACCTGTATCTCCTCTGTCTAGTAACACCAGCGACCCAGATGATCCTTCCAATAAACCACTCAGGCACTCTAAAGTCTCTGCTGCAGCCAAGTTAATCTCATCCAATAAAATCCACTCTCCTTTTTTTACTGCTTGTGCCAGAGTACCCTAAAAATAAGATCAATTTGTTAATCGCATCACCAGCAGTGATACATCAACTAAAGTATCTGTATACTGGAAATACTTGTTTTGCAGGGTTGATTAGACAAATGGCAATTCCAAACGTTTTACAGCAATAGCATTTTACTGTTCTCCCTCAATAACAGCAATTATTTCGCAAGTCACAGAAGTCAGACAGTTATCACCCCCACCAGCTACCATTTAGATTGGCTCAGATATAACAGAATTAAGCTCTCTTATTTGTGCCACGCTGCCTGTCAGTGATATCCATCACTGCAGTGCATAAACTTCACTGACACCACTATGAGAATAAAGACAGTTAACCTAAAGAAATCCAAACAAAGACACAAGCAGTGTTATGTTCCTCAGGGAACTATAACTTATTAATTAAAATTATACTGAAGTCAAAGTTTCTCAACAATTTATATAGTCATTTTTTAGAAAGGACTGGTCAACATTTTACACACTTTACGTAACATTCAAGAGCATATATTCAGACTAACAGGGTGACAAGGAACAAACATGCATAAACAATCATAGTTTCCCCTAATCATGCTTAATATCATTAGAGTATTATACCATGGGTTTGAAACATTTCAAAAAATCACTTCCAGATGGACAGCACAGATTCTTAATATTAAATCCTTCACAGGAATCTCCAGGCAGGAACACATCCTACTGGAGACTGGTCAAGATGTTTTTTCTAGTCTGATACACTTGAAAAGATGATATGACATACTGCTGATATTCTTTTATCATACCAGTCCTAATTCCTATTATACAGCATTGAATTAACGTGTTAACACAAAACATTCTCTCACCCCATCCCCCATCTAACCACCACCTCCTTTAAGCAGCACACTTCATTCCACAGAGTTATCATGGAACAAGTTTTACTTCACAGCAAGATTCCTGCCAGGAAGTTATTTATATAATACTGATTGCGAAGTCTTTTAAATGCTCCTCCTTGTTCTTCCTAGCATCAAAATGTAAATCTCTAAATACCTCAACAAATGCAAAGAGAAGAGCATTTTCTGTCATTTTCATCTGCTGATGAGCATGATTCAGTTTAATACCAAATGCCTCCCACTTCTCCTTCAGTGGTGAGCCTGTAAGCAAAACAAATTTAAGCTGGTACCATCAGAACAATAGCACAAAAAAATGTTTAACGACAGTATTTTAATCAAGCTGTTTCAAGCACAGATACAAGAGTTTTACAGATGAGATCTCATGAATTAAAAAAAAAAAAGAAGAAATTTTACGCTTTTTTTTTTTTTTTTTTTTAAGTTCAGCTGAACACTATTGACATATGGGTATAGATAATTTGCTATTCATTCCAATGTGTCCTAACTTAGGAACAAATATTTATGCTGGCAATTCACTTGCTTCCAATATGACTGTTACCATTCTCCAATTCCTGGAGACAGAAAGAAGCATCTCAGAAAAATAAAACCAAATTTGCAAACCTTATGACAGAACAGATTAACAATGAATGCTTCAGTATCAGTAAAAACACTGTTGCTTACCAGTTATGACATTATTTACTATTGCACTTACTTCAGTTATTTGTTTAAAGTCACAGCCTGAGGTATAGACAGCATCATAATGACTTAAGTTGCTAGCTTTGCAAGTTACAGATTTCAGTTTGTCTTTATTTTAGGATTGTCAATACTTGCAACAAGTGGTCTTTAAAATCTCATCTTTTTTTACATTTGGGGGCATTTATTTTAATATCTGCATATTCAGAAAAAACAGTTAAAAGAAAAGGGGAGACAAGGTTCATAATTAAGTTTACTTGGCCCATACTGAATGAAAGCTACAACTTCACTTGTTCAGCAGGTCTAGAACCAGAAACCACTCCATGCAAGACAAAGTATCAATATTGCCTCTGTCCCAAATGGGTTGTGAAGTATGAAACCAGAAAAACTGTTATTTGGAGACAAAACTACAATGAAACAAAGTAAAGAACGAGGCAAGTCAGCATCACTGACAGTGAAACCAAAGTCATCAGCAAGCTCTTAGCAAGCTTTTAAAGTCATTACTACCCTAAGAGAGCTATTACTTTGGGTTTGGGCTTTTTTTGCTGTTGCTGTTTTGTTTTGCTTTGCTTTTAAAATAGCATATATTTGTGAGACCTAATAAGGTTCCAGGCCTGAAAGAAAGTATGAATGCATTCACATGTAAGACTGCCACAAAAAAACTAGGACTGTTCACCAACACAGCAAACAAGTAACTGCTGAGTGGAAATCAGATGTCAAGGGCATCATAGGTCAGACAAGTCAACCTTCACTCTGTCAGACATAGCTAGCAACAGTGATGGATTAGAAAGAAAAAAAAAACAGCTATTCTAACAGTATTTTGAATGTCTTGATGTAGACAGAGATTGCATTTTTGAAAACCAGAAGGAAGTAATAAAGAGGGATGAAAAAAGAGAAAAAAAAACCCAAACCAAAAATCAACAAACAAAATTCACCACTATTTATCTACTCTCTGCAATGGTTCACTGCTAATGATGTGTGTTTGATCAGTCTGAATTCTCACCAGATGCATTTTCTTTTGCTTCCTTATTAATAGCAGATTTATGAATATGCTGCATTAGTTTTAGCAGATCATGCCAACGTTTCTGCCTGTAGCAGGTCTGAATGTGTCCCAAGAATGTCTGATTTTTCTTTCTAGAAAACGTCTGAGAGAACAGTTCTTCAAAAGACTCTCGCAGAGGTAGCCAGATCAGCTTGTTATCCACAGGCTTGTAACTGAAGAGAAGCAAGAGAGTAGTTACTTATTTGTGACACAGAAACAGGAACTAGCATCTGTGAACTAACAAAAACAGTTACCAAAACAACAATATCGTGCATGAAGGAACCCTGGTTTCCATAGTTTTTTACTCAACTAACGAGCAAAGTAAAATTGCATATTTAAATGCACCTTATAAGGCAATTTTATAAAGACAGGACCACCCTGATAAGTAAAATATTTTTACTACTACCAGCCAGTATGTCCAGTGAATATTATGTCATATTTATATTGAACAGCTTAGCCATTTTTAGAGAGACATTGGGTCGTGCTTTTAAGTGACTTCATCACATACAAATGTGCAGACAATTCAGTGAAACTGCCTGTTCTTCATCAAGGACAAGAAGGTTTCTGCATGCAAACATGTTTCTTAGGACATCTATGCTACTATGAGAGAGATATGTGTCTAAAAACAATTTTTTGATGATACAACTATACTTGCGTTAGAAGCTTGTTCTGATACTGCCAATTTGTTATGCAGAACAGACAAGACAGTAATCAGTGACTCACCCCCCTAATAGATCTGCCGTGTCACTTTGTTGGTTCATGTTGATAACCCTCAAATGGTGTCCTTGAAACAGAAAGAGAAAGCTCCATCAACTTGTCTGGTTTTGTTGTTTGTTTGTTGTTTTTTAAATCATCTTCATGTAACTTACAGTCTTCACACTTTATTTACCTGTAATATGAGCAAGGTACTGAACAGTTGAGGTTTTGCCAGTTCCTGTTTCACCAACCAAAAGCACAGGCTCTCCTTTGACAACACAAACTGCAAGCTGTTCAATCAATACTGCAGATGGCCGTGTGGCAGCAAAGGTTTGTTTTGCTCTGAAAAAAACAAAGGAAGCAACTCAAAACTAAGATTTATCACGGAGCTCATTTCAATTTTACCTTTATTATTTTTTTATATGAGTGGTTGAATTTAGGATCTTTTTTTTAATTATTTTTAATTAAAAATACAGGTTTGGAAAAAATTAGTTCCAAGATACCCTTATAAGATACTTATTTTTCTCAAGATACAACCTAGAAATTCAGGGTTTCCAAAGAACTTCCTGGCCAGTGGAGTTAGTGCCACATACTACAAAAATCTCCCTTTACAAAGATACATTCATCAAAATCTTATTATAACAGCTGTGGATCCACACTGCTTTGAAGAAACTCTAGTTCAAAAGAAGCTGAAAATCTCCATGCTTTGGCTGCCAGGAGTATAATGCACAAAGTAAGACTCAGATCACAAGAGGAAGAACTCATCACATTCTTTTCATTAGAGTGAGACTATCCAATTTGCATTTTTTTAATCTTGTGACTTCCAATCTATTCTATTCTATCACAAAATATTTCAATTCACACGGAAACTACAAGATATTCTACCTTTGTACAGTGAGCGCCTGGGTTTGTTTCTTCATGAGATGCACTCTTCCGACAGAGACTTCTTGTTCCCGTATTAGAATTTCTGGTTTATAGAGTTCACAAAAGAACTCTACCTGTGAAGAAAGCATCAACATTACCAATATTAATGTTGCCTACAACATCACACTAAGAATACCTGCGCTATGTTACCAGTATTACTTTGCATCAAGCTAATTTTTCATTATAAGATTTTATATTTTGCAGGTTTTACATACTCATCACCTAAAATACTGAAGGACCTCAGAACTGTTATTGTCTGTACAAACAGCATCTTTCCATTTAATAACTTGTCAATGGGTCTATGCCATTATATTTCTACTTCGTCTACTTCCATAGTAGTTGAACTACTACATAAACTTGAACCTGGGAACAGTTAACTAATAATAATCAAAAAACCTCCCTCAAAAAAACCTCGGTGAATATCTCTGTGTAAACAAGGATGTTTTGCCATTGGCAGAGGATAATACATTCCTGTATTAAAATAATGCAAAGCAAGAAGGACAAACAGAAAAATCCATAGACGTTTCAGGGATCCATCTGTCCACTCAGCTGGCAAAAGTTCTTCTGTCTTAAAGTAACAAAGGAGGGAATTTTCTTTGCCATCAAACTTCTATAGTCAGAAATAAGTTGACAAAGTAATGACTTAGTTTAACTCAGCCATTTATATCACACGCTATTTATACAGAGAGTTACTAGCCTCTAGAGAGGTACTTGATTTTGGAATCAACGATTACAGAACAAGTAGTAAGGAAGATTATGTTTCTCTCTGATCTCTTCGTTTAAGTGATTAAAGTTCACCGTAACCACCAAAGAAAAAACACATTCTTTACTACTCTGTCCATCTAGCAGTATCATGTGCTTAGGCAACTGTGCTGTTCCAGTTGTGTGATCCTTCTTCTAGATGATGAGGCCATTTCCAATCTGCTCTGAAACAGGTTCACTGGAACTTCCAGAGAAAAAAAAACACAGCTGAAAATAAAACAGGAGAAAAGCATAGATCCTGGGATAGCACAGAGCAAAAAAAAATGGTTTGGGACAGAGAGATGGGCATAATTTTTGAGAAAAATAGCAGAACACATTTAAATTAATCACTAGAAAGAAATGCAAGTTACAGAATATTACCAATAAACATCATGTTAATTACAGCTCAACATACCTTTTTCTTGGAAATGTTTAGTTTACTTCCAATAACTTTTGCCATTTTCTGTCTGCTCCCTTGGCTGGACAGCATAGCTGTGAAACAGTCCAATGCCTGTCAAGGGGAAAACAAACCAACTTCTTCAATACAAATTTTCTATGATATGATCTGACAAGCACCATCTTAATTTACAGGAGCCTGAATCCAATCCGGCCACGGTAAATAAAATTATTTCACTGTCCACAGATCGAGTCAAATAATGGAGTTCAAAAGGATGTAATAAGAACTTCTAAACTCTGTCGTGTAGTGGGTTTCTACTGAAAGTGAAAACTTTTCAATGCCCAGTCACAGAAGCCATTTTTTGATGAATGGACCAAAATGGAGAAGAAAGTAATGTTGTAAGATCTCATGTCTTAAAACTACCTCTGACTGATGGACACCCGAAAAATTCCAAACCTGGAATGTAAATTGATGCATAGGAAAGCAGGAAGGAAGCTTCATATTACAAGAAAAAGAAAAGATCTTAAGACTTTTACTCTCAGTCATATGCAATCCCAGCTCATATCAGTTAAACTTATGTTGCAGCATGCTGTTTGTATGACAGTAGTAAGTCTGGATTGGCTTTCAGCACATTATTGCAAACAATCTTCCTAGTAGTAAGGAAAGCCTCCGATAGATGGATCACTAACATTCCAACTACAGTCCAATAGCTTCATATAAAACTAAACTTAAATTTTCATGTCACATTCCCAAATAGAGTGTTTTAAGATTTGTGAAACAATGCTAGAATTTGGGTAAGCAATTTCTGGATCAAGTCTTACCGCACCTCCTGAAAAATATTCACTGCTGTGGTTGAAGAATTACTGTCGAAGTTGTAAGCAATCCTGCTGCACCAATTCAATAAGTCTCTAAAAAGAAAAACAAAAAGATTTGGTACAGTCAAGCCAAAATGCACAGCACCTTCTTTCATGTTCAGCTTAGGTCATTATGTCATCTTCTGGCAATTGCACATTTAGTTGTTGTGTAAGTTGTACATGGGAAGACACATAAAAATAGGATGCTAATTCTAAAGAGTAGCTGAGCACATAAAGACCAGTGTTGCTTTCAGATATGTTGCTTAGAAATAGATAATACATACTCCATTAAACCATAAACTATGAAATTGAAAAAATGAAAAGCAGCAAGCCTTTCATCCAGAAAGGTATAAAAAACTGTTTTTTCAAGATACTGCTTCCTTATCAACAACAAAATCTTCCAAAAGGCAAGAAAAGGAAACATCTAATTCTAGAAAAACAACTGCTGTTTTAAAATTAGTGGCATTCTTACGCTTCACAAAAATATTAGGTAGTACCCACACCTCGTATTTACTGACTAATTCACAAAGAACTACTGGTTACAGAAATTCCATGAGTAGAATTGACATTTGGTATGAGAGGAAGAAATAATTGAACATCAAGCTGTATTTCATAATAAAAATTCTGAAATTAATAGTACACTACAGATCTGGTTATTTTCAGTCATCTGTAAGTTAGAATGCTGTGAGTGTCTAATACGAAAATCTAGATAAGCAAATAGATACAATTGCTGAAAACGTCATCTACTAGCTATTGTGAGAACATTATACAGTACATTTCAGTCAACAGTTCTTAACTAGAACTGATATTTTGTGTTAAAACAAATTGAGAAGTAACCCATATGGCTTGATACCAACTCAGCACCACATATGACAAAACCTACACTTTTTCCTCAAAAAAAGTATAGCAAATAGGAAGTCTTAAATAATTCAGATTGAGATTTTTTTTAAGAGATACATTAATCATTATTTTAAAATGAAAAATGGATTTTTCCAGTTTTTATGAAATTTCAGTTTAATTATTCAAACTTTTATCACCATTTTAAAAAAATTAAGAAAAGTAACAAAGATAAACCCTTCTACCTCTACAACTAGCTGACTACATTTCCTTCTAATAAATATAAGAATAAATTATAATTAATAAATATAAGAAAAGACAACCTTAGAGATAATTCTCGTCCTTCCAGATTTGGTTTCTTATTTTCTGATCTTGATTCTGATGAATCTTCTGGTATGTGCCTGGAGCCAGAAGCACTGTTTTCTGATGCCTGATACTTGTCTCCTGTAAGGTGAATGTAAATGTCTAGCAAGTGATCAGTTACAAGAGCAAGGTTGGGGTATCTCCTTTGAAGAACCTGAAAAAAGGAAAAAAAAAATACCCAAACAAAAGAAAAATTTAGCATCAGAAGGAAACCACCAGCCCCCCAAATTTTAATAGGATACACTTCCATAGATACTCAAGCTAGCAAGCTACACAAAACCGCTCTCTTGGAATCTCTCATCTAAAGAAAAGAAAAGTCATTGTGACTTGTATGATATCAATTTGGATGACAAAAGTGAGTTTTGCCAATTCTACTCCAATTCATTTAATACATTTACAGATACCAACAAGAAGAACAAAAGCTACATTCAACCCTAATACTCAATTTGTGATCATACAACTTTACAACTGATAACAGAAGTTCTTGCCTCCTGTCCTTTTTATGACTGAATTTTTTTTGAGCATTCAAGTTGGCTATTCACTGTGCTGACAAAGACACATTAAAGGGCTAATTCTTCTTCTGTAATATCCTTTCAGCTCGGTTCTCTCCACTAAAGCTTGCCAACTAAAATTATTGCTTCCCAAAATAAGCTTTTCACAGATACAGGCCAGGAACACCGGTCCTACCCTGCCAAACTTTTAACATTAATCAGAAGAACATGAGCCTATTTTCAAGACAAGCAAGTGGGTGTTTTCTATCACTCTCTCTTCTTCTACTACTAGAGAATCTTACAGTGTTTGATTTATATATTTTTGTGACTTGAGCTACAAAGTTACAAAAAAGAACAGAAAGAACCTAGTGGTAAGTGACACATTTAGCACCGAAGCTTCCTTTTTTCTTAAGGTTTTGACAGCCAAGCTTTACTTAATATTGGTCCTTTCTGGAGGTCATCTTTGACATCAGTTCGGCCAAATAGCATTTTTTAATACTGCAGCTGTGAGCTTCCTAGAATTCCTGCCCACATGGATGTATTTGTAGTAGAAGCAGCTACAGAACACAAGCATGTGTATCTCCAGCAAACTGTCTGCAGAGGCCTCCCCATGCATCTACTTGCTTCCCCTCCAACAAAATCTACAAGTACGAAATAAGTGCTGTTCTTGCCCCATTCCTAGCAATTATCTGACAAATGACAAAATAGAAAAACACAGAGATATTTATGATCACCCATAACTGTGCTGGCTGCTGAACGAGTTCCAAGGAGTGAATAAATCCTACTGAAAAACTACCTTCTTCATTCTAGAAAATTCAGAACTTTCTCTTCAACTCTTCCGCTAGAGACTATTCACCCCCTTTTCCCTTAGGCAAGGCTTTTTAAAAAACAGATCCTATTCTGAGCTCTGTATCACGAGGAGAATCTCTAGAGAATTCTATTTTCATTTAAGTCCTGGGCTCCTTTAATTTTTTGAAGGACTACATGAAGCAAACGTTCCCTAGAGATGCTAACAAAAGATGTCAATAGAAACACTCATTTGTATTCGATAACTGACCAACTACTTTTAATCCCAAAGCTTAGAACTCAGGATTACAGTAAGGTCAATTTTTTTTTTCTTTTTCTCTGTTTTTAAATCTGTGGGCTACAAAATGGCAAAGTAGTTTGATTCTTAGACCCACTTAAAGCAGAACTGTGTTTGCCAAGGCAAGTTCCAGGAATCTTTGTCCAATTCACTTCAAATTTTCCTGACAAACTGTCCATTTACTTCAAAACCAGCAGCACAGATCTGAAGTGATAAGGGTGTATTGTGGAACTTGGAGACAAAAATAAGGATCAAATTTATTACTAAAAACATGTATTACCCTTAATTGAAACAATTATTCATGTGCCACAATAGAGCAACACACACCATACCTCCTTGAGTTCTCCTTTGCTCATGTTATCCAGATGTATTTTGGTCCAGTATTTGTCCAAAAGAGCAGCATGGCTGCTTTGCTGTCTGTACCAACCTCCGCCACAACTGAATATCCTAAATCAAAACAACATGAAGAAACACAGTATGTTGTGTCTTGCTGAAGAATTCAACATTTTCAGTGCATTCCTGTGCATCAAAGAACATGTTATGTACTGCTGCTACAGCATAACGTACATGCCTAGATCACCCGTTGTTTGTCACCGTACTGTCACGTAGCCTGCCCTGCCTACCTCTGCTTTCCAAATTACCTGCTCTTCTATCACAGTGTTTTTCCCCTGTAGTACAAAATCTCCTTAGAGAGACTTGCAGAAAGACGACTGACAATAAGTTAAGTCTATCAGAAGCAACATACAGAACCTTCGTAGAGAGAGAAGCCTGACAGAAGTGGCCTGGGAAATATCTTCCACAGATCCTAAAGAATCTGTGCTCTATTGCAGAGATGCAGGAAAAGCATCTCCAGTCCCTACCCCCTCCACAGTATTTCCTGATTCTTTTTCCTCCTTCTTCAAGCTCACAGTCCTTTCCATCATATATTTTGTTCCGTACGTTTTTTTTTTTTTACTGCACATATAACTATGCGCCCACTGTGGAAGTAGCCTTGCACATGCAAAGCGTTAGATTCTGGTTTTATGGTTTGGTTTTTGTTTTGGTTTTTTGGTTGTTTTGTTGGAGTTTTTAAAAATAATATTCCATAGTTGGAAACTGTAACAGACTTATTGAATCTGCTCTAACTAGCCCAATGGTAACTATAATTTGCTGCTATACAAACTGTTGACCAAGTATACCAAAGAAGAAAATCTTGGGAGATGAGGCAACTGAAAGGGAGTTGAATCCAAAAGACTCAATTCCAGAAAAAATAGGCCAGATAAACCAAAAACTACGTAAGGAAGACAAAAGCAGGAAAATTTGTTAAAGGCTTTGAAGTAAACTACAAAACATTTGAAAACCATGCAACCATTCCCCTTCTAGATATCCTAACCTTTAATTTTGATACAGTATTATATAAGAAGACATTTTGACATCTGAAACCATGACGGAGAGTACCCTAAATCTTCTTCTGGTTAGAAAACATTACAAACCTGTATACAGACAAAAGACTTTCACAAATCAATTTTTTTAAAGTATTTTTTTCCTTCTATTTCTTTTTTCATGATTCCCAAATAAAATAACCTTATCTTATTATAGATGCAGGATTCAGTTAAAATTATTCATGAAACTCTTAAAAAATATCTTCCAGGGACAGATGTGTACAACTGCTCAAGGAGAAGGTGGAATAAAAAACAAACCCCAGAAAACTGAACACATTCAGTAGTCAGACTACCAACTACCCCAAGATCAGCAAAACTAAGAAATATTTTACACAGGTGCTGTTAAAACTAGCAAGTCAAGACACCTTGTGGGTATCAATCATAAACCTTTTTCACATAGTAATTGCCAAGAGTGGTATTTTGTTTTCGTGGGGGGTTGGTTTTGTAGGGTCCCTCCCAGCAAGTTTCATTCCTTCAGCCTTGTTGAAGTAACTTTTCTGTACAAAGACTGGATTCACCCAGTAGTAATATAAGGCTGGTCTAAAGTGAAAAAATTCCTTTCACAACTTCTATGGCTTCTATTGCTTCTTAATTGGGAATTGCTAAAATACTCCTGACCAAGTAGCTTGCACTTGCTATCTTTGACTTAAAAATAGGATATCCATGCTCTTAACCTCATTTAACTTTACAAGCCTACCTCCTGGTTGCAAAAAACTGGAATCCCGACGCTACTTTTAAGCAGTCACCACGACCAGGAATTAGCAACTCTCTTTTTTCCAAAAGAGGAATCAGCACAGAGATCTGGAGAAGAGAAGAAAATTTATAAAACAATTTTTTTTGTGAAACTGTAACAGACAGCACACCCATCCACACTCATTTCACACTTGAGATGCTAGAGCACTTCCACTGAGCACCACTACATTGTCAGCAACTGCTGTTCCTGGAGATTGCACTTCCAAGTGACATTAACAGGAATTGCAGAGTCCCCAGTAATTTTAGTCAGCAGTGTTAGTCACAGGTATAATGTTTCCCTATCTTCTTTCTCCTGTATCCAGATTTAACGATAAGAGAATGGAAATGAGAGTCTTTACACTGCAAGTCTAAATCAAAACTATTTATTTTGAATTGTCAAATGAATTATTAGACCCTTTCAATGTCAGAAACCTTACTTTCTTTATCTGCCTGAACAAAGATGACCTGCATCTCAAAGATGTCATTCTCAAACATCAACATTTTTCAGTGTATACCCTGCTACCTCCAGGAGAATTTGGTATCTATTTAAAGAATCTATCCTTCCATGCAGAAGGACAGTAATAATGGTGGAAGGGAAAAAGGGAGGTAGGACCACAATGATCCCTCAGCACAGAAGGAGGCAAGCATGGAAACTTTGATATGGAGAAAGGAGATGGGATGCCTGCAGGGAAAACCTGAAGAAAAGGAGAGATGAATGCAGAATACTACTCAGGGCATGCTTATGATGAGTGCAGTGAGCTCAATCCACAGAAGCAAATAAGTGCATGACCCTCTGACAGTGAAAAACTGTCTACTACATACAAGCAGTATTTCTTGGCTTTCTTATAAATCCCCTATATTTCAGAAGCCTAGAACCCAACAAACAAGCTGTCAGGTTATTTAGTCACACAAAGGATGCTTTACAGAACAGATATGAAAAAAAACAACGATCTGCAGAATGTCCAGCAGGCCTATACAGCAAAGCATCTCTATGACATCGTTCTTGCAAAAGATACGCTTTCAGCAGCCATTACTTCAAAAGGGAAGAATGACAGTCTAACTAGTCGTTCTCGAGCTGAAAACAGGAAATCTGTTAAAACATATACTGCGTAACGTAACAACACGTAACTGCTTAATATCTAAGCCAGAGGTAAAAAATGTGTAAGAAAAAAAACCAAAACAAAACACCCATACAACAAAACACTAACAAAAAAAAAAAATCTTCACAGCACTGCTCTAATACAGTGACAATATTCTGTGGTGTTTGGGGCCACGTTTGTTTTCAAATACTAAAATATGATTTAGAAGACACATAGCTCATTATCAGTGTCAATTCAAGCCTTCAGAGTGAAATTTGGCATCAGTGGCAGTGTCATGACTACTCTAAAACAATGACAAAAACTAATGCGGTGTCCTAATATGTGAACAAAGACAGACAGGTTAATTCTTTCTAACCCCTTTTAAAGGGGCAGTATTTTCAGCATGCTGCCACAGAACTCATGGTGATTAGACTCCAAAAATTGCTAGTATGGGCCTTAAGACCAGTACCTTACAGGGAACATGAACCTACATACCACATCCAGAGGAGCATAATCAATATCCTCCAGAAGTATCCAATGACCTTTGGTAACGGCTTGTGTCAAGGTTCCAGGTTGCCATACAAACTCCCCTGGTACATCTGTACAACGATACATACCAAGCAGCGTCTATGACGGAAACAATCAGTGAATTAGAGACCTGTTCATTACATCCCTTAAAAACCCAAAGTAAAAACGTACAAAAATGACCGAAGTTGGTATATAAGCAACACTTACTTAGCCTCCACATTACTAAACAATCCATCTGGTAATCTGTGCTCAGCATTACACTTTTTTAATTAAGGAAAAAAAAGTTTCACCCCTCCGTATCTATGATAATCTAACTGAAACATAGTAATTAAAATGAACCAGGTAATTGGAAGTGAATTTACAGAGCTGTGCCACCATAATTAACAAATAATCAAGAGTGTAACATACAAAACTGTGTAGGGTTGCACTGAACTCAATTTTACATTTTTGAAAAGTCTGTGACTAACCTAGTAAGAGCAACTGTAAAGCAAGTTATTCAAAGACACAAAGCCAGTCAAGTGTTGCTTCTCCGTAAAGTTGTAACTTCCACATTCAAGCATTGCTTAAATAATTATGTTTATGGTTTCACTACTACAAATTTTGTACCTTGAACTTTATCACTTTTTCTTAATATGGTGGTCTTACTCATGTATATGAAAAGATAGTTTTGTTGTATCTTTTCTTGGTTGTGGGATGGCGAAATCAGCTGTTCTATGCAAGTAAAGAAGGTGCTTATGCATGCTAACAAAAACCTTGAAATAGCACTTCTGATAGATACTCACCACCTTGGAAAACTAAACATAAATTGAGCCAAACAACATAAATCAATTCAAGCTCAAAAGTTATATACGCAAAACCAGAAGAATGTGAAATTATCTTCACCTCTGGTTTTATCTCTATAGGTAGAGCTAGATCACTATTATGTAAGTTATGTAAGCGGAAGTGTCCTCAACATCACAGGATCTTACTTCACCTCACCTTTACCACAAAAAAATGGAATCAGATTAAACTGACATTAGCTCACTTAAACTGAAATAAAAGTGTCCATACAGCATTTGGCACCAGCTTGAGTAATTTTAGAATCATTTTTTCCCCAATACAAATCAATTTTTTTTTAATTTAAAAAAAAAAACCACAAAAAACAATAGGGCTCTTCCATACAGAAAAAGCCTGACAAAATGTATTTGAATGAAACAGATACAGCACAATTATGCACAGAATTTAAAACCTACTGAAGCTTAACTGTGATTTTTGTTCACATGTACTTATTATCATCAGTAGTAAGACCAACACTACAGAGTTGGGGGTTGTAGGGTTTTGGGGTAAAAAGTTAAACATTATCTTATTAGAAAATTAAGTCCATGCTTTAAGTAAAAATTATGTCTGATCATCCAACCATAAAACAACTTCATCAGTTACCTTACTATCAGTTTGATCCCCAAGTTGGACTTTCAAAATATGAGGAGGCTTTGCTCTTCCTGTAACAGCTGCTAAATATTCAATTAAAGAAGTTTTGCCACATCCTATTGGTCCTTCTAATAAAACAGGACACTGATATGCTACAGCAATAGCAAGGTTTTGCAGATTTGTGAAGGCAGATTCAACCAAAACAAAATGGCCGGTGTTATTTTCCTGTTCAAACATAAAATGTGAGTTACTACACTGAAATTGTTACTTTTTTACAGGTTGTACAACACAGAACAATTAGGAAAGTGAGTCTGACAACTAGAAAATTTTGGCTTGCAGATCTGTCAACACATATCAAATAAAATAAAGGACTCTAAAGCTCTATTTAATGACAGATATTAAAATAGATTTCATCAAAAACCTATTATAGGTGAAACACTTAATAAAGTATATGTATATGTACAGTTTGTTCCCAAAGGGAATTCACACGAAGTTGTCAGTACAGGCATAGTAACTATTCAATCATAACACATGTCAATCAAATACAATCTGCAATATAAGTAAAACTAAGTCATCTGAATGGATCAAAATCACAGGACAAATCAAATAGCAGTTAGATTCAGATGACGCAAGTATGAGTATCAACTGTTGTAATTACTTCTTTCTGCACAGGCCAAAGTATAAGATCATTAAACTCAGTGCATGGAAAAAAAAAAAAAAAAAAAGAGGTAAATTCAGTAACATTTTTATTTTATTCAAAATGCAATGAATGTAGCTTATTGAATGGTCATTAATCAATGCTACAGATACTCTCCAAATATTTTGACTCTCCTACAGTCACTTATATGTCAGTGCATGGCACAAAAATTAGTGCTTTCCTGCTAAAAGGCAGAGAGAAAAGAAATCAGAGCACATACTGCACCGAAACAAGTATCTTGTATTTAAGTTTGATCTTCTTTTCAGATATAGTTTTGTGTACTTCCCTAGTAACAATGCTAGTTTTTAAGAGTACCTGCTTTCCCTCACAGTTTGCTCCTACCTCTTCATCAGACCTTCTCAGCTGTAACTGGAACTCCCCAGCATAACTGGAACTACACTGTATACCAGACCAGTGAAATACCTGTGGCTATTAAAAAAATAAAAGCACGCCTTCTTGGGAAGTTCTCTCCTTCCTCATAGACAAAGAGTATCCTTTCAGCAACCCAGTTTATAGCATGGCCTACCTTCACCACAGCTGCAGCAGCAATGACACTGGCATGGGAGTAAGAATCTCCTTAAACAGCTCTACAATTTCCCCTGTTGCAATGAATTTCAAACCACACCCTCAATCCTATAAAAAAAAGCTAGAATACAGCAAATTCAACTACAGAAGTTGGGGGAAGGGGGAGGGCGCGAAGAATTTGTGTGGAAATTCCTCTTTCCTTGCTCCTGCTACTCAAGAAATTCTGGACATTGGTAGTCTTCATTCGTTTCTTTGTCCTTCATTTGTAGATCAGTGTCGCAAAATTAAATAGAAATACTCAGTTAAGACCTAAAACTGTACCTAAATGAGAATAACAGTCAAGAATACTGGCTGCAGCTACAAGAAGAACCTCAGAAAAGGTTAAATACTGTTTGCGCAAAAACGTTTATGCCTTCAGTGGATTTCCTAAAACTCTAAGACACTATATTCTGCATTATACTTCACTCAAGTAGAACAAGTAAGTTCTTGCTCACTACCTCTCCCCTTTTTCTGCTTTCTAGAAGAGTAAGTAGTAGCCTAGTTTTCTTTGTTTTAAGAGAAGAACTATTGGAGAAAGGCTGTTTATGAGATCGTCTATATAGCACAAAAAACTACTTCATGCAGGTGAAAGCAACTGTGCCAGATCCTGGCTTTACTCAGCTATGGAATATCATCCTAACTTGGGCTGGAGATACTATGTAAGGCTGAATATTCTTTTGTAGTATGTTTGCAAGAACTGCTTCATGAAGTTACAGAACAGCACTATCATGCCTTCATTGCTTCATTCCACTGCAGAGCTTCTTTGCGGTGTCTATATTATGCAACACTAGCTTACAGCACACATCAAGAAAGCTGAAGATACACACATTACCCATAGTATTTCAATACCATTTAAGCAGGAAATAGTCAGTTCACAGCATTTAGGGATTCTTAAAAAAAAAAAAAAAAAGGTACAGACTTAACCCTGGGTTACATACCTGCTCTTCAGAAACAAGTTGTAGTCTAGGCAGCACAATACCACATACAGCTACTACATTTGCAGAGAGGTCGCTAGATACAATATGTCCTTGCGTATACTGCAATTCTTTCTCCTTTTGCCAAAATGAGGAGTCTGGATTGGCCAACACAAGAGCTTGTTCCACATTCTGCAGCTGAGATTCTTCTAGTAGCCTGTGAAATCCATGTTTATTAAATCAGCTGAAAGCCACCATCAAAACCAAATACTGTTCAAGATTTTAAAAGTTCTTACTTTAGTCTGAAATGTATCAGCTCCTCAGGATTGAATATCTTCTTCAGGAAAGACAATTTATGCTCATCATTCATGCATGTAACCAAAGCAAGACAGTTTGAAGTATACCTAAAAATTATATTTGGAACAAAACATGTCAAAACAACTGTCAATTGCAAACCAAAATATCAAGTTTGGAAAAACATGCAGAAAACCGTCTTCACAGAAATTATTTTAGTGCTATGCTTAACACTCTTTAGGATTAGAGAGATCTCAGAACTGAGAAAAGCAATTCTATAATGGCATACTTTATCATTTATACACCAATTAGCTAACCTTTTTCTGAAGGACTGAATGATCAACAGAAATATAGTAAAGGAGAGCACTTTCCCAAATAAATGAAGGTAAACATATGAGACAATGAAAATCAGGTTTTCTTTGCCTGATTTTTCTTTCTCCTCCTACCATTTCCCTTTCAAAATTGCTTTCTATTTCACGTTATTTCTAAACCCTAACACAATGAATGCAAGACTCGGTGCCAAAAGAAGCCAACAACTCCCAAGTCTTGACTTCATTACTACATAAAGCTGTCTCACAACAAAAAGACATTTAATGAATATCATAAAACACTTTTCATTTATTATACCACTGTTTTTACCTTCCAAGAACAAAGGTTTCAATGAGCTTGGTGAGGGGGAAGAAAAAAGAGTTGCCAGAAGGAGATTGGTTCAGGACAAAATCTAGAAGTCAGATCATTCACTTAAGATTATTAGCTGAACACCAGGTAAACCAATTCCAGTCAATGAATTAGAAATTCTATTTCTTTTTTTAAGACTGACTAAGTGTGTGTCATCCTGAAGAGTTTCATAAATGGCTGATAGATATGACAACACTCTTGTTCCTGCCCTTCCTAAATTATACGCCTTGTTTTAAAACTATGTGTTACTAACATAATTCTGAACTTATGTTTTGAAAAAAATAAAGACTATTAAAGATCTTTTCTTAAATAAATAAAAGGCATTATCAATACTACTAATCACATAAATAAGGTACATCATGTGACTAGGTTGAAGCCCTGCAGGCAGACACCTAACATAGAACATCTGACCAAAACCACATGCAAAGTCTGCAACACGGCCAATTAGGAAGCGTAGCTTAAATAAGCCAAGTTTTATAGTGACTGAGATGTCTATACACAAGCAACAGAAAAAACCCAACTTGTTAATAGCGTACCAATGCAGAATAGTATAATATATCACTGTAACGTAAGTTGGAGTGAGAGTAGATTCATCTCTACTCTTTTCTAGGGTAACATGCTAGAATGCATGCAATACACCAACAGGCTTACAATAGAGGTGAAGTGATAAATTCACCATCTCCCATGAATCCAACTTGGGCAAACTGAAGTTATTTGAAAAGATTCTCCAGACCATAGCTTTAAGCATGACTAAGAGCTAGTCTACGTTTCACTCTGTGATAGATCACTACAGATTCGAAAGATCAGATAAGAAGCACAGGTACAGATACCATCAGTACAGATTTTGCTGGTATTATTTGAAGATTCTTTTCTACTCGCATGTGGACATTGTTAAGTACAATTCAAGACACAGATACATCTTTTCAATGGAGAAGATCTGTGGGGTTTAACTTACCAGCGGACTAAAGTGTCATGACTCCTTAGGAGTGGAATACACACACTCCAGTCCCATAATTCCCGGAAAACTGACTGCTCCTTTTGTAAGAACCTATAGGCTGCCTCCATGAGGTCCCGTAACTTCATTCGTCTGCGCCCATATCGGACTGTGTTTGCATCTGAGCTCTCCAGGAAAAGCCTCTGGAAAACTGGTGACGTGTTCTTAAAATATCTTAAAGCAAATCTTTAAAAAGAAAGAGAGAGAGAGAAAAAGATCAAAGACAGACATCTAAGCAGAGAAAAGGAAAATAGCCATTAATAAAAACATCAGGACAGAGGTCCTGAAACAGTAATTGATGGTATACTGAGAACTAAGGCCTATATTTAATATTGTCCACACTTGGGAAAGCCAACCACTTCAGCAATCAGCTGACAACAGAAACTTTACCTTATTAGAAATCATTACTTAATTATCAAGGGGAAACAGTACTGCCTTTGGTGAAATCTCTTCGATTGCTCTTGTTTACTGATTGCTACTTACGTAACTTTGTATTATACTGGCCTACAGGTCTAATCTTGAATGCAGAGATTTTGGTTGTAAGCAATTTTCATGCCAGCTGTTTTGCTCTTCTTTTGATCATTAAGATGAAAATCACGTTAGATCTTACAACACAATTTTATTTAAATAGGCTGTGTTTAAGACTTCTGTTTTCTAAATCATTCTTTCCATTCAAAACACGTGTTATTGTGGGAGACAACCCAAATTGTAACACCACCTCTCAACACCAGTGAACACTGACAAGCATATACTCCCTAAGTTCAACCATTGCAGAGAGACATTAGATTACTCACGGCAAAACATCAGGGTGGTCAGCAACCAGCTTGCTCATTGCTACACACAGCCTTTCATGCCGATCGTGGTTGATTTGGCCACCAGCTTTAATGGCTTCTGCATTTCTTTCCAACAAATCCAACAAGATTGGCCGAACTTGACGGCCAATCAATAGAGTACATTCTTTATCCAGTAATAACTGTGCTAAAGTATCAAGGATGCATTGCCGATCCTGCTGAGTCCAAATCTAGAGGAATGGAAAGTAAGAACAGGTTAAATGGGAAATGATATGGACTTTTAACTTCAGAACTATTCATGCAGGATTCGCAGTGAATTTTATAGGAATAAATGTTTCAAAAAACAGAAGGGAGACCAAAATTCCCAAAGGAAGTACCTACCTGAGACAGTTCTCCATATTTAAAAAAAATGGGAAACAGAATGAGTGACATGCAGAAGGACACACTAAATAGGAATTACAAAAAAGTCCCAAAATCCTAAATTATATTTTACAGCTGAAAGATTAAAAAAAATTCTAAATTATTTGCGTTAAGAAAAAATTGGGAAAATATTATAACAACTAATATACCATTGTTAATAGAATTTCCATTGATCTCAACAGCTTGGCCTCAGGAGAGCCACAAAACATTTAAGAATTCAAGTTCTTAAAAAAAGTTTGAGTTGCATCACTTTCACTATCTTTTCAAAAAAGAAGCATTCGATCAATCATGATCACAGACTTATTTCCATATTTCTGAAAGCCATTATGGTGAGCAATGCTCTTAACAGGAAGCAGCATGTATCTGCAGTTTTGAAGTTGAGATTTTTTTTTTTTCTCCTTACTTTTATATAAAAACGATCCTTTAATGCAAAACAAAATATTAGGCTTTAGAATAGATGTCAAATATACTCTGCTAGGGAAAAAAAAAAAAGAAAAAAAAAAAACACAAAAAACCAAACACACACCTCCTCACATCGCCCCCAACCTTCCTAACTTTGTTACCGAAGGACAACAACCCATTTCTTGTGTCTTATGCTTAAATTTCTCTGGTCTTTGAGCTCATGTTATTATTCGCGCATCTCTCCACTTCCGTGATGTTTAGCATATAATGTAGTATAAGTAATTTTGATTTGTGAAAAATCAGGATTATGAATTTGCACTGTAGCAGTTTTGCTCTTAACTTTGACTTGTTACTCAGGTAAAAGCTGCTCCTGGGCCTGCGGATAGGATGGTTTCATTGATACAAGATAAATAGACTGCAGAGGTCCTGCACATTGCCTTTGAAAGGGTGACCTCCTAAGAAGATACCACTGTCAATATCCTTCTAGAATACACACATACTTGTTCAAGCTCCTTACATCTCCTTCTGAATTGGAAAAGACATTAATTCCCTAACAGCACGTAAGAAATCAGGGAAACTACAGTATATACACTGAAAACATCAAAACCATCACATTAATCGCAAACAGTTTCTTACATGCTTTGTGTTTATTTTTACGAAACATGATACAAGTTTATCTTCCTCTCATCTATCAGAGCAGCATCAAAAATAATTTTAAAAATGGAGCTGAAGGTCTGCATTCAACACAGAGCAAGCAAGACACTGTTCATTACAGGGGATCAGATTTTGAGGGCAAAATGATTGACAAGCTATTCAAAAGCAGCATGGCTTAAAAGAATTGGAGACAGACTCCACTGTAAAAAAAATAAAAAGTACCTTCAGTTTCCAAGTCAATTACATCTTTGGCTACCCAAACAAGGCACAACAGGTGCTTAATTTATTAACCAGAGCTTTAATATCCAACAAAAGGAACAGTGAATAATAAAATGGTAAGTAAATAATGTTGACTGACTCAGTAAAATTCTGTAGTTACATGACTACCATACAACAAATCCATTCCATTAGCAATTTTTTGAGAGCAAGCAGTTTTTTAATCATTGTGTATAGTACCCTTAGGACGTACAAAACTGTTCAAAAATCAGAGTGGCAACATCCTTATTCTACGAAGAGACCGTCTGTTTGATTTCAGAGCCTTTCAGAGTCTAAATTAAAAATTTTATGGAAAAGAATACTGTCAGAGGGGATTTTTAACTAAAGGTGGCTTTGTGAAATACCCAACTTTCTCAATTAGTAGCAAAGGATAGCTGACCTGAAGGTGTTTAATTCTAGTGTTCCAATCTGGGATAGTAAATCTGCGCCCACTGTTCCAAACAGTTGTTTTAAGAAAGCATCACAAAAGACTGTCCCTCCAATATTGAATATATACACACATTGTGTATTATTAATGACAGATTAATGAAAGAGACATTAAACAGAAGCACAGCTAGGACCAAGACGTGGAGTCAAACACGATCCCAGTTGCTCCTCTAGAAGCACACTGCACACCTCTTTCCCAACCTGCACAGTACATTTACTCAGTGCTCACAAGCTACAGAAATCTTTATTAAGAACCAGCTCAATGCAAAACCCAAGATTACTAAGAGAAAGGATCACAGCAAGGAACAACCCGGGCCCACGTGAAAGACACATTTCTGATCATGGCTCACAGGTGTTTCCACAGAACGTTACACCATACACAGATTTAACAATGGGATACTTCTAAAGAGTGGGAGGGCATCAGGGCCGCGCGTGGGAAATCCTTCTTCGCCTCCAACACAGAAACACGTGTTCTTGGCTCCGTTCCCTCACACAACAGATCTACTGTTGTATGACTGTGCAGCAATCAATTTGGCAAGATGATCCAAATTAATCCTTCTTCCAAAGTCTTCCACTGGGTGGGAAAGTTGAACGGATTTTCCACACCAGCACACTCACTAGGTTCAGGGCAAGAGAAGCAACAGAAAGGTGTGGCTTGGCCTTGGGAATAGGCAAAAAGAAAACAGAGTAGAACTACTTTTTTCAGCAGCTGTCCAGTTCAGTAAAATAAAGCAAAACATGAGCCTGCACTCTTCTTATAACCCTCATACTTCAAGAAAAAAATATGTAAAAGGCAGGGGGATATGCAGTCTCACAAGGAGAACAAGAAAGCTTCAACCACCTGCAGAACAAGCTAGAACTTCCTACATCTCCTCCAGCACATCGTATTTGATAGCGTTGGACAGACCGCTCCTTCAGGGATAGCGAGAATGTTCTCTTCGACTTTGTGTCAGTGTATTTATTTACATACTGTCTCCCAAAAATCACAGCTCTTCAAACACTAGAAGCAGAAGGAGATGAGAATACACTCCAGGATGGAAGCAAAAGTGCAACATACCTTCCCTTATTTATAATGCTGCATGACGTAAAGCCTAATTAATCTTTCAAATAAAAAGCTGAAGTCATATTTTAGGAAAAAAACAGTCTGCCTTAGCTGCCAGGACATCAGGACATTTTTCTGACAGCCAATGAGCAGCTGGGTGAATTTGGGACAGCTAGGTCACCTCTTATTTTCCTACATTTATTAAAAAGAAAGAAATAAAGGCATTTCTCAACACCAAATGCTAAGGCTGAAGGGCTATAAATAAGAGCTTGGAGTTATTAAAACAATTTTCACTCCTACATAGAAAAATGAAAGGCGAAATGAAGGATGCCAAGCTAAAACACCAACAAAATAGAACAGGAGATCCTGAATGGCGTGCTCGAGATCTCCAGTTCACTTAAGATGGTTCCATAGACTAAATAGAGGAAATATCCAAAAGGGTCAGGTTTTTTGATTTATATCTTTCCATACATGCACAGTAGTGGATGTGAAGGGCAGAAACAAATAAGGATATTTTTGCACTAAAGTTCCATTCCTACTAGCATTTTAACCATCACATTAATGAACCTCTCTACTGAAATTACACCATCATAGGGAGCCAAAATACCTACATTTGCACAAAATCTGCATTTGGAGTTCTACGCAGGAAGATGTTCTGATTCAAACAGACCTTTGGTAACACTCAGAACCAAAAGCACATTCCAGCAGTTTGTGGAGCCCTACTGCTTATACAGTTTGCTTAAATTATTCAAAAAATAGAAAGGCAGGAAACAAAGAGTGTTTTAGAGAGCTTTTAATCCCATTTTCCTCACTAAGAACACAGAAATTTGCTGTACCTTTACAGAGTTAATGCTATATACATACTCTACAGAAAAGGCTCTATTTCTATTACATACTGAAGCACAGGGAACAAGATCTTCCATCACCACATAACAGTGCCTCACTATGAATCTCAAAAGACTGTTCCTTACTTAGCAGTTGTGAGCAAGTTCCATTCCATTATAGAACACTGAAGAAGTAAGTTGCCAGAAAGACATAGTGAAGCTGCAGAGCAAAGAGAGCTCTAGATTTCCAAAATGCATGCTTCCTAAGTTACATACAAAGCAACTGGTAGGAAATCAGATACGATGACTGGAGCCAGTGGTTGTTTAGTGGCAAGATAAGCCTAACATACTCCTAGATCTGTAGCTTTCAGTTTGGAAATGGCAATTCAGTTTTCAAAAGAACGTGTCATTGTTCGTTAACGTGCTGTTCCAGACCCTCTGTATATAATCACTCTCTAGTATTTTCCACCTAGCAAGACTTTTAAACCTGAAGTATATCTCAAAACAGCCGCCAGAAGGGAAAGGGCACAGTCATTTTCCCAGTCTCAGATCTTGGTGACTCACTTCTGGTTCACCGCTCCATCTGTCTGCTACATCACATATCCGCATCATCCCCATCTCTATTTCTCAGCTGTTTCTTTCTCTTGAATAACAGCTCTTCATCACTCCTTCCCACCAATTAGCATCAACTCTCCAACGCAGGAATATATATTCATGTCAATTTTACTTTGATCCTATGATTTGCAGTGACGGAAGAAAAAGCCATCTACCAACAGAGAACCTTGACTACTAGTATGAAAGCTTTCCCCAACCATAACTAAGACAGTAACTCAGACTGAAAGCTAATATTCTGAAAAAATACAATGATTTAGACTTTTCATCTTCAAACAACTGGGACGTTTCCTAGACACTCAAACAGAAATATGGATTTTGAGCCCCAAAGTGTGTACACAACTTAGGGGCTTCAAAAGCTCTATCCTGAAAAGTATTAATAATATAACATCTGATGTGTTGATATCCTGTTATTACATGTCTTCAAGTATTTCAGGCCTCAACTCTCCTAGCAGGCAGGTGTGCTTTTCACAGTTAAGGCAGCCAAAGCATGAAGTCAGTGAAAATAGGAACATGTTTCCAGCATCATCGTGATTAAAAAAAGGAAGCAAACCCTAGAAAAATCCAGTCCTCTGTCTTTTTACCCCACATGCTATTTTAAGGCAATTAAAGAAGACATGCAAATAGCACCAGGGTAACATGCCGCAGCTAAAGGACTAGATACTGTCTCAGTGCTAGCTAACAACGTGCCTTCTCTCGCTATCATGCCTTCAGAGTCACCTTAAGGGACAAGGAAGATACTGAAGATTTTAACTGCGGGTCAAAATGCCTCCTGAGGAAGCGCAATAGGAGCGGTACTAGTCGACAGGAGAGGACTTACCTCACAGGGCTCCACCCGCACAACCTTGAAAGGGGCGGGGAGGGGAAGAAACCGCAACAAGCACAGACTGAATGAGGGAGAGAGAAAGCGCGGAGAGTTGCTCCCGCAGAGCTGCTCCGCCGGCCGCCCGAGGACGCGGGAGCGGGAGGGGTCGCCAGGCGGCGCGGGCAGCAGACAAAGCTGCCGGGAGGAGATGGCGGCGCGGGGAGGGGAGGGCAGCGCGACGCGTCCCCTTCCCTCCTCGGCTGACCCTGCGAGACCCGCCCGCAGGGATGAAGGGCAGGCGCCCGGGGGCAGCCCCCGAGCCCCGCGCCGCCTGCTCACCTGCTTCACCAGGAACCTGCTCAGCTCCGCGCTGCTCTTCTCGTTCCTGCGTGCCACCAGCTGCAGCGGCTCCGCCAGGCGGAACCGCAGGTCCGCCATCCTCCTCCGCCGCCGCCGGAGCGCGGGCAGCAGCTGAGGAGAGCGGCGGGAAGGGGCCGCGCGCCCAACCGCCGGCAGCACGGACCGCGCGGCACGTGGGGCGCGGGACAGACGCGCAGCCCAGCACCAGCTTCCGCCTGCCCGGCGGCGTCACCCTCCCGCGACGTCGCAGGCAAAGGGAAGCGCGGCCTGCCCCCGCCTCTCACGTGACGGCACCCGTGCTAAACTACAGCACCCAGCATGCACCGCTTTCGCGCGGTGCACAGCAGCCGGAACAACGAGCGCCCACTGCATGCCGGGAGCTGTAGTCTCCCAGGAGCCGGCCCCTCCGCGGGGGATGGCTGCGTTCAGGAGCGGTGCCGACCTCTCCCGCTTTCTCGCGGCGCTGGAGGCTCGCGCGTGCACGGCTTCCTTTGCCGCGTCCTCGCCCTGCCCTGCTCCCCACTTCCCCCGGGGGTAACTGCCGTCGCTGCTGCGGGACTTGCCGACAGTGGGCCTGGCCAAGGGCCACAAGCCACGGTGCTTGCCCCGAAGCCTTTCAAATGTAGGTCACGGCATCAGCCGAAGAGTCCCGGCCGAGGGCGAGCGCGGGTGGTGACTAACCCGAACAGGTGGTTCAGGCTCGGGAGGAAGAAGGCCGGCATTACGTTAGCATTCCCACGTCACCCTCCCCAACTCCTCTCGCCGGCCGCAGCCGGCTCACGGAGCCCGAGTGCGGACCTAGCGCACTAACGATGCTTCCGGAGGGGTTTGACAGCGGCCTCGCTGAGAGCGGGAGCCGGACTTAAACCTCGGGCTTGCCGGGAGAGCCGTCGGAGCTGCCTCACGCCCACCCCACCGCAGCAGCGGGGCACGGCCCTCCGCGCCCAACTCCCACCAGGTGAGCAAGCCCGTCACTCCTGCGACTGTGCCCTTCAGCACAGCCCAGGCAGCCTCCTGCGGCCGCTCCTCTCCCCTTTCCACCCACCACAGCCTTTCTTTACAGGAGGGCCGGGCGGCCGCGGCTCCGGGCTGCCGGACCAGCGCGGTCACCTCTGGGCCGGAGCCCCTCCGCCCGAGAGGCAGGCGAAGGCGGGAGGAGCCCCGACCTCCGGGGGCAGCGCGGCTTCCCGCGCTCAGGGCCGAGCGGAGGCGGGGGCAGCGCGGGGACGGCCGGGGCCGGGGCTGAAGCTGGGGCCGGGGCTGAAGCTGGGGCCGGGCCGGGCCGGGCCGGGGGCGCGCGGCCGGGAGGGGGCGGGGCGAAGGGGCGGGGCGATGGCGGGGGGGCGGAGCGCGGCCGCCTCGCGCTCCTCGCTTTGGCGCCAACTGCTTCAGGCCGGGGGGCGGGTTTTGGCGACGTCGCGGCCGGGGACGTGCCGTGCGTCTGCGGCCGTTGGCTGCCGCGGCCGGGGGCCCCGCCCCCTCGGCGCCCGGCCTGCGGGACCAGTGGCGGCGGCGGCGGCGACCTGCGGGGTGTCGCGGGCCGGGGGCGGCGGGCCGCGGCGCGGCAGCTGACCGGTGGGTGAGGGCCGTGGGCCGTGTCGGCCTGCCGAGCGGCGCCTTCCTTCTCCTTCCCCTTCCGTCCCTTCCCCTCCTCCGCCGGCCCGGCGGGGGGCTTGGCGCCGCCTCGCCCCGCGCGGGTGCCGCTCCCCTCCCCCACCGCCCCTGCGCGGATCCCGCCGCCCGGTTCGGCCCGGCCCGGCCTTGCTTATCCCGAGCTCTCCCGGCGCCCTGCCGGCTCCTCTCCGCGGGCGCAGCCTGCCCGCCCCGGTCTGCCGGCGGCTGCGGGGCGCGGGGTGCTACCCGTACGACGGCAGCAGGGGTGCCGCTCCCGCGCCGCGATCGGCGGCTCTCCCGCCCTGATCCCCGAGAGGTCCCGGGCGCTTCCGCCGTGACAGAAATTGGGGCGGGCGGGAGCCCCTTCCCGCCCGTGCAGGGAGGGTGAGGCCTGGGGAGTGGGTAAGGGCCGCTGCCTCTGAACTGGCAGGCTGCTGCTCGGCGCTAGCCAGTGCCTCCGCTTGCCCCGACACCCGAGCTTTTTCCTGTGCTCCTCTGTTCCACGCAGCGGGTGCCTTGGTGTTGCAGGCTGCTGCTCTCGCTTCAGAGGTGCTCGTGTGTCAGTGCCACAAGCGTGTGTGCTTGTAGAGTCACTCTGCGATAGCTGTTGTGGCGGATACTGCACGTCCTGTGGCCGAGCATCGTCCTGTGGCCGAGCATCGTCCTGTGGCCGAGCATCGCTGTGTGCTTTGGCAGGCAAAATGTTTCTTGCCGGCTAACGCTCGTTACTGGTTTGGCTGGTGACAGGGGAAACTTGCTCTTAAATGGTCAGCAGAGAAGAAATCAGAATTATCAAATCAGATTATTTTAACTGATTAAGATACACATTCAGATAACCTGTTCATAGAATGCAGTGCTTGTTTTCATACCAAAATTTCTTTATAGAATCTTATTTGATACATATGAATAAAACATATAGCTGAAGATCTTCAGAATGCTTATTTACAGGACAGATAATTTCCTACTTTTCTTGATAGAGCTTTACATTTGTTATCTTGCTGTAAGAATTTTCTCATTCTGGTGTTGGATTTTGTTGAAGAGCAAGGACCACAGGTAGCTCAGGTGTAATTGACTTATTTCAAGATGCTTCTGTTTTATGATGTTGTTCTGAAATTAATCTGTTGTCTTTCCTCTGATATTTTACTGATAGATGGGGAAGCCATAGGAAGTTTGTATCATGGCAACAGATGAGGATGGACTGGGACTGTTTGATACGCGCTACGGTGGTAAGATGTGTTAGTTACTTTCTGTTTTGCAATGAAATAACACAAGCAGTGTTATGAAAATAAATAGGTCCAAAAATAACTTAGAAAACAAAATGGAAACAACTTAAGTTGGCACAAATACTGATGAGCTTCAACTGTAATTAAATGGCTGTGGCACAGTATCATTGTAAGCCATATCCCATTAGTCAGTTTGGGTTTTAAACCGTAACTGTGTACTTTGGATTTCTCGTATGTTTTGAGGCGATGCCTGGAACTGGTCTCTCCCCTGTGTTTTACGGTGTATAATTTAACCTTCGCTGTATCTTAATGAAGCGTGTATTTGGACAGTTAGGAGGATTGTTCCTTTGTTTGCCATTTGTAAGAGCAAATGCACTACCATCTGGTATGGATGTACCAGCAATCAAGGTACCCTAACATTATTTCCAGCTCTGCAGTTGATTGATCTGATGCATATTTATGAGATTCCCAGCCTCAGAAGGACTGTGGATATTGATATTTTTCTTTATAGTAATAATACTTGTTTCAGAACTGGAGAGATTCACATAAAGGAGATGAAAGTGATAAGAGGCATTGGAAAAAGACATGAAGAGAGACTGAGGACGTTTAAAATTAAAATACTTTTACAGAACCAGTCAGTGTGTGAATAAATGGCAATAATAAAGCAAATTCTTTGAATTATGATACAGATTGTTACAATACTTTCGGTTTAGCGAGAAATGTTTATTTTAACAGCAGTGGCTTTATCATACTATTCTTTTAGTTTTGTTTCTGAGTTGTATAACTTTGGTATTGAGTGTATTCTAGAAAACAGTTTCAAATTCAGATCAAGTGGACTTAGTTTATAATTTTAAATTTTATTTGTACTTAAAGCCATATAATGTGCTTCATGCACAGTTCTTGTAGTATTTAGGAACTGGTCTTACAAGATTGTCTTTGCTCCCTGGTGACTAAAGAACTTTTCTCCACAATAGCAGTAGCTTGCTGGGTAAAATTCCCATATTTTACTATTCTCTACCAGTCTATGAGGATCACAGCTACACTTACTTAGTAGAGGTTGGAGTTTACTAAATGTTTACTTTGGCCTTTGTTGGTTTTTTTTTTTGCTTTAGCTGAAGCTTCCCCTTTCAAGGAAGGTGATGAGAGCTCAGTGGATATTTACGATGGCTTGGACAATGGCTTGACAGTTCCTGGTAGGTTGATTGTATCTTGCTGATTGACTTGGAGCATTATAGAGTCTCTGTGCTTCTTAGGCTGGTTTCAACGGGTAGCTTTGTTTACATTTAGTTGGTGTAACATATGCTTCAGTGAGCTACTTATTTAAATTCAAGACATATATGTTACGCTATAAATATAGCAGAGAATTCTTACATCTATTAGCTGAATGATTATAAGATAGTTTTCATGTGATACCGGCTATTTTAAGAGACTTGGGCGTATAAGGGGGTGCAGAGAAACCTTAGCTATTCTATTTGTGCCTTGATATAGGACATTTTACCTTGTAAAAAGCACCTTTATTTTGTGGTTTTTAAATAGCTTCAGGACCAGAACCAACAGTCACCGATCACTAAATCCCCAGTGAGAGCTCCAAAACATACTTTCTGTGTGATACAGTACGTTCAATAGATTCTTTTAACCTTTTGTTACTTTCTCAATAATTTCACAGACTAATGTAAATTAATTTCCTCTTTTAACTTCTTTGAAGGTGAGAAAGAAATGGACCCAGCATGTGTTCTTTTTTAGGAGTCTTAGTGTACTGTTTAATTAAATGCTGTTTCTAGTACTTAAACAAGTGTTTTCCTACTGACCTTACGACGGTAAGGCCATTGAATTTTTATGGAAGGACTATACCATATCCTACAGACATAAAACGTCTATACATCTTTTTCTCGCTTTCCATTTTGTATTTGTTACAGCATCTAAAGTATTCTCTAGGTCTGTATTTCACATACTGAGATGCAAGGAGGAATAACTTAACGCAATGCAAACATTTTATATAGTCTAGTTCTGAGGTATCTTTTTTTTTAAAATTTGAAAAGAGGATTGGTGAGATTTTTGCTCTCTACAGGTAAGTTGTTATTTGCATGTCATCTTGCATTGTGTTAATAATACTCTTTGCATTATGGTATTGTCCAAAGGATTGAAGCGCAGCTTTGATAGCTAACTTCATTTATTTGTCTGCAAATGAATCTGTATTTCAGAGGTGTCTTAAGTCAGGTCCTGTCAGTAATGCGTCTTTGGTGAACAGAGCACACAGGTTGATTTGAGGAAAAAGTACTGTTATCTAAATAATTGGGGTGTTTGGTTGTTGGGTTGGTTTTTGTTTTCTTTGTTTGTTTTCTTTCATTTCTTTGGAACTAAAACTAGGACGTTTAGGTTTGTGAGGGAACATAAACCAGCAAAGAACATTTATTCAACACAAGAAGCATGGTATTCAACCCAATACCAACTCTACAGTAACTCCATTTGATTCTGATCAACTGATCCATGTTTGTGAATGTGTACGTCATTGGCATCTGAGTATTCTTTTTCTCAATGTTTTTTTCAACTGCAAATGTTTCCAAGGTGAAGTCTGTCCAAAAGCTGAATGAATTGTAGGATGCACATATTTATTCTAGCTTTATGCTATCTGTTGGCTCTGGAATTGTGGAACCTCAGATCACTGCTAAGGTGTAGCCCTTCTTGCTTTGTAAATTAGGTAGATTTACTGTGAGTTAGCCCTCCTTTGACTTAAAACAACTTATTAGAAAACGCACCCATCTTTGTTGTTAGGTGTCCTGTATATCTCTTAATTTTTCTAACACAATGTTTTCAGTTGAACTTTAATTTTCATCGTTACCTTTTATGTTGATGTAAATTGGATCAAGTATTTCCGATAAAACTAATGTAAATGTTGAAATTCAGGATAGGAATTTCTCCAGATAAGGTCATGTGTTTTCCTCGGTGACACAATGCAACCTGTCTAGAAAAATACTTTTTTCTTTATGTAATTGATTTTCTTTCTACAGACAATTCTGCTCCAAATTCTGCACCGGCTGGAAACAGCTTAAATTTATTTGATGAGATATTAATTGAAGAAGGGACTGCAAAGGAAGCATCCTACAACGAGGTGTGTATTAATGTGACAGAAATAATACTGGTGTTTTGGAGGTATTTTGTTCCAAATTTTCTTGTGTAAAGTGCAAAAAATATTGTCAGTATGCTCACATTACTGGCAAAATAGGGAAACTGTTTTTAAATAAGTAAAAACAAGAGTGTGCTAAAAAACTGTTAGGTCAACAAGTTTATCGGAATAAGTGAATCTCTCACTCTGTGACATGGTCTGTTCTCTTTTAACGTCCTTTGTATGTGGTTCATGTATCAGCTATGTTATGGGAAAATGTACCCTAATTTCCTTCTAGTTAAATATCTGTTCAGACGTCTGATACAAAGCTAGTCTTGACATTTCTCCCAAGAAATTGTACCAGACTAAAGCAGATAGGTCGTGGATTAATCTTATGTGTTATTAAATTTTGTCTTTGAGACTGAAGACAACCATGCAGTAGATAACTGCTTTTAGCAAATCAGCAGAACACTTACTCATGTAGCATCATCTATCCTGATCCATAAGACACATCTTAACTGACTTGAACTTTGGAGTAAAAGGGACAGACATCCACAGATATAATGCACTATAGAAGAATCAAGAGCAAAAGCTCCAGGAGTCAACTAAGTGATGAAAATGTCACTTTAAAAGTTTGAAAGCAGTTGACCTAAGTATGACAATAGGGAAGTTGTTAATTCTTCTGTGAAAATTTTGTTGCCATCTACTTTTAAAGAAGAGCTCATGCCAAATGTATTTTACTTAATTTTGTGATCTCAACAGGAGCATGTCCTTTGCAGTCTATTTTTTGCAGTCCAGGTTTGTTTGTAGTAACTTTTTGTTGTGTTTTTCCTTTTCTCTTTTGTATTATATAAAATCTGACAAAGAAGTCCCCATGTGTAGGGCTCTGAGAACTGCTCCTTGATAATCGTGTCTTTAATTTCACAATAATATGGCTTCCTGTTACTCTCTAGCCTATTATTGTTGGGCAAGCACACATAGATTTCCTCTTATCTGAGTGTTTGTGATGTTTTAGAGACTTGTATACCTGTTGGAGCATATTGAAGCTTTTTGTTTTAATATGTTGCTTTTGGAAAGAAACAGCTTTGTAATATACATTACTGTGTTAACTAACTATAAATCTAGAGGAGTAACTTTTCTGTGTAATTAAGTCCACTTCTGTGCTGTGAATTCTTCTCTCTTTGGCAGTTGCAGGCAGAATATGGAAAATGTCAGCAGCAAATTAAAGAGTTGATGAAGAAATTTAAGGAAATACAGGCGCAGGTACTGTCGTTCAAAGGGCAACGTTGTCAAGATTTATGTAAAGCAAATTGAATATCGCTTTGAGAGAGAGTTCATTTCATATGCTTTCCAGAATTAACCCATCGCATGGATGGTTTGTAAAGCACCTCTGTAGGTGCTAGGAGCTTGTTCTGTCTAGGATAGTTGCTAGGAGCTTGTTCTGTCTAGGATAGTTGCTAGGATAGCCTACTGACAAAATCAGTAGGTAAATCCACTTGTTTCATGATGTTGCATGCAGTAAGAGTTTAGTTGCTTAAAAGCTTATCTTCTATCTCCTTAATTAGAAGATAAGCATGTCAAATGAATAGTTATCAGAAAGGTATCCAGTTCTCTTTTTTTTAAAAAAATAGGTCTTTAATCCACTAGGGAGAGGGTTGCAAAGGTACTTAAGCTGACGTTATAACTGGAAGAGGATATCTGCGTTGCTTTGACCATAGTGCCATTTTGATAAGGCTGAACTGCTCTTCAACTTGAGCTGGTATCCCCGTGCTGTGCCATTCTACATAGTTAGATTATCTTGGGCAATCTTGCAACATGCTTTACTGTGTATTACAGATAAGTCCCAAAGGTTCTATGCTTTGAAATGGCAAGTAGCTTCTGCCCTGAGACACTTCTGTATTGTTTTCTGGAAAAGTTGCCTGCCTTTCTGAACAGGCTTTGCTGAGGACAGCAAAGAGAAGGAAGGGGCTATCTCTAGGATTGACAGATAGGGTTCTAGAACATCATATCTAGAAATGTTAGAATGATAGGGCACCCAAAGTTTTGATACCTTGAAAGAAAAACAATTACCCTGTTTCTCTGAAAGTGCTTAAAAGCTACATCTCTCATTTGACAGAGTGACCAGGAAAGCAATAAGTTGAGTAAAAGAATGAAGCAAAGGGGCGGATTATCATTTTTTTAGCTCTGTGGTTATTTGGTTTATGGCATATTTCAGTTTTAATAAATTGTATGCTTAAAATATCTTAAATAATTACCAGGAACACAAACAGGAGCATAAACGTGAGTGATGTTTTTTTTAAAAAAAGAAAAAAGGTCCTTTGGATCTCAGTAATTCTGACTTCTCCAAAACAGTTTCTGTATGTTCTACTGTCAGTTTGCATATGATGGGACTTTTTCTAATGGTTGTCTTGGCTCTGTTTTTCATTACATGTTTGGATACCCAAGCTAATTCTCATTTTTTCTTTCTCTCCCCCCCTCTCTCTTGCTCTCTTTTTGTATATATTTAAAATAGAATGTCATTCTACAGAATGAAAACCAAGCTCTCAAAAAGAATATTTCAGCACTTATCAAAACAGCAAGAGTGGAAATTAACCGTAAGGATGAAGAAATCAGTAATCTCCATCAAAGGTACAGCTAGATAGTGGAACTGAAAACGTGCTTTCTGTCTGATCATGTTTATATACTTGTAAGAAACTTTTGTGTGTATTTTAAGTAAAACCAATGAAGAAAATCATTACTTAGTAAATAATTGTTTGTGTGGTTTAGTACTGGTACAATGAGAGGAAATAGGTATGTATCTTCTTTGCTTGATGAGGTCTTTGGTTTCTAATTAAGAAAACAAGGAGGAATTCAAAGGGTGACCGTTTTCCTGAATTCTTTTTTTGTTTGTTTTGTTTAATCACCTGTTCCTGGTAGGTTGTCTAACCATCTAGCATGTTTCAAAGCAGATATTATCTGACAAGTTCAGCTTCAGAACTAGTCTATTTTATGGTCTCGGACATGAATTTCATGGAACTTTTCAGACAACAAATGAAAATAAATAGACTATATAATGTTTTCATGGCAAGATATGAAAGCCCAGTCTCCCGTGGTGGGGGATAGCAGCTAAAGGATTCTTGGTAATTTCTGTGTACTACTAATCTTACGGCAAGGAGTTGAAAATATTAAAGTATGGATGGGAGAGTAGCTGAGTTTAAGGATTCTGAACCACTTGAAACCAGAGCAGGGGTCCAAGATTCAGGACCTGTAGCTTATCACAAGGTCACCTGCTTGTCACTTGTGTGACATCAGCCACATCATTGGTTTGTTTGTGTTTCAGTTTGACCATTTGATATTTTCTTGCACCAAAAGGTGTCATAAAGAAGAAAGTTCATTTGACATTACTGTGCTAGAGGCTATATGCATATTAACTATGCGATTTTTTTTTTTCTCTAAATACTGAAAATTACCAGATATGATCTGATGGAAGTCAAGAGGTTTTAACATGTGTAACTCTTGCTTTGACACGATAGCTGTCATTTTCACACCTTTGAGTGTAGTATTCTGAATTTTAAATTAAATTGTTTGAAAAATATTTTCTTGTTTTGAATACTCACCCTCATTGATGGTGATGAAAATTTATGAACAAGGTATTTGATCTAGGTATTTTGGAGGCATCCATCATGGAAAATTATGGGGAAAGTGGCACTTTGAGGTCTTAGAAGCATGCCTTGTCTGCTACATGGTCTGTAATAAATTAGGTCATCTTAAGCAATCTACCTATCTGTAAAGAGCACTTCAAAGATAATATCTTTGAGGGAAATTGTTAGTTCTTATCTCAAAAGACAAAAAAACCAAAACAAACTAAAAAAAAAAAACAAAAACCAAAAACCCGACTTGGATGCAATTGCATTATTCACACACGTATGCAGATTAAATAGCCAGCCTAAAGCATGGCGAAAACTTGTCAGTATAGTTCAAAATTAAACAGACATATAGAAAAGGGTTTTGGATTACAACAGCTGCAGCATTGTTTTAGTTCAACGTTCATACTCAGATCACAATGTCATATTTTTGGAGTAGAGCCAGTTGTATAAGCTAATCATTACATATTTAAATTTATTGTATCAGCCCATAGGAAGTATTTGATTTTATAAAGCAAAACCTACACCATGTAAAATACAGAATTTTTTTACCCTTGAACTGATTCCTTACAACTGGACGCTGAATCAACATAGAATTTCAGGCCAAAACCAAACGTCTGTGTGTAGCAGCCCTTTCATCCTTGACTCTAAAAAGGAGCCATACTTTTGGTGGTTTGCTGCCACCATTTGTTGGTATGACTTTTACTTCTGTTTACTTTTGCATTGGTTAGACACAATTACTCTTTTGAGATAGTGGAGAGTATTTAAGAAGGTTGCCATTGCCTTTAACCATGTCATTTTAATGAAATGTTTTGTTGAATATGGCAGAAAAGTGTCTGTCTGGGGTTGTTTTTTTTTTTTTTCCTGGTGAGGTAACTTTGATGAGTTCTATCAGTAATGAGTAAGAGTTCAGGCCATACAGGCTACATGTGCCGTTTTTAATTTCATTTTTTTCTTTTTATTATTATGACCTTGCAGCAGTAGCATGTGGTCTTGATGAGGTTTGATTATTGTAATTTACCGCTTGTTTTCTGTAGCTTGCAGCAAGTTCCAAACATGGTAGCTTATTTTCTTATTGGGTAGAGTAAGCACAGTCACATTATACCTACTATTCTGGTTGCCAGTTTACCAAATAGTGAACTATTAAATTAATCTTTTTTTTTATTATTATTTTTTAAAATCACTAATGCTGTAAAGAACAACTTTTTTTTCCTAGGGGAAAGCTCTCTCTATTGCTGGACAATGAAATACTAATTTGAATTACTGAAATTGTTAATTAGACCCCCTACAGTATTTTTCCACAGATCTTACTTTAGATGAATTTCATCTGGAAAATACATATACAAATTATATTCTTATAATGTGTGCTAATGGAAGTTATTTAACTTCTATTTTTAGCCCACATTTTTTTCAACTTGAAGCTGAAAGGAAGTGTGAAAAATTTTGAGAGATATATGGATTCATTGCAATTCGGCTTTAGTTATGTTTAAATAAATGTCAAAACTAACATGACTTTTTTTCTTTTTATAAACAGACTATCAGAATTTCCCAATCATCGAAGTAGCTTCACTAGAACATACATTCCAGGATCAACTAATGGAAGGTGCTCGGAGACGTGTAAAACAAAAGATTTCAAATTCAGACCTTCTGATTTAGGTGACAGTATAAAGATGGAGCATAGAATGAAAAATGACTGTTCAAAAGATACATACCACAGTTACTCAACTCATAATATGGACAACGGGAAGTCTAGCTCTGAAAAAAGAAACACTCCATACTTACTGAGATACCCGCCCGAAGAGCTCTGCAGTGATGGTACTCATACGTGTCTCCCGAACTATGACCATAGTTCCAACAAGGATACCAGAAAGGAAAGAAAAGAAATAAAAAGTAATGAACAGTATAGTAGGGGAAATGTCAACAAATACAAAAGAGAAGTACATCAGAGCACCGGAAACAATGGTAACTGTAACAGTGGTGACAGTGAAGAGGGGAATTCAGATCCTCAGCAAAAGCTGAAGACCCTTTCAGAGAAGGCTGGTAAAAATGAGTTGCATCAAAAAAGTCAGAGCGTAAAACTCAAATGTGGTCCAAGTGTAGAAAGAAGATTAGAAAGGGGTGTTTCTTCCTGGGAGAAACAAACTACTAGTAAAGTCAGATTTCAAACAAGAGGTGAATTGTATGCTGATGAGAGATCACAAAATGTATTAAAAAAAGACATTAAAACACATGATAAAGATGAAAAAAATGCTGGCCAAAAAAATAAACCAAATGAAAAGCTACAAGAGCAACCAAGGAGGTCTGGTAGAGGGAGTAGTCCACACTCAAAGAATGAACATTCAAAGAATCTTCATGAATCACGTAAATGTCGCGTGGAAGAGTCTAGGAAAGGAAGAGACATTGACTGCAAGAGAGACAGGGGAACAAACGATCATACTTCTCGAGAAGGGAGGACTTCACCTTCTAATTCCAACAGCAGAGAGCATAAATACGCGCGCTTGAAGGAGAATGGTAGTAGATATGAATGGGAAACAGCACATTCCAAATCAGAAAGGCACAGAACTGAAGAAAAAAGGAAAAGAGAAAGAGAGAATCAGGATGAAAATAGACATTTTAGAAATGAAAGAAAAGTTGCAAAAGAGATTTCTCACCAATCTGGAAAAGAATCCAAGAAAGGTATAGATGTTACAAAAAGTGAGAGAAACAAGTCCTATAAGCTAGAAGAAACATACAGAGTAGCAGATAGTTTAAAAGACCATAAAATCCCCAAAACTAAAGATGATCACACTGGGACAAAAAGCAAAGACTTAAAACTTAGCTTTATGGAAAAGCTAAATTTAACTCTTTCTCCTGCTAAGAAGCAATGTCTCTCTCCAACAGATGGACTTAAAACACCTTCCCAAAAGGCCACTGATGAGGGAAGTACAGAGCTCATGCTGCAGGCAGAACTGTTAGATTCTGGCCACTCTGTTAACTGTGGTCCTGTAGAGCAAGCTAATTCAACACTACAAGTTCTGGAGGGCGCAGCTCAAAGCGATGTGGAACCAGCACTTCCTATTTCTGTCGATTCTGAAAATGAAGCCTTGAAAGTAGCAGCAGCAGAGCCAGCACAGTCTGAAGCATTGCCAGCAGTGGCAACTGATGAACTGAGCTCAGAAACCTTACCAGAAGCAGAAGTGGATCAGGTACAGCCCCCGGCCTTGCCAGGAGTAGCAGAGGTACTGGTTCCTGGTGAGATGCAGACTGAAACGTTGTCAGTGGCAGCAGAGGCTTGTGATCTGAATCAAGAGGTTGAATCGGAAGCCTCGGCAGTGATGGATCTGAATCACGCTGAACCTTTGCCCCTGGAGGTGGCAGGGAGTGTGGCAGAGTGTGAAAACTTGCCTGTGACAGTGGGTGTGGTGCAGGATGATAATGTACCAGCAGCAGAAGCGGCACAATCTGAATCTGCCAGTGAAAGTATGGGAGCCCTTCCAGAGTCAGCAGCAGAGAAGAAAGAGGAAGATAAAATATGGCTAGCTGCTGACATAGAAAGCTCAGAAGACCAACACGGCTCTCAAAACCTGGTCTTAGATGACTCTGAAGCTAAAAGTTCTGGTGACCTGGAGTCCTGTGATGTCGCAGATGATATTAGCAAAACAAAACCGGACCCTTTAATGGAAGTAGTGAAGGACGATGATCACTTGGCTGCAGAAAATGTTGAGTGTCCCGTTGAGGAAAAGGGTATCTGTGGAATTAATATGAGTACATCTCAGTCACCTGACAGAACTATGTTAACTGATAAGGACGAACCATTAGTTGACCAGAATGCTTGTGATCTGGAGCCAGACCTAACCGAAATCAGTACTGCGGCATCTTCTCTTAGTGGTGAGATGTATCCTAGAACTAAGGAGAGAGAAACTAACCCAGTTCCTGTTGATGATGACAGCTCAATACTGAGCATTGATCTCAATCACTTGAGGTATATTCCAAAGGCAATCAGCCCACTGAACAGTCCAATGCGCCCTTTGGCTAAAGCACTTAAAATGGAAAGTCCCTGCAAAGGTCTTGTGAAGAGTTATAACAAAGGTATTTGTATTCTAATTTCTTTTCTACGTGAAGGCTTAGAAGATCTATTTGTGGAGAGCACAAATGACTTTAACTGCTTTCTCAAAAATATAAATTGTTTCTTCTTTGGCTATGTAAGTCATAGTGGTCCTTTTTGTTTATAGGGGAACTGTTTAACAGTGCAGTCAAGATTGTAGCAGATTGAACGTTAGTGCTATAAAAATTGGAGTTTGTCACTGACAGATGAGCGGTTGAAATAAGAGTTATGCACAAACTTCTAAAAAAATACATACAGGTTTCTTAATTGTGGTTAGTTCTGAGTAGATCTCAATAGGTTTTTCTCTGAAATTGTAGAGGTAAAAGTTATTTAGGATCATATTCTTTCAAGTATTTATTTGTGAGAAAGCTGGAGAGAGTCCCTGAGATTTAATTTCTAGGAATGCCAGCTAAGAGAAGGCTGTGCTTTCCATCTGAATTCATTTCAGAGTGAATTTTATATATATTTTATAATTTTGAGTCAGTCGGTGGGGAAAAAAGTAGAACAAATACAACATTAGGATTTATCATTAATGAAGTAAGAGCTAACTCCTAAATAAGATGACAGGGAGATAAAATATGGTGACAGCACTCATAGGAAGAGAACATAGGTGAACCAAAGTTTAAATCTTTCACTTGTGTGAATTCAACTCTTCCTGTAAGGTCCTGCTGCAACTAACATGAAGTTTTCTTGGAAGTTTAGTTTTCCTACTAGAGGAGGAATGGTAGAGTGGCATTTAAATCCTTGTTCTTATGTTTCAGAGCATAATCCTTATGTCTGTTTGCAAATCTTACTGTGGTTTACTCTGGAATTCTGTCTCTTGTGCTTGAAACAGCTATTCTCTTAAGTGTGAATTCCTACAGCAGTTTATATTCTTTGAAATATCTGGGGGGACATGAGAGCTTTGGGATCAGAGTAGATGAACATCAAATAAAAGTATTTTTCTAATTTTTTGGTGTTTCCCTGAGTTGCTTATTAGAGGAATCCATTCTCTCCAGAACTTGCTACTAAATTACAAAGCAGTAATTTTCAGCTCTGAAGTTAGATGCCTAGTTGTCTTTGTGATCTGGCTAATGATATGTGTGTCAAATGTTCTGCATTTGTTAAATTGACAGGAGGCTATGGTTTCTCTTGGCCTTGAAATTCAGTACTCACTTTTCTACTGTTCTGCAGGACAGGGGTACATATATTAACACTATAATTTGACCACTTTCATTTTGTACTTTGGTTTGTCAAAATATTGAAGTGATTAGTTTGAGGAGGTATTGATCCTTGTCAGACTGAAATGGAGGCAGTGATGGAATAGGTTTTTGCTCCTGTAGAATCTTTATAAAGCAAACATTTTCAAATGTTGCTTTAAAGTATTAATCACAAGTTCATTTTTTATGGAAAGCAATTTAGATATGTTCTCGTATGACATTAGCTGTTTGTTAGAGGTAATTAAGCAGTCTAATCTATGTGTGAGTGAACGTAAGAGTGTTTTATTAACTAGAGTGCCCAGCAAGCCTAAAATTAACTGCAAAACTTGTTAATCAATACATGCGCACTTCAGTGGAATTTTTGTACGATGGAAATGAGCTTGCCTTTTCATCTTTTGTAACATACTGCTTTGTAGCTGACTGTCATTGCTTATTTTTCTTAACAAAATAGCATTTGGTTTGAATTTTAAAGAACGATTAAATACCTATTTAATGATATCTCAAAAATATAAAACATTTTAAAAACTTATTTGTGAGACAGAGTAAGGCATACTACATTTGGCAGAACATTAACCTTTCCTCTCACATGTCTCAGTCCCTATACCTATCATTCACGATCCTGAACTGAAGGCTATCTCCAAAATTTCTGAGAAGAAAAGCTTTTTATGCTGTGGTACTTAGTTACAGTGCTGGTAATTTTAAATGCATCAAAAACCGAAATAGTGTGTGTGTACAGTGCCTAATATTCCTTTTGTTTAGTAAGTTAGTTTATTGAAAGACTTGGTGATTTAAGTAGAACTTTTTTATCAGCCCTGGAAAAGATAGTTAAATGCAAACATTAATAGGTCATTTGTACTGCTCATTTTGTTTTCATTGTGAAACTGCTAAAAGAAAACCAACTGTTGTATGTAAATGTTAGTCCATAATGATGTTAAAATTAAAATTCAGCTTGTGCAGTGGTCAGAAAACTTGTTAAAGTGAAGTCCAAAACTGGTGGAAACTGCTAGATTTTTCTGTTTTCAGTAGATGTATTTGTGACATAGGTCACATGTTTTTGGTGAAATCTTGAGATCTTACTTGCCCTTTGAAGCTCAGAAAAATCCCATTAATTTAGTGACTGCTAGTGTAGAAGCAAACCACCCAAACTTGTTACAGCTCAGACTTCCTGAGTTGTCATTGGCAGTTTCAAACAAACAGTTCTGAACGGTCCCTTTACACAAGAGAATCTTCCAGGTTTTCCTGAAAAAAGTCTGTTTATAATTGCATTCTTTATGGTGACTATCAAACTGTTTTCTTTTTATAGATTTAGTTCCTGAAAGTACGGTTGTCATCTGTCCCTCAAAGAATTTGTCAAAGGAGGTAAACAAAGAAAATCAAAAGCCAGTCAGCATGTCTGATGAACACTTAGAGATGGAGTCCCGGCTGAGTGTTTCTTCAGATGAAATAGAAGAAGGAGAAATCATAAGTAGTGATGAAGATGAAGAAAAATCTAAACCAGAAAGATGCTCTGAAAAGACAAAAACGTCAAGACCAAAAGCTTCTCCTGAGACACGAAATTTGACCAGCAGTCCACAGAATCAAAAGAGCAAAACTGTGCGTTGCAATGAAGGTAATGGAAAATTTGTTTCTGTGAAAGTAAGTACAAAGAAGAACAGAGAGAGGCATAAAAATCAGACTTTCAGATCTTCAAAGGATATGAAGAAAAATAAAACTGTGAGCATTGCTTGTCTTGAAAAAATAGTTCATGTTACTGTTGAACCTTCAAATGTACAAGAAATCATGCAGATGCTAAGAGCTATACGAAAGCAGATGAGGAAAAATTATATGAAGTTCAAGGTACACTTTCCAGTTCAGCATTTTCACAGAATTATAGAATCTGGTATCATAAATTTTACATCATTAATAAAATACTTGAACTTTTCCAAGATGTCTACATTAGGTGAGACATTAAAATTGAATATCTGTGATATTATAGAGTCCAAACTTAAGCAAGTTAAAAAGAATGCAATAGTGGACCGTCTTTTTGAACAACAGGTATCAGATATGAAAAAACAGTTATGGAAATTTGTAGATGAACAGCTTGATTACTTATTTGAAAAGATAAGGAGAATTATAATAAAATTATGTGATGTGGTAAATGTGGGAAATGAGAGTGAGGAAGGGAAGTTTGAAAGAGCAGGAAAGCAAAAACACAAAATCAGTCATAAAAATGATGTGCAAAGATCTAGAAAAAAGTCCCTGAAAGCCAGATCTCAAAAGCCTGAAGAGTATATCCTTTCAAAGCAAATTGTGGATTATCAACGACCTAAGTGTCACCACGAGAAAAATAAAACAGATGCACCAAAAACTGGCTTTACAAAATGTCTTAACTCCATTGATAACACGAGGAATTCCCAAACCAAAGTGCACCTCTCTAAAGAGAATAATTTGCAAGGCACTCTCACTCCACTGAAGGGTGTAAAATATGAAAAGGAAGGATTCCAGCTATCCAGAGATGCTAACAAGTCTGATCTTAGTTATGAACTTCTCACAGAACAACAAGCGTCCAGTCTTACGTTTAATCTTGTAAGTGATGCTCAAATGGGTGAAATTTTCAAAAGCTTATTGCAAGGTTCTGATCTCTTGGAAAAAAATGGTGGCAGTATCGACAGACATGAGTGGGAATTCAGGACACCGGAAAAACAGTTTTTAGACAGTCATAAATGCAGAAGTAATACAGCTGGCCTGGTGCAAGAGATTGCTCCAAAGGAGGCTTGTGTGGAATCTCGACCAGTAGAGGATATTAACTGGCCTATTGTTTCACCTGTAAGAGCTCCCTCTTTAACATCTAGGCTTCAGATGTCTGTTGATCCAGATGTACTAGATGAAAGCTGTATGTTTGAGGTTCCCACAAATGCAGCTTCGTGCAAAGAAGATGAATGCAGTTTACAAAAGAGTAAATCATTTGTTTCTTCTATCCTCCTTGAAGATTTGGCTGTTTCCTTAACTATTCCATCACCTTTGAAATCAGATGCTCACCTCAGCTTCCTAAAACCTGAGAATAATTCTAGCTCAACTCCCGAGGGTGTTCTCAGCGCACATTACAGCGAAGATGCACTTCTTGAAGAGGAGGATGCCACTGAACAAGACATTCATTTGGCTTTAGAATCTGATAACTCAAGCAGTAAATCAAGCTGTTCTTCATCATGGACAAGTCGACCTGTTGCTCCCGGTTTTCAGTGTCGCCCCAGCCTACCAATGCAAGCAGTAATCATGGAGAAATCCAATGATCATTTTATTGTAAAGATTAGGCGTGCGGTGCCATCTGCCTCACCAGCGTCTGATCAGATGGCTTCAGTGAAGGAAGCACGGGCGTCCTCAACCAAGAATGAAAAAGAAGAAATGAGAAGTGGGAAAAAAGAAAGAGACAGTCAGAGCGCCACAGCAGCCACAGTGCAGGAAACTGTCAAACCAGATCTGGTTAAGACGGATCAGTTGCCTCATGTCAGCACTGAACAAGAACAAAATCCTGCCTTACCTCAGACTCTAAGGGAGTCGCATAATAGTACTGGAAAGGAAGAAACTACTGGGTTACTTGGACCCTGTAGAAAATCTTCAAATACAGAGAGCCATGACACTGAAAGCCCAGATGAAGGCTCTGAGCAATCTCAGACACACAAATTGAAAGTATCTGAAAATGTAAATGAAATGGGTGTTAGATCTCAAGCTTCTTTTCCTCCTGGATGCAGTGTAGAGTCATACATAGACTTAACAGATGATATTGTTACTGAAACTTCATGTCTTGCAGTGAAATCCACTGCAGATAACAGGACTCGGGAAACTTCTACAGCTAACGCAGAACACAGTGATAAAAAGGAAGAACTCAAAAAGTGCTCTGATGCATTTATAGACTTAACAGAAGAGCCTTCCAATGAGACTGTAGCAGGTGAATGTGATCTTGAAACAAAATCCACTTCGAATACTGATGTAGGATGCCAGATAAGTATAGATGATAAAACTAGTAAAAAAAGGAAAAAGGAGGCTGTCGGAGAGAATTCCAACTCAAAAAGGCAACGAAAAGAAACTGAATCAGCGGCTGAAGGGGGCGATGGAAATGATGTGAAACCTGAAGAGGTAGATTCAGCACCCAAACGATGTTCCAGTAAGAAGAATGAGTTGCAGCAGAACAAAGACTCTTCTCCTTTGGCTTCATCTGTATCGTCACCTAGTCTGTATGCCAAAAACATCATTAAAAAGAAGGGAGAAGTAGTAGTTTCCTGGACAAGGTAATTTCTGGTTTGATCTATTTGATTGTTGTAGGGTTTTTTTTAAACTACGTGATATACTGAAAAGTGGGAAAAAAAGGATATTTAGCTGATGGCTGAAGTTATTCAGTAGCTCTACATCCGTCTATAAATAGTGGAGTGGGAGCCTCCTTCTATCTATGCAGGACGGCTTTATGAGACTGATGTCTTCTCTTAGAGTACCACTGAAAGGTGCCAAAGTTGGTTTTATCCTTTTTCTTATAACAGTTGTCCAGGGTAAAACAAATTTAAGAGGTGAACTGATTTCATGTAATCCTGTTAGCAGCCTTTGGAAGAGAACAATTTTTAGTCATTTCTTAGGTAGGTTAAATCAGATTTGCCTTAAAGAAGGTGGCTTCCATGCATCATAACTAACTCCATCACTTACCTAGATCTCCCAAAACAAGAGTATTTTTTGCTTTTGTTTTTAAGGCTTATATGCTAAGGTAACAAGACCTACTATATTGCACTGTCTGTAATTTTTAGTTCCCCTGCCATTTCCTTTCCTGTCCAAAATTTCCAGCCAGGCTTGGTAGGGGATGGAAGTCTTCGATGTTCCTACAAGGCCTGGAAGCATTGGTGACTGGGTAATGAGAGCAGCTAAAGATTTTCCCTGCTGGGAGAAGGCATGAGAGCAAACAGTTTTCTGTTTTGGGGGTCTACGCTGCTCAATCTGCAGAAATGTACTAGTCAACCACTCAGCCCATATATTCCAGTTAGTAGCATGTGAGTGACCAGTGAGGTGACTGTATGTGTCGAAGATACATGTAAAGTTATTGTGGTGTATTCTTATCCTTAAGAAACTATAGTTAGCAGGTTTTGCTACAACTTGATACAATCAACACTTTATAAAGGGGCTCCTAAAATTTTCAGGACAGACTTTTCTGAACTTTTCAGATATAAAGTAACCTTCTAGGTAGCATTTTAAAAGAAAATCAACTTCTTCATGGAAAAAAGACTGCAAAAGCTAACATGATTTTTGACATGCAAACCAGTGATATAGGAAGAGATTATTACAGTTTTCCTTATGAATATGACTAGGTTTTCTGTGTCACAGTCTTTGTCCATTTTTGAACTATGCCTAAAAAAAAAAGAAATTTATTTAAATAACCAGTCATTACATTTTTCTTTGAAGTGGAGGAAATTAAATATAATTTACTGGAATATGGCATGTTTCAACCAATGATACATAGTAGCTACTGTATAATGACTGTGTCTATATACGTTTTACATATACCTAAATTAATTAATGAGTCAAACAGCAAACCAGTGATACGCTTAAGAATAGACTCCTGGTCCTTTATTCTCATGTGAACAGTAGATGTGCTCTGAGTACGTTTGTTGTATTAGGCGGCTTACAGAAGTCAGAAACCTCTCTGTTTAATCTGTGAATGTCCGTGGGCCTCAGGTGAAAGCCACTGCCTAGCCAGGCAAACTCAGGCACGTCTGCCTAGAACTACTGGCCCCTGTTGAATTCGGGAGTTCTTTTCAATTCAAGTTTAAATGTCTGCTTTAAAAGCTTAAAACTCTTTTTGATGACTTTGGTTTTGGGCTAACCCTATTGTAATAATCCTGCCCTTCCTGATAGGGTAGCGTAATCTCCACTACCACTTGTTCGTACTGACTCTGTTACTCTGTGCTGGTAGAAGGGACGTTCCTCCATAAGTTCATTGCTGCTGTTTGAACTCATGTTCTGTAGTTTGGAAATACTCAGAGTTTTATATATGCCTGTACATATTTTTTCGTTTGTGTGCATGTACACATATATATGTATTAATATTTTAAAAATGCATTTTTGCTATAGAAATGATGACCGAGAAATTCTACTGGAATGTCAAAGAAAAGGACCATCAAGCAAAACCTTTGTTTCCTTAGCCACTAGGCTGAACAAAAGCCCAAATCAGGTAGGTGTGATCATTCTTACATTTGATAACAACTGTGTTGCTACGTTTATGATTGCAGTTGAACAAAAACCTTTGGAGATTTTCTGCTAATTTGGAGTTGTTTTTTCCTCATATCTTCTGTTGGGGAGTTCTTGAAAAAAGAACCTTAGATTCTCCCAGTTGTTACTTTTTAAAAATATGCATTATAGGGATATTATGGTCCAGGAATTCTTCAGTGCGTGTTTGATTGGTACCTTGAAACTGGTGTGTCCAATCATAAGCCAAGGACAACAGGATTGTTTCTATTGTTGGATCAGCACTGAGAGAAAGAAAGGTAATTTGAAGAGGCCCAAAGCCTTTGCACACATTTAATAAATTAGAAAAGGATTAAAATTGGAGCTGGAAAAAAAAAACAGGATTTTGCAGAAAGGACATTTTTGTGAAAATGTTTCCCTTTTTCTTTCACTTTTTAATTAAGAAACTTCAAAAGACACAGATGTCAAATTGATGTAGAACATTTCCAAAGGTGTCTTAAATTGCTATCTTAATCTCTATCCTGCAAATCTAAAAAGAGAGAAACACCCATTTGAGTAAGTTAGGAAATCCTGCGTGCTTGGGATTTGGCTTTTAGGATGTTGTGTTGTATGGTTACAGAGTCTTTGCGGGGTTTAGAACCTATTGGGGTGGATGGTTGGATAAAACAGAGCTGTCTGTGCATTTATGCCACTCTTCACAGTTAGCTCTTTGGTGGATGGTAGATATGCTATAGCAACATGCATATAGCGATAAGAAATACTACCTTAAAATTGAATGAGGTCACTATGTAAGCTGTAGCTATGCTCAACAAAAAGGTGTTTGACTCTCATCTACAGACCAGTTTTGTAAAATCCCTAGTAGGCAGATTACTCCATGATGAGCCATAAATACCTGAAGCAACAGTTGTACAAGAGAAAATAACCAATAAAGTGTACTTTTTGTGGAGTGCAAAATAAGCTTTTGTCCTTACATTTGAATCTTACTTACATTTATACCTGGCAAAATTCAAGTCTAATTGACTTGAAGCCTTCATTTTTTTCTTCCTTGTTGTAAGGAAGCCTGTGTTAAACCAGTAGATGGTTCTAGCTCTCTGTGATTAACCTGGAGGCTATTTCAGATGTCAAAGGTATAGAAGACTTCCTACATCCAATTAACCTGTTAATGGTGCTCCTAAAATCCTCCCCCTAAAATCTATTGAAAGCAAATAAAAAACAAAATAGTGGTCTTTTTTAAAAAACTGTATGCTGTCAGATCAGGCTGTCTTGGTAGGTATGGAAATCTGGGGCCTTAATGATGTGGGTTTTTTTGTCCTCCATTAGGTTTCAGAAAGATTCAAGCAATTAATGAAGCTGTTCAAGAAATCAAAGTGCAAGTAAACTTACCACCAAGTTGCTTCATGGTTACAGGGTTTAGCTGTTACCAGCAATGATGGACTACAACCACTGCATTCATATGGTGGGATTAGTGGGAGGTATCCAAGTCAGAATACTAAGTTTGGTAAATCTGATGCACTGTTAATTATTTACTTCCCTGTCCATGTTTCCTCTGAAGTGCTTTATCAGGATAGCACAGAGGGAACTTTACAAACAAACTGGCTAGGAAAGTAAGCGCACGTACAAATGGAGCAGTATCATTTCAAGGGGCTGACATCTCCTGTTGGTTAAATGCGTTCTAGAAGCAAAGACAAGGGCGTGCACTCAAGTGAAAATGGCAGCTCTTGCTTAACTCGTTGGAAGTACCGCATATGGTGATGTTGAACTATGATTTTAAGAAGTAAAAGTGCTTTGGAATCCAGTTGGTAGATAATCTGGGAAAATGACAAGTATGTCACCTTGGTAACCTTGAAACATATTTTAAGAAGTTAGGCCTTTTTGCTCTTAAATAAAGGTAGGGCAATGATAGCAGTAATCCCAAAAGCTGCTTATCTAGTAATTGGATTCTGATGGTAAGGAATAGGTGGTTCCTGCTTCTTTGTCAGTTGCTTATAGTGGATTTCAAGGAGAGAAGCTGGCACGGAGTGTAGGGTTTGTCTTAAACTTTAAGCACATTATCTAAGCCATTTCTTAATGACTCCAGTGTTCCACAGAGATGAATGAATTTCTCTTTGAGGGTGCCCATCTGTCGTCATTGACAATGGAGAAAATCTAAGCCAATTGCCTAGTCTGGACCCCTAACTTGCCGATTTTTGAAGTAAAATAAAATGAGTCCCAGCTTCTGTGAGAGCGTGAAGCCAGTCATTAATGCAGTGACCAGTTTTTCAGTTTCTTTTAAATTATGAAATTCCGTAATGAATATTCATTTACAAAGACCTGTCTTGCAGTTAAAACGTTTTGCAGTTCTGATGATATTTAAAAAGACTTAGTAATGAATTTTGAATAGTGGGGGCGGTCCGTGAAAAATGTATTGGAATTTTTTGTTTTGGTTTGGTTTTGGTTTGGAAAAGGCTAGTATGTTTTTCTGCTCCAAATTACATCTGGGAAAGGTACTTAAGCTAGGTCTTCAACATAATGAACATTCTGTTTTGTTAAAAAAAAAAAAAAGTTAAGTGATTTTCTTTTTAAAATTAGTTTAGAAACAGACCTTTACATTTTTATAAAATGTGATTTTATACTTACTAACCAGGAGAAAAACTTTTCTGTAAAAACAAGCAGTTTCAAAAGCTTGTCAGCTTGGCATGTTTTGACAGCAATTGTATCTATCTTTACAAATTGTTTAGTACATTAGAAATACATTATGTTCTATTTTAAAGAACTCTTATAACTGGTTCCAGTTTTACTAGTACATACTAAAAGTGTGTGTGTATATATATATGCATATACACACACACATCTCATATATATTGCTGCTTTATCCCAAATTTCTAAAAAGTTGGGGTTTTGGGTGTTTTTTTTTCTTCCCGCTAAGAAGCATTCCTGGAAGTTGCACAGGTTTTTGTATTATGGATTCATTGACGTTTGAGGTTTTATTCTTTATTGAGGATCAGAATTGTTGTAGTCTTTATTCAGTCAGAACATCTGCCAAGTTTAGTTAGACTTCATTTAAGAGCACCACCTAAGTGCATTGCCTTTCAACTTGGATTAAATTGGCTTTTTTTCAGAATCCAATGACCGCTTCTTCACTTTCAGCATAATGGTTTTTTGTTCCCTCCCCAGCTAATGGGACAGGCTTCTTATTTTAATAAACCATCAGATAATTTGTCAGTGATGTTGCCACTGACACCTTTGGAGTATTGTAAACGTGACCTATGGAATGGATTGTCATGCTGCCAAACAGTGGATCGTCCTCGTTTTACGCAGTGCTCTGGAAACTGTTATAAGGAATGACTTGAGTAGGTGATGATGTCAGCTCTGGCAGCCTTCATCTTAACGTGCTTGCTTCTAAAACGTTTGCTTTTGATGATCAAGTGTCATCTTCCATGCTACGCCAGCAGCACCTAGTGATTTCAGTGGGGGATTGGTATACCCACCCATGCTTGTTCTTAACAAACGTTTGTGACAATTGTTTACTTATTGGAGATTTAAATCTAACCGAGTCTGTTCTCAGAAGAGTCAGTTTGCAGAGTCGCGTTCATGTTTGTGGAAGAATCAGACTCTACTAAGAGTATTCTTTTAACCATATCCTTAGAGATTAAAACGTGCACAGTACTGAAGGCACTGAGGGAAGTAGCTTCTCTCCACTTAAGTGCTTCCTCTCTGTCTCGAAAAAGCAGGCAGTATTTTATAACGAAGTTGTTTATTCCTTGTCTTCTTATTTACTTTCTTATCTGTACAGGTGATGGGGGGGCGGGGTTTGACTATTTTGGTTCTGACTTGGATTCCTTTTTTGTAAATTATGAAACTTTTTTTAATGTTCTATTGTAAGTATGTGTACAGGTTCCTACACGGTCATGTAAAATATCTGATTGTGTATATATATAAATATATGTATAAAAATAGAGAGCTTTGTTTAGCCAAAGATGATTTTCTAACTATATAAAACTCCAGGTTTATTTTGTATAAACTAAATAGTTTGCTTACTGTAAGAGTAATGCAAAAAATAAAACTGTAAAATTCAGACACACATGTTCTTGCTGAACAAAGGTTGGCTTGGAGTGGTTTTGTACCGTTGTTTGTAATTTATTTCTCCAACAAGAATTTTGATACATATATGCAAAATGTACTGTATGTAAATCTACAGTCTTATTTGTGCAACCTCAGGTAAATGAAAACATTTTCTAGAACTGTTGGCTAATGGCTTGACAACTATAAATGCTGTGAAGCAGCATTAAAATTGACTTCTGTTAGTTTGTATAAATGAGTAGCTACGTTGATGTTCTGGCCAATAAACATGGAAGTAATCAGCTGCTGCTCTGATGCAATTACTGCTCCGAATACATACTGCTTATTTCTTAGTGGACATGACTGGATCAGAAATTGGACAATTTCACAAATCACAATTAGAACCTACAACTTTCCTCTTTGTTTCTAGAAACATTGGGTTAGTGTTGAGTGGAACATTACAGAGGAGAAAGACCTTTTTGTATCCAAGGCTTTTCATTGGAAGAGTATAGCTGGCAGCCCTTTTGAGAGTCTTACTCCAGTTTGCTATTGAGGAATAGGTCTGCTTCCATCCAACACACATATTTTTACAGGATGCAGTTTAAAAACTCTTAATGGACATGGGTATTGGAAAATACTCCAGAGTAGAAATTTAGAGAGCAAGGTTTATAGAGATGTGCATAATAGTGAAATCCTAGAGCATTGGGTACTGAATTTTGAGGGTTTCTCTCTAACGCGTAGTCTGTTGCCAGCTTACTGTCTACATATAATAGTTGACTGGACTGAAGGCATTTCTCTTACGTGTCAATCCAGCAACTCATAGCTATTTACAGTAAGTCTTTTCTCTAATTGTCTTCACTCTAAAACCAGAATAATCTTTAGCAATTTGTCTTTGTGAAGGGAGGCAGCAGTACTAAAGCATGCCAAGAAACAGGTTTAAGGATTTCTTAGAAGAATCTATGAAATCAATCAAGAAGCGTTTCAGGAGCAAACTTGGCTTTGGTATGAAGGATGGATAAAGTTTCAGTGGTGGCTGGCACGTCCTCTCCCATCAGAGTTTGAAAGTGCTGTGCTGTGCCACCAAAAGCAAACCCATCTGAGTCACCAGGGATAATACAGGGAATAAAATAAATAGAGAAATACTTTAACAGAAAGGAAGTTGCACAGCTCTTGTTAAACTAAAGAGGCCTATGGTTTGAATCTGCGAACTGGAACATAGCTGTCCACATTATTGAATTAATTAGTGTGGTCTTTGATAATTAGCCCAGTCCAAAACTGTGCAGCTATCCTTGACACAGCTTAGACAGCAGTGTGGAGCAGGGGCAGGTCTCAGTAGGCAGTCTGGATGTGGGCATCCTGGTATGGATATCCAAGGGTACAGCCGTGCCAGTGCTGAGGGCTGCAAAGACGTCCCTGGCCTGATTTATTTCAAATTGTAAAGCTAAGGTAGCCTTCATCTTCCTACAAAAGATAAATTGCCCCAGAAGGAGCGAGCCTAGTACCAGAAATGTTCGTCTGTAGTAAAATGGAAAAATCTGCAAGTTCAAGCGAGGTGACTTTTTTAATAAGCCAAGGGTTTTCTAACCAGTCAGGTTATGCTGTACATGGAGTGGTTTTGGCTAAAGGCGGGTAAAATCCTGCAGTCTGATCCTGGCATTTCAGTACGCCTGTACCTGATTTGCTTCAGCTGCAGCCTGTTGTCCAGCTCACTATTCCACATGCATTGGCTTCAGAGTTTTATGATGGGTTTGACGAGACAGCAGAAAGCATGTACCCTTTGAAGTGGTTTTGAGCCTGTAAACGTCAGCTGTTTTGAATGTCAGAAGAATTGTAATATATTAGTACAAGGAAATGCTCCTGTCTGTGTTATACAAAGATTACAATTAGTTCCCACATATATCCTTTTCTGGTTTTCAACTCTGTGACTCCCTGACATGAGAATATCAAAAGCTGCAATGCTATAAAAGGTGTATTTGGACCTAATATTTTGAGAACTTATTTTGTAATAGCTGCCACTTATGATTTAGGTGCTGTCACAGGCAAGACAGAGTAAACACCCCATACTGGATTTGGATACTGGGGTTTTATTGAAGAACCAACAAGATTAGAGCTTCTACCCTGCTTGGTTTTCTCCAACTCCTGCCCCAGCACCAGGTTCCCTGGGTCTCCACTTCCCAGCAGGGAGGTCGCTGCTGGTCTGGGAAGATCAGGCATGAAGTTGTGCTGGTTCGCGCTGTGCTGCTGCTCACCGTTACCCGTCTCAGGTGTCACTGGCAAAGGTCCCATCTCTCTGATCTCCAGAATATTCCCTGCCCCCCTGCCCAGCACCCCCCCCCACGCACACACACCCCCCACGCTGCCTGTTAGTGTTCACACAAAGCTGATTCCACCTATGGCAGATGCTTACAGCAAGAAAGTGTCCTCAGCCACCACAGGTGCTTGCTCATCTCCAGATGCAAAGGCCTACACCGCACTCCTGTTCTTATTCCCGATTCCTCCCACCACCCCCGTGCCCTGGCCCATACAATTAATTGTACGGTCCATTAACAAGCTTGCATGAGCAGTCCTTTAACAACACCAATTATTCTGCTGCTAAAGCAGAAACATGGCAAATTGTCCCTAAGCAGCCTACTGTCACCTCCCCTGTCCCCCCAAAAAACCAAAACCTTACCGCAGGTTGCTCCGAGGGCAGTGAGGTAGGGCAGCCCGGGCTTCTGGGGCTGTGACCTGCCGAGGGGGAGAAGAGCTGGGACAGGAATGTGCTGGGCCAAGAGCAAGCTGCTTCTGCAGTGAGCGACAAAGGATGAATAAATGGCAGGTGCTGCAGCTCTTGCCCAGTTCTCCAGTTTTCCGAGTGACCGGAGCTGAAGAGGATGCTCCTGAGAAACACCCGGGAGCTGTGGAAGCCGCTGGAGATGTCGGGTCAACACCACCTTCTGGTGAGGCAGCACAGGGCACCCAGGCCTGAGTCGAAGCTCTGAGACAACTGAAGCAGCAAGGTAAAGCCTTAGGGACTTCGTGACAGAATTTGGAAAGAAGAGGCATGAAAATAAAATGCCAATGACAGGTACATGAGAGTACGTGGGCTTGGGGCAGAGCGTGAGAGCATGTGGAAGAGAAAGGCCTGTGGAGGCCTGGGTGGTTTGGATCAATATTAACACGTCTCTCAGGGGTAGAAAGTGTAGCGCTACCGCCCCTAAAGCGTTTGTAACATATGTGTAAGCCATACATCTGCTGCATTAGACTGAGGCTAGAGCAAAGGTGCTGTAGCCACCTCATCTGCTGCAGGGCAAGGCTCTGAAGGCATATTTAAACAGGACTTTCAGGGAAACGCATACAGCTTGTGCGAGAGGGAGGGGTGCACTGGTACATAAATCTGAGATAATCCCAAGGAAGAGGTGGGGGCTAATGTCTTTTGAGAACTGGCCGCTGGTTAGTGGGAATACCTTTAGGGAGAAGAGGCTACAGTGGAAATGAGTCACGCACCTTGCAGGATGGAAGAAAAGGGCCAGAAGTTCTGGAGCAAGAGAGAAAAAAAGTGAGTATTTGGGATTTCCGTAAAATTTAGGCCTGGGCAGGACTAGGCAGCAGAAGCTCTCAGTATCAGAACCTCAGCTCTGGTGGCCCTGATTTCTCACAAAATCCCATTTTGGCAACTCGCCTTCCTTTTTTAGGCCTTGTCTCTCACAGATACCAATTCTGAATGGGCTTGGAGGTGACTCTTTAACCCAACTGAAGAAGGGTTACCATGCCGAAAGCCTGTGTTTCTAACTGAAGACTTGAGTCTCGGTTCCTGTGGCCTCCATTTTCAAAGACTCAGTCTAACACATCCTAAATTAACTCACCAGGCAACAGAGTATGAAATCGGACATGACCGATCGATTTTTGGGCATTGATTCAAAGCGAAACTAATGGAATGTAAAGAAAATGTAAGAATCTATTGTACTGTAAAGGGTGCCTATTTAGCCATTTTACAAAATAAAACTTAATTTGGGAGCTGGGTGGAGGCGTAACGTTTGAAGAACCGACTAAAACAAGGCAGAGGGACGTTGCAAGCTATTGCCATACAGATCCAGCCTTGAGGGAATGGCTTTGTTAGATGCCACTGACTAAAATAATTGCATGATAATTTTGTCTAGAGGCACCATCCTATCATCTGATGATTTTTAAACCGTGCACAGATAGTTTAGACTGAGTGATCTTGGCATCCAGCTACAAAGAACCGAGCAGTCCGCTCAGCGTACCACGTCTATGCTTTGGCTCTTGGAAAAAAAAAAAAGATGTCCTAGCACTGTTGAAGGAAGGACTCTGAGCTATAGCAATCAGCAGCGCTGCGTGCTCCTTCTGCAATGCTCTAAGATAGACTAACCAAGGGCTTTCTCCTAAGGTAAGCGGCAGAAAAATAATTCTTCCTAGGGCAGTACGGAGCAGGCAGGTCCCTGTCAGACTCAAAGCAATGTGAATTAAACCCAGGAGTATTTGCATCTTAGCATTTAACTTTTTCTGACAAGAAATTTAAGATTTAACTCTGCTTTTTCAAATCACAGCTGATGAAAACCTGGCATAAATGTAGTATAGAAGTGATTTGAATAGTGGCAAATGATCAAATGAACTTTAAAACAAAGAAGTAACAAAAACAAGAAATAAAGAAACTTCCTCCAAGACAAATGGTGGATTTCCATCTCGTTCTAACGGATTACATGCATGATTTTTTATTGTTTGAAATAACGATATAGAAATATTTGGATAGACACAGAAGTAGTTAGATGGTTTAATGAGAAATGTCTCAGGTATGTACTAACTATACTAAAAATGGTATATTCCTGGTATACTAGGCTAGTATACCAGAATAGCAGAATTTCTAGTCTACTAGTAGACTGGGAATAATGGTATCATCAATATTTGAGATTACTCTCTTATATTAAATTGAAATTACTCTGTTACACAGAACTCATATAAGACCAGGGAAGGGAAAGATGGAAAAATTGGGAGCACATTGCTATGACAAGGTTGTAAAGTAGTTTTGGCTGATTTCTTAGAAACTCCGGCTTTCATGGCTCTAGACTAACTTCTTTACTTTATAGACAACGTTCACCACGTCAATATTTATACTGTGGTTCTACCAGTGCAGATTTGAGGGAAAACGTCTTGGTAAATAAGCTCACTTAGAGAGTGAATTAGACAGCTCCTACAATTACTCTCCCCTGTTGGCTGCTATAAAGGAAAGGTGAGGATAAAGTTGTTTAAATACTGGTAGAAACAACTTAAGAAACAAACACATCTGTAGAGCCACAGGGGTATGTTTATACTCCTTTTCTTGTCCTCTCTTACCCAAATGGTTACATTCACTTTCTGTTCCAAAACGGGCAATGATAATTCCTACTGCTAGAGGAATGCGAGCATTTAATCTTTGGGATTAAAACGTCTCCTTTCCCTTTTACTCCTGCATTTATATTTTAGCATGTCCCTTGGGTTTTTTTGCAGAGTCTATCAATTTCAGTGAGGGATCAGCCATGTGCAAGGCAGCAAATATACCCTTAAGCTCCTTTGCTTAACTGTCATGTTGCTGTCATTCAGTCACCTTTCAAGGGAAGTGGCACAGAGCAATCAGCAAGTGCCACCCATTTGCACTTGGCCTCTTGAGTACTCTGGGTTTGGGAGCTTGTGCTATGTAAACCTCTGCTTCTCGCTTTACTGAAGGTGAACTATTATGTATCAGCACTTCCAAGCTTGGAAAAACAGGTTCAACATTGTTAGCTTGAGAGGTAACAATTTCCAGTAAAGGTTTCAACATATGAACATCTTTATACCCACCCAACCTATGACATTGCAACAGATTGATGTCTGCTCTGAATAAAATCCATATGAAGTCAAAAGAAAGATCCGACATTGTTCTTTAAAGATGAGGAAAACGCACTACAATAATTCTTGCTGACGTTTTTCTCATGTATCTTATTTCAATGGTATACATGGGAAGGAAGGAGTGGGGAAAGAAGATATTCCAGGCGCCTCACAGCACCTAAGAAATTGCTTGACTAGCTAGGTTTCCTCAACCCATTCCCTGTGTCAAAAGGGAAGTTTGTTGTGAAAATTCAAATTTGTGGAGAAAACCCAAATCCTAGAAATGTAATAATAAAGACTGTAGGATGCCTACGCAGAGAATGACTGCACTGTTGGTTACAACCGAAAATCTTTACTTGCAGTGTGGATAAATACAGCCTCCAAGAAGAATCATATTACATGGGATCACATCATAAACCATAACCAAGCTATATTGATAATGATTATATCACTCAGCTGTGCTATTAATTAAAATTGCTATCAATTAAAATTGCATAAGATTTTGGATACTGCAACCAGCCACTCTCAAAAAAGCTTAGAAATTGCACTTTACTAAAGGTTGTGGTTTAGTGGAATTTGGGAAGTTTTGAAAGTACAGTAGCATAAAAAATTTAAGTGTGAGCCCTAAGGTAGATATGACCCCAGTTGTTTTCAATGTTTTATTACCAGGTTAGCAGAAAAAATTCCAGGGACACAACACCAAATGTGCAGTGCTTCACAAATAAGCAGACAAATAACTTGCATTTCAATTCCCCAATTACCTTAAGCTCCTGAATAATTTCCAGAGAAGCGGCTTGGAAATCAAGCATCTGGCAGCAGAACGTAGATCAATTTGCTGGTGAATCAAAGCGCTCCTGGGAAAGAGGCAGTTAAAAGGATCATCTCACACTCACAGCTAAAAACCTCAAACCATTATGTAATTCCTGTTTTATTTATCTCATATGTTGAAATTTATAATTAAGACAAAGTCTTGGTGATTCAGTAATACTTTAAATGCATAAAATTGAAGATATTAATCCTAGAAGCACTCTTAGTTTATCAACATTATCCTAGAACTGAGACTATTTATACATGTACAGGTATGTGTAAATTAGCTATGTATTTGTAGTTTTAGGAATCCAAGTGAGAAACTTGTGGATTGTTACCCTGGTAGATGGGAAAATATTGGATGGATGGCACTAATAATGGTACTACCTACATTTTTCTGTCACAGTTATAGGATACTTCTCAAAACTTTATCAAATGAGTGAAAGCCATGAGCATTACATATTATGGCAAAACTATGGCAAAGCCACAGACAGTGGAACGGAGTGGGTGTAGAATTAAACTACAGTTGGATTTGCAAAGTGGGAAAAAATTGTCTTCTTTCCTAGTGGGAAGAAAATAGTGTAAAACTGTAGGCAGTTAAGAAGTACTGTGGGTTATAGCTGAAATCAATCTCTTAAGCTTAAAATAATCTCACATTTGCATCTTTCACCAGTAATCATGAAGTCTGCATTCATTTAAAGACCTAGTAAGTAGAAAATAATGATGAACTTCTAAGAGCTTTCCTGCTATCAGAAGAATGCATATGAAAGATTATTATTTTAAAAAAAATACTAAAAAGGGCCATTTCCAAAAGAAATCCAATATTGTATTAAAATAACATCATTTTTTGTATTTCAGATATGAACTTCTGACCATGGGGGACTGGAACCTGTTGGGCAGCATCCTTGAAGAAGTGCACATCCACTCCACCATAGTTGGCAAAATCTGGCTTACAATCCTGTTCATATTCCGGATGCTGGTGCTGGGAGTGGCTGCCGAAGATGTCTGGGACGATGAGCAGTCCGAGTTCATCTGCAACACGGAGCAACCTGGCTGCAGCAATATCTGTTATGACAAAGCCTTCCCCATCTCTTTGATCAGATACTGGGTACTGCAGATCATATTTGTCTCTTCTCCGTCGCTTGTTTACATGGGCCACGCGCTCTATAGATTAAGGGCTCTCGAGAAAGAGCGACAGAAGAGAAAAGCCCACCTGCGGGCTCAGCTAGAAGACCTGGAGCCCATGCCTGAGGAACACAGGAGAGTGGAGAGGGAGCTGCGTAAGCTGGAGGAACAGAAGAAAGTGAATAAGGCACCCCTGAGAGGGTCCCTGCTGCGCACCTATGTCCTACATATCCTGACCCGGTCGGTGGTCGAAGTGGGCTTTATGATAGGTCAGTATCTTTTATACGGGTTTCACATGTCCCCCCTTTACAAATGCACTCGGCCCCCATGCCCTAACACAGTGGATTGTTTTGTGTCCCGACCCACAGAGAAGACCGTCTTTATGGTTTTTATGAACAGCATCGCCGCGGTCTCCCTGTTCCTCAACATCCTAGAAATCGCCCACCTGGGCCTCAAGAAGATCCAGAAGAGCCTCTATGGGCGGCCGCGGCAGCCGGCGGGCCCCGCCGAGGAGGAGACCAGCCTCTACAACTCCAAGAAGAGCTCCGTGGTGCCGCCGGCCGGCCCGGCCAGCGACGCCTCCCCGCCGCGCCCCGCCGCCGCCCCGCCGCCCCACGCTCCCGCGCCCGCTCCCGCGGGCCCGCCGGGCTGCCAGCACCGCGGAGAGCTCCGCGGCGCCCAGCCGCCCCGCCGCCGGCACAGCGCCGTGCAGCACCACGGACAGCAGCCGCCGCCCTCCTCCAGCAGCGAGGAGGCGCCGCGGGCCGCGGCGGGCGGCGCCCCCGGGACGGCGGCGGCGGGGACGGCGGGGGCGGCGGGGGCGGCGGCCGCAGCCCGCCGGGTACCCCGCAAGCACAGCCGGGTGAGCATCTGCCGCGACCTGGAGGAGGAGCGCGGCGACTCCCCGGACAGCGGGCACTGCCCGGACACCCGCAAGTCCAGCTTCCTCTCCCGCGTCCTCACCGCCAGCCGGGCGGGCAGCGACAGCGAGAGCACCGCCTCCGGCGGCGGCTCCGGCCCCGGCCCCGGCCCCGGCTCCGGCTCCGGCTCCGGCTCGGAGGGGAAGCGCCGCGAGGAGGGCAGCCCGCCCAGCAGCCCGCCGCCGGCCGCCGCCATGGGACGCCGCGTGTCGATGGCAAGTACCGCCCCGCGGCCCCGGGGCAGCCCGCGGGAGGGGGCGGCTGGGGGTCCCGGGCAGGGTGGCCGCTCCCGGCTGCCTGTCCCGGCCCCGGGGAGGAGCGGGCGAGCCAGGGAGGCTTATGCAGGGCTTCCGACACCGCCCTACCGCCTCGCATCCTCCCAGATCAAGCCGAGCTCCCGCATGCTTGGTCCCCTTCTACCGTGAAAGTAAAAACACCACTAGGGAATATTCAGTCCTGAGGGTGTCTAAGTCCCTGAATCTCAGCTACTTTATACTCATTGCATCATCCCGATCGACTCGACGAGGACTGTCCCGGGGGAGACTTGTTCAGCTCCAGCCTGCTTGACGCTGTACGAGAGAGGAGTCTTGAGTGCATTGAGTTCAATGGCTCAACTTCTCTCAGCTTCAGGGGGTTTCTCCCAGGGGCGACCACCGAGTTGAATAATTGCTCAATGAATAAATCAAAAGATCTACATATAAACACCAAATAATTGCAATGCCAGAGCCGATGACTACAGCATTGCATTTTCAGCAGCTGTTCCTATGCTTTGGCCACACACTCTAGGCTTGCTTACAGTCAGTGTTGATAAGATGTAGTGCTTGCATTCAAGAACCAAGGAGGGTTTTTTTAAAGTAATTTGAATTCTGATTGCCCCAGATCATGGGATTTGTCCTCTGAAAGCAAAAAAAGCTCCTTTACAAATACTTGCAGGAGCAAGCCCTTAAATACCTTGTTATAGGTCATGTAATAAACAGAAGATTACTTCACACAATATTCAAAGTTATAGATTCTGTTTAATTTTTTCTCCCTCTTCCTAAAAATAAATACTTTTCCTAAATACAAAACAAACAAACAAACAACTTCAAATCTTTTGTGGTAAGAAGCAGAAGGCACTCTTACACATTGATCATCAAAAAACTGTTTGAGGGTTCCAGTTTTCATGGAGTTATAGTTTCTACAATATATAGTCAGCATAAGCCATGTTACATTGTTGCTTAGATGCAATTTAACCACTTTCCACTTCAGCGTTTTTAATACAGGGAGTTGGCCTGGAGTCGAATCTGTCGAGCTGATGGGTTTTGATACTCAGATGAGAAGGCTCTTTAAAAAGGTGAAGGGCAAAAAGGTATTAAGCAAGACAGAATTTCAGTAGCACCCTGTTGAGACTTCACAGAAGTTGCCTGGCAGCTTTTACTGTTTAGTGACGATGACACTATCCATCAGGGGAGATCTTGCAGAGGAATATAGTCAGTTTGCAAAGCAATGTCATTACTCTTGAAAGTAACACTCTTCTGACATGCTGCCTTTGGGGACCATTATGTATGGGACTGGTACTAGCATTTTAAAATATGACTTATATAGGTATACTGCCTGATGCTTCCTGTTTGCAGCACATGATATTTTAAAGTAAAGGTGCTTCTATATACAATTGAGTCAATATTTTGGCAAATGCACTTTACTACTGGCATTGCTACGGCATTTTATGAATACCAATTTCAATGCACAAATACGCTGATGCATCATAAAAATGTTGAATCTGGACATTAAAGCTTCTATATCCTTCTGGTCTGTACTTCCCAATTCCTAAATTCACTATTTAGTCTTGGTTGTCAAGGACACTCAGCATTGATTTGATTTATTTTAATTGAACTTCCAGAAGACAATCATCATGTATTAATGTTTAGATAAAAGAAAAATATGTAGGATTAGATTTATCTGTGTGACAGGAGGATTCAAAAATTAGTGATCCTATATATATATATATATATAAAAAAAGGAATTGTATTTAAAAATTCCAACTGAAGCACACAAAATCTGATTAACAATGACTTGCAACAGTAATGCAGAGAAAGGACAGACACTTTTTAACGTAACAATGAATGCACATGCACAAACATTTTCTAAACAGCCAAAATACAGTCTATTCTAACCTGGATCATACTAATCTAAGCCAGATAGCCAAATAGAGCAAAACCGTAGCGGAATTGACACTGTTCTTCAATTTTCTTTGATAACTTTCCCAATTTACCATCTTTACCTCCACCCTGGCTTGAATGTTTTCTTTTTCCCTTCATCCATATCATTCTACCAGAATTTGTCTGTAGCATTCTTTGCATTAGCTCAATGAGAGAGGAGTATCAACTCAATATTGAAAATATCACTTCCTATACCACAACCACCATTCTAGCAACCTCCAATCAAACACGTACCCACGCTCTGTGCTACGATAGCAGGACAACTGCAACAGCCCACAACCACCATAGCTTTCTTAGCTGAAAGAAAATCTCAGAGCTACACAAAATCTGACACTGCAAGAGTCTGCATACAAGTCAACTGCATCCTGTGAGTCATGACATTGAAAGCACCTAATAGATCTAATAGTACATCTATGGATGCTTGACTTTTAAGGCAGTGATGAGATTTTTTGAGCAATATTATCCATGCCATTTCCACACCAAACCTGAATCTCTAACAGATAAATAATTACGATTAAGGACAACAAAATGTTGTAAAATTTCTCTCTCATAATGTATTGCATCCTTTTGATCAAAACATGAAGACTAGGTGGTAGATAGTAGTTGGCCAGATCATGATCAAGTGATTCTTTCCAAGAACATAGAAAACTGCATCCCTCAAAGAGAACAGGAAATTCTTCTTAGGACTTCCTCTTTGGAGGAAAGGTTACTTTGGACCCTTAAGTCCTTCACTGAAAACCCTCATGAAACAGCTCAATAGGATATTGAATACAGAATGCACGTTCGGCATGAGGATTCCTCAACTTTTCAGACTTCAGTTCAAACCAGAGCAGCTATATATATAAAAGAATAAATGCCCTTCTCATTGGTAGGATTTGTACAGACCAACCATGTTTGGCCACAATGCAAACTAACAAGGCAATTTAAAACTTCCTCATCTGGAATTGGTGGAGGTGAAGAGCTATTTCTTCATTTCATGTTCAACCGTGGCATAAAAACTTGAAAAAATATTTACGCTCCAACTGTTTAGTTTTACACCTAAACCGCTCACTCTTCATACTCTGTTCAGTTTCTTGGTCATTGCATTGTCCAAAGTTATCCATTATTCAGACTGGGAAGCAAAAATGAGAGAGGCAGAAATCTTGAAAAACTTGTTAGGCTAAGGACTTCTCAGGAGACTCTGATCCATTGGGAAAAAATATCTCTTCCTTCAGCCACTGCTGGTCAAACTTTAGATGTATTAGGTTCTGAGGACAGACCACCAAAACTGGACCTTCATTACATCAGGGAAAGCATGCGGCGAAGCATAGGAGGACAGAGTTACTGCATGACATGAGGGTAATTTCCAACCAATTTCAGTCCACCTAAACACAATGACAAGAGCATTGTGAGGGAGCGGGTGAGCTAATCATCTCAACTCGATGGAGACCTGGGATAAATAACGTTAAGAAACTCTACATTGACAGGGGAATTCAGCATCTGTGTACAGCTGAAAACACGCTATCTGCAAGCTTCCAAAACCTTGGTACTGAGGAACGCAGTCAGCATGCTTTGAAGTGATAGCAAACAATTTGTTCACTTATAACTGGCTCCAAGCTAAACATTTCCAAGGCTCACTTAGAGGATACATCTCAGAGAATGTATGGTATCTTATCTTCTAAGAGATATCGTGGGTACACACATAGTTCTGCCCTAAGTTTTGCATCTCTCGCCACATTTTAACTTTTATGTAAGGGGAGATACAGCTATGGAGCAAAGGGGCACCTTCTCCATGATCCTTGGCTGCCAGCGTCCCTTAGGCAAGCTGGCCTTAAGTGGCTGCTTTTCACAGGTCACTCAGTGAAAAGAGTTGCACTGAATTTAGTATAACTAGAGTCAGAAATGACAACTGGGAGTTAGAGACATACAAAGGTGTGTAGGAATTATGCTGCTGTCAATAGGATTCTGCACATGAATGACATTATGAGAAAAAAAATAATTTGCACCAGTCAGGCCCTTGACTGGTGCATGATACATTTTAAAATCTGATAAAATTAATAGGCTGACGCAGTCAAAGGTCAGTATATAGTACAGATGCAATCTTTGCTCTCTTGAAAATAGGCAGGGCCAGAAATTACAGGGTATAATAGGCATCTAGCTCTTGGAGCATTGCACTAAGGGGTATTGTCTCACTGCTTAATGTGTGCAAGGCTGTGTGAAGCCATTGGGACTATCAAATTACTCTCTTTTTCTCCTGGGGGATATGAAAATAAGAGATTGAACAATTAAAGAGGGAGACAACTTTGCTTCCAAAGTCACTCTTTGCAACAATCAACCAGTCTTCCTCCTCGACCATTTTCTACAAACCAAAGGAACAATTGCAGAATGTCGGAAAGCTCAGCCAAGCATGGCCACAGCCTGGTGTTGCATCTTCAGAGTGTCACAGGGTCATCACAATTCAACAGCCGAAGACAAACATTTCTACAAAAGCTGGAGGCTGTGTGATATTTCATTGCTAGCTGCGTTTGAAGTCTTTTGCTAGCTGTGTCTCTCCCCACCTTTCTAAAGCAGACGACTGCAGTTGCATGCTACTTGAGCATGTCCAGCATCAGTTCTTTTCGGCCTATACATAATAGATTTCTAAAGAATCCTAAGATGTGATCTAAAACCTACAAGTTTTAATTTTGTTAACTGGGATTGGGAGTATTTACACTAGATTGGCAACTCTTCTCACAAAGGCACTATCTTTCAGCTGACTTGGAACTAGGTTATCACATTTGCACCTCAAGCCTAAACCTGCATTGAGAGAACTACTGTGCTAGTCCTCTTGCTAGAGTACCCAAGGATATACCAAGAAGATGGGGAGACTTGACATTATCTAATGGTCATGTTTCTTCCTTGAGCCAAGATAAGTTCCTGGAATCACAAAACAAAATTGGAAGTCATTAGAAGATTTATAATACTCTTAGCAATATTTTAGCTGAATTGCTCTCCTGGGAAACAAAAATTACTAGATCAAGATTTTCAGAAAGAATGAGGCATTTTAGGCACTCAACTTCAGATTCTTGTTTTTTCAAGAAGTGCTGAGTTTTCCTCACCCTCATGTCCATTCCTTATTATTTAGCCCACCCTCTCCTCCAGAAGAGCCCTGTGCTTTCAGAGTGCCTGCCATTTCTTTAAGTCTATATTTTTGGCTACAAAATAATCAATGTATCTTTAAAAGCAAGGCCCCCTCCTCATGGTGAGTGAGGGAGATAAAGCTGATAATGAAGCAGCTGGTAAAGCTGATACTCTCAGCTCATAGAATTGGACTGAGATAGGGCTGCTGATTTTATTCATTTGCAAAAAAGAAAGTCTCTGGGGCTGAAATCCTGGCTCTGCCAAAGTTGGGGAAATTTTACGATTCACTGGTCCTGTTTCCCTCACTGCATTGCTTTTTTATTCGGCTGTGCTGTTCAATTCTTTTTCTACTTCCCAATTCTCCATTCAGCTTTAAGCCTTTTACCCAGTGGGAAAATACTCTGTGGCGAGCAGGATATGAAAGAGAGAGCTGCTATTCAGCCTGAATGCTTGCAGTCTTCTCCAGAACAAGGCATGTTTACTCACCCTTTCAACAACACTCGAGGAATAAATATCCACCCATTTAACTAGCTGCTCACCCGCTCTTGCTCCTGGGGCTGGGAACGGTTTGATAAGAGTGAATGTACATTGAAATAACAAACCTAGTAACTGTGGAGGAGTTATTTAGACAGCTGAGCTCCACCAGGAAAATTTACAGGTGGGGTAAGGGACTGGTAAAACTCTGTGTTCCTCTAGGTTGTTTGAGAATCCTTAAAGGTATTCACATTTACACCTGCTGGTAACTACTGCTGGTTTTGTACAGTTTTTCTATGCAAACACCTCTTTTAAAAAAAAAAATTAAATTCCACAGCAGTTGTATTTTATTCTGCTCTGGAGCACTCAGGACAAGCTTATGGTGACGACAGACAGTGTACCACTTATCCTGCAAAAGCTACTTGGTCAACCAAAGGTAATCATTGACCAGTTGCACAAACACAGATCAGCAGCAGTTGACAACTAATGAACCCCTCTGAGGATTTGTGCAGCAACAAATGGATAAGATGGATTTTAGAAAGTGGAACTGGCCTAACTGAGTCCATCTTTATATAGTTTTAAAGCAATCAAAAAATATACAAAACCCCTTAACATGTAAAGCAAGGCCTCTAGGATGGGTCCACTGATTTCAAGCAAGTTACTTCAGGGATTAATGTGTTTATTTTGGTTTAAAAACAAGGTGTTCCCCCTCTCCCCACCCTCCCCTCAGCACTGAACAAAGCCCTACAAGGTAAGTATGTTGTCAGCTAAACACCAGATTCCCACCTTCCCAACTATGTATGTGTTGAAGCCTGGGTTAATTATTATGACACCATTTCTTTTTCTCCTTTAAGCCAATTCAGCTTCATCCTTTCTTTCTCTTGTTATTTTTCAGAGCATGCTCCTAGAACTATCATCTATCATGAAAAAGTAATGACACTCCAAGGAGAAGAAATAAACTAAGGGATTGAGCACAAACCACCTTCAGCAGAGAGATAAAAAACAGATTATCTGTTGCTGTGCTCCCCTCTCCCGCCGCTATAATGCTAAATTCATAATACAGTTTAAGAAAGCAAACACTTTTGTTTTATTCCTCCACTTTACACCAACCCCGACAGCACCCTACTCTGATTGCTGGTGTTAATGGGTAGCTCGCTCCACAACTCAAGATTTTTTTGACGTGGGCTGAGCCAGATCTGGTCAGCGTGTGCTGCCGCTGCAGAAATAGCCTCGTGTCTTTGGGAGAACATTTTGGGATGTACAACTTGTTGTGCATGCTAGTAGTGTTCATACCAGAAACCAGCCTGATCCATAGACCTTCAAGGCAGTGGAAGGCTCAAGAGACCTACAGGAAAGGGTGAGTTTGATTTGAAAGTAACCTGGAAGGCTACGTGGCCTCTATCTCCCTGGCTGCTTCAGCAGCCAATGAATAAAAGATGGAAGAATCACTCAAGGAATCTGAAGGGACAGAGAATTTAACAGAGATGAAAACCCAGCTGAAGAATATGCTGCTGCTCATCTGCCTGTGCTAATGCAGTCCTCAAGCTCTGATAGAGACTTTCCATGCTAATGCAGCCTCCTTGTAGCTAATACTTCTGGCTTCAAATTTTAAACTAAGTAAAATCGGGCAATTTATTTTAAGTGCAAAATATCTATGCTTTTCTTCAGTTTGCTGTTCAAGAAGATCTGCAAAGTATCACCTCAGGGTCATGAAAATCTTATTCCCTTCACGATCTCATTATTTCATATAGAGGAATTGAAGGACAAGCAAAGCCAAAAAGAGCTCATTTTCAGTTTGCTAGGATGGATTTGCTCTGGAGAGTTGGATTTCTGGGTTGTATGTGGCCCGAGAAAGCAGTCCTTCCACTTGTGTATCTGGAAAATAAAGCACTTTCCTCTGACTGTCCCTGACCCTGTTTCTGGCCAGCTGCTTTTGGCTGCTTTTATTTGTAAAGCTTATCATAGCTCGCATTTGCTATCACCTCAACGGCAAGCGATGCTTGGAACAAGCTCGTTTGCTATGCCAATTTCCCTAGGCGCAAAAATCCTCTATGACTTGAAAACTCTAAAGCAAGGCTAGCAGAAAGCAGGACAGCAGGAAAAAAAGAGTCAAGCATAAAGATTGCTTGAGGTTACAGTGGTTTTGCTCTAGTGCCTATGATTTACATTCATATTCTGCCTCACTACAAACTCATTGACAGTTTGCCTGTGTATTTGTTTAGTATTTTAAGGCAAAAAAAAGAAATACTTAAGATGGTGGCCATTAAGTACCAGCAACAACTGATCAGGGATGGAGAAACAGCTTTGCTAAAGTACATTCTCTACTGCCAGGCTATGTGTAGATGCGGTGGATGCTACATCTTCTGACAGATTTGAGGGGGTGGGAAACTTTCTTCATATGTGCTGAACAGGAAGAGTCAGAAAACTGGGGAACTCTGGAACACGTCTGATTTTCTTCCATGAGAATTTTAAGATTGAAAAATCACAGGCAACTTTCACTGTTGCAGTTTGCATCCCTAAGGATGGTGTCCCAGGGCACGCGATCTAGGGCTTCCTCTCTGGTGACAAAAAAGCCTGGGGACCTCCCTCTAGCAGCTTGTCCTCCTCCCCGCTCCCCACCGCAGCATCCCAGCAAGTGTGTGGACCAGGGTAGGACAACTGGTCTTGCGCCTCCCCCCTTCCCAGGTCTCCTGCTGCCAAGCTGTTGAGCAGGCTCTCAGGTTGCCTCCAAGCCAAGGAGAGAGGTGGCTGCCATGCGTTTGGGAGTCCCAGAGAGCAAACGCCCCCTGCGAGACCCCGCGCCCTGCTTGTGGTAATAGCACCTAAGGCTGTTATAATTTCTTCTTTCCTTTCTGGATCTTCTGCAAGTGATGCTAACGGTCCATGGCACAAGTTCCTCCTCCAGAAAGGAACACTACTGTTTTTGGGTTACACACAGAGATTTTCAGCCATATTTTGTTTCTATAGAATCCTCTCTCAATTTCTCTCAGGTTTTCTGTAAAGGGGAAACAAACCCCAACCTCTCCCCTCGCCTCCCAGCACAAACACTGACACTTTAGAAGACCAAAACAAAGACTTAGCAGAATTGCCTTAAGTCAAGCACTGGGGAATGGGTATAGATACAGCTTATTTGATCTTCCAAAACAACTTATTTCACCTTTGCAATGAAATACCCTCGGCTGTTCCTGCAGCAGATCAAAGATAATTGGATCCCTGGATCAAAGACGACTAGTAAATTAGCAATGGGATCACGGGAGTGGGGGTCTCTCCATCAGTCCAGAGATTCACCAGGCAGTATCATCAACCACACGCAACCCACCCTCCCGAATCTCACCTACAACCCGCGCGTTAACCGAGCACTGCAACATCAATTTCAGAGTCAAGATGAGTTGATTTACAATACATAATGATATGTCTTTATTTCATCAACAGAAATGGTGTCTAGACAAAATTCAGTTAACACTAGCAATTCAAATGAATGAAAAGGGTCGGGTGTTTTTTTTTCATTTTTGTTTTTTGCACAATACTGTATTTACAATGAGTAAATGACATTTTAAATTCATTAGTTCATAGCAATGCTTTCTTCCAAAAAGGTAAAAATTCTTAGTAACAGAGAGTAAGCATCAACAGCCACCTCATTTATTTATACAATAAAAATCACAAGAAACCACAGTCACCTAGAAAAAAAAATAAAGACAAGCTTAAGAACTAGTACAATAAAATGATGCATTGAATTAAGTTACATTAATCGCATAGAATTTGTGTAAAAAGTATGTAGAAAAAACACCTGATGTAACCTGTTACAGTCATTGACCAGTTATGAGAGGTACAGAGGGTTATACAGGTAGATATGTGTGAAAACTGTCCATACTGTTTGACCTGGGGAGGAAGAGAAGAGGGGTTGCACCCCCTTGCATACACTGATATAAACCCTGTTTTGAATATGGCCTCTGAAGTTTGTAAGGCATATATAAGAGGTGCACTTGTAACCAACTGGTTCTGGAACAAACTCTTAGGGCATCCCCACCCTTGAAATCAAAGGTGATGCTTGGAACTACGCGTAAACAACCACGCACCGAATATCACCAAAGTGTTTAGTATCATTCCTGCCGGTCTGCGGGATCCAGATAGCTTCAGGCAGAGCAAACGTACTGGTGAGAACAGGGCTGGAACCACGCACGTTTCTCTCGGGTACATCACACATGCAGGGCAACGCCGGCCCGGGCAGGGGATCCCAGCCACAGCCCCCGGCGTGGGGTAGCCGCTCCCTCCTCTGCCCACGTCCCGGAGGGGGGGGTCCTCCATCGCAGGGGCGAGCCCGGCCGGCAATTGCAGCCCCCGCTCGGCTCCCTCCAAAACGGAGGGGTCGTTTGGGTTCGTAGCCTGGGACCGTCTCTGCTTCTAAGCAATCAATGAAATCAAACACTGCCAGTTGCCATTTCTATTTTAGGATGCTAGTTTCTTTCTGCATGCCCTTAATTAGCCAAAAGGGACAACAGTGGCACTGCCTGAACCACACAGTGACTTTCACTTACGGAAAGGGCTCTGCGCACAGTCACTAAAATTCGTACAAGAACAGGCGCCATCTACCTGGCTTTTTAGCAGGTGTTTGGTTGGGGTAATGACCTTATAAAAAAGTATTTTTAGCATTCCTTCCTGCCAAAAAGCGGTTTTATTTGCTAAAATGGCAACGTTATCTGTGTAATACCTTAAAATGCATACCAATATTTGACTTCGATATAAATAATACCCATCTTGGTGGAGTGTAGGAAAATACTGTACACTTAGTCTTTGCAAGTAATGCCATTAAAACTTTGAGAGTAAAGGGAATAATTATTCTACAGACCACCAACAAGAGATCTTTTAAATATACACACAGTATTTGAACATATGCATATACACATATATTGTATTCTACAGCATCAGATCTGATGCCTGAGTCATGAAATACTCCAGGGAGTATTATAAATATACATATATGTATTATAAACAGGAAAATACACAAACACACACTCTGACTAGAATTATAGATGTATGTATACATACATACATACACATTATAGATGTGGATGCAAAATTAACTTGGACTGTGTTGGCAGAGACAAAACTGAAACGAAGTCAAAATCTGTTGAGAAAATTTCTAGCAGGAAAGAGAGCATAAGTTCTTTATGTTAATAGTTTTAGTTTCACCTCACTTCCGATAAAAATAAACCGCTCCATACTTAGCAGATCCCCTCCTTATGCAAGGCCATCAGCCCCGCTGCTCACACTGAGCTAAACCTTCTCTAGGCAGCCCTAAAATAGAGACTTTTAAAATGCTGCAGCCATGGGCTACAACATTCACCCGGAGGCACCTCCAAACGCATCTCAGATCAGGAAAAAAAGGTGAAAGCAGTGTTCCTCGTTGCAATGGTAGAGGACATGAAGTGGAGCACAATGTGAGCTTGTGGAAACCTGGCAAACGTTCACTTTGTCTCACTGCAAAATTCACTACCGATCTTCTATTCCGCAAACCCACCCTCTCTCTCTCTTCACCACCACAGCAGTGGATTAGAGGACCCAAGTGAGGATGTGGTGTTGATTCTGGAATTGCAACGCTTCACCGTGCTTTCTCCTAGTGGATCAGATTTATTACAGGATTATAGTGATTCCAGCATGCAGATTTGTTTTATTTATTAGGCAATCAGAAAGTTACATGTTAAAAAATCTAACTATATATCTAGGCATTTTAACTTCTATTTAAGCGCTCTTTAGAATACAGACTTGACGAAGTGTTGGACTCCAGATTAACGACCACGCTATCAGCATTAATCATTTCTCTGGCAGCAGTTAATCCATTTAGCAAAGTTACATATCTAGTTCCCACTCTCCTTTTTAAAGAGAAGTAGCAGTTAGCATACTAATCACTGTGGCTTGCCTTTGCAGCACATTTTACTTCCTTGGGAAAAAAAATAATACAAGGATTAGATCCAAAAATATAGTGCATCTTAAAAGCAGCATATACCCTTAGAAAGACATTTAATAAATTACTTGTACAATATATAAAATAATAGTTTTATACTGCAGCATCAAACTCTGACGCCTGAGTCATCACGTTAGGAAGTCTGCGATATAAATACTGGGATCTCCTGATAACACAGCCAACATTTTTGCTTTTGTTTTCCTTGTTTTCTGTTTTGTTTTCTCTCTCTTGGGTTTTTTTTTTTTTCCTTTTTTTCCACTACTTTTTTGTTCCAGAATCAGCTTGCAATGAGCTTTAATTGTGTTCAAGGCACCCCCAGAGAACGCAGAGAAACAAACACATTATATAGTGTAGTACTCACCTGACAAAGCATAACAAGCCTAAATGAAATGAGGTTTCCTGGCGATACAAGTATAGCAACGGCAAAGGAAAAGGAGGACTAGATACAGACTGGACAGAGCTTCAAGGTCTCGCACGCCCACGAGAGCGGTGCAGTGCCCAGCGGGGAGATGGGGGGCTCACCACGCCATTCCCAAGCAACGCCCGACAGGACCGATGCTGCACGTGTCCTCTATGACAAAAGCAAAGAGATTCTTACTTAAGAACATGGTGACCACTGGCCAAACTCTTAAAATTCATAAATGCTGCAGTCGGTTGTTGTTTTTTTTCTTTCCAATGGTATTCTTGTGGTCAGTTGTTTTGACCTCATGAGACAAGAACAGTTGGGTATGTCAACTGGTGTCCAGATCTGAAACTAATTCTCCCAATGTCTTCCTTTAACGTTAGCCCAGTGACCGCTTTGAGAGCCGCATGGTTCAGAATAGCAAAAAAAACTCAAAACAAAATAGAAACAAAAAACCACCACCACCACCACCAAAAAACCCCCACTGAAAAGCCGTGATACCTGTAAATATAGGAAGCAATGACACAAAATCAGCCACTTCTAATGGGAAAGAATGAAATCAAACATCCAGAAAAGCTTGCAGGGGAGGGAAAGAGAGAGAGAGGAGAGAAAGGTTGAGGAAGAGACACTTATTTGAGCAGTGGTTTTAAACATCAGTTCCCAAGGTAGAGGAAATCAAGAGACCCAGCACCAGTATGAAGCCAGGTCAAACCTAAGAGCTGCAGCGCAATGGGTTGTGTGGGTGGGTTTTTTAAACCGTTGGAATGAGGTCAAGAGTACCAGTTGCACATGAGTTGTTAGTAGAGTAAATCTTCATGTCAGGAAGCAAGTTAAAACTTGGTTTTATACTCATAAAACATTCTATCTATTCATATATATAGGAGGTCACTTAAAAATAAAAAAGGCAACAGAAAACCATCTTTAAAATACTGTGTCAGTTGACCCTTCCCTCCCGCGCACCCCCAGCCCCCCCAAGTAGCTATGACTCTATAATGTGATTCACATTTAGTTTTAAATTCTAGCTTTCACCATGGTCTCATAGAAACAAAACTTCTCTGCGAAGCACAGAACTGCTTTGCAACGTCAACGAATTCAAAAGAAAAATCACCCCAACGCCCCCCACTCCGCGCCAGAGAGCTTCTCAGTCAGTTACCTGCAAAAGATGGCTGGAAGGGGGTTCAGATATTTTTAGGTTAAGCTCTTTTAAAAAGAAAGGACAACTCCTCCCCCTTTTTCAACTGTGTGAACTAGGAGTTTATGGCATTTGTATATTTCTGAACATTTAAAGGTAAGTATTTTGTACAGTAATGATTAATACTTAAACATAAATATTCTCCTACATTATATACTAGTTCTTCTTTGTACATGCGGGGAAAAAAAGTATTTTCAACAAACATGGCACATGCTATATGCATTTCCTCCTCGGTAGCTTGGCTACAATAGTTTGGGTCAAGAGGATAAAAGCAAGACTTTGTGGCGAGTGGGCGACGGTCCGTGAGCACAGTCTGAAGATGGAAGAAGTGGAGAGAGGGAGCTGATTCCTCCTCCGGGGTCAAGATGCTGATCTACTGAGTGCCTCAAAAAAACACCAGCGCACACCTCTAGTGTAAACGTTAGCGCAGAAGACCACATTATCACCTAGTGCTTCTGAGAAGCTGCTTCCCCAGACTTTTTTTTTTTTTTTTTAAATAGGTGTGAACAGCTGGTCATTTTTTTTCAGCGAGAACAAACAATATCAGCCAGTAAAGCACATGACAGTTGTTGTCGATAAAGCCACGCAACCTGGCACATGTAGAGCAAAGAACCACAAAATAAAAACTCAGTACACTTAGAATAATAATAATAATAATAATAATAATAATTAAAAAAGCATTAGGAGGATGTTTTTCTGTCTACACTGTACATACAGATGTTATGCTTGGAAAGCTGCTGTCTCACACAGTCATAACATGAGTCAACATTGCTTAAGATACAAATCCAATACAGTTACAACTAAGCCAATTCACTGAGTAGTCTCCTTCGAGACAGCGCCCTTCTAGCTGCGGTTTGTGCTGAGGGCAATGCTGCAGGACGAGAGGATCCTGGAACACATGAATTTGGTGGGCAAGCGACCGAATCGGGTGTTGGCAGATGTATGTTTTGCTCTTAGAGGATACAGTGCTAACTTGACTTCTGTAAGGAAACCAAAGTCAACAACTAGGGATCTGGTCCTGCAACTCTGCCCACCCAGGCAGGATCACGGACTCCACCAGACCCACCTCTGCAGCTCGGGTCTGGTGGGGAAAACAGGTAACGTCTGAGGACAGCTGAGGTGAGGCTCTGGGGACTAGCCGGAGCAGCAGTTGCTTCCATGAGCAAAGGATGCAGAGCGGGGCTGGAGAAAAAGCCCCCCCCCCAAGTGTATTGATGTGATCTCCGTTTGCTTTACTTCGTGGAACGTATGATGAACTGATCCAGTTGTCAAATACTTTTTTCTCTAAAGAGTGAAATATACTTTCCCCTATAAGAATCCAAAAGCATCATTAACAGCACTTAAACTCAGTTTGTGAAACAGAAAGAAGTCTGAATATAAAAATAATTCAAGCAGATTCTCTTTACAAATTGTATAGTGAATTCAGTATTTGGCAAGACCGTTTTTACTACATAATGAGCTCCTGAGTGTTTGTCTATTAGCTAAAACTTTTCTATTTTCTTTAAGCCATAAAGCAAAGAAAACCATATACTCAAGTTACGCTGAAGTCACGACTTCATTTATGAAAAGAGGTTTGACCAGAAACTCAGTGCAAGTGGCAAAGTTGACCATTACTGTACAGTATCTGCAAGAAAATAAAATAACTCCACATTGCTCAAGTGGCACGAAATGGCTGTGCCAAAAAAATTGTCTATAATAAAATCTCAAATAAGTTTCCAACATTAAAATTTTATAAATAAGTACAAATCGAATGATATTGCTGAACTGCGAACCGAGAAAAAAAAATTATCGTGTAACAAGTTACCAAACTAGTTCTAGCATCGAAGACAAAAAGGAATGTTGGAACTTGTTTATACAATAGAAATGAAAGCTTCCAGTTTGTAGGATGAGAAAAATTGAGGCATGCAGGGACTTTTGCATATGGATATATATATTTTATATATATTATATATAATATGTACAGTTTAGCTATAAAACTTTGATGTGTAAAGAAGCTGTCTTCAATGAAAAATTGAACATTCAGAGGAAATTCCTGAGTTAGGGTTTTGTGACATGGGCCACTGAGAAAAAAGCTGCGGTTGGGTCCTCAGAGGTGTTATGTCCATCCCTGTTAAGATTGAAATCAACATACAAAAACAGACAGTGTTGCCACTGCTTCGTTCCCTGCCTGAGCAAGGGATAGCACCATTGTGAAGAGAACTCCTGCTTGTAGAGAGGAGGGAATACTTAAAAACAGTATTGCTGCTAAGACCACTGTAGTGTGCACCAAATACGTTCTTCTAGACAACAAATGAACACTGCCACTGGCTGACTGAAGAACACCTGACCAGGTGTAACGTTAAGTTTACAAGTCACTAGGTGTAATCTTTCCTAGGTTGTTCATCTGTTGTACATTTATCAGTCATTTCCTGACAGAAGTCTACCGTGACCGTTTGGCTGCTCTGCTCTGGCGGAAGCTCTCTCTCGGGGTAAGTACCTGTGTCGGCTCCATCCAACCCCCCGCTGGCCGAACAATTTTCCGAGATGTTGTTGGGCAGCCAGGGCGCTCCCAGTTGCACCGAGCCTTGCTCCGAGCAGCACTGCATGCTTTCCCCGACGCACTGGGAGGTCACCAGGCTCTGCTCCACGCCAGCTGGGGAGGGGCTGATGGTGGTGGCTGGCTGTAGATCCATGGGTCTGAGAACGGGGCAGTATCGGTGGAGAGCTTGGATCTGTTCCGGGCTCTGCATGTCTCTACACACTTCTTGGGAAAGACAGGAGAAGTTGTCTAACAATTCTCCCATGCTTGCTTTCAGCTGGTTCCTTTCTGAGAGCAATTTCTCTTTCTCACACACCTGGAAAAGAAAGAAGGCATCTTAGGTTGAGGAAGGGCCATCTGCTGGCTGCACGCTCCGGGCACGTGAGCAGGGGTACCCAAGAAGAACACCAACACGTCACAGTTATTTTTATACGGGCAGAGGAAAAGTCACAAAGACATCAGGTATTTGATCACCATGAGGTCTGTGTGGACTGCAGTTTGGGAAGCATCTGGAGAAAAACATTTGAGTTGAAACAGGATAGAGTCACAAGTTATTCCCAGGAGACTGTTAGTTCTCTTTATAGACTAAGGCTGCTTGATGGATGATACAGAAAAACTCCAAAAGAAACAATTTGATGGAGAAAAGCCATTGCCCATCTAAACAGCAAGAAAACAGGGTTTAGTTCCTGAAGTGAGCTGCAGAAGTTCAGTTCACCCTCTAACTGCCGGGTCGGTCGGTCAGGCTGAGTGCACCCGCTTTGGCCCGTGTGCCAGCTGAACCCCTGTTACCACTGAGAGGTGTGTTATTCAGAGGAGAGGATCCGCGTGTGTGCTCTGTGGCCTGCACCATGGCTCATTTTCTAATGTCCTGGTGCTTAATGGTTTCGGTTGACCTAATCAAGATATTTTTATGAAGACGTATGTGAAAACCCTGAAGGTTGGTGGGCTTCTTAACACTCAGTACAACAAGCTCAATGTCATTTCCCCTTTCTTCTGCTCAGGCTCTGCCTCCTGTGCTCCCAAATGTCCTCCCCTACCAACATCTAGCTCGAGTACTTTCAGAGCTTCACTGTGTCGGCAGGCTGCTCTAGGAGGTGCCAGGTGAGAGGTGGGACAGTACCGGTGACGAGGAAGACCGAGAGAGTCTGGTGGGACTTATTTTTTCGTGCAGGATTCAAAAACTGGGAAAAGGAGCTCAGGTTACCAACAAAGCACCGGTAAGGTGCCCAGCCCTAGCTAGCGCAGGGTGCTGGGTGATGTGCTGTGGTGGGAGTCATCTCCAGCTTAGACCTCACGTGGCCAGCAAGCCCTCCGCTCAGGAGGCAGACTGGGGGGGCTAGGCACAGACCCAGACCCAGCCTGGGGTTACAGGTCTAAAAACCGGTGTTGACTCAGTGCAGACTGGGATGGTCCTGCTGCATCACTTTCCGTCCCAGGAAAGCGGGCACACAGCTCGAGGGAGTAGATGAGATTTTGTAGAGTATCAGAGCTATTTCCAGAACTGAGCTGGCCCTGAAAGCAGCACAGCTGTGTACCTCACCTAGTAACACTGCTAAACCCAAGCTGCCTCGGCATCTGAGGCGTGAAAACTTCACAACTCAGATAATCCAACTATGGGTGGTTGTTGACAGCTGATAATATTGCCCTGGGTACGAAGCCCGCACTGGAAGCATACAGCTGCGCGAATGAGAAAGAGAGCAGTGCACATGAAAAGAACCAACTGCTAAAATATTGATAAATCTATCAAGAAAGCATAAAAATAATAAAAAAATAAACAGATGCTCAAGTACATCTTGAGATAATGAATTATGGAAGAGAATATGCTGTGAGTTTGCAAGGAAAAAAGGGAATGTGAGTGGGTAGACGGATGAGTGAGGGAAAGCAGGCAAAAAAAAAATTACCTATCAAACTCAGAAGAGACGACCATTTCACTCACTGTCTGCTGTGAAACCATCTGTGTCAAGAAGATGGGTGACTCACAGGAAGTAAGTGCAGGGGGGGAAGGGGGTCTTTCATAAAAAAGACTCAGCCAAGTGAAAAACCCTTAAACCCTAGTACCATTACATAACTCAGGAGACTGGAAATTACTGGTCACGAAGTGGATGGAAGATGACAAGGGAATTTCCAATGATCATGTACTGTGTGAAGTCAACTGGAGTTTCACCGCTGGTTCTCCTAAAAGTAAGATCTTGAAGCAGACTACCTGCTTGGACAGCATGCAGTCCAAGGGGGGAGGGCAGGAGTGCTTGAGGGGCAAAGTTAAAGTTGCATGAGTTTAATTTTGCAGCTTTATACTCTTGCAAACCTTGTGACTGTCTTTTTTACGAATGTCCTTTTTCAGAACGATGCACCACATCTCATAGGATCATAGAATTGTTCAGGTTGGAAAAGACCTTTAAGATCATCAAGTCCAACTGCTAACTTAGCATTGCCAAATCCACCACTAAACCTCGTCCCTAAGCACCACATCTACACGTCTTTTAAATACTTCCAGGGATGGTGACTCAACCACTTCCCTGGGCAGCCTGTTCCAAGGCTTGACAACCCTTTCGGTGAAGAATTTTTTCCTAATGTCCAACCTAAACCTCCCTTGGCGCAACCTGAGGCCATCTCCTCCCGTCCTATCGCTAGTTACTTGGGAGAAGAGACCAACACCCACCTCACTACAACCTCCTTTCAAGTAGTCGTAGAGAGCGATAAGGTCTCCCCTCAGCCTCCTCTTCTCCAGACTAAACAGTCCCAGTTCCCTCAGCTGCTCCTCATAGGACTTGTTCTCCAGACCCTTCACCAGCTTCGTTGCTCTTCTTTGGACACGTTCCAGCACCTCAATGTCCTTCTTGTAGTGAGGGGCCCAAAACTGAACACAGTATTCGAGGTGCGGCCTCACCAGTGCCAAGTACAGGGGCACGAGCACTTCCCTACTGTTGGCCACACTATTTCTGATACAGGCCAGGATGCTATTGGCCTTCTTGGCCACCTGAGCACACTGCCGGCTCATGTTCAGCCGGCTGTCAACCAGCACCCCCAGGCCCTTTTCCTCTGGGCAGCTTTCCAGCCACTCTTCCCCAAGCCTGTAGCGTTGCATGGGGTTGTTGCGGCCCAAGTGCAGGACCTGACACTTGGCCTTGTTGAACCTCATACAGTTGGCCTCGGTCCATCGATCCAGCCTGTCCAGGTCCCTCTGCAGAGCTTTCCTACCCCCAACACTCCCACCCAACTTGGTGTCGTCTGCAAACTTACTGAGGGAGCACTCAATCCCCTCGTCCAGATCGTTGATAAAGAAATTAAAGAGAACTGGCCCCAATACTGAGCCCTGGGAAACACCATTTTTGACCAGCCACCAACTGGATTTAACTCCATTCACCACAACTCTTTGGGCCCGGACAGCCAGTCAGTTTTTTACCCAGCGAAGAGTACACCCGTCCAAGCCATTAGCAGCCAGTTTCTCCAGGAGAATGCTGTGGGAAACGGTGTCAAAGGCTTTACTAAAGTCTAGGTAGACAACATCCACAGCCTTTCCCTCATCCACTAAGTGGGTCAGCTTGCCATAGAAGGAGATCAGGTTAGTCAAGCAGGACCTGCCTTTCATAAACCCATGCTGACAGGGCCTGATAACCTGGTTGTCCTGTAAGTGCCACATGATGGCACTCAAGATGATCTTCTCCATAACTTTCCCCAGCACCGACGTCAGACTGATAAGCCTGTAGTTTCCCAGGTCCTCCTTGCGGCCCTTCTTGTAGATGGGCGTCACATTTGCTAACCTCCAGTCAACTGGGACCTCTCCGGTTAGCCAGGACTGCTGGTAAAGGATTGAAAGTGGCTTGGTGAGCACTTCTGCCAGCTCCCTCAGTACCCTTGGGTGGATCCCACCCAGCCCCATAGACTTGTACGTGTCTAAGTGGTGTAGCAGGTCGCTAACCATTTCCCCTTGGATTATGGGGGCTTCATTCTGCTCCCAATCCCTGTTTTCCAGTTCAGGGGGCTGGGTACCCCGAGAACAACTGGTCTTACTGTTAAAGACTGAGGCAAAGAAGGCATTAAGTACCTCAGCCTTTTCCTCATCCTTTGTCACTATGTTTCCCCCCTGCATCCGATAAAGGATGGAGATTCTTCTCAGTCCTCCTTTTGTTGCTGATGTATTTACGGAAACATTTTTTATTGTCTTTTACGGCAGTAGCCAGATTAAGTTCTATTTGGGCTTTGGCCCTTTTAATTTTCTCCCTGCATAACCTCACGACATCCTTGTAGTCCTCCCAAGCTGCATGCCCCTTCTGCCAAAGGTCATAAACTCTCCTTTTCTTCCTGAGTTCCAGCCAAAGCTCTCTGTTCAGCCAGGCCGGTCTTCTTCCCCCCATCTCGTCTTTTGGCACATGGGGACAGCCTGCTCCTGCACCTTTAAGATCTCTTTCTTGAAGAATGTCCAGCCTTCCTGGAATCCTTTGCCCATCAGGAGACTGCCTCCCAAGGGATTCTGTCAACCAGGCTCCTAAACAGGCCAAGGTCTGCCCTCCGGAAGTCCAAGGTGGCAGTTCTGCTGACCCCCCTCCTTACTTCTCCGAGAATCGAAAACTCTCTCATTTTATGATCACTATGCCCAACACAGCCTCCAACCATCCCATCACCCACAAGTCCTTCTCTGTTCACAAACAACAGGTCCAGTGGGGCACCTTCCCTAGTTGGTTCACTCACTACGTATCGCTGCATACTCAAGTCCAGCTTGCTAAATAGAAACTTCACCATTTCTTTTGAAGAATCCTGCACCTCAAAGGGTTTTTGATTCCTGATATTCAGCAGGGATCAGGCCCACAAGGTCACGCATATGCCTTTCATTCATTTCCCTGAGATGTGTGCGTGTGTGTGCTGGGGAGAGAAGGGGACTTAAAAATTTATTTTGTCTATACACAGTTGATTATGTTAGACAATAAGGGTAGTGTCATAGGATTCCATAAAGCCAATGAACCGAAATTAATTTTCGAGTGAAGGCTACAGGTATCAAGCTGAACCCCCCCTTGCTGCTAGTCCAGCCCTTAGAGTGCTGCCCCTGGGGCTCTGCTCTGGAGAACGAGAGACATGTACTCCTCCCCATCATCAGCTCAGTGTAGAGGGACAGGCATGTGCAGCCAAGACCAGACCTGCTTCTCCTGACAACCTGGACAAGGAGCCCCTCTTTCACCCTGCAGGACCTCTGACTCACCCCGCACGCACTGTGGATTATGCTTGGTGCAGGAAGCAGTTGCTCACTATTTTGTTTATCTTTGATGTTTTGTTTGTTTTGCATCAGTGGAGCACTACTCTGAACAATTCATTTCTTTTTTTTTTTCCCCAGGGCTTCAGCAGCACAGCATCTGAAGGCTTCGCAAGCCTTGATGACTTAAGCCTCCCAACCAGCTTGTGGGGTCAGCGTCACCTCCCTGTTACAGACGGGAAGCAGACAGGCACAGGCAGTAAGTGAGTAACCCAAAGTCATGCGGTTTTCTCCCATTTGTGAGGTGATGGTAACTCAGCTTCTTCCAACAGATCCCTGCCTCTTTCACACTACATTTGCTACAGCTTGCACAGAGAATCAAGCACAACGAAGCCTACACTAAAGGCCACTTTCAACACGCAACCTGTTATGACAAGAACAAGAAGTTCCCCAGACCCACCAAGTTCAACCTACAACTGAGCATGTTTTAAATGTGCACATAGACATTTAAATCAAAGACTCCAAATAACCTTTAAATTTAATGGAAGCTGGGTACATAGAGATCTCAGTAAGGAAATCAACTTCAGCTCCTTTTGTTTTATCTGTGTGAATGAATTAATTTATCACGCAAACCCTTGGATATTCAAAAGCTGGATTTAATGCTGGACTCCTAAATCTATGCTGCGTAATGTAATTAAACTGTCCAGCCCTGCATGCTGCACACCCACACTTCTCATAACACCTGAACCGGGGCGATCACATTATTTTCAACGTTTCAGACTTTTAAACAGATGAGGAAGTGCTAACCCATTTTGAAGTTCCAGTGTTGCATTTCTCCCGCTGAGTGACACCCTGTAGACATGTCTTCCCCCATGACCCTTGTCCCAAGCCTTTTTTTCATTGTGTACCAACTTGCTTTCTCAATGGGCAAGGGATGGCAGGGGAAGAGGAGCAGGCCCCTCAGACCATGGGGGCACTGTCACAAAGGAGGGGACTTTTTTCAGATCAGGTGCCTATAGCTAAGATGTCTACATCTGACATGGCTCTCCAGGTGATCTTGTTTAGTGATGGAGAGGAACAGGCACTTCTGGGCTGTATGTCACCTCCTCTGCTGCAGGATGAGACAGGTAAGACTTGGCAGGTATCTACTTCTCTTCATGGACTACAAAGGAAACCAGGACAACTAGCTCCAGCACTAGTTGCGTCTATATTGTAGACATCTGTGTTTAGCCACCCAAACCACACCTGAGGTGTCCATACCATGACTGAAAGAGAGAGGAATTTTCTGAGCAACCATTTAGCCTTGCTCCAGTCACCTCACTCCCTTAGATTAAAATGTGGTAGCACTGTCCACTGACACCTTGGCACACAGGAGACCTGTCCCCAGACGTGCTCTGGCCAGTGAGCAGGGCATGCTTTGCTGTCCTCTCCGCAGCAGACTACTGCCAGAGACACATGTCAAGGAGGGTTGGGGCAAATCAACAGTTGCCATCTGAACCCAGTGCACGGGATGTGAAGACCAGTGCACTGTGGAGCGGGAACAGGCCTTTTGTGTTAGACGGTCCCTGAATCATGTCGGGGTTTCAGTCCACAGCACACCATGAGCGTTAGAGGGAATAAGACAGCAGGAGCAAGGAGGAACATACCCTTGCCATCTCACTGACCTACACCAAGGGGTGCCCACTTGTCTGGATATGCACATTCCTGGCTTTTCACTTCCCTTGCCATTTCTGCCATTTGCTCAGTGAATGAAAGAGCTGAAGAAAAGGCATAGCGAGCTGAAACATCCTGAAAACACTGAGCTGCCTTCTAGCACACCAAAGAGAAAGAAAATTTCTACGTAGAGATGAAGCTGGCCCTGCCACACCACTGTTCGGACCAGACAACCTCTGAAGATCTCTTCATACCTACCTCTTTTGAGCACTCCACGAATCCTTGACCAACAGATTGTTATGGTAGTTAGGCATGGAAATGGGGCTCGGATGAGGAAACGCCTTTGCACTGTACGTACTGGGGTTAACTTAAACTGCAAGAAGGGAGCTGTGATACAGGCCTCCCTCCTCTTCCAACTCACTCAACAATCTGCTCTTGAGATATCAAAATAGAGAGATATCTAAGCCTCATTCCACTGGAATTTTGTGTTTTCCGTATATATTATATACCCACACACACTAATATATTTTTGTATATTAAATTTTCATACTAGTGGCTCCACTTACTTATGTACAAACTGACTGAATCCACTGACCTCTGGACAGGAATTGCTGTCAGTGCCCTGCAAGCTGCGGCGCGAGGGCGAGCGGGGCCGCGGCGAGAGCACACAACTCACCAACTTGCGGATTTCACATTCTAGGTTCTGAATACAGTCCAGTTTCCTCTTGCGGCAGCGCTGAGCTGCAATTCGGTTCTTGCTGCGCCGGCGGACGTCGTGGATGAACTCGAGCTGCTCTGAGGTTAGCTTGTGCATCTTTATCATCATCTGGAAATCATTCCTTGGAAGATCTGTGATTTGATCAACAGGAAAAGGAAGTTTCACCTAAAACAAACAAATACAAGACAAGAGCAGAGAGTCATATTTTGCTTGCTGAATGCAAGCCGAACAACAGTGAGCGGAAGGACGATTACCTATGCTGCCACTCCCTAAATAAACAACACACCAAATTTTACATTGAGCAAGTTTTTAACACTCCCTTGTGGCACATTGTGGAGGCCCAGCTGGTAAGAATCAGATTGTAATTGTACTGAAATCAGCAATATAGATGAATCCCAGGTAAAAATTTCGTCTTTCTAAAAAGCTCTAATAACAGATCTCCTTGCATTAAAAGAAGGCTCCGTCCACTAAGAGACATGGCCTTCTGGAAACAGTGAAGTACCTCGCTGCTATTAATCTCAAACTAGATTCAAGGAACGGGCTATTACCGCAGCAGGAAACCTGTCTCTGCATGGCCTGCAGGACTGAAAGTTTGATTAGGTGTGAGGTTAAAAATGCAACCTGACACCTCAAGTGGATGAAAAATACCATATTGCAATTAGGAAAGATGGCCTAATCAGCATTTCAACTGAGCAGTACACCATATAAGAAGAAAGGGTCATAGCAGTGTGATGCAACATATCCTACCCTGCTAAAATATATGCGTTTTGAAATAAACCAATATTTGCTGACATTCTAACATTTTTGTAGATTGAAGAGCACCCAAGTTGCATTTATCGAAAAAAAAACCCCAAACAGTCTAAAGCCTCAGTTACTTGCAGTAAACCATTTTTCGTTCACGAACTGCCATCCCGTTTTGACCGTAGACCATGCGACAGTAGCTCCAGGTTCTGACTTCAGGAATTCCATCCACCTCTCCAACTCCTATCGATTATGCATTAAAGCAAAGCAAAACACAAAACTCCTGACAGCTTGGAGCCACGAACACACGCTGTCTCAAAACCTGGAGAATGGTGGGTGTGCTCAAAGACTTCTGTTAGCTCTTTTCCCCCAAACCCATCAGTTTGCTCAAATCAAAGTGAGCACCTCTCCCTACAAACCTTGCTTCACTTGTAGCTTGAGACAGATAACATGACTATCAAAAAAATAACATTCCTCAGTGGACTGCTGTGTTTGGAGGTCAAATAAGAATCAGTTGACAAAGCTGAAGGAGATGACGACTAACTCGACTGACCCCCTTTCTTTTTTTGAGTTATACCCACATTGCCCAAAAGATGGCAGTAAATATTTACATTTCCGTCCCCATTTGGTACAATCCAACCTCTCGAACAAGGAGACTATTCTGCATGCAGGCTACCAAAGAAGATACGACTCAAGTTGTTCCAGCCAAGCAAAAGATATGGGTTGAAAAGGTTCCTTTGATATTTAAAACATGGTTATCGTCTTCAAACAGTGCACTTTAATTATTTGGAGATAAAGAAAATAACAGCACAGATTAGAAGTAAGTTCTTTTCATTGGTTTGTTTATGCAGAACAGTTTGATGAGGACACATGTACACAAACACACAGCGGTGGCCTCTGGCACTGACAGTCACGGACCCTCATCAGGCACCCGGACCTGCCAATAACCAGCTCCTCGCCTTGTTTATGAGCTTGCGTTTTCTTGTCCTCTTCTATCATTGCTCTGCACATCTCCAAGCCTGGGCCACGTGAAATTCCGTGCAAACACCGACCGCATCCTTTCAGATGGTTTCATGCCCTGAACATTGCCCCTCTGCTCCATGTATCCAGGCACCACTTCGTAACACGCTACTTGACAGGTCAATTTAAACGAGCAAGAAACACCAAACACTGCCCCAATCCCCCCAGATTTCTGCTTGTACACACAAAGGCTGACCTTAGGCACGGTGATGTGGACTACCTTGTTTACAGACTGCTAACTAATGACATGAAACCTGTTTGATTTCCCCTCCCTAGCCTTTGGACGGTCAACACAAACTCAGTGTCACCCGCTTTTCTCTCAAGCTTCAGCCAGGGTCTGAAAATGAAAACAGCCTGTGCTTTCCTCTGAAAGACACCACAGTTTCACTGCAAAAACAGTCCTTTCACATTCCTAGTTTTTCCTTATTTTCTTAAGTCCAAAGCGGAAAGTGATGTTAACTTTATTTCTCCCTCCCTCTCCCTTTCAAAACATATTTACTTGCAAGGAGGAGATGTGCTTGCAGCTGGAACGAGAATGAAAGGGAAGCAACTTAAATCTGTCAGGTAGAAGTCGCTGAAGGGAAATGGGAAAATAAATCGAAACAGATTCATAAAAAAAAATAACGGATTGAAAATAAAACCATCTATACAGCAGGCCAGAGACTGCTATCAGTAAACCCAGCATAATCCCACTCCTGTCATAGGCAGCACTGCGCAGGATTAAAAACGTGAAAGGGAGAGTGGAAGTGAGTCAGACTCATTTCCTTCACCATTCACACATTTTTATTGCCTGTCTCCCTCTCCGCAATTAGCTGTCAACTGAAAAAAAAAACCACCAAGCCTTTAGCAGGGACACAGTGAATAACTGTGCCGGGGTATTGCTGCAGCGAGAGGCTAACGGTGTTTTACACCGGCACAGGGCAAGACTCTCAGCTGGTATTTATCACAACAGAGCGGTAAGTCAATTTGCAAGAGCCGACGACTGTGCCATGGGTGGGATTCATCTGACCCACTTAGAGCCGACTGAAATGACGGGTTGGGACTAGCTAGTGTCCAGGTCCCTGCTGTTGGCATCGAGGACAGAGAAGCCTTCGGATGGCAATGCATCCCGCATGGCTTCTCCTTCCTCCTGGCTGCAGAAGGAGCGGACATGAGACTCAGAAAAGATGCTGCATCTTACAGTATCTAAGGTAGGTGAGAGAAACCTTACCTGAGGTGTCTGAAAAAGGACAGCCAATCTTTTCTAAGATGTGTAAGAAAAACCCAGGAAGTATGTTTTCTCGTAAACTTTTCTTTTTAATAACTGTGAATTTTATACAGGAAATGACTGTGTACTCTTTGGTTCGGACTATTTCAAATTAAAAATATAAGCGGGTTCCCTACTCCTTCCAGGAGTTACTCCAGCCAGAGCTAACCTCACAGAGCTCTAAAATCTTCCTTATCAGCGCAATTACTCTTTCCCTGCATTCTTACACCAACAGCAGAAGCTCTGTTTCCACCACACAACAAATTAACCGGCACCTTCTGCCACTGCTGCAGCCTCTATTGCCCCCTACTCTGGCTGATGCACCCCGAGAGGACAGCCAACCCACCCTGGTGAAAAAGACGACTTGTTTATGATTTTGCGGCATTTTCCCCCCCTGTATTAGCATTAGGATGCCAGTGTAAACGTCATTGCTTTGAGTGGCTAAGTAACAGCAGCGATCTAGACAAACAGGGACAGCCATTGACTCAGCACATGAAAGGCCCATCTATAACCAATTAATTCCTTCAAGCTTCACTAGTTAGTGCCAGCTTGGATCACATGCCTGTTACCGCTGTGCCGCTCACGTACTCTACTACTTACTGCTGCTGCTCTCCCCCTTCTCTTTTTCTTTGGAATAAAGGAAAGGACCAAGGCCCCGTATTCACTCACATTAAAATATAAATGTCAAGTGTTGGGAATTTCCTTATCTCATGAGTAACATTAGCCTTTTCACTCTTTCTTTATATCTAAATTTCAACATCATCTTCCCTGAGCTGCCAAGTGCTAGTAAAGACAACGAACTTCCCAAGTCTGGCTTAACATCACAGTAACTAAAACGATTCATACACTATCCATAAGCAAAAGTAATCATTATGTATTGGGCATGGGAGGGTGGAACTCAAGGTGCCAACTTGACCTTTATAAATGGTTCAAAAACTCGGTCAGTTGCTCCAGAGTTGTAAGAAATACAACTGTTGCCTTAATGCCCTTAAATTGAAAGCCAGAGTTATTGAAAGCCTCTGACACTTAAAATTGCCCAGCCCTTGGAAAGCTCTCAGGACCCACCCAAGCAGTCTAGCACAGGGGCTGAATCATATCAATGCTTTTTTTACGTAGAAAGGAGTAATTTGCTTTACACAGAAGAGCCCAACACATTAATGCTCTTTTTCCTAGTATCTTCCTTAGGATGCAAGTCTGTCTTCCACAAAACGCTCAGGAAGAAATTCATCCCAGGACAGGAATTGAGGTGTGTCCACCTGTGTTCGGGGCTCGATTGCCTACACACTATTGCAGGCACCGCTTGTGGTCCCACAGGATAGGGAGCTACCTGATTTCACTTGGATGGAGGCTATCTAAGAAGCACAAAGCTGATGGGCCACACTTTGTGTAAGAGAGAGGACAGACAGGATGCACTCACTCATTTCCTCACCCCGCTGTCTATTGGCATAGGTAAAGCCTTCAAATCACCTCTTCTTTTCAGGTGTCAACCACATCAAGATGGCAGAGGACTGCAAGAGGAGAACGGCGAGCCCAGGCAGCTAAGATCTACCATTGTGTCAACAAACCAGGTCTGAAATGGGCTTGATCAGCAGGTCCCACTGCAAACAGCCTGTCCTATCTGCCACAACACAACTGATGGCCATGTAGTTGCCGGGGGTCAACTCCAGCCTCACCTCCTAAGGGCCATGAGAAATGTTTGGGTCAGCAAATGCTGCCTGAGAGGGCACTGCTGTGCACTCAGCGGAGGCAGCCTGGGTAACCTTTTGATTTGCCACCTGCCTCAGAGAACTTGGGGAAGGAGCTAGTCCCATGGCTGAGGGCTTTAACCCAACAATCAGGAGATGTGGATGGAGTTCTCATCCTTTAGCCCATGACTTGGACTTGTATTCAGATCATACACTGCTGGTGCTTAAAATACTGGGCTGACCTCTTCCCGTTCACTGCTTGCAGTGTCCCCGGCTTCCAGCCCTACACAGGGTATGACAATACAATACTCCTGCCCATTAACAGGCTTTTCTGAGAACAGGGACAGCACAAAAACCCCAAAAGAAGCCGTAGGTGTATTTGAGAAGGGCAGATCAGGCAGTGAAATGAGGGGTTACAAAGTGCAGTATTTCTCTGAAAAATCTGCTTTTGCAGAAAAAATTCAAGAACTGGAAAGAGTCCTTCAAGAGCTCCCGCAAGGGCTTCAGCTCAGGGCATAACAGAATTGATTGAGGCTGCAATGAAATAATACAGTGTTTAAAAGGACTTTCCTGAAATTTCAAGCTTGTAATGGAAAACTCTCACTGTTGTTGTAATCCAGTAATTCTCTGCTACCAGCATGGATGCCACTCCTACTGAAGAGAGGGAAGAAGACAAAACTGCCATGAAGTTTATCTTGCAAGACCGATATTTGACAAGACTCCATTTAACCAGATGTTGCCAAACACAATTCCCAGTGCTCTGCTGATGCCGCCAAGGATCCTGGTCAGGAGAATATCCAGCAGATAAGAAATTTATAAACCTAGTAAGATCAGGAAAGCTGGAGTGACCAATCACCAAATTCTGGGGAGGAACTACAAACAAAAGCAAGTTAACACCTTAACATGCATTTTCCTTTTTTATCCTTCTTTCTACGTAACACTCTTCACTGAGTAGAAACATTAAGCAGTGAAGGAGACTCAGCTTAGGTAACTCAGCACAGCTCCAGCAGATTCCTGGTAGGGCAGCTTTGGTTTACCCCCTTTTACTGGGGCTCTGACTTTGCTAAGCATCAGCAGACGAACAGAGAAAGGGTGGCTGCCTGTCACTTAACATGGAGGGTTTTGGACTCTCACTGAAGGTTATTTGCCTACAACATCCTCAATGGTCCAACTGCATTAGCTCTACCTTTACGAAAATTTCTTTTGAAAAGTGAGTCACTAACCCAGGCGGGAAATTCTTTTGAAATATAAATGAAAGACACATTGAATGCAATTCTCTAGATAGTAATAGTTCTGGGAAAACTCCACCTCTTACCTCCTCCTACCCTTGTTTATTCTTTTCCTATGAAAACTCACTCATCAGATTAGACTGAGCTGAGACTTCTTTTTAACTGGTTTAGCAGTACAATATTTTTTACAAGTTTTCTAGCAGAGAAAACTTCCTAGATACTTGCTGAAGAAAATGAGTATCAAGAAAAGTAGGTAGTGCTGAAGTTTCTGTTCCTAAGTAGGTTAACAGATTGACAGACTACTTCCTTCTCAACAATTCATTATTTCAGGGCTTATTGTTTTGTTGTTGCTATTTTAAGCAGGATTGTCAGAACCTGCCTGCAAGCACCAAGCGTAAGTCTTCTCTCTAGTATTATATCCCAATAATTGATTTTTAACAACCTGTGGAGGCCTGAGGGAGCTGGGTTAGAAGCTGGAAAAGAGCAACACAAACTGTTAAATGTTTCTATAAAGTCCCAGCAGATCAAGTAATGGCCCCGTTCCTGCAACTCCGTAACATAGGGATACCCCACACTGCTCTTGCTGCTTCTATCACGAAGCCTTAAAAAAGGGAAATCTCAGATGATTCTGGGTGGCTCCCTTAACAGGAAGGAAAACAAAAGGCAAAGACATCCCGGAGAGGATTTACCAGCAGAGTTATGGGGACCGCCACCTCCTCTGACACTCGCACCCCTGTATGGGACAGGGAGCCCAGCCACAGAGCAGGGTCACCTTCACCCACACGGCACTCACGCTGAGCCCTAGCACGGAACAACTTGGGCATGTGCTCCTGAATGGCATCCGTCTGCAGGAAAGCAGAGTGCCCGAAAAAAGCAGAGAGAAGAAACCTTTCACCTACTTCTCACACAATCAATACACCGGTTTTGTGACATTAATTCTGGCACTGACAGAACTCCAGGGCCCAAATCAAGACCACAAGGTCCAAATTCCAGGGCAACTGAGCAGCCCTGTGAGATAACCAAGGGTCAGAGTCCATCAGGCTTATTCCCATCAGGCCGTCCCACCGAAACGAAAGCCCACCCGCAGCAGAAGAGCGGCTGCTCTCCGGAGGGGCGAGCGCCTGTGTGTCGCCCCATGCTATCTTATCAGGTGCTTTTTGAAGAGAAGCCAGCAAACACTGTGTGATCTGATATGACAGGGGGCAAGGGACCCGTCTGGGAAGTCGTCAGGACAGCAAGGGCAAACTGACAATTTTGGGAATAGAGAAAGATTCCCATGCAGCTTAAGGGGAGGTGAAGGACAGAAAGCAGTTCATTTCAGACTGCTGTGAGTCTCTCCTGCTGTTTTAATGGCAGCCAAACTGCTGAAAGTAGGTAGAGCAACTTATACAAGAACTTCCTGCTGCCATTAGGTATTTTCTACTGCCTGGTTTAACATATCCTTCACTGAGGTTTCCACAGCAGCGGATCTTGCAGGATTGCAGGATACACACCCCAAGCCGCTGTATAAATACAACATTGTTTAATGAGGTTGCAGTGTCCTTTCTTGTACTGGTAATAACCTTTACAAATTCATTTTTCAGACAAAATCTGTACCGAAGCACTGGTGTGATCTGTTTACCCTTTGCTTGCTCAGGATAGTGCAGTGCAACTTCACAGAGCATTAATTTCCTCGCCACATTTTTAATGCCTAGCAGTCATAATCAAAATGCCCTGCAAGGAGGAAAAAAAAAAAAAAAGCCTCATCAGCAGTCCCAGGGAGAAAACTTGCTCAGCACGGTGCAGAAAATCTTCCCAGGAGGAAACCAGCAGCAAAACTAGGAGGGGAGCAAACCCTTCCTAGCTCTGCCCCAGAGCCAGACACGTCTGCCTGCCAGTGGCACGCCGAGATGGCCTCCCATACCTGACCCACTTGCTCCTCTCGTGAACGTCCCCTCCTCTCATCCATGCTCTCCTGCACACATTTGCACACTTTTTTCAGGAAACCACCAACGATTCCCTATACCTTTCTCATTTGACTCTTTCAGGCTCATTTCTGCTGCAGCATCTCTACACAATTAGCCAATTATGACAGCTAATTAATCATCAAACCCCAAAAGGCTAACCTCCTGCCCTCTTCACTGCCTCACGCGGTGCATTAGCCCTTGCTGAGCAAGCAGCACACATAGGTGGAAATCTGACGCTCCCCTCAGTCCCACTCCCTGCTCCCTTCTGCCCCTCATAAAGGCAGAACTTCATCGAGTAACCTTGGTATTGCCAAGCAGAGTGGTTCTGCTGTAGGGCTTCCCGAATGAGGTCCTACGCACAGTATCCCAGGCAGCCTTCCAAGGAGACTCCTCTCCCTTCTGCATTGTCCCCAGCTCAGGACATGGAGACAAACAAGAACCGTCCTCTCAAAACCACAGGTACAGCATGACAGGGCTTAGGACACCAGAGGCGGCCCAGGCTCTTCAGCTCTTCCTTAGAGCTAAGCAGAAAACCACTCAACTAAAGGAATCATCCATGTTTGTCTGGAAGGTATCTTCCAGAGCCTGGGATGTAGCTGGAACAAGGATTGAGGGATAAAATAAAGTTCACTCTTTTTATCCCTAGCGTACAACTAAGCCCAGCTGGTTCTGTCCTGGGCGCTCACAGCACATGAACCCCCCAAACTCGCACTCGCTGCTCCCTGTGCTGAAGCCCAAGCTCCCAGTGGAGCATTTCAGCATTACTAGAGAAGCCAGACACGTGATTTCGCACAGACGCTCTCCAGGTCATGCAGTTTCCTAATGAAACTCTATGAAATAAACATCCAGTCTTTTTTCAGTTTCTGGGCTCCACAAAGCTTCTTCATTTATGTCTTCCCTCAAACTACTGACTTCACACAGACAGCTTATTTGATCACGGTTAGCCAGTTATCACCGCAGCATCTCCAGCTGACCCATCTCTCGTTTTAAAGCGGGCCCTCTTTCTCCTCACTCTTGCAGGAGAGCTGCACGATAATTCACAGCTTGCTCTCCAGTCCCCGATCGTCCCCCTGCCGTTTTCCTAACAGTCCTGTAAATTAAAGGATAACTTTTCTTTGAGACCATTTATGCAACGGCTGCTAGAGCTTGCCACCAAACAAAGCGGGGTCACGGGCAGAGGAAACATCATCTCAGTTGTCACTTAACGGAGGCAAAACCCATTACCTGCATGTGCGAGACACACACACACACACACACACAGAGGGAAGATGACTTGAACACCATTCCTGCAGCTGACGGTGGCCAGCTATGCAACTGTTGGACTCGATGATCTTAGAGGTCTTTTCCAACCTTAATGATTCTAGGATTCTATGACTCTATAAGTCATTTCACACCTCCTTCTCCTCCCCCTCTGTCTGCCTCCTCTACTTGGCTGTTAGCGATATGCAGCAGGAGCTCTTGGTGCAGGCTGCCTGACCCTCGGTGCCAGCGAAGGCACGGCTTGAGGTTGCTCGAACACACCAGCAGCAATAACAAGTGGAGCTGGAACCACCTTGGCAAACTAAGGATGAGGAACGGTGCTTTGTGCCATGGGCGAGGGAGGGAGGAGGACAGGACACTGCTAGTAGACTTCTAAGCACATCAATGTGCTCTCATCATTCAGCAGTTTGCTATTGCCCCATACCCAAATTCTGATAAGCGCCAAACACCTTGGAGGTCAAGCAGACCTATTTACGTGAAGTCAACCACGCGCACTCAACTGACGGGAGAATAAATAGAAGTTACTCTTTGCCTCTATAAACAAAGAAAGTGCTGGGGAAATGCCAAGTCATTCGAGAGAATAAAGGAGCAATTAATTGCGTCACAACGACTGCGATATATGTACTTATCTTAAATCCCTACCTCATGCCCTCTGTCTTGCACAGGACATGATTCACTGTCTGCTTCTGAGAATGACCCAGACTCATCGCTGGAGTTTGTTCCATAGGATGGCTCACATTTAATCTGGGCTCGGACCGGGTTGTACAATCCATCCCCCACCACGCCGGGCTCCTGGTGCTCGGGTGCCAGGAAGCGGGGGCCTTGGGAGCAAGGGGAAGAGGAGAGCTCGCAAAGACGCAGACTGCAGGGAGAGCCGCCGCTGCCGTCCTCTGCGTACGAGTAGGAAGAGCACGAGCTGGAGGTTCTGGTTCTGGTTTCCAAAGGAGGAGAGCGTGGGCAAACTTTAATTGGCACCGGACAGCTGGTGTTCGGCCGCATCCTTCCTGGCAAGTGATCAGCTGTCAGTCCGCTGTGCGAATAGGTCTGAGAGCTGGGGAGAGACTGGCTACCGCCAGCCCACAGACCCTTTGGCACAGTCTCAGTGAGGTCTTTGTCCAAGCTGCTCACACCAGAATATGAATGCACCGAAGTGTTTACTTGGTCACAAGCGTTTGAAGAGAATATAACACTCCTCCTGTCCAGTTCCCCTTCTTGCTTACAGAGAGTTTCAAAGCCGGGCCCCCTGAGCGGCGATCCCACTGTGAAGTTGGAAGCATCCTTCTGCATGGCATGGGACTGTCCATAGTTCCCTGTGAAAGGGACGTAATCAGTTTTGTGGTCACCCTGAGTTGTCCCTTTTTCAAAAGGGCATGCTGGACTCCTGCCAAAGTGCTGTTGGGAAGTGCTGGGGAAGCCAACCAAATCTATGCTTTTTGTTCTGTTGAAGAAAGACCGCAAGCAAGAAGGAGAGGACCCACTTTTTGGCCTGTCGACGCAAGTGGGGCTTGGCTGTTTCCTGTCCATTTCAACATCCCCTTCTTTATCCCTGATGTCAGGTTCATCTCCAGACAGGCAAAGTGTGATGCTTTCTTCATCGTTCTCTTCATTCTGAGGCTCGCTTTTTATCTGCCCCATAGCAAGTCCTGATTTGAGGCCATTTCCAGAGCTCTCTTCGCTGAATGTGCTTGCAAAACCTGAGGTACTGATGTGTGATGTGTTGTAGACATTCTTAGTACAAGCAAGCTGGTATTTCTTGTATCTGGGGTACCGTGTTACTGCATCTTTGTCCAAATTGTCCTTGCTATCTCTCAGCATGTCAGAGTCAGGCAGCATCCCTTCGCCTTTGTCTGCTCCAGCAACAGTGGTTTCAAAATTGAAGGGCTCTTGGTGCATCCTCTCTCTTGGGCAAGATATTTTTGACGTCTCCGATTCCATCGTCTCCTCCTCCTCTCCATCCGAGTTCTCCTCATCGTGCATGCGCTGACAGGTGGTATCTTTTTTGCACAGGAACAGGCCATCTTCATTGTTCAGCAGTTGCGTCTGAAGGAAGCTGAAGCAGGAGTCCTCCAGGTTGTGCATGCGCAGGAATTCAGCACAGTGGATGACCTCCTGGATGTTTTCTCTGCTGAGTAACAGCTTAGCAGTGTAGGCAAACTGTAACAATGGACCAAACCCCCTGACAGTGACCTGCAAAAAAAGAGAGGGAAATTGCCAGCGTTACCATCAGCTTTTGCTATCATCCCAAGTCCTTCACCACGTAGTTAGATAACCTAACAGATCTCGCATCCAGAAATAAACACTGCTCAGTGCCAGTTATTCGTCTATCAGGTCACAGCAACGATGCTACGTCCACCGACTAGCACTGCTCCGTTTAAGTTGCTCCTGTATATCATTGTACAGGTTGAGCTGAGCGTTATTTTTCCCAGATATATTGAAGACCTATGAACTAAGCCTCTGCTGTAATAAAAGACTGAAAAAACAAGCTGGTGTGGATGCAGCTAATTCTTGGATGGATCTTATTTTAACTGTGATGCAGCCCACCACCCTGGAAGTACCAATGCAAATTTGATTCCTCTGCCTTGATGGAAGCTCTGGTGAACAGTGGTTTCAAGATTAAGATACCCCTTAAATACCAAAAGTGTTTTGGGAAGGAAACATTTAATACTATAGAAAAATTCGACAGAAAATATCTTTCTGCCTCTTTCAAGAGCAAACTGGTTCCTTTTTTTCTTCTCAAATTTTTGCAAGCCATTGCTGAATAAATAATAGGTAAGTACTGACTGCACAGCTGTTTTCTCCATCCCACGGAGATTATTCTCCTCATACTGTTCCTTGATTTTACTGAGTCTAAGGTACAGCTAACAGGAAAGAAATCCATATTCACAGTTCAAGTGATACAAAACACTCCGTGTCCCACCTCAGTACTTAATTTTCCGGCATTTTCTTTGTAGAAAGAGTAATAACTGTTTCCAGGAAAGTGATCTCCAACCAACTGTTCCAGGTCTGAGTTATGCACCACTACTCGTCCTTTTTTCTCATCATACCATCTACGCTATATTTTACATTCACATATCATATATTAAAAAATACACACTTTCTGCCCCCAGATTTTTTACAGTGGTATCTTCACACATAACTATCAAGTAACTTGCGAAGCCACATGGTAAACTATAGATATTGTCTAATTTTTGACCAAAAATGCACTGGCACTAACTTCTGTTGCATTTTTTGCCCTCAATGGGCAGGAAACAAAGCTACTGGAAAAACTCTATTCTTCATGAAGCAGCGAGAGGCTGCTTCAAAACCAGGGCTCACCATCAAGGATAAAGGTTTCTCCACAAGAAGGAGATTCAGTGGTTTGGCCATTAAGTTGAGATTTGGAAGACCACAACTCAATTTCCCATTGCACCAAACACCTTCTACATGACCCTGGCAAGTCACTTCAGTCTCGATTCACCAAGACACCTTCTAGCCTTGCTTGCAAGTCGTATTCGGAATTCTGAGTCCCCTGTGTTTTGCATACCAAGGAAAGGCATCTAGTTGTGATTCAGAGCAGCCAGACAGCTAAACCAGGCGATAGCAACCATATCTGGCACCTATGTGTGCACCTGCACACCTATGTGAGGATGGGATGCACAGCCTACAACCTCCCTCTGGCTGTAGGTGTTCCCTACAACCTCCCTCCCTCTCTGGTAGGTGTTCCCAGCTCAGTTTCTTCTTTTAAAACAAACAAGAAGAGGAAGCACTGCTGTCCCCTTTTCGTAAAATAGCCTAAAGATCAGAAGAGGGACCCAGAAAGTAGGAGACCAGGTCCCTTCCCTAGGCTGTGGGGATTCAAACTCACATTTGCCAGCTCCTCAGAAGGATATCCTATCCAGTAGGTAAGGGATACCCTCTGAAGTGAGCTGCTTTTCCCTGTCCTTCCAATTGAATTAACAGCCCTGAGCAAGAAGCTGCTCAAGAGGTCGGTGAGACGTCAGACAATGAATTTGTGATGGTCTTATTAGTGATTAGCATAAATCTGAGTGAATAATTTGGTTTATCCCAACAAAAAGCCTATAAATTCCTTACACTGCTTCAGGACCAGTGGTAGAGCTCACAGATTTTTATAGAAAATCCTGACTTCCAGAAACAAGCCTTTGTTATTCATAGATCTGCACTTGTGATTCTGGATTATGAAGATAGCACAAGTGGTGCAGACTTTGATGGAGAGAAAAATATTTTAAAACACCTCTAAAATTGCTCCCAATAGCTCTTCCATAGATAATATTACTGCTGTATCTGCTATTTTAAGAAACAGCGCATTTTCATGCACATACTTACACACTTGCACATTGCTGTTTTACAGTACGCCTCTGGTACAGAATTGCCTAGATTTACAGCTGGCTATTAAACCGATCTCTGCTTTATCAGTGTTACACTTTCTGCCTATTTGTTAGATTATCAGCTCACTAAAGGCCTATCTGCATTTTATCTATGCAGCATGATTAACAAAATTGCTCGGGAACTTAATGAGCTACTCGCAGGCCAATGTTTCTCTTTGATAAGATCTTCAGTGTGGGGGCTTACATATTGTAAGCTCTGCAGCAGCGTAGGTTCATAGGAGCAGCCATAAATACCATCTGGGTATTTATGATGAGGAGGGACTCTGGAGCACAAACCCAGCTCTCCTGGCAGTTGTGTCACTTGGCCACTAGGTGGAATGACTGGAAAGCAAATTAAAATAATTTCCTGTGCTGGGCCAGGGTTTCACCTGCCTGTCCAGCGCCCCAGCGCAGGCACGCTGCAGAGCCTCGGGCTGACTCATACTACCCCACAGCAAGCCTGTCTCCCACGCTGACTCAGGTTTTCACTCCCAATAAACCACCGTGATAACAAACAGCGGCAAGACAGCTGTTACAGATGTTCTGCGCTGAATGTATCGGAAGCAGAGCCCGAGACTGCGCTGTGGGCTCCCCACGATGCCTGGCAGATGCCTTAAGTGAACGATGATGAAAATGCTGGTCAAACACGCGCCTTGACTTCGTTACGAGATCTTACCCAGTTTCACAACTTTCCTCACTCTCAAAATCTTCCCCCTTCAGATCCAAAGGGGGAAAGTTTCTTTTCAAGCACCCGGTGCCTGTCATTGCCCTCAGGGAGGAATCTATCAAGTGCCAATGCTTGAAACTGCACAAACAATAACTTTGGTAACAAAGGGATGCAAAGCTTGCTGCCAAGTGTGAAAGCCAGCGCAATCTCTGTCGCCTGAAGCTGTCTAAATATTGATTTGGCTCCCGTGGCGGGTCCCCTGCCTCAGCCCCACCAGCTTTGGGACTGCCCGCATCTGATGCATTCTGGCAGGAAGGCTAGAATCGAGGCACTGGAGCATGGCTATGAGCACCGCACATTGGGAAAGAAAAGGCTTCGAAGCTGCATGTATTACCATCACACACGCATTTCTGTAGGAAGAGGTAAGAACAGTCTTTTAAAATGATTTGACCTGACTGATGCATCCCAGTGAAAACAGTGAAACCAAGTTGATCTGTGTTTGCAGAAGGAAACAGATCATTTCTCTGGTATAACAGTCTCCATTTACACGAGAGAGACCTTTGCTGGATGGGTAAAACACATGCCAGCAACAATCTCAGTTTATTTTTTTCCCCTACTGTAAGTAAGATGCCATATGTCCAGGAATTGTTGCTTTTAAACCTTATTTTAAAAGTAAATTAATGCTTAAGTTGGCAGGTCAATTTGGGGGAACCTCCACTGGGCACCTTGGCCAAGCTCATACACCAAGTCACTGCTTCCCTGCCCTCCAATCATTTGTCTTATTCCAATTTTTACCCATTTCTATTGTTTAAGTGGAATTGACTGGCGACAAAAAAACAGAGAAAAGGTAAAACGTACATACAAAACAACAATGCCCACATAGACAAGAAAAGCAAAGCAAAGATTTCAGCTTCTCGGCGGTTTGCTTTCCTTATCTTTCAAGGCAGACCAGGAGATGACTTCTCTTGTGTACTTGAAACGTGCCAAATGCCCTGCCAAGTCTAAGGATGAATCACTTCATTTTGTCTTGCTCCTGTCCCCAGCTGGTCTTCTATGCAATAAAACCCTTCTGCACACCTAGTGCACAGAGGATACGGATACTGCAGCCCCACCTAAGCAATCTGGCACATCTTCTTGCTCTACAGCAACCCAAGAGATCAAGCACCAGGGTCCACGTGCAGCTCCTGCCTCTGCCGTGCTGCCACAGGTACACCACGCTCAGCATGCTGTATGGAGGTCTACGTCAATTCAGCGTTGGGGCGATAACAAGCCTGACCACTGCTAAGGTGAAAGAAAATAAGTTCTCCAGCCCTTTATCTGCCCCTTGTCTTTCAGATTGAGCTAGCCGAGCCAGGGGATGTGTTTTGTATGTCCATGTCCTCATGAGTTTATCATACTGAGGAACGGGCTGGAAATAATGCAATGATATAATCACCATCAAGAGAGTTGTTAATCAGCGTTAGCCATATTGAATTTACCCGCAAAATACAGACAGCAGCCCTGCAGAAAATAAGCATGCAAAACCTATTTTAGTTTAGTCCGACACTGCTTTTCTCCTTACAGAGTCCTGTGGAGTGCATTGCTCTGGTTAGTTTTAATTGATTTAAGTGACCAGACTTCCACTACTTCCTTTGGGAGATCATTGCCAGACTCTACTTAAAACCTCCTTGTGAGGAAATCTTCCTTCCCTTATTTTCTTCCATCATCTCTCATTACATTTCCTCGATGCTTTCCGGGTAATGCTTCCTCCTTTTGGAGAAATAGTTGTATCGTTGTTATACTCTCTGCCTTCCCTTCTTCTTTGGTTGGTATTATACCATTAACGAAAAACTGGCTAATTTAAGGAAAACAATATTGATCACTGTCAGATGGGAGAATAAGAAGCTGAGACAAGAGTCAGCAATGAGAAATGCTAGTAAAGAAGGCAGCATTACAGATGCAAACACAGAGCGTTTTTAGCACAGCATTTTTCTAGTATGGGCACGCACTATTCTAAAATTGGGAGAAGGGTTAGCTCACTTCCACGTTAGGAACATCGTATTTTCGTAAAAGACTTCTAGGGCATAAATTCTATTTTAAATGTAGTTGTATACACACCCACAGGCGCCACGGGAGACACAGAACTGTGGGTGAACTCTCTCTGGCTCCCTGTTGTAACGGGTCTCCTCCCTGACGGCCGATCAAGCATGCCGTGGAGGCCTCCACGTGGTTTTGAACGCACGGGACGTGGCCTCAGAGCACATGCAGAGGCCTGACATTTCTGCGGATGGGCTGGACTCGCTGTGTGCTGCAGAGTTCATCAGTGCGTGCTCGTTAGCTGGCTGCCCAGACTTCCAGATGTCTCGAAATCCCAGACAAATAGACAAAATCCTCCAATTCTGCACAGACAGTATTTCTTATGGGGGGAAAAAAAGGTTATTTCCAAGGGAAACATGGATGTCTGGTAACCCTGCTCCAAATGGCATCTGTATGAAAAGCTGCATCTGGAGCGGGGAAGGTCAACCCCCGCAAAATGCCAGCAAGTCTGAGTTCAATTTAAAGAGGGGAAAAGTGATTAAGGGCAAAGAAAGATCACTGTAAACATGTGGGAATGTAAAACTTGGCAAGGCAATATCTAAAATGGAGCAAGAGAATGTTTACAGTAATCTGATGCATGCTAACGTCAAGAACAGAGAAGAATTTTCTAGTTTGCTATGGGGTGCTACTGCCGATTGCAGCGAGAAGAAACTCAAGAAATGAAAATGTAGGGATTTTTTCCTGACTCTTAACCTAACAGCGAATTCAGTGAGATCTTGGAAGGCTTTCCAGGGAGCATGATGGATGATACTTTATGTCTGAGTACTGCAAAGCAAAACTAACAAAGCACAACCTTGTTCCGGCGAGGTGGGCTTTAATTTGGCAGGCTTTTCCAGGCCTAATTTCTGTGTTAATGAGGGCACAGTGCCAATGATCTAGAAAACAGCATCAAAGTTCAACAGTAAATGTACATGCAATTGTTTCTTTTCAAATAAAGCATACCTGGGGCATATTCAAAGAACAAGCTCATTGGTGGTGGCGTGGGAGGGCACCCTCCGGGGGTACAATGAGATCAGCAGAACATTAGTTGCTAAATCCTACCGAATTGGGGGTAAATTAGATGGTCAGACCTTCAGACCCGCTGAGAACGCAGAAGTCCTGACAGAGCAGCACGGGCACAGATTATTATCTTTATGCATTTGAGTAGCCTTGTTGAAATCAATAGGAGTACTGATGGGTTTTCTGTGAAGCATGCAAGCTGCTGGTAGGATTAGGGATTATATTTTTAGTATTTTGATTTTCAGGTTAAATTAATCACCAGGCACCTAAAAACAGTTAGAAACCCCTAATCTCTAATCTCCAAATGTCGATTTAATTATTAAGCCATTTTGTGGGGAAGGAAGAAAGAAAAATTGAATCAAATCTCACATGCTGAATATCAAATCACAAACTAAATATTAATTTAAAACAATTGGATAGAAACATAGAAGAAATGCAACCGTTTCTTGCAGAACTCAAAATCAATCCGTTATTCGCATACCGTTTTGTAGCGGGCCTACTGTGGTACCCATTTTGTTAACCTTTCAGTGTTGCTATTGCAGTCTAAAGGCATGTGTGGAGACCTTCTAAATCCATCTCAGCCCTGAAATTTGTCTAATAAGCCCAAGGATGTAGCAAACAAACTACTAACTTCTCACTCGGCCAGCATGTTCCTAACACTGCAACTTACATAATCAAACACATGCTAGAAATAGGAGATAAGATTAGTGACAGTTAACTGCTGCTATTTTTTTCCACGGCCTGAAGAAGGTCTCTGGGATTAAATATTAACTCTAATCTTATTTGCCAAAATTAGCACACACTGTATTCTTTTTCTTTTACAGCCAATTGCAAGTATAGCGCAGAAGTTATTTTCAGAGTGTAATCTGATAACCAAAATCAGTCACCAAAGCTGTTATTCCATGAAGAGTTAAGAGACTTCCTGGTTATTTACTTAGTTATTTTTACTTGGGATGGTGGAGCCTGGCAGATTTTTCCTAGCTTGAGCTTATTTGGTTTTGGAAAACTCTCTGAAAGATTTAAATGTATTACTAGGCTCAAACAGGTCAGTCACATGTGCAAAATCAATGATGCTAGATACCATGGTTTGTCTCCAAATATGCACAAAGTAAGCCTGCACACAGTCAGGAATTGTTTTGAAACCGTGATCCTTTTACATAGAGAGGGAACATGCAGGAGGCAGGAAAAAGAGAGAAGAAGAAGAGATGATAAACAGCAAAGTACTTTCGTAAGCCAATGCCACACCAGCATTTTACTGCATTTTCCCCTCCTTAATTTAACAGCATTTAAATGTTCTCTCACCAGCAGCTTACAGATGCATTTCCCCTATCCGCTCATAAAGCCGTGGAACTCCTAAAATGAGTAATCACTCTTTAAAATTCAACTTGGGCGAGAAGTATTAGATGCAGTTATTTGTATCTGGGCTTTTAAACAAGAGAGGGATGTACAAGTCGCTGATGGAGAAGACTGATGAAAAGAGGCCTTTGTTTTCACTCTAAAACTACTTTTTAAATTAAGCAGATACCCTGCTGGCCCCAGTTTAACATTCTGCCACTTCAGGTAGCGTGTACAGATTTGGGCAGAAGAGTGACCTGAAGTCCAAGTGACAGTCTGGCATCTCCCACATTGCATCACATCACATTGCATCACATCACATTGCATCACATCACATCACATCACATCACATCACATCGCAGGGGTGGGAGGCCACTACATCGCCACCACCCTGGGCACAAATGCACGCCAGGGGAAAGGAGAACCCGGACACACAGCTCCTTTCTTTGAGAGGCTGATTTACATAATTTTTTTTATTTTTTAATTTTTTTTTTAGCAAAAAGTCCCACTGAAAAAGCTGCCACCTGCAAAGCCACACTGAGGCCGGGTTACGGGACATCCTGGTATCTTTCCAGTGCATCCTCCACAACAGCCTCTTGAGGTGTCAGGCTGAGAGCTTCAAGGAGATGCTTAACTCCCTTTAGCAATACTTCCACAAAAGATGCCACATTGGAAGTGCTCGTCCAACTTCCAATTTTGTGCTTTCGAAAAAAAAAATGCACAGATGCCACCCTCAGCTTTTCCCCTTGAAGTCCCAACTTTTGGCCAGACGACGAATTTACACTAGAAGCCCTGACTGCCTACGTGAGAGTATTTACAAATCGAAGGAGGAAACCAAATGACTTCTCATTTTCCTCTCTCCAGCATAACAAACACATCCGGGGCAGCACTTCAAAGGGCCTCCTCCCTCCCCACTTGACAGGGAGGTAGAGACCAATATCCCTCAGTGCCCACAGAGCATCACGTGCTCCCGGGTGGCAGGTGCGACCGCAGGAGGTGAGACAGGGAGGAAGGAGAGGTCATTCACGCTAGGCTCGCCTCGAGGACGGGGAGCAATAATTGCAAACCGCCCCATGAGAAATGCGTCAGTGCTGACGGTGGAGCAAGTGGCTCGGAATTGATTGCCCAGCATAAAATGGTGTAAACAGCCGGCGGATCGATGCCCACGTTATTGGTCATGTCAGCGTTTGACCGCACGTGACTTACGGGTGGAGCGCAAGAGTTAAGGCACCCGCGTACTTGGGTTTTTCTGAATCAAATTCACTGTGGTAATGGCCCCAACTTCGAAGCGTTCTCAAAAATCCTGGCCCCCAAGCCTGGGACCAGTAATGTCAGATGAACCAAAGGGGAAGACAGAATCAGAAGACGTCTAAGAAATAAAAAAAATAAAATTGAGAGTAATAAAAGTAAAAACAAAGTAAGCTCTAATCCAACTGCAATGCTTATTTTAATCCACAACTTCAAGTTTTATTTCATCTCAGAGTTATTGAAGCCCAACTGAAATTCTTTTGACCTTTCAAAAGTGAGATTGGTTTCAAATCAAAACGAAGAATTTACTTTTGGAAATCCTGACAGTATCTTTGGGCATTTTCAGCATCCTTCCCATCCCTGAAAATTTTAAGGGGAAATTAATTTGCTGAATTTGCCACACCTTTCAGAAAATACACCGTTTATTGAGAAGGAAGGTAGAAATCACCAGGCATAAGCCTCAATACTTTGCTGCTGACACATTTCAGTGCAGGAAACCGCAGGCATCTTTACCAAACATAGATGAATACGCTTGCAAAACCAAAAGGCTATAGGACTGGAAGATCCAGTGTTTTTCCATAGCAGGGATGCACTGCCCGGATCACATCTTCTCCAACCATCAGTCTCCGGCAGACGTCCCCTGGCACACCCCGTTAGGCAGCTCTGGGTTTTACTATCTGCAGCGGTTTGCTGAGCGTAAGGGAACGTTCGCCTGCACGGCCGCTCCTCGGGGCCACAGCCCGGCACGAGAAGCTCGGCAGCCAAGGGCGGCAGGTCTGCGCGGAGGCGTGGGGCTGCCGGCGGGGCAGCCGTGCTGGCACCGGGGCACACCTCCCTCTGCCACCCCACCGCTGCGCAACGCCTTCGGCAAAACAGCTATTGGGCTGGAGGGGGGAACTTCTTACAGCCCTGCAAGCAAACCTGCCATGTGACACCTGTCAGAGCCCTTATTCTAAAACCTCACTCGGTAACTCATATTGAAGTCAAACACTAGTTTATTAAACCATTAAGAGAATACTGCCTGTAATACTATGCATCAAACTGGAGGAATGACAGCTGAAGTGCCACTGTTTGGAGAAAACACCTTAATGAACTTCAGCAGAAGGAGACAAATTTTTCCTAACTAATTATGCGGTTTGGGGTATGTTGCCGCTGTTAGAGGCTGCCCAGGGTGTAACTGGAGAACAGAAACAGCCAAGAGAGTGCCTGCAGGCAAACACAGGTAAAAAAGCTCGGAGGAGAACTTTCAGGCTGCTGAGGTCAGACTCTGGGTGGAGGTGTTAGAAAGAAAATTAGAGATGAGGATGTTTCAAATAACCTTTTCTCTGAAGGAACAACTCGGCTACGACATGACTGAATCAACGAAGAACACATAAAAACCAGTGGCACTAATTAGCAGTTTAAACACTCAGGCATGAACTGGAAGATAAAGCAAAGGGAAATACGGCTGTGATATCTGGCAGTTTGCAATACATTTGTTTTTCCAATGCAACTTGCACCTTAAGAAACCTGGAACGCAGTAACGAAGGATGACACAGGAGGGTGGCTCAGCAGAAATACCACCTTCTCTCCTTGGGTGCCCGTGCAAGCCATGCTGAAACCGGTTGGGAAGAAACAGGCAGAAACTAACAGATTTTAGCCCAAGAACATCATCAGAATTAAAGTGCAACTTTTATTTAAAATTAATTTAAAATTAAAATCAGTCCCATATTTTTGCAAAAGGAAAACTAAACTGACCCCCAGATTAAAAAGAAAAAAAAAAAAGAGAGAAAGTGTTGAGCAGTGAGGAGGGGGGAGGAAGGAGTGGGAAAGCTTTCACAGAATATAAATTGTGAAAGAAGAGTCTGTGAAAGATCTGTTTAGGTGCATATCATGAGCCAAAGTGGGGAGAAAAAGGGAAAACAAAAAGCAGTTTAAGAACTTCCAGAATGAAGAAAGAAACTCTAGAAGCCTCCAAGTTACGTTAGGAAATACCAAAATAGGCAGAAAATAAAGATGCGTATAGAAATTTGCTAATTCAGAGGGTGCTTAGAGGAGTGGTTCAGAGTTTCCGAAGCTGCAATTAATACACAAGCAAACACAACAATACAGAAAAATTACAAAGACCTGTAAATTACACCAATACTCCTCTTTCCCAAGCACGGCAGAATTTATTTATGCGAATAAACGATATAATACAGTGTATTAAAAACACAGTGCATTAAATACACTGTAATTACTTTATAAAAACAAGGAATACTTCACAGCAAGGCATCTCACTACAAGCCCTACTATTATACTTCGTGTAGCGTAGGAGAGGAAGAAACAGGCTCTGTCAGATGTGATTTAGGAAAACACAAGGCTGCACTCTGAGGAAGAGAACTAAATCAGAAAACAAAGGAGCTGGAGAAGCAGGCTCAGGAGATGGGGCCGGGTAACATCCGATGCAGCTCACGGATGCTCTGCCGTGGTTTCCACGGGGCTGACGATGCCAGCGCTTCCGGCACTGCCCGTGACCGTGCGCTGGCATGGCACAGCATATAAATCACTGGCATCCTTACGCTGGGGTAGCAGAGAGCACAGCCCAGCAAATACCGTAACATTTCAAATCCAGAGATACTTTTGCTGGGCTGTGGAAGGAACTGAATGTCAAAGGCTTTACTATTGCACTTCAAACCAGGCAATTACAATTATTAACTGGTAGGCTGAAACCCTGTATAAATAACCCGGCTTCCTGCAGGCATCGTATTTTTAAAACAAAACCTGCCAAATGCTGCATTTGTTCCAGTTTTCCTTCCCCTCCTCCCCCGCCTTGCCTTTTAATTTCCGGTATTTGGACACGCAATTTTTCTGCGTTCACCTCGTTTTTGTTCTTGCATGGCTACTAACAGATCTGAGGATTACGGTGGCTTTTGTTCCACTGCTTGGCGTTCACGTTTCATCGATGACGTCCGCCCAGCTCAGCAAAGCAGGTTTGCAAGGAGAACCAGCCACTGCTGAGCTGGCAAAGTTGGTCCCCTCTTGTGCTCCACGAGGAGCAGTTAACTCCTCCCGCAGTGGCCCAAAAGGTTAGCTAGGCTCCATAAATCTCACCAGAAAAAATCAGAGGCATTTGCCTTCTTGCTGAGATTTCATGTCTGCTGCGAGCAAAGGTAAATGGCTCTTTTAGTCCCTAAAAGAGTGCAGGCTCAGCAGGAGCGCCCTGCAGCAAAGTGGTCAAAGGCAGGGAAGGGCGGGAAGGATGGGCAATGGCATCCCACCGCAGCCACAACCCCATGCCTGGCTCTTGGCTGTCCCCAAGGAATTGACTTCCCTCTTTCTGCTTCTGACGTGAGATTTTTAAGATCCATCCAGAAAGCGAGGGGTAGAAAATGCCATCTACCCTAGGAGCCCTAAAAATACTCTCCACATAGAAAAATGATGGCATTTCCAGCTTGACATGTGACTTCCCTGTCCTGAGAGGGTGGAAATCAGGACTTTACAGCTATTTGTGTGTGTGTGTCCACATATGCTCACGTGCACCCACGCATGCTAGTGTGAGAAAGAGACTAGAGAATGTGAATGTGTGTGAAAGGGAGTGAATTAGCCCCATCTGCTCCGAAAAGATCATTTTCTCCTTGGATTTCTATTACCGTCGTATCATTGCCACACTAGAGTGCTTCTAAAAGGCTACAGCTCTGGCAGCCAGCATCATTACAGCTGCTCAGATTATTAACAGTATAAATAAACTCTCAGAGACACTACTAAGAAAATATTAACTACAATTATCACTGTCTGATAAAATAATGAACAGTGAAGCGTTATTCTGCTGCCTCAGTCACCAGTGCGCATTTATGTGTGCTGTGAGTAATGAAAAACAGTTTATTTGCATATTGAATCATCCTGGAATTGGTTCTTGCTATTTTATTTTATTTATTTTTCTAAAGATCAAGCAGCACAGGCTGAAGCTCTGTGTTTGCAGAATTCAGTGTACCCTGCCTCCTTTCCCACCGTATATAATCCCATTAATTCCAAGTGAACAGAAAGCTGTGCCCGTAGCCATACACACGTCTGTCAGAGGAGGGAGACGGGGCAGCGTGCAAGCTACCAGCACCAACTCTAAAACCTCCTGATGGACTTTTATTCTTGGGCGTCATTGCTTTTTCTCCCTGGACGAGGAGCAAGGGCCCACACGATGTCAATGCCGTGTTTGCTGCATGGGTCCTCCTCGCCTTCGCCTCTGCTGGCCTGCAGTGCTTTGGCTTTTTGAGCTCGTTCTTCCTCACATTGCCCAACGATACTCCCGAGTCTTGTCCTTTCTTGACAGCAGTGGGAAAACTTGGGCTTGGTTTCTAATTAACAGAAGTTATTACTTCCCTGCAAGCACTGGGGAAAAAAGTTCTTAATCGCTTGGAGAGCAGGAGATGGGAGCAGGACCCTCTTGCTCCACGTCCCCGGGCCGGGCTCCAGCCCCTGCACCTGAGCAACACCCTCCTTGGCAGTTGGAGGTCGCAGGTCAGCCTTTGGACATCATCATCTATTCGTTAGTGGAGCTCATTAAAATGAGGAGAAATAAGCTACCTGGGCCTGAAACCACTCACTGCAGGACAGACGTGACACTGAAGCTCCAGCTCAGGCGGCCCGTTCTCACAGCCACGATTCGGGAGAGGCCACCCTCTTTCGAGCCAGGCCCTGTGGATTAGTAACTACCCAGCCCTAATTAAAGATGTCTTCCCAGGAAAGCGCCAAGTAAAGCCCCCGCTTTATTCAGCTCTTCCCTACCAGACCACCGCAATAGATCTGACCCCCGGCGGGAGGGACACAAGTGAAGGGCTGGGGCAGGCGGCCGGCGGGAAGCGGTGTGGGCTGCACAGAGTGTTTGCTGGCCCGAGGCCCCGCTGTCGAGGGCAGCCGACACTGCCCGAACGCAACGGATGCGAGAGTGACATTTTCTCCATCAGGGCTTGGGGGGAAGTTGATGATTGGGGGTGATGGCAGGGTGACACAGTTAGCATGAGGCACGTTATCAAGCTGAATACGCGAGCTGGGCCGTTTCTGCCCGAGCGTGCAAGGCCGGCCCAGGGTGAGAGCGTCTGTCAGGCTGCCGGGGAACGGGCCGCATCTCAGCCCGGTACGAAGGAAAATTAGAAAGATGGCAGACAGGGGCAGCAGCAACTAAATGCAACCAGAAAGGAAGGCAAAAAAGCAATGCTGAGTGAGAGAAAAGGGAAGGGGGCATTTTCTAAAATAGCTTCCCTCAATCCAGGCCAGAAAAATCCTGTGCTGTACCTTTAGGTTTTTTATCCCACTGCCCTTTTTCTGTGCTCTCTTCCATCATTTCTCCAGCACCTCATGCTCCCTGCTTGGTCCCTTTTCCTCGTCTACAAGCCTTTTGTTCCACCAACCCCCCTTTCTGCGCTAGATGCCAGCTCCGAGCAGCTGGCCACGGCGGGACCACCTCTCGTTTTGCACTTGCACACGCTCCCCCCGCCTCATCCTGGGGCTCTCATTGCCCACATCGGTATGGCAGTGACAGAGGAAGAAATGTGAGGTGCAGAGACAGGCGGGAACGTCGTCCTCGCATGTCCCCCTCTGCCAGCTGTGGGGGAAGGACAGCTTGGAGGAGGCGATCTTGTCCCTCCATACAAATCACTGGATGGACCTCCGCTCCTGGGACGGGAAGAGTCGAGCCGCAGCCTTCCTTGCTGTTTTCCCTCCAGCATCCTCCCTCTCCTCATTCTCGGCAGTTGGCCTCTTTGGGCCACCGAAGCAGGTTAGACGTGGCTTGCCCTGAATAAGTCATCTACATTAATTTTTCCTCTTTAATTAAAGAATTCTTCTGTGAAACAATTTATGAGAACTTCTTTGCTAAGGGAAAGAAACCAACGTATTGTTCCACACACGTTTACAAAGACAAACATGCTCTCTCCAAATGAATTTTTTTCCCCCAAAAGCCCCTATGGAAGGCAAAACAGAGAGAATAGTAAAGGATTCGCTGAAGAAGAACTGAAGTTCATTTTAAATCAGTGTACCATGTACAAATGCTGTCTTACAAATAGGATTATTTAATTTAAACCTTAGATCTGTCAAGTTCCATTACTTCAAATGGAGCCTGTCGTTTCTTGACTTCATTATAAATCAGGATTATATTACAATTTATGTTAGGTAAAGTCACTGCTTCGATAGAAGGCAGTGAAAAAAAATTACACAGCAGTCAGTAAATAGAGCAAAGTCATTGCACTGTTCTTGAAAGGCAAAAAGTCATCTTGCTAAATGAGGGTCCGAGCTGTCCTGTACCAAGACTGTTCCTAATAAATAAAAGACCTCTGGGAAAAGTGCTGAGCATACGCTGGATCTATTTTCAGCTTGCATCAGCAGCTGCTGCCCCTGGGATCGCATCTTTGCTCATACCCTGCACCATATGTAATCACTCCAGTGCTGCAACCAGTAAGATAATGAAAGAGCATGGCATAAATCTATACTTGAGTGGAATGCTAAATGAGAAAAATAATACAAAAAAGGGGGAAATAAACCACATTTTCAAGTCATTAGGAAGAAAGACTTTGACATATGAAGTGTTGCAACCATTAATAGCACTTATCATATAGAGTGGAGACAAAGAGACAAATTAATCAAACTGACAGAACTGGGACATTTTATGCTAATGCAGGCTCCTGGGTTTTCATTTGTATTCCTCTGTGTCTGGAAAACTGATACCATTACAGGGCAGGAAATTGCATGAATAACATGCAACAGATCATAAAAATTCACACACCAAGTGCAGAAACACTGCCAAAAGCACTGTAAAAACAAGGCTAGAGACCTCAACAGAGGAACTACCAACAGCTAATGAATGCAAATAAGTACAGGAATATTTCCCATCCATGCATAACAATGATACATAGGCTGTGACTCCGCAGTCTCCAATAGTGTAGGTAAAATACAGCCTGGAGAGTGAACAGGCAGATAGCTAGGGGGAACTGCTGGCCAAGCCAGGGTCTGAATTTGTTTGCAGTATTGCAGCCAGCAGTTTAAAGCCACTGGGGAACTGGTATAGCCAAGTGCCACCTCCATCTAAACGTATTGCTATGTTAGATTTAATTTGACGTTTCAGGTAGAAGAGAGAGGGGGAGGAGGATGAAAGAGGAAACAAAACAGAGCCACAAAACAGCACATAGTCACAGAAAGCAAAAACCCCCTCACCCCTGTGCAAATCCACAGCACGCAGTAAAAACCCCCACAGATGAAGACATCTTAAACATCATTCGTTTGGGAAATACAAAACGCACTTGCTGTCCAAAGCCACAGCCGTGTTGTAAGGGGCAGGAAAGGGCAAGAACTCCAGGAATGCTGGGCAGGGCACGGTGTAACGCAGGATCTTGCCAAGGTTAATTCATTTGCCGTAAAGGCTTCTCAAGGACCTTTAAAAAACCTTTGCAAAACAGAGCACTGGTGAAGCGCAGAGAGCTCATCAGCCATATAAACACCAAATGACAAGCACGTTCACTTGATGGGCAGCCACAGCATTTCTCATCGCTCTCTGTTTTTTAAAAAAGTGATGCTTCCCCCCTTGTACGGTAGCTACCGTACAAACTAAGGCGAGGACTAACTCTGGGGTGTAAAAGGAGTAAACTGATACCTTTTGGAGCTGCGTCATTTCCAGCACTGCTCTTGCCTTCCCCAGAATAGAACGATACACAGCTGATAGGATTGAGCAAGAGCATTTACATGCCAATACTACATGCATAAAGAGGGTGAGGAAATGCCAGCCTGCCCAGGGTTGGCTGCTACCCTGAAGAGCGAATAGAGTTCAAGTCCTTCCCACATTTGGTGCTGGAGGACCCTGTGTTCAAAGGTGGCAGGACAGAAGCTGTTTTACCCCAGCAGAGATGGGTACAGGGAGCACACAATACAGAGCCCAGCTCTCTGTCCGCTCTCCAGCAGACCGCTGTCTGGAGGTTTTACAGAATTTCAGCCATATGAACAGGGTTTATATCCAAACCTCAAAATCTCTTTCTGTTCTTTCAATCACTACTAGAGTCTTAACAGGGTGCTTGGCATGGTACCAAAAAATGGCATGCACACACAAAAGCAAGTTGGTCCAAAAGCTTTCCAAAGACAATGATGGTGTAACCTTTTTTCTAAGGGGAGACATTAGAAACAGGCATTCATTAACTCCTGTAAATATACATCCTTCCGACAGACAGACAAGAGTTGCAAGCTGCAAATGGAATGACTTTTTCCCTTCCCTTAAATAAAAAAAAAAAAGAAAGCACAGACAATTATTTACAAAAAGGCCTCATGAAAACCTCATCTTTAAGAAGTTTTAATATCGGGAGGGAAATAATTTGGTCAAATAGTTATAACGATGTTGATTTCTTCCGCTCAATAGCACCACCACCTTTGAAGTCTCTCGAGAACACATATGACACCTGACTCTTTCTTTTCCTCCACTTGCAATCAGAGCAGTTTGGGAAAAGAAAAGCGTAGTTAAGAGTAAAACATCCATTCCTGAAAGAGAATATTTAGAGAGGTCTTTACTACCACCTGACCATTCAACCAAGAGGTAGAAAGCACAATGACAAGAAATTACCATGAATTCTCACACTCCTTTTAGCTATGTAACTCCTCTTCAGAAAACCAGTTTCAGAACTGGACTGTAACCTCACCAAATAATTCAGAGTAAAACTGTATCTGAGAACTAAGTTGAGAGTCCAAGAGCAGATGATGCAAAGAGTCTGGGCCCCCAAGGCTGGGATTGACTTGAAACCCTCCGAGCTCGCTGTGAAGAGCAGCTTACGGCGTGCAGCGCCCGTCTGCTCTGCAGAGCTGCTTGGAGGAGGTCCAGCACAGCAGCCCTGACAGCGGCTCCCACTAGGGTCACCTCAGCTGTGCACCACCAGCTGAAGACAGAGGCCAGATCAAACGCTTGTCTTTAACAATTTACCTGCCTATGCCCTCTCAACTGAGGTTTCCAATTGGAAAGTTCATGCATAATAGTGAAATAAATTCCGCAAGAGAAAGATTAGGCCCATCTTTGAAAAGGAAGCAAAACTAAACCAAGCCTGAGGTAGCTCTTAGTGGGTGTTCTTCTCAGTCCTCCAACTGCAAGATACATTGAAGACAGGAAAAGAAGAAAAGGAGTTATTGATTTAAAGGTTTCTGCCACTACTGAAAGCAACTCTTTCTGCTTTCTGAATGCTATGATGACTTCGTAAATGTGAACAAGTTTCTTGGTAGAATGCCCCAATGCCTATGTATGTCATGGACACCACTTCATTCTTCACTTCCTTGGACAATGGTAAAGATATTATTTGTCCTCAATGGCTACTGCTTATATAAACCAGGCAAAAATGACAAGGATAGCTGGCTCTTACAAAACACAGGCAATTCTCTATTTTTTGTGCCTTGCATTTGACAAATTAATTCAGACATTTAAAACATAGCCTTCGTTTGATGTGTCCAGTCTCCTGAAAACTAACAAGTTCTAGGAATAGACAGAAACTGCTCTATTTGGCTTTATGTCCAGACAAAAAAGCCATATGCAGAAAACCATCCATGGGGGAACATGGAAACCTGCAGTCTGATAAAAATAAGGTTAAAAGATAGTTCAAGTCAACAGGCAGATGGAATGGCTGGAGACCCATCCACCTCAAGTCCAGCTTCCCCTTCCGGAAGCAGCAATGAGCACTAGTCCTCTGTGGAAAGCAGAAGGGAAGTTGTCAGGATTTGTCTTTCCCCAACTTTTTCCTGTCTTGAAAGGTTACTGGCTCCAACCCTGTCCTTTGACAGAAACAGGAAATAACTTGAGCTTATTTTGTTTTTACTTGACCAAGAATCCCCTGACGGGGAAATTTTCTCTGAAGGCTGCCTGTGTATCTGGAGAGAGAGGTGGCTAGGCACGTTGTACTACTGCTGTGTGGTCAGAGGTAGAAAGATATTTTGCTTTCAGAGGTGTTTAAGACTCGTTTCTTACTAGCTGCAGGCCCTTGAAACACAGGACCACAGGTCTGAATTTCAAAGGTAAGCAAAAACCCAACACATTTCCCACAAGCAAAAGCTTTACACAGTCAAAAATGTAGCCTCAGCCTCCTAGCTGACAGTCTGACGAAAATCCTGGACCACTTCATCAAATGCATTTTTTCCTAAAACGGAGAACTGTACTGGTAAAGTTTGCATGGACAATTTTTTTCTTTAAATCTACTCTTTTTACCTTGAAACACTACCACAGACTGCATCCCCACCCATTTTGGGTTCATAAAGTAAGAGGTATATGCACAGACTAGGGAATTTGGTCCTCCCAGAATTCAAAGGAAGCAAACTTCAAGTAAAGTATTATGAAGTGTTTGATGGACTGGATGCCCACACCTCTTTAAACTATTAGCATTGTTCAGGTCCACTTCTGGGACAACCCATTTATTGGGATGGCCTCCCTTCTATTTTACTACTCCAGCAAACCCACCTCAGCCCTGGCCTCGGGAAGTATATCTGACAGCACAGGAGCAGAAGGAAGCACTGAGAATACAGCGCCGCCGCTGAATCCACCCTGGGCCACACCTGCCAAACCTCTTACAGTACACCTGCACTTCTCACAGCAAGTCTGTACACTTCCATTTCTCTCAACGATTGTTCTGAAATGATGAGCAGCTGCTGTAGGGAATGATGTGGAGCACATGCCTTACCAAACCCAAATATATATTCAACTAAATATGTTTGCTTCAACACCAAAACAAAGGTGCCTGGTTTTGGGGGACCTGAAAACCCACAGCTCCCATCTGCCAAGAGTGATTAGCTCTCAGTGGAAGAGATCAAGTCTTGCTAGGTACCTATCTGGCTATTGTTTGGGATAGATGGAGTGTCCAAAAGCTACAATAATAAAGGAAAAAGTTTTTAAATCGTGCTCTAAGTATCAAGATTTTATTTTTTTAAATTAAGACTTTCTTTTTGAACCTGGGTCTGCAACAGCTCTGTTGCTTAGGCAAAAATTCCTAAAAGTGCTCCTAAAAGTCCCCTAGTAAGGGACTGGAAGTCTGTGTAGCTTTTCACAGACTCTTCCTGATCTGCTCCATGCCTCCAAGTCTACTTTCCTCTTGGATGTGGTAGTCTCAGCAGCTCTTATCGATGGCAGTGCACAGGACCTCAGGGGTGCTGCAGGAAGAGCGGGCAGAGGACACAGGGTAGAGCCCTGTCACCCAGGACCAATCGGCCAGATAAAGCAGCGAGCGGCCCCGTCCTACCCCATTCATCTTGAGAAATGCTGCAACTAGTCTGAAAATCCCCTCAACACCTCCTGCATGCTTAAAAGATACAGAGAGAAGAAAATGAGACCAAAACTCTGGCTGAGGAGTGATAAGCTGGAAGCTCCGGGTTCAGATACACGGGCTGCTCTGGGACCAGCAGCTCTGCCAGCTGTGGGTCAGCCTGTTCACCTCCGTGTGAGGTAATGTGAACCAGAGAGTTTAGAGAGAGGTAAACGTAGCTGAGTGGTTCACACAAGGTGATTTAATCGTCACTGACCTGATGCACAGACCTGCGCTGTAATTCCCATCTGATGCATCAGCTTCCACCCCAGCGTTCGCAGAGGTGATGACAGTATTTTATTTGTTCACAAGAGACCTCAAAAATCTACTGCTGAAGGTTTTATGTTACCGTTATTTAACTTCAGAGCGGATACCTCTCAATTCCAGCTGTTCGGTGATACCTTGTTTATATGTCGGTTTTACTGGAAGTGTTAGTACCACAATTCTCTGCCATTCTCAGCCCAGCTATGGCTATTTTAACTGCGGACCCCCGGGCTAGCAGCAGTTCCTGGGCCACGGCAAGAAATTCCCAGTGCCATTTCAATTACGAATTAACCTTCTCTTCTCCACAAAGTCTTCTAAAGCCTCCATCACTGGCTCTTAAGTGACCCAAAAGATGCATCGTGCAAACTTTACACAAAAAAAAAAAAAGAAGTTTCCCAAAATACAAAAAAAAAAAATTAAAAAAAGAAAAGATTTCAACTACTTTGTGTGTGGCAAAGAGACAGTTACACTTAACTGCACACTTTGATGCCATCCGCTTGTATCAGGTCAGATTAAGCAAAGTGAAGGACAGAAAGGTTTATTAGCAAATCTGATCTATGCTATCTTAGGATCTTAAATTCTACTCAACTACATCTGTACTGAGCACCAAACTTCTTCAAGGGATGTCTAAAGCTCTTCCCTCTCCAAGGCCATTTGCCTTACAGTTATGAAACAATGTGCAGTCATACACATCACTGAGCAGTTTGTTGCTAAAAACACATGCCAAATTTTTCAGTTGATTTTCATCTGGCTTCAAAACAACTGCCAGTGGCTCTCATGATGTCTTTCCCCTGTAAATTAAAACACGCTTCCTAGAGATATGCCTGATACTTTCTTTTTAAGTCTTTAAACAACTGCACAAGCCTCCTCTCTAGCTCTTCCACAGAAATTAAATCTCATTTTTAAAACAAACCAAGCCTGGGCTAGACGGATCTGTAGTTTGACCAAGTACAGCTGCTCCTATTTATTTATTTTATTAAAGTAAATAAAGTGCCCAAGGACACAGCTTTTAGTAGTATTAGACTGCACTGGGACTCAGAGGTGTTTGCTGGTGGTCTCCCATTAAAGAGGGACAGATGAAAATTCAGCGCTGCGTAAAAGTCCTGGAATAAACCAGCCATTTCTCCCTTCAGAGCTTGCATCAAACGTAACAGAAAGTGTGTCTACTTGTTCCTCTAAAAAACCCAACAGCCTGCCCGTAAAATTCACAAAGAGCATCTCATTCCCAAATCCTAGTACAATTCAATTGCCTTCTGCTCACCTAAAACCCGTATTTCACTTCCAAATTGAACCATACTTCCTAGCCTTAATGTTTGTTGACTGCTGCAATGCATCATTGGAATACATGCCATATTCCACCCCATAACATGCTCCATTTCACTGGTAGCTGAGAAAAAGAGTCCGTCTGACATTATTCACTGGGGAATCCTTGTCAGAAAGTGCTGTACGGAGATAAAATCTTATCTTCTCTGGGTCTTGGGAACACTAACGAAACAAAGCTTGGTACTGGGATCAGAAAGTACCTTACAGGTTGTGGTCTCTGATGTGGTGAAGCTGAGGGGTGTCTTATCTGGGCCTTATCTGTCTGTTTATTCAAATGGCAAATGCTCAGCCTGTATTTCTGGACTCTTAAAAGAGCAGATACTTAGTTTGCCAGCATTGAAGAAATTCAAAGCTTTTTTAGAGGGAGAAAAAGCAAAGGTAAGAGAATCAAAGGTGGAGGGGGAAGAGAGGAGAAGATCTTTCAGTCTGCAGGGCCAGAGTACTCACAGTGTTGAGGCACAGTCACGGCTCAGCCACCTCATTTTCATTCATGCTCACATATGTATTTGAATACAACAAAAAAAAAACCCAAACGAAAAAAAAACCCAACCAAAATACACCTCCTGTTACACATCCTTACTGCTTCTGCTCATGCCCTTAGCATAGTCTACCTCTAGGACTTACTCTTCGGGACATCTTTTACATTTTAGATTATGTTTGTCATGTTTGAGCGAGAAAGTTTCCACACTGCAAACTGCCTTTTCAACAGCAAGTGTAATCACAGTCAATCAGCCTGATTTAGCGCTATGGGCAGGCAGGAGTCTAACAAAGGCAACGAAATTGAGTCCACTTATCGCGGTGGTGAATTTCACTCTGCGCATCCATCTCCATATCCCCTTCGACAGTACATTTTAATATGCTTACTTGAATAAATAAATCAATAGTACAGCCACCGCCAAAGGGAGGGAAAGGAGTTATCGCAAAATTTTCTCTCCTTAACGTGCATGTATGCATGGCTTTTGTTTTGCTTTTTTAAGCCTAGCTCTCCCCACAACACAACAGAGATGTATTTCGCTTTTCTTCCATGGAAAAGATCAGAGAAGCATTATCAATAGCAGAACAGCCCTCAACAGAAAATAATGGAAGTTACACCACGTAGAATGAAAAGTATGTGGCTAGTTTCTTCATCATACACGAGGCATGAAAAATCAGGCAGTGCCAGAAGCCTTTGCAACAAGACATGGATGGAATTTCGTATCACATCTTGATGGTCTCATTTCTATTTTATCGCTCACCTGCTAGAAACAAAATATGTTGTTTGTACCTTGTACTGTGCTACATAAGCAACGCACATAGAACAACGTCCATTTCTGTCTCATGGTTTCTCCTGAATTAGTATCATGTCATGTAAGACCTCAAAAAGTACCCGAATGCTCAGTTTTACTCTCACTACAGATCGGCAGCCTCCAGTCATCCTTCTGTGCGGTCAGTGTCAGCACTGTGAATCAGCACAAAAAATAACACATTCCCTAGGAGGAATTTAGGAAACCAAAGACCCAACTTCGATCCATACGGACTCACTGAAGTAGCATTGCTGGGGTAAGGTTGAAGCGTAAATGAGTTTGAAGCCTGACTTTATTAGAAGCCTGATGGCCACAACCTCTTGCCACTACAAGACGATGAAGGGGGTGATGGCTTTCAGGAAGGCTTTCAGGTCACTGCCGCCTCCTAAGCCAAAGCGGAAATAATTCCGGACAGTGCTGCAATCTGTAAGAAACATCAATTGCTGATACAGTCATGTAAAGAGAAAACCACATTAATGCTTCCCATTCTCTAAGAACTAACCTTAGCTACTCCTAATATATCTCTGGGGTGCCGAAGAAAAAGGGTCTTTCGTTGTTCCCTACTGTGTAATAACATCCCTCCAGCTGGGAAAGAAACTTCCAGGCTGACATTTTCTTCTTGCCCTCTTGCTCCTCTTTCCCACATTTATCACCTCTTCCATTCCACGCTCCTGTACAGAGCACTCCCAGCTCAGTCCCTCCATTCCTTAAAGATAGTATATTCATACATACACAGTACACAGAAAGGGAAGAGACAAAGTAAGAGCGTATCATTTATTTCTAGAGAGATAAAAAGGAATAGTAATCGCCTTTAGCCAGCAGGGTATGTAGTAGTTGACCTCCTGCATCCTGCCTTTGATTTCCTCCTCATCACAATCATCTTTCGTTGGCTAATTCCCAACATTTTTCCCTCAGGCTGGCGGGTTGGCATGGATGGTTAGCAGCTGCCAGCATTTCTCCTCCCTGTCAACTACGAGCCATACTAATGTTAGATGGCTGGCTCAGTCCCACCCAGGGTGCCGCATGCCTTCGCTTTCCAACATGCTCAGCTTTTGCCAGCCTTGAAACCGAATCGAGGTCCCGTCCTGCCTTTCTCCTTGCAAAGATTAACCAGTGAGGGAGTTAACCCACGTCAACCGAAGAGGCAGATGACAGATTTCACAGGGCTAGACCTCGTGGGGAAACGGCAGGTTTCACAGCAGCCGTCAGGGAGCAGTAAAGCAGTAAGAATGCAGAAATTCAGCCCATGGTGTGTGCTACATCTACTTTGAACATCATTTTCTTAACGGCAAGGAAAAGAGCTGTGCGGATAAACAAACAAAAAAGCTCCCCAAGCACATCCCACCCTCTCTTCCTAAAAGAGATGCTGCCTCCCTTTGCCCCTTGGAAGATTTGTAAGCCACAGACAACTCCGTTTAATCCTTTTGGAAGGCAACATTTCCAGCAGATAGTTCGATGCACTAAAAAAAATCTTTGAAACAGATTCAAGAAATTTGAGGGTTACAGGTAAAACTAACCAACCTACTTGAGAAGCAAGTTGGTTTTATAACAGAAAGGACAGTATCAGATCAGTGCTAGAGAAAGCTTGGTCTACTACTTCAGAAGTCCTGTGTTTAACTTTACCAGAGAGAAAGGCATTTGGTGTTCGCATGGCTGGAATGACCAGGTGAAGGTTTTTTCAAATGTACATCCCAAAGTAAAAAAAACGCAAGCAAGGTCGGGAATCTCATTTCTCAGCTGCAGGAATCTAATGCAACTGAGGGGTTATATTTGTTATTGCTGTTTCTGTCTTTGCACCATTTAACTGCAACCTCAGCTTTCAGAAAACCAAGTGAATAAGGTGTTTGCACAGACGATGCTCCTCTGTCCAGCGCCCAGCTTTCAGCTTGCCCATATAGACTCGCTGTGCACTTCTATTAGCAAAGCCAGGCAGGTAATAATAGCGAATAAAAAGCCTATTCGACGAAGCACTGGCTCCTTCTCAAGTAAAGTAGAGTACCACTACAGCATGAATGACTCAATCATCTACTTGAGAGCTATTACTTGCAGCGATGAAGCAATGTTAATTGGATAATGGCCTGCTGCCAGCTAATATTGGCATGACCTACAATACCCCTGGCTGACAGCCGTGTCTCTCTCTCTATCACACCTTTTTTTGTAATCTGGATGGGAAGTGGAAACCATTAAAAAAGCCTCATAAGTGCCATTTAACTTCTTATCATGAATTAAAAGCTTAATTAAGTACCTTGTTAAAGGAAGGAAGACCAGTTTTCGTGATTAAGTAAAACAAAACAACAGTTAGGGGTATGGGGTGAATGAGTAACTTTACAGCTTAAAACTCAGCTCTTGGAAAATATTAATTTTGGGTTGCGTTTAACAGCAGCTGCTAGAGGAAAACTGCACAATTGCTGAAAAATACCCTGGGTGAAAAGCAGGCGAGGTTCTTGTTGTTTTACCAAAAACTGCAAATGAAGAGAAAAGCATAGAAGTTAAGAGCTAACGGGGTCCTTTTTTATTAGGTGTAGGCAGCTGACACACTCCATTCCTCTAACTCTGCTCTGAGGGCTCATACTTCACACACCACGGCCACATCTGAGCCCTTGTTATTACGTGGCTGTTTTTCCAAGCGCTTATCTACACTCTAAAATACGTTGCTTTAACAAAAGGTGTAGTACAAAATCAAATTACCGAGGCTAGTACAAAAGGGTTTATGGAAACTCTTTAATCAGTGCAGAATTAGCTCCGGACTGACTTAGTTTAAGTTGATTAGGAAAAGGTTTGAATTGAGGCACATTAAGTCACGCTTGAACTGACGTGAAATGTCTAACACAAGGTTTTGCAGTGGTTTAAAACCCTGTAAGTTCAACTAGTTTCAATTCTGTGTGTGCACAATGTCTCCCTACTGAAATGACTGGCATATCATAAAAACTGCTCTCACTTGTAATTGGATATAAACAAGAAATAATGTAAAAAAACATCTGTTCACTGTTTAGCTAGACAACAGTTAACAATGTCTGGATGCCAGATTAACAAACAGACCCCAACATGCTACGAAGGAAAAAAAAAAGTCTGCAATTCAGACTTTACAGGCAGATTTACTGCTTTGAATAATCAAAAATAAGTTCTTTTGTTTTGATGTTAAGCTCCCTCACACCAACATTACATAAATGTAAAAGCTTTATATATAAAGCTTTATCTAGCTCCAACATCAAACCTTTGAGAAATAATAGTAATAATAATGCCCTTTCTCTACAATTGTATACTTTAGCAGCTTTCAAACTATGCCAGAATTTAAAATGCAATGCTTGCATGGTTGACTTAAAAACATCTTTGTTAATTTAGGAGTGATTGTCACCTTCGGAGAAGTCTTGAACTGTGAAGACTATATTTAAAAATTATTTTCAATCTCTGTTTTTCTATAACAACTATATGCCAACATAAATTGTCTCTAAGCCTGAAAAAAGTATTGGCTCAGGACATAAACTTTCAACTTTTGTGTGAAATTTTTCCACTGGAGGAGTAACCCCCTACATGACAGATTAATTCAGTTTTCACAGATACCTTTAGAAATAACTCATGGGCTGCCAGAGCTCTGCAGCCCACAGACTAGCCTTGGGAAGAGCCATTACCTTGTGAACTGAAAAAGACCCTGCTAACTTCTTTTAATGCAATATAACGAACATGTTTTTTCCCCTGCTCTGTCAGCTCTTAAAACCCAGGAGTGTTTCAGTTCCTTTCATGGGGAGAGCTCCGACACTGTTCTTTGTTGGAGGCTCTTCCCATACCTACACACAGGCACCCACCAAAGCTCCCAGCACTCCGAAGCAGAACAATGCCAGAAGCAGAGACGTGCACCTTAACCAAGGAATAATTGAGAAATAATGAAGTGCATCAGGCAGCTCTCTTTACCCCAAGTGACCAGGATTTGTGAGGAAATCATTTAATTGTCCACCTCACATATAGCTACTCAAATAAAGTAGCCACCGAGCAAATTGGATTCAATGCAGTTAACAGCAATTAATTTGCATGTGGAAAATATCTGTACAAGTAAGCATTGGTAACTGTAGGTATCTTTTTTAACAGGCTAAGAGAGTTCTCTTCCAGGATGAGAAAGTTAAAGCCCTGGCACTCTGCAACTAATAGAGACACGTGGCAAAATAACAGTGGTGGTCTCAGGTGAAGCGTGGCAATTTCAAAGGACGGGGATGAACCTTAAGAACTAGATTCACTGCTTCTGCAAATCCATGGACTTCACTGGAGCTGTAACAGCAGCCAGTGTAACCCTAAATCACTACAACTTTTTGATCTTTCATTGAGATATATTCTAAAATATAAAACTACAATACTTCATTTATCCAAAGAGGATTCACTTAAATAGAAATCATTTATGATTGGACTGGAGGAATTTTTTAAATGTAGTATCTCATATAAAACACATAGAAAGACAAACCTTCGTGTTTTAAATCTTTAGTGTCATATGAACATAGGACTGGGTCACCAAGTGCAGACACATCAGGATCCCTCCACCACCCTGCTCCTCCCACTGGCCTGCGGCTCAGCACCTCACTGCTGCTGTGATTAGAAATCTGCTAATTTCCAATCTACTTTTACTAAAAACCAGTTGAAACCAATCAATGCTTGTGTCAACACTGTCTTTTAGTATTAAAAAGAAACTCCTCCTCTCAGCCGTTTCATCTCCTCTGCCTACACAGAGCTGTAGCACGTCGCAGTTGTCACGCCAGCAGTATGAACCTGCCATGGTATGGTCTTCTCCTTTAGGCCAGGCTCCTTCTTCTGAACATCTCAGTCACTCTTGTATATGCTTATCTGAATTTCAATTATTTTTCTTTATCTAACAGGACCTGAATCGTACATGGAGGTCTCACCAAGGCTTTGTAAAAGAGCGCTGATACTCTCCTGCCTCTTTGGACCTGTGCACCCCTGGGCATGTTTTGTCACCTCTCTGCTCCCGCCTTGCTTTGTGGTGCGAAAGTCTCACTGACTGAGACTTGATTCTTCCACTGGAAATTATTAGTGGACACTGCAGAATCATAGTGCGTATCCTAGCACGTCCTCTGCGTTATCTCTAAACTCCTATGCAAAATGTCTGGGTTGAAATTTCTTCATGAGTAATATTCAGTGTCAAGACTCATGAAGTCACACCCGGTGACCTACTTCTTCTAATGCTCTCCAACTTGTGCCGTGACAACATCACGCCGCCGCTGAAGTCTCTGGAGAGCTAAACCAGAGGGGGAAAAACGGTGTATGACACTTCGGGACCTGTCATCATTTAAAAACACACTGTGCTTCTTCATGGGCATTAAGCAAATGATGGTGAAAAACCCTCTGTATGCCAGAGTACCTTCCCACTGAGCGACTGCCGTCCCACGCCCTGGGTACATTGCTACCCTTCTCGTGCTGCCCGTCCCAGCCGGAGACGCCGGGCAGGCAGTGCCGAGGTGGCGGCTGACAGCAGCCCTGGCCAGCAGACACACGTCTCCCCTCTGTGGGCAGCAAAGCCACCGGCGTGCCCTTCGGTAGCTGTGCTGTCACGGCCATACGGCTGTGAGGAAATTACAGTGGGGGTGGAAGGCAGCCAGTGAGATTTTGTGGTAAAATAAAGTAAACTTTCCAGTGAGGTATGTATTTTCTACGTCCCTTGGCTTCCTGCTGTGGGAGCCATGCCGCATGAGAAAAACCCTGCTTTTTGGCAGACGGTGTTCATGGTTTCTCAGTGGAAAACACAAGGCCCGAAGCAGTTAAGTCCCAAACTCGTTGTGAGGGGAGGCGAGAGGAAGCAAGGCTGAATGAGGTGCAGGAATGGGGAAAGAGGAAGACGAGGGTATGAGCTGCCGGAGAGGGGTGGACAGCAATGAGACTCCCAACAACATGACAGCTCAAATGATTTTTCAACAATAACCTGCCATCTAGCAGCCAAATCACTCCTTTCAAATTTCCTGTCTGGAAGAGCAGAAGAGTATCAAGGTCCTGATAATGCCCTAAATGAGGCTACGGTAATTAAGCATTTGGGTACGACTCCCTCGGCGGTGGCGAGAAAGGCGAGCTGAAGCATCTTAAAGCTTTGCTGCCGCAGCCGTCAGGCATTAGCGCTGGTGAGGAAGGGTGGCGTGAACATGTCCATCCTTCAGCGAATCGCTACCCACCCAAACACAAATACCACATCCAGAGCTGTGCCGGGGTAGGCACCGACACCCATGCCACGCTCCCCTTGGCCACCTTAGCGGACCGCAGAGGTCTTCCTCACCGCACGGGATGGAAGGGGCTCGTGTTTACGGCGGGGGCATGGGGACATACTGTACCTCTTCCGGCAGGCTGACCACCAGGTCATTTTCCGTCTGCCCTACCAAGGCCTGCAAGAAGTACTCGCTGCAGGCAGCCAGCACAGCCCGGTGGGCGCGGAACTCCTTCCCCTCCACGATCAGCGTCACGTCACAGAGAATGTCCTGCTTCCGCTGGTCATTTAAGCAGAGGAGAATATTGGTACAGTGCACCGTTGACTCATACACATACATGGGGGAGTCAGTCTTCTCATCCACAGACATGCCGTTCACACCCTGCAGGGGAGAAGGGAGGAAGAAAACACAAACAAGGCGGTGAGGAGCAATGCAGCCGCTGGGTGAACGTGGCGCGGCGGGATGCTGCCTGATTTCTGGATACCCCAGGACCACGGCCAAGCAGTCCATTAATTCTTAAATCCGAGCAAGTTGCTCGGGAAAGGTATGGGGAAGGGCATTTGTTGCCACCGGCTTTCACTCTGCCACGCTTCGATTACCTAACCCTCCCTTGACTTCCCCCCTCAAAAGCAAAGTAGAGTTCAGATGGACTGCAAAGTGCTTTCCTTCAACCACCTACTACGCATCTACGATTTTCGATCTAGTAGAGGCAATAACATGGGGACACGGGAAATTTTAGAAGATTTTAGCAAAAAAAGCAAGAGTGACTGTCGGGTCTTCTAATAGTGAAAAAAGGGCTTTGTGCTTGCTTCTGTTATTTTCAGATTAAGGGAAAAAACCCTCAAAACCCCAGCCTATTCTCCAGCGGACTGGCAGCGCTGCATGTTTACACTGATGACCTCTGCTCAAGTGAAAGGCAACGTGGAACTGCACCCGACAAAGACAAGTGACTAACTACAGTGACCTCATCTCTCAATCAGAATTAGAGCTATTTTAAGCCTTAAGGGGGAGAGAAAGATGTTTAGTGGCTTAGAAGAAATCCACTTCCAGTTATGGCTAAAGCAACGCACCTTCAACGGTAGTTTAATGTCATTTACAGAAAAGAGCAGTTTCTGAATTCCAGAACCACAGACCCAAGAAAAGCCCCCAACCCGTGTGGAGGTCCAGCTCCGGGTGGCAGGGCAGCACATGGGTGCTGGAGCCACTCCTGCCTGCAGATAAGTCTCCCCCTCCTGACAGCAGAGCAGAGGTTGGAAGGATGTAAGATACCTGTTACAACTCTCTGAGCTAGGAAGTTCCCTGCCTGCTGTTCTGCAATTTCTGCAATCAGCATCGCCTTTGAACACGGGAATCAGACTTGCAGTGGTGATGGTGGTGGTGGGCCAGCGTCCCCCAACACCCAAAACTGCATGACCCCCCTTTGCACTTGGGCACATTGAACTAATTCTTCTCTTACCCAAAACTTTCTGCCCAGCACCAGACTGAATCCTCTTTGCATTATTTTCCCATTTCAATTTCTCTGAGTAGAAAAATGTAAAAGCCTGTGCTGTGTCTAAACACACTATGTATCCCAAAACAAACCGAACGCACTTCTTTTAAGGCTTACATGAGAAAAAGGATTATTTGTATGTATTCTATCTGCTGCCAAAAGGAAAGTTGTGCGAACACACAAACTTCAAGTATTTTAAGGAATTATTTTTCCAAACAACAACCGCCTTCTGAGAGATAAGATTCAGAGGCATACAGGGCTAAGGGCAACAGATGGAGGTATTTTGGTATAATACTGCTGCACTGCAAATATCTGACCACTGCAGAAGTGGAAGCAAAATTTCTCCTCTGTTACTTTTTAACATCGTTCTTTGCAGCATTTTCCTTTGCCAGTACAATGTACAGGTACACATGTAGACACAACATGACTTCAAACGATTTCTCTTGCCATGCGTTCAAACCAGGGTACCATTTTCCTACAGTGTCATTCGAAAAATAACAATAATCTATACAAAAATGGACTTAAGAGGACCTGCTTGTTACTTGTACAAGTAAGTACTCGTAAGTATTTACTAGACTTCTCAAAAATAACTCCATCTTCCCACCTTTATAGGAGTATTTTTAAGCTAGTGGCTATGATGACTCTTTCTACAAAATAGGTGTGTTTGCCAACGTTACAAAACTATAATATTACTGGAATTCGTAATGGGATGCTTACAGCTTCTCTTTCACTGGTATTTTCAGTATTTACTGCTAACTCATGCTACGCTTCTGAGTACCCAGCTGAAATGCCTACATGAACAGAAAAAAACCAACCAACCAACCCAGTATCCATTAGCCCCTCACTGACTTCATATCTAGAGAGGAGATACAAACCTGCTTATTGATCTGCACACAGGTAAGGGAGGGAAACACTGTGGGGTTTTTTATGCTACCAGTTGGATTTCTTAATCAGGAGAAAATTTACTCTTTTTTTTCTCATAAATTGAGACTAATGAGAAGAATTGGCAGCAATCATTTTATTAGCAGTACGGTAAGGTAAAAGAGAAAATGATACTTAGCTCATCCCACTCATAGCTTTCTGTGTAACTGAACTCTGATGCTAATGATAGCGTTATAATGATGTTCTAAGTGGTCACTCTTGCATACTATGAAATGCAAGAGTTTACAAGAACAATCTAGTGGGAAAACCTGAGAGTTGCAAATGACAATGCAAAGGGGAAAACGTTCTTTTTTTTTTTCTTTTTTCCAGGCACATCTTATGCCTGTAATGTCTCAGATGATGAAAAAATGTACAAGAAACCTGAAACCTGGCAGGTAATGAACAGAACTTTAATTATATTTTCAGTGCCTTTTTTTAAAAAAACACTGTTTGCCTGAAATTGCAATCCTTTTTTACAGTAAGAGTGCAATTTGTGTGAATCAAACCCTGAATTACTTGGTTACTAATTAGTAATTTCCCACTTTTTAACTACAGCTCTCATCAAATGTATTTTTTTAAAAAATTCATTGCATGCCCTGTGAAGTGCTGAAAATACCACGGTGTATTTCCCCGCTGGTGAGCAAGCCTGCCTTCTATGCTAGGAAACCTGACCAATGTGGTACTGAGATGCTGGGGCTGTAAATCACACCCTGTGCTCCAGTGGATCCCTCGCTGCGCTCCTGGGAAGGACCTCCACCCAGCTGCTTATATCGCCATGCTTTCCCAAGGCTCCGGCAGTCTTTAGCTACCGTTGTGACTCCAGGGGTTTTCCGAAAGCGGATCCACACCGTGCCCCTTCCCGCAGCCGCTGAGAGCCTGCGTGGATGCCCTGGCCGGCAGCTGCAATCTCGGCCCGACACAGACTTCCCCTGGCCGTGCCCCTGGTTGCTCCAGGAAGCACCCCAAGCCCTGCATTGTGCACAGGGAAGCCTGGGCTGGGCTATGGCTCAGGACCACCTATTTATCAGCTTTTAATGTTTCAACACAAGTGATTTACGGTCTTCCCTTTTCCACGATCTGCCATCGACTGAATGACCTCCAGGCATGAGGTGTTTCCTCTCCAAGAGGGCTTTATCCTGCAGGACAGGAGCAAGATGGTGAAACCCTCCACTGGGAAGTATATTGTTCATTTTCACGGGGAAGGGATTTAGAGTGCAAAGAGAAAAGGTCACCGTAGGGCTTTGGCATGTAGTAGCAAGAAAATTAGCAGAATTCAACATTTTTTTTTTTCCTCTCCTCGGAAGAGTAAAGCAGGGATCGGGTATTAACTCTGAACTCTGAGGCAGGCCGGGCTGGAAGTCTTTTATATAGTGTTAATTCAAACTGCATAAATTTTTGCTGAATTCAGTATTATGCTGAGTTTGCAAAACCTTCTTCATGGAAATCATTGTTACACACTTAGTATTTCTTCAAACCGAAGAGAGAATGTCTTAGCAAGCCTTTCTCCGGCTCAAAAGAACATGCTGTGCATTTGTTTGCATATAGGTCACCACACTGCCAGAAAAAGCCTCTTTGAAACAAAAGTTTCCAGAAACTGGCACAAACTATTGTGGGCAAGGAAAGCACCATTGAAACCTTGCCAAAAAAAGTTGCTGTTAAAGGCCAGCAACTGCAGTGAGGCGAACTGGAACGTTGCTTACGCGGTCCTTCCACAGTGATGGGTGGGAGATCCCACCGAGCCCTTCTGCATGGGCAGCATGGAGGAGGCACGCGAAACCTCAGGAGATCAAAAAAATTGCTCATGGAACATCCGAATCATTTTGGTTTGCAGCATGTCGTCTCTACTGGCTGGCACGCACCCAAAACTCTCCAGGAACTCATGAACACACTGCCTGAGCTGCTACCAAAAATACATTACCTATCACGAAAAACCAGCTCCTGCCTCACAAGACTAGAGGGCAGGCAATGTGGTGTCTGTTTTTAAAGGGAAACATTAGGGGAGAGAAAATCTTATCAAGACAGACCAGAAAGTCCTGCATCAGAACTGGGTTAATTACATGAAAAGGTAAATCTCGTTTGTGGCAGAGCTACAGAGCACTTAACCAGGCAAATTATCATCGTGACAAAGCAGCATGGCTTCTGCAAGGGGAAGTCATGTCTCTGATGGGCTCTATTAGAATTCCTGAAGTGTGTCAAATTAGCAGCGAGGAACACTGGTACATGTAATTAGTGTTGACTTTCAGAAATCCTTTGACAAAACCTTTACAAAAGGCTGCTAGAGAAGCTCAGTTGTCATAAGGTGAGAAGTTGCATCAGACTGGAAATCACTTAGGCTAAACTGTATTCAACAGAGAAGGGATGCAGGGGCAACGTTCAGCAGGTTAACAGTGAAATTCCTCCAGAAATGAAACAGCAGCAGTACCAGTGGCTCACATCTGCCTATGCAATGCCATGCAGCACGCCTGAATTTGCCTGATCGCTGAAGCTAAAGCAGGGTTGGGCACACTTAGTACTAGGATGGGAGACTGCCTGGGTGTACTGGGGTCCTAAGAGTAGCCTGCCACTGCCTACAGGTCATCAAGAAGATGGCGCCAGACGATGGGAGCAATTTGAAACAACAGAGGTTTAGACTGAACATAAGGGAAAACTGAGGAACAGGTTGCCCGGAGAGGTTGTGTCATCTCCACCCTTGGAGGTTTTCAAGACCAGACTGGATATAGCGCTGAGCAACCTGCTCTGATCCCAGAGCTGACCTGCTTTGAGCAGGAGGTTGTGCTAGGAACCTTCTGAGGTCCTTTCCAACATGAGTTATCTGATGATCCTATATTGATTAGTGACCACAGAGCGTGACAGGGAGACCAAAACTGATAAAATTCGTTCAAATGTCAAAGGTAATAGGGATTGTTGAGGATTTCAAAAAGACTTAATATAAAAAAGAATTAGACACTAACAAGGTGACACACTAAATCCAGGGCACTCCATTATACACAAGTAGCAATTAGAGGAAACAAAAATATAGAACGGTTGAGGTTGGAGAGAACTCTAGATATTGCCTAGTCCAGTCTCCCTGCTCAAAGCAGGGTGACCTAAAACAGGCTGCTCAGGACCATGTACGGTTGGGTTTTGAATCTCTTCAAAGACAGAGACCCCACACCATCTCTGGACAACCCGTTGCAGTGTTTGACTACCGTCCCAATAAAACAGAACTCATTGACCTGCAATCTCAATTCCAATTTGGAGTCTCTCATGAAAAAGACAGACTGGAGACAGACAGACTGTCATCACTTAGAGAGCGAATTTAAAGGCAGAAAAATATTTTAATAAGGAGACATATTTTCTAGTTAACTTCTGGTGTAGTACACTGTTGTGCAGTGTCTGCATCTGATTGCTGATGAAACAGGGAGAAAAGAAATCCTCAGGAGAACAATGAAAAAGATTATTGGCAAGGAAAAAGAAAAAACCCTCCTCAACACGTATGATCAATTCGATAAACACTATACAAATAACACAAAATAAAAAGGTCAAAGCAGCACTGCTGTTTATTGTTTCTAATGTTGCGAACAGGAGAGGACACCCAAGTAAAACAAGCAAGACAAATGCAGAATTTGTAAAAAGAAGAGCTGTGATTCCTGACCATAGAAACAAACTGAAATTGCACCCCGGACTCATAGGAAGATGCTTGTTTTGTTTTTCCCGAGAGATTTCACAGTCATATGGTTTCACAATAAACCATATGTATGACTGACCACTGCTGCATGTTACTGGGCAAAGAACTCACCGGATTTGTAAAAGGATTAGTCACTCCTAATAAAAATATCCAGGGCCACATTACTCAGGGCACAAGTTTACATGGGATGAATATTCACATGTTCCAGCACACTGGCCAACAACAAACTGGCTGGGCAGAGGAATGCACGTGTATTATCTGTCTTTCCTGACCTACTAACCAGTGTCTCAGAAACGAATTATTTGATATCATCACAGATGAAAACCCAAATCTATCACTTTGAGAGAGCAATGGGCACTCTGCCCTGCGCTCCCCTCTCTTGAACAGGCACTGAAGTTGCATGGGACCAAGCTGTTCAGGGCCAGCAGTAGAAAACATCCGTCCAAAGGCTACATGTGGCGGGTGTCCTTGACACCAGGAGCTCCTGCTCCCGCTGGTTCCAGTGGAGTGGTGGGTTTAGGACATGAGAAGCCTTCACATGTTAAGCTCAACAGATAAAAGGTGCGGACTACAGTGGAAGCATCTTTGTAGCCTCTCCATGGCAAAACACCAGCGAGGAAGGAGATGGGGGAAAAAAGGGGCCTAAAGGCATCGTCTCATCCCATGAAACAAAAGCTCGCTTGTATCCCAGGAGGTGTAAGCAGGACACCAGATTTACAACAGTGAACAGAGGACTCCCAACAACTTCACTGTAAAGGTCTGAAAAGGTTTATTATGCGTGTAACACTACATTTTAGTACAGAAGCCAACAGAAAACACACTGTGATTTCTCATTTAGGAATCGCAGTACCTGACCCGGTGTAAAATGAACTGCAGGTTTTGCCTGGAAGCGTAAGCTGAAGTTCGCATTATATCCTGCTATTCAAGGTGACTCCCGGCTTTCTCCTGATCGTGTTAAGAGAGGATCAATACCGAACTGGGGTTATTTTTAGTTCCAGTTCACCTTTTTCCAATCAGCTCCACTAACAGTTAAAAAAAGACACTTAGGAACACCTTGAAGTGGTCGGCTTGAATGCATCTAAGGCTCTTTGGTCAGAGGTAGCTGGAGAGTCTGCACTGCAGATTTGCATGTAAATGTCTGACAGTATTTCTGTTTAATAGGATGCAGAGTGTGTGAAAAAATACACTTTTGTTCTGAGGTTTTCTATTAATTTTTTTTTTTCCTAACGATTTAGCAAAAGGTACTAGGAAAAAAATAGGGAGAATGATGATAAAATAATGAAAAAGTTGGGAGGAACTCATACTTCTGACAAATGGCAGCAAAAGCACATCAGACTTGACAGTTTTTAGGGATAAACATGCACTGTTTTTAAGTGGCAAGTGGGAGGAAAATAATTCTCCAGGCTTTCTTCCCCATCTCCTAATATTTTTTCTATGAAAAGACTTGTTCTGTGTAATCAACACTTTGGTTTTAAAGAAATTTATCAATAACTGACACTTCAGAGCTCCTAAAATGACCATCTTTATAATTGGTTATTACGATCTCTCAATTATAGCTATAACAACAAAGGATATGATTATATTGTCACTGCTTTCCTTTAAAAAGAAACTATTGAAAGGCCTAATGATTAATTCACCATTTTTGAGAGCTCCCTGTAATGACAGAAGACTATATACAAAGGTCTCTTCAGTGAGCCCATTATTCAATTAATAAATGCTGAATACCGAGCAGTCATAGTCATATGAAACTCCCAAGAATTGTGTGAATTTTTAACCAATTAATTATCAATTACAACATCATAAAACACCAGCACAAAAATAGAAATAATGAAATTTAATTATACATTATTCTTCTTAGTTGCTGCAAATACTATACAAGACTGATTTTGATTAATAATTCATACAGCAATAAAGTATCAGGAAAGATAATTATAGTGTGCCACAATTCTCACACTGATTTCTGTAATTACAGATTACAACAGTGTTAGCAATTTAAAAAGGTTAGGGAGCAGTAGTAATTTGCTATGTCATCCTCAGCAATATTAATGTCTTCTTCTCTGAGCACCCTTGATAATTGAAAATAGACTCGCAGGCCGCCAGGCTACACGGGCTTGCCTCCTGCCAAACGTACTGTGGGTGCCAGGGCCACTAGCAAGAACGTCTTCAGAAATGAGCTTTTCGCATTGTTCAAGTAACTTCTGCTGTAAAGCAGACAACACATGGCCAAGTGGAAAAGACGTTGTAGAGCACTCTCGGCTGGCAACTGTAGGCACGCGTTGCTGCTGATAGCGATGGCTGGTGCTTCTGCCCCTACCACCTCAAAGCAAAACCTTCATTTGACCATGAGTGGGAAGGGGGATAGCTAAGAGAAACTCAAGAGAGGATTTAACCACGGGCCCTCTACAGAGAGAGGTCTGGTTGGGCATGCAGCAGGGCCCTACAGACATTTGCTAACTCTCCTAAAGGCAAGAATTTACATTGCTGAGGGGGCCGCATGGCTCCAACACATCAAGTGTTCACAGCCCAGGGAGCACCCTCTGAATTGCTAAACAGCTGCATGTGGTTCAAGGGCCACAAACTGGTCCCTGATGAGCTACACCGCGGGCAGTGAGCAGAAGCATCGGTGCCTGGGTTGGCTGCAGAGCTGGGCCATGAGCCCTGTTTCTGTATGGCAAGCTTCACGTGCTTTTGAAGTAGAGACAAGAATACTGGGAATTCATTCCTCAGCTTAAACTGACAGGAACAGGGATGCATCCTCCAGATGGTGGAACGGCTGCTTTTGCACAGCCTATACATTTCACAGCACAGAGGCTTTGATGTAGGAAGTAAGTCCCATTGCAAAAATCATTTACTGGCTTTGTTATACTGGACCTAGACCCTACTGCACAACTGGACAGAGACTAGGGGAAAAAAAAAGAGGGCCTCTGATCCTGCAGACCTTGGAACAGAACTGTTGAATATAACTTTTGCCTGTAGCATTTTGGTTACTTACAATGATTTCACTATTGGCAGATTGCACACACTAACAGACATGTACTACAGCTTCATTTCTGCAATAGATCTTGTTTTTTGTTTGTTTGTTTGTTTTTTTTTTTTTAAATTCGTGTCAGGATGCCCACAGTCTCCATGATGAATGTTTATTTAAACCCCAGGTGTCTACTCTAAAGAAATTGCGCTTCAGGTTGTTCAGAGATTGGTACCATAAGGAGGCAGGGATTCCCAGAGGAGGTTGCTTTGAAGAGTGCAAATAGATTTATGTTCCACATACAGATAAAACCTATTTCTTGACTTCAGAGGCTTGTGCTGTTATTGTTTTTTGAGAGAGTAACCCAGCTAAACAAGGTAATGATAGCTCGCAGTCTTTAGGGACTTCAGTTAACATGCAAATAATGCTTACACATGGTACATGCATTGACATATACATTCTACACGGGCCTACTAGGCAAAGTATACACGTGCATCTTTTATGACTCGGGAAAAATTATATAATTACACTACTAATTGTCCTACATTCAATAAGGCAGGCTTAGTTTAACATGCATTTTCAACGTTCTTTAAATATAAATGGTGAGACCTTCAGGAGAGAGGCATAGTAGATGGAGTGGGGGAAGACAGTGTGTGTGTAGGAAAAGAGAAGGAACAAGAGAAGAACTGTCCTCTATCCTTATTTTTCAGAAGCCACGCAACTGACATATATGTACATGGAAAGTGAGAAACACAGGAGAACTCTTCCCTCATAAAGTCTCTTCTCATAGCTTTCACACTGCTCTTTACAGTAGCTAGCTACAGTGGAGGGGACTGGAACCAAGTCTGCTACTCAAAATAGCTTATTCAAAGCAGAATGGGGAATGCCCAACAGTGAAACAGTGCCAGGAAACCACCAAGCAAAACAAACAACATACTATGTTTTTCTGAAGTGGTCAGAGGCTTCAGGACCTTGTGGAAAAGACACAACCTTCTGGGTTACTCTTGGGTAAGCTGGATTGCCAGATTAAAGAATCAGAGAAGGAAAAATGAACTAGTGATTTTTTATCTTGCCTTCCAGCTTGGTGAGTGCTCTGAAAAGGTTTAAGGTCTCCATATGAATGGAGGCTGGAGATTCTGGCAAGCACCCACCAGATTTAGGTCCTGCCTTCCTTGCTTTAAATTAGTATTTTTAGGCTTTTGTTGAGGAGTAATACAGTGATATGGTTTTCCTCCTTTTCCTAAACTTTTAAATAATTTATCTGTATCTCTATGGGTATATGTGCACATATATGTATAAATAATTTGCACTATGATGCTGTCTGAGATGATGAAATTGTTGAAGCATAAATGGTTGGTCACGTATCCAGGCCACTTGCCTGTATGATAATACTTTGGGATAGTAAAAAGTATGTTTTTCTGTTTGAAATCTCTTTTGCTAATATGGCTGTGAGAACAAAGGCCAGGCTGATATTAAGCCAGTACCACCAGTGTTTGGAAGCTACAAGTTATGAACAACGGTGCTGTTCTGCTCCTTTGAGCAGCCTTTTCATGTGAAAGATTATGCCAACAAATTATCTGAGTAGAAGTTATTCATTTCCCTTATGCTTTATTCTCAAGGAAACCCAGCCTTTAGAAACTCCAGTAGAGTTCAACGCTGAAGTTCTGTATTTGAATTTTTTAGTTGCTATGAAATGAGCATTTTTTGTGATTTTTTTTTCCAGAGAAGAACAGAAAACAACTCTCTCAGAATTACTGGTTAATTTTCTCCTCACTTCTCAAGCTGTACTAATTGCTGCTTTTCCAGCCTATTTGCAGAACTGGTGGAAGAAGTTCTGTCTGCATGGGAGGATATGGCCAAAACCACTGCTAACATCTTCAACTACTCAAACTGTAGAGGTTGTAAAAATTACAAAAGCCCATTTTCGCCTGTCATACTACGTAGTTGTTCTGGGAAAAATCTGCTCTCTTTTTTTTTTTCCTAAAATGCAAGCTCTTGATCTTTGCTGCAAGTTAGCAGGTGTTTAGAATATCCTTCATGTTTCCTTGGGACACAAACTGGCATGTCCTTCGGAACATGCCTGTTGTGATTAATGTGTGAAGAGCAGGAATGCATGCAGTAGGTCACTGGGTTAAATTTGGGACAGAATTTCATAGGGTATAACTTCGCACCTGCTCTTGGGAAAGAATACAGGTGTCGCCTTCTCCTTGGAGACTGGGCCATTATCTGCTTGTGCAGCGCTTTCCACAACTAAACAGATGCCAACAATAATGTTCTCCTTTGACAACATATGTGCTGACGGAAAAATGTTTCCTTATGGTTAAATCATAATTTTTACTAATCTAAAAGAAAAAGAATAAATAAATAAATTCTAGTGACTACTGCATTAGGATCCACAGATTTACAGGTCTGAACCTTGGAAGGCCTATCAACACATGCAAAAAACAATTTTCACATGTTTTTCTAACCATCAAATAATCAGAAGGTCACTGAAATGACTATTTAGAAACTCTCAGAGCAAGTGCCAAGGGGATACCTGGATTACGCCAAGGGATTCTGACAGTGCTTTTGATCCTGCAAGGATCCGAAAATTGCCATTTCTTTATCGGAAGGTTTAAGCAAGAGTTGCAAGTCTTCCCACTATCCTCAGAGTCTGACACGTGTCTAGATTCCTATTTAAAGGTCGCTTTATCCATGGACTGGCCCCTACTCTGGAACTAAACTGCCTTTCCTGTTGCAGACAATAAATCATCCCTTAGCGAAAGGCGCACGGAAAGCAATCACTTCTGCTGCCAACACCTAGCAGGCTACAGCCGGGGCAAGCGGAGAGGATGTGAGACAGAAATGGGCATTTTGACTAAAGGAGCCCAGAGAGAAAAAAAAGATTTGATGCATTTGGGCCCTGGTTCTGAAAGGTAAGTACAGCCAATGTACAATCTGCACCTATAGTTTCTTAGGATCTGCAAAGACAGCAGAAGGCAAAGGCAAGCTTTCCTTCTCCTGTAAGATCCAGAGGAGCTTATGAAAGCTTCTTTGCCATGGTAAAGAACAAGGGATTAAAACTGCAAAGGCTGCTATAAGAAGAACTTGGATTTTTATCTTTGTTTGAGGATACTTACATTATTTGTTGAGCTTTTCATGCAGCTTTTTGAAGTTTGTTTAGTTTCTTTGCCCCCACAGAACTACAATGTACTCAACACACTTAAAGCTGCAAAAGCCATCAAGTAAAATCAAATAGGAGATTAACACGCAAAACCCAACACTAAGCCACACTTTATCCCAGGGAAACAAGAGTGGCTTGATTATTTCTGTTTGAATTAGCGCACTCTGTCATGGGAGTTTTAATCTCAGGGCATTCCTTCTACATTTTACAAACTCAAAATGCAGAAAGGACCACCTGATCTGGCCTCCTAAAGGCAATATTAACAGTTGCCTTTATCACACAGACTTGCAATCCTGACAGAGCAGAAAAACCCAGCGGTTTGTTTGACAAGCTCTCTCTTCAACTCTTACTGCAATTATCTATACCTTTAGCCTCCAAGTTCTTTCTCGACAGATCCTGAAATAGCTGTTCCGCTATTTTACCCTGGACTGACGTCAAGCTAAACCAGCCTTCAGTTCCCTGGGACATCCCTTTTATCTTTTTGAAATATCGGAAATACAAATGGCAGCCCTCCAATTTTCTGGAATTTCCCGTTTCCCAAGATTTATTATAAATTAACAGCCACTTAACAGAGCTTTTCAGCTACCTCCTTTAAGATTCCTGGATGTAAAAGTTATTAGGATGTGAAAACGTTTAATTTCAATGTCTCAGATCCTCCTTTGCTATAAGCAGCAAACTTTCCCTTCTTTCCATATCACTGCAGAGGATGGACACATCCTCTTCCACCGTTTCAAATACAAAAACCACCTAGGCAACATTTCTGCCTTTTCTATTTTCCCTTTTTTGATATTTGATTAATTAATGTTTTATCATGACTTCTATTTCTTCATTTAACTAGAATGGCTTCTCATTAGAGTAACGTTTTTTGTTATTGATGGCAGTGTAAAATCGTAATTTTGAGCAGCTGGCAGAATATTCTTCAACAATTCCCAGTGCTTTCAACGCTTTTTACTTTAAATGTAATGTTATGCCAACACAACAGGTTCTAACTTTGGAAAACATCATCTTCAGTTCTGAGTACAGTGCATGCATAAATTTATAATCTCCTGGTAGGTGGTGTACTCTGCTTGCACAAGGTCACCGTATGGGATTTGAGGCCCCATGATTCACATTATTTAAGACTGTCCACAAATAACAGCGTTTGACAAACTGCTTCCCTTCTTGCTTCATTTGCTCATGCAACAAGCTGTAAACCTTTATTTTCCAGTCTGTTTTTAAGAGAACCACTCCCATTGAAACTGTTTTGGATTCCTGCTCATGTGCCACTCTCTCCAATGCCTCTCCTGTAATGCTACGAACTAAAAAGTTAAACAATATGTAATTCTTGTACAACCCTGATGGTTTAGACTTGCATATACTGAAAGCACCGTAAGGCTGGTTTATGTGGTTGGGTATTCCCTGATGTCACTCTCTCCCTCTATGGTTAATCTACAGCCCCCATTTGCTCATTTGTCTTCAAGGGGAATGTATTACTGGTAGAGAAAGACCTTCCCCACAGTTGCTGCAGACCATAGCTTTGAGAGCCACAAAATCCCAAGCCGTTTTCCACCCTCAGCAGCGTGGTGACTGCAATCCGCTGTGACCTTCTGCCTTCCCTCTCCTTTCACAAGGGGACAGATGCTCCAGGACACCTGACGGTACCATATCTGAGGGCAACACAAAGCAAATCAGTGAGGACCTTGTCCCCACGGTGGCAATCACCATTACCACACTACCTTCAGGACCACGGCAGGTTTGCTCAGGGCTGTGTTTCAGGCAGCTGTGACCTGTGGAAGCTTTGCCGGGCTGATGAAATGTACCCCATACCTACAGTCTGGACAATCTTTGATATCTGATCTACAAGCAAATGCTTCTTTTCTGAGAAGAAAAAAGTCTGTGTGCTTTTTCTGATGTGAATTGAGAAGCTATATTCTCCATAGATCTTGGGAGACATGCAATTAAAGACTGTCAAATTTGCATGCACACAGGATCCAATTGAAGGCTGAGCAGGTGATGTTATAACATTTCTCGCTTGACTTGACAACCTTGTACTCTTTTAACAGCTTCTGTGCATAATTTCCTTACCTTAAACAAACTAAAGGTGCCATTGCGTAACCTGACCCTTGAGCCCACACAGGTCAGGAGCAGGGTGGGAACCATGAGATTTCTGCTTCCCAAGTGGTGCTGGCTGACCATCACTGGTCTGCAAAATCACAACCGAGCAGCCCGCAACGCTGCACCAAATACGGAGGGAGTGAGCAGAGCGCACTTTGTCAGAAACCAGATTTCTGAGGCAGCATTAAGCAGAAGCCATCAGCTGCCCTGGGCTTTCTTTTCCGAAGTTTCTGGCTGGTCAGATGGCTTTCCATGGGAATAGCAACAGCGATGAGTACACCTGTGGCCCCAAACCCACTCTCCAACTGAGATCTCATGTCTTTGCTCCAGAGCATGGGGGCACCAGAGCTTTATAAGAGCTCAAAAAAAATGCTGAACATCAGAAAATCAACACGTAATTTCAAACTTTATTTTCCTATTTACTTCCCCCTCAGCTGATGCACTTTGGTGATGGTTTTCCAACTATAGGCTAAAGGAACATCACAGCAAGAAAACTGTGACTGTGTGCACCTGAACTCTAGCAAACCTACTGTGGTTCAAAATAAGGCTTTGCAGAGGGAAATGACAAGACACAAGGCAGGCAGTCCTATTTCTGGTGCACATGTAGAGTGAGAAGCGTTGGGAGGTCTACATGCAACAGGGCTTAGCTGACACATTCCAGCACTTATTTGGCAAGGTGTTGAGTGCCTTTAATCCATGCCCTTTAATGAGATTTGAGATCCCCTGCAACAAGTGGGATCAAGCCATAAAAGCATGAAGACAAGGAGATTAAACTACAGATTAATAATTATACAGTATAAACAATCTGGGATAAAATAAAACTCTTCCGCTCCATTGGAGACTGACATGTTTATGTATAAAGCGGGGAATCTATAAAGCTCATTGATTAGTATTTCAAACAAAACTAATCTAAAAGCACTACTAATTATTAACTAAAATATGTAATACAAATAGCATGGTTAGGAATCAATACTTTTCAGCGCTTGCAACCCCCTACAGCAATTTTTGTGCTAAAAAGGGGACCAGCCTAGATGGCAAACTCCAGTGCTTGACAGGGAGTTTCTCCCTCTGTATACATGTAAAAAAGAACAGTCCACAATATAAAAACAAGCATACTTTCTTTTTACTTCTTCCCCCTCAACTTCTACCTACCCTAACTGTACCTAACCTATATTGCAGGCTGCAATAAAAAATAATTAATTAATTAAAAAAAATCACTCCACAAATCTTCTAACTAAATCGATGTACTGTGTTTCGTGGACTGTCAGAAGAATGCAAATATTGTTAGGCAGGACCAAATCCAGTCTTTTTAGACAAACTTGACCACATAGTGACGTGCCTTCGTGGAAAGAAGAGACAGTTTTCCACAATCAGAGTAAATGAAGGTTTTGCCATTAGCACAATTCAAGTCTTGTAGAAATAGGCTCAGTTAATTTACATCTATCAGAAGTCAAGATCAGGTAAGTACATCTACAGATTCATGCCATTAATTCAAGAATTTAAGTCCTAGTAAGACACAGTTTTGTTATATGCCCAAAGGAATGTTAAAATGCTTTAAAAAGCTTTAAAAAATACTTTTTGCGTGATGAAATACAGGTCAGTCACGACTTTGTTATGAATGACATGATGCTTTTCCATCACAGCATACTATGCTCCAATATAGTGTCTTAAAAACAGACATGTACGTGCATATGCATATACTTATATATGTGTATACATGTGCGTGTGTGTATTATATATCTATGTGCACACATATGCAGAATGTTTAATTACTATCTCTTAGAAAACATGTATCATTGTCATTGAATGTTTCTGCAATAGTTCATGTTGCCTGGCATGTGTTTTCCAAACATTAAAAAATGACATGATCTCTATTAAAAGAGTCCTTGGGCCAGTCCTATCAATAGAGCTACTGAGCCTTGTATCAAGGAGGAAACACTCTTTTAACTCTGTACAAATTAGGTGACTCAGTATTATTTGTAGCCATTATTCCATGCATTTCTCACCTGAAGTACATACGCAAACAAGTATTCTTCTCCACTGCATGTGGCAAGAATTATTCTAAAAGGAGCATAAGCAAGAGCAGAAATTAAAATCCTGAAAAGGATGTTTGTGCAAATGTTTTTAGTAATAATAAAGGAGGAAAGAGACGTGTGAAAAAAGCTCTGAAATGGGACTAGTCCAGAGTCAATGGCGAAAAGTTGAAGGGATGGGGAAGAGCCAGGAGCAACATCCACAAAGATGCTAAAAATCGTGTTATTATGGATGAGTGGAAGGGTCCAAGATAAAAGAAGGGAAAGGACCAGGCTTACCTTGGAGAGAGAGGAGGCTGAAGAGGCTGGGGGCTTACGGATCAAGAGTTACACAGAATGAAAGGCAGAGGAGGGATAGCTGGAGAAGTTTCAAGGGAGAAGGGTCTGGAGCAAGGGGGCAGGAGCCCAGTCCTGCCTCCGCTGCCTCCAGGGGGGTGGAGTGGCAGAGGTGAGAAAAGGGGAACGAATCGTGGGAAAGAGTGGCTATTTTCCAGTGTTTTCAATGAGCAAAAAGAAACTGAAGAAGCCGGAGATAAAGCCATTGCATACTACAGTGAGTATGTAAGGATGCTGGGAAGGAGCAGAAAAGAGTGGGCAGGCGGCAGAGAGAGGTTGTGCTGCCCAGAACAGAGAGGGGAATGACTGCCAAGGAGCTTGAAAGAGCAGTGGGAATGGAGGCGACACCGAGAAAAATGTTGCTGGAAATTATCCTTTCCCCCACTGAGAGGTGGGATGATGCTTTTTCAATGGGAGGCGAGGGGAGGGAAAATCGCAGGCACTCAGAGAAGCAGACAAGGAGAAGTGTCAGAGTGGAGAAGAGATGAGAAGGGAGAGGTAATCGCTGGTGAGAGGCTGGAGACTGGGTGAGGACGCAGTGCCAAGAGATGATAATCCAGCTGATTAGAGAGTTAGGCACAAGAGATGTTAAGCGAAAGGCAGAGAGCAGAAGAGGCTACGGAGGTGGCAAGAAGAGCCTGAGCTTAAAATAAAAGTGTCAAGCAGTCCGAACGCACCAGTCGTACGCTTCCCCTCTGCCTGCCCCCTCTCTCCATTGCATCAGTGGAGACCAACTACCTTACAGCAGGGAGCGAACAAAAATCCTGGAGGAGCAACAGAATAGGAAAGAGGGGAAAAATAAAAGCTGGCTGACAATAGCTGCCCGTGGATAAAAAGGAGGCTTTTAGCACAGCTGTGCGGCTATATTTGATTTACGTGGGCTTCTTCATGCAAAACAGAGGCACAGCAGTGCAAATGGCTTTCTAAAGAAAGCATCGTGGACAGAAACTCCTGCACATTAGAAAGAGAGAAAGGAAACGATGATGTCCTTGGCTATGCCAGGATGCATTCGGTGCTGGGGATCCTGGCTCAGGCAGCCAGCACAAAGGCGCTTGCATCTTGCCATCCCCATACAAGGCAGTGCTACGCCCAGGGGCGTGAGGACTGATGTACACAAAGCCCTAAGAGCTTTCTTAGGCGGCTTACTATTTTGAGTTTGAGCTTGATATCCTCTTGTAACGAAAAGGCTCACCTGCTGAGGAAAATGACTTCCAAATACTGTAAAAATTCTGTTCTTTGTGACAAAGAAGTCCACTTCCAAATTAAGAAACAAAACACAGTAGCCCTGATTGCACACTACACGTTTTTGTAAATGTTCTTTTCTAATAGCAAGTAATTAATCTTGTGTTAGAGCCTGAAAAGTCCCTACCAGTTTTTGAACTTGCAGACAGCTGGAAAATGCCTACTTAGGCTAGTGTGCACATCTTTGAGTAATTCCTACTTGCTAATTACTCTTCCAGAAGCTGCCAACAGCTATTCTAACATTTTGCTAACTAGGGAGGGATATCACATCACATTATCATATATCATGTGAATTAACAACAGGATGCTGGTGAAGCAATGGGATAAAAATCAGGTAGTTGAGAAAGAAATTAAAGCTAATCGATTTGCACAAAAAAAAATCTGTGGTACGTAAACAGCATTTCAGAAACAAAGGACATGGCTGGGGAACAAAAAACAAAAGTGAAACCAGCATTTGCAGAAGTTGTCAGAATAAATTCCTTCTCTTGGTGACAGACGAGATGAGTCTGAAGCCCGGGACCCCTTGCAAATGAGACTTGCTAGTACTCTACTAACTCACTACAACCAGAGCAATATTCCCCTCCGCAACCCAATAGACGTGATCCAAACTGGCAAGCCCTTGCACGTAAGAGCATGACGCTTTCCCCTGCCTGGCAAGGTTTCTGCAATATTCATCGCAGTGGCCCAGAGGAAATTCCAGCTTGCGGTGTGCAGAAAGCTCTCCGGTGCAAGCTTGCTGGTGCTCCTGCACAGCAGAGCAGACCCCCCCATGGCTGAAGGGGCACCGAAGGGCACCAAGCCGGTGCTGTTAGAGGGACCCCCTCAAGATGGAGCTGCTGGTGCCACAGGCATCCCATGCAGCCCTTGGGCCTGTGTGGGAGGTGGGGGGAGGCTGCCTGGAGGGAAATCAAAGAGGTACCTCTATATATGTGTGTGCACATTAACTGCAGCGAGCTAATGCAGGATTTGCAATAAGAACGTCTGCTCTGAAAATGGCAAAGGCAAGTTATTATCAGGACAAACGTCCTTATGCAGCATCTCAGGGGAGGCTCTAGCCACCTTTGATCAAATGTCTTTTTCTTGGCATGCTGTTAAGCTGTGGTCATCAATTCTACTTAAGGGAAGGGAAAAAAGGCTTTGTATCACCGCTTTCCCTCCTCACTCGATGCGACATAAAATACTGGCACGTTAGGACAGGTGAAAGAAATGGAGCCTGGCTGATAATGGCCACGCTCGTGTATTTATTAAGCAGCCCAGGGAAGGAGGCATCAGGTGCAGAAGACGACTACGCAGCTCGTTCATTGAATGCTTGCAGCAGCAGCTTCCTGCTACCGAGAGGTTTCCTTGAAATCCCTCCACAAACGCTCTGCAACCAAAGTGTAAAAGCAACCACTTGCCTTGCTCTGATTGCCCACTTGAACTTTTTGAGAAGGTTGCATGTATTTACCATCGATCTACAGTACTGTGTTGCCAACTGACTTGTGGCAGGAAGACTGCAAAACCTGACTGCGGTACTTACGTGATCCACACACGCCTCAAAAGGGCATGTAGGGAGATATGGCAGTATCCCCATTTACCGGCGGGCCGTAGGGGTGCAGGCAAACTACCTGATTTACAAGGCGATTTTCCTGATCGTTATGGCCTAGACAGGAGCTGGAATCTGGTCCATGTTGGTCGTTCAAACGCTTCGCTACTGGGCACTGCTGCAGGGTTTAGCATTGCTGCCTTCTTTATCTCTCTGTGGCTTTGTCTTGTCTGTGCTATGTATACATAAGCACACACAGACCATGAGACTCACAGTAAACTCTTGTAATACTGTCTGTCAGCAGCTGACTCAAAGTCAGGAAAAACATGCTTCAGCAAGAGGTCGTGTCTATAAATATGGCAAAACTAATTACCCCAGGAAGGATTCCCCTTCCTCTTAAAATTAGCAGTGTATACAGTTGGATATCTCAATGTAAACACATCGCTCTGAATTTCACCAGCTTCACTATCAAGCACTGTTGCACTGCTATGGAAGGAAAAGTATGAATCCTGTGTGAAGTCTCTACTATAAAAGATACTAAATCTGACATGTGAAAAGTTTTATTGTAGAGTTTTTAAAAGAATAAAATGAGAGAGAAATGCTTGAAGCCTAAAACCAGCAACACACCAAAGGTTACAAAAGAAATGTTAAACAAGTGACCCTGTGAGAAATGGAGAAGATAGCTGAAGCCCCTCCTGTGACCAAGCCCTCCTGGGCAAGCTCCAAGGAAGAGTCCAGGGGAGAAAAGGGGCAGGAAGTCGTAAGAGAGGACAAGGGAGCTGATGCCACCCTGGGTTCGAGAACAGGAAGGCTTTCCAGAAAAACTGCTCTGGGTAGTTCAAGTAATCATCTGTAAAATATAGGGCAAGAAAGAGCCCCCAAGACTGGCCAGACCTGGGGACTATGTAAGCCACATCTCGCAAGCCAGAAGAGCTCAGAAAAATCCTTGCCAGGGCATGCTGTTGTTTTGTTTTGGTTTTTTTTGGCACTTCTGCGTCATTATTTCAAGTCTGGTTTTCAGTAAATATTTCTTTAATCCTTAAAGGTATCCTTAAATCTCATCTAGTTGCCCAGTTTTGCAGAGACAAAAGCAGAGTACTGCATTCACTCAAGTATGGTTGTCCCTCAAACTGGTGAATGGGACATCTGCAGTGCCCAGTGGTGCTGCACAGCTCAGCAGTAGCACAAGGATAATGAGATGCATACACCCTCATATTTAACGAAGGAGGCTGTACGAAAGAGGCATCTTCCAGTGACCACTGCTAGACTGGAGAGACTTTTAACATGGAATAGGAGGGTGGAAAGAAAGGCTGAATGAATCATGAGCGAGCAAAAAAGGTTGTGGCACACCCCCACACTTTTCCATTTCAGCTCTGTAAAGTTCAGCTACGTCCAGGTGATGCTACTGGAACCACTATCCAGAGAGAGAGAAGCGAGCAAGTCTGAATTGATCAGATTCTGTCTAATTGAGCAAAATCCCGCAGCACAACAGAGGACAGAGAAGTTGTCATCATTTATACAGGAATAACAAAGAAAGGTGAGTCCAGCAACCTTACCCGAAGCAAAGGAGTAATCAGGCAAGCTTCATCCAGCGCAGTCACTGGGAGAAAAGGTCAGGAAAAACAAAGCCAGACTTCCAAGCAGAAAATCCACTCGTCTCACAAACCCTCGGTTGCAAACAAGCTGCCAGCTTCTGCAGAGGGAGTCTGCCCTGGAGCCCCACAGGAGCAGAGGTGGGGACACAACAAGTGCCATAGGCCAATCTTTGCAGCAAAGGAGCAACTACCACTTAACCAATGCAAAACAACAGCTTCAAATGCTCGTGCAACGACAAAGCATCAGCAAAAGCCAAATAGGAGATTTGAATAGAAACATGCTCTCGCATCCAGAGCCATCTGTCCCTCTTTGCTTGTTCTTGTTGTTTTACAAATTGACCTCCTGTTCCAAATCCCAGATTTTCAGAAATAGCACTGGCTGAAGGTATCACCAGGAAAAACGATCAGCATCAGCTAACCAGTGGAACTGAAGAATTCTTTCCAGGAGGCTGAGGCAGTGATGACAGAAGCTGGAAAACCAAAATCCCAGAGAGGGGGAAGCGTGGGCCACTCGGGTACTTAGGCAAGAAGCAGCAGGACCAACATTTAACAGCACAAGTGATGTTCTCTTCTGCTGAAAGCAGGTGAGAACTTTAACAAAGACCATTCCTGTTTTCCGGTACAAACAGTGCATTTCAGAGGACAACCAACCATCCTTTCCCTGCTCTCCAGACTGGCCTCAGAGTAAAGGAGACCAGAAAACCCAGGAGATTCCTAAAATCTATTAGTATACCAAATAAACAGCTAGTATTCTCCCGTGAACTGAAAATCCCTTCAACTATCCCGAAACAATTACTGCCTCCCCACCCTGTACAAAGATAAATTTCCTCTCCAAGGTAATTTTTAATATCGTAAGTTGGCCTGGTAATGGCAACCCTGTTAATTTAATATCCTCAGAGACCTTTGCCATCTCTCCCTGTTGAGGTTTTCAAAAGCAAAACAAAAGCACCCATCCTCATCGTTTTTCAGTCTTTTGAGCCCTTAATTTCCTATTAGATTGGCATGTCTTCATCAGCCTGACTAGTTTTATTGTGTGCTTTCATTGGTGGTAAGTGAATAACCCCCTTGCAAGGCTTTTGGGGGGGATTTCCTGCCAGCACTGCCAAAGGAGCCACGACTTGCCGCGTGTCCTCCTCCACCTTGGCGCTCCCTCTCACTCTGAAATGGGGAAAAACAGAAAACTAGGAAACGCAACAGATGGTCTGAAATCCTCTTCCTGCAAAAACCATCGCTACAGCAACTAGCTTAGGCAATATTTCAAATATTTCCGCATGTGCCAACAGCAGTATCCATGACTAGGGAAGATGAGGAGACTGCTTGTGAAACTCCCCCATAGGCACACTGTTTGCAACAGCCTAGTCCTCTTGTTGAAGGCTCTCTTCTTTTCCCTACTCTAAATCCAATGAGAAAACTAATCTTCTCCAGATTTAAAGCTGACAGGTGGTACATGCATAATTAAAGATGACCTAACAGAGAATGCTCTCATTTCTGGCATATTATCAGACACTTAAGCAAAGCAATTATCAGTAGGCAATCTTTTCTGTCAACAGAGATTGGATGAAACATTTTGCCAGTCAGGAAGATACTGTAATGATGATACATATGTATTTGCAAATACTCCAGCAATGTAATATACACTTAAATCTCTCTTATCTCAAAGAAATATGGAAGGTCTTCTCACATTTCCATGTTCCCCTGTGCTATTTCCACAGACTCGCAGTACATGCTACATAGACTCCACCTTGCTCCTACTCATGTCAACCTCTTCCTTCAACCCATGTGCACTCCCTACAAGTCCTGCCATTCCTCCACACCTAGTCTTACTGTCCTCTTTAGCTCCCACACCCCTTACACCTGCACTAATCAGTAGATGGTTGATCTGTGCTCCAGGAAACCTTGTCCTCCTGCTTTTTTTTTCCCCAAAAGCAAGCAAAACCCCAGAAAACTTGTCCTCCGTCCTTCTTACTCAAAAGCAAACAAAAAACCAACTCCTCCAACAAAGCCCAACCAAGCCTCCCCCAAACACCCTCTTCTTCACCTGCAGGTAGCAGCCACCTGTGGCATGTCAGGTGTTGGGCACTACGTTGCTCTCTTTTTCTCCTTGTTATAGCTCTTGCAACATGAACAGCCACGGGGAGGAATTATGGACCTCATACGTCACGACGGACTGTGCCTGTTGTGAACAACCATGTCTTGCCCACTCATCATGGACCACAAGCTGAACATCTTTCCCCTAGGAGCTGTGAAAGTGGAAGAGGTGAGTGGCCTTGCTCCCCCCAGCTTATAGAGGGGGGCAAGAGCAAGCGAAGATCGGTTAGGAATTTTATGTGGAATCAACCCAAAAGTCTATGCTAGAACTAGGAACATCTTCCCTGCTTTTTGGTTGAACAAGCAGATGGCACTGCCTCCCAAAATAGCAATGTCACCCATGCAGCCTGAAAGAGGTAGAAACTTTTTAACCTGAACTCTTAAAATGCTTCCTTCAAGCAGTGTTTTACAATGAATCCAGAAAGCGTTCTGTGCCTTTTCTTTTTTCTCCTAAGAAGGGATTTTTAAAAAAGGATCTTTTGGGGAAGAAAACCAGGGAGAACCAAAAATAATCGGAAAAGGAAAGCCTAAAAAGGTGAGTGGTTTTCTTAATTTTGGGGAAATTAGACTTGTGAGAAGTATTATAAGCAGCAATTACATACACACACACGGGACGGCACTTTACCTTACGAAAGAGCTGCTCTTAGGGTATAAAATTGCTTTAATATTGCACTAAGACAAGTGTTTTAAAAAAAATGGCTTATGATAATGGATTTTCAAAGCAAAAGTAAAGCTGCTTTTCCCTGAGAATAGGGCTTTAGAGAAGGGAAACTTCACAATGCCAGTGGTGTGCATTTTGCTGCATTTCACAAGATTTCTCATTATTTAAATTCCAATGTATTTATGTCATACATGGATAAACGATCTTATTGTTCAGAACATGTCTTCATATGAACATCTCTGCTGTTAGAACTAGCGTTATTTTGCTTTTTTTTTCCCCTCTCCTTACCAAGTCAGAACAAAAGTCTCTTTTACTGCAGTTTTGGGAACTTCATGCAAATGGCAGGTTTTACACATCAATCGTCAGTTTAATAACACTAATGATAAGAGGGGAATTAACAGTAATGGGCTGACTTTTTGGCAAGCAAATCAGAGTTTATAGGGAAGTTTCTGCTATGTCAAACTTTATAGCCCTGTGTTATCAAAAGCACTAGCAGCGAGAATTAAGATTAAACCATTGACTCGTTAGCCAGCTGGGCTTACTGAACCACAACTTTTCTGCACAAAGATTGATTATTTAGAAATCCATTGTACGAGATAGGAACAGATAGCGATAGTCTTCTGGGACAGCAGGGAGCCATTTACACAACAAAATAATTTGCCAGGGGACACAGATCTGACTGAGGCGGCTCAATATCTCTCTCAGTTAAAGCAATACTGGTTAGTCTCTCAGTCTTCCCTAAGGCATAGAGTTCGGTCATTCCTTCTCCTCCCCTTCCCTACTCTTGCAATCATGGTACTTTGCAATATTTAAAGCCCAGTCTTGTATCCATCGCTCCCATGAGTGACCCTGGTGACTTCACAGGTGCTGGTTATAGGAGTTCGTGCCGCAGGACCAGCGTGGGAAGAGGAAAACGGCATCATGTGGATAGCTAGGGCAGCAAGAACAAATGGGTCTTCTGTGGATTGATGGATGACTACAAAGAGCCACATTTTGAAAATGTGGCTCGATCATGACCACAGGAATGACACTGAATATAAGAAAAAGCATTTGCTTTCCCAACATGCAAAAAAAAAAAAAGACGTATCAAAATGCCAGCTTTTGACACAAAATACCACAGGAGAAGTGAGCGACGGCAGATTTTTAATAATAATACAAACGGGTGCTTAAGCAGGCGTAGTAGTTTCCCATGGCAATGATGGACAAACATTATGTCTCTTACATCTTAACTCCCCTCTTTATCCACAGTCCTAACCCTGGGCCAGTTCTAATCCGGGAAGTATAGATAGAAATTACACTTTGCTTCCTCCCACTCACCTTCGGCTATGATCAGGACCCACTAATAGATTGCTCTACTGTTGAATCCTATCCCACGTAGGGCATCTTTTTTTCCCCGGATGCCTCACTGCTTTTTCACACTGCCTGTAGGTTTGATGCTATGGTTTCCAGCTACAGGCTGTTAGGACTGAATCCTGCATCCTGAGGAGGACGGGCCATTTCCATGGAGGCATTTGAACTGCAACCTTCCCAGAGTCAGTACCCTTCAGTTTGGCCATATTTCCTGGTTAATGCCCCCACAGTTTGAAACGGTATTTCCAGGTAAAGAAGTCTACGCTAAGGACTGCTAATTTAACTGCGCTGCATGTCCATCCTCCTGCCATGTGGGGGCTTTGCTGAGAATCAAGTTTTGGAGACGAGAAATGAAGCCCGCTCCCTTATCGTTATTTACAGCATGCACTTTCAGTGATGCTTTTCATGAGTAGGCAAGTGGAAAAATATGTTTTTAAGCAGTACAAAGTCTGCTGAAGTTTTACAAGAAGCCCCAAGGCAGGCAGGCTTATTATGTTCTGCAGGAATGAAACGTAGCATCTTCGGGGAGAAGCTGTTTTATCGTCGAGCGTCAGTTTGGGAGAACTTTTGGAGCTGGGCTGTCTCACCCACGAGCAAACTAGGAAATGACAGGAGGTTGTAGGTGTTGACTGCGTGTAAGGTAAGAGACAGAGAAGCAGTAAAGCCCCGTCTCTGAGGTACTGCCCCTCTGAGGGTGGATGTAATAGGTCATTACAGAGAAAAAAAGGCGAGAAATAACTATTCCACTCAACACCATCACTGTGGCTGGGAGAAGCAAGGTGGGGTTAGCAGTGGGTTTGGGTGGACAACGAGCAAAACAGTGTGAGGAACACATACGTATAATGCGCCAGCTCATGCATGCTAAAAGGGATGAAGTCCCTGCAGCTTTGCTGCACTGTCACCATGACATCACGCTCCTAGCCGCCTGCATCACAGATCTCACCATGCAGTCTGAGTGCCTCTAAATGAGACCATAAAGTTTGTGTCCCATGATCTGCTGCTGCTCACCACAATCCAGACACTGCTGGTGAGAATGGCAACAACCTTCCCCTCCCCACAAACCTATGCTAGAATTACCCCATAACCAAAATCCAGCCCAAAAAGCAAGTTCTCAGCCAAATGAAGCAAAGCATGAAGATCACTGTTTGAGCTGGGAACACACAACTAGGTTTTTTCCAAGTCTGGAGGAGTCCCATTTCCTTCCGAAAACATGGGAGCTGTGCGTGCTCAACCCTTTGCTGCAGGTATCCACTCTGAACACCATCTCAGAAAATACTATTGCTTCATCAATACACTTGTAATTCAACCCAAAAAAATTTAAAAAGCATCTGAAGAGCTTTGCATGGTAAATCTCAGAAAAACACCACTTTCCAACCCTGCAGCCAGTTGTTCTATAATATCTTCTGCTTTGTGCTGACAACCTTTTTTCCCTCCAATCATTCAGACACAATGCCTTCAGGTCTGTCTAAGTAATGTAATTTACTGGAGTGGAATTCCCTTGATACCTTCTGCAGCACTCAGTGACAGTATCATTTATACTCTACACTGTCATGCCATGACACTGATACATTGGCTTTCATCCCTCATTCAGCGCAGAGGGTGCAATTTCACCTTCCATTGTGCCCTTTCGCAGACTGCGCGTACAAATTCCCTCCATTCATTCCTAATTACAAACCTCTGCTGAAATACTCTCATTAGATTTATACTTCTCACTCCAACGTGTCAATCTTATTTGAAAATTCCAATTTTCCGGAAGATTCATCCATTAGCAGCAACCTCCAAAGCATTCCTTAACCGAGTGCATTAAAAGCGAAGCTGGCAGAGCAGAGACGCACTTAAAATACACCATTACAGCAAATCTCCATTGCTAATGTTTTTGCATTATTTGAGCAATGCCATAAGAAGCCTGCGACCGGCCAGCTCTGTTCCTCCAGCAAGTGACAGGCGTAAGCCAGCAGTCAACTGCTATGTCGGGCTCTGCTCCTATGGCGAGGCTGCACCGCATCCCTAAGCATCCGCCGTTCCCCATGGCTGTGCGGGAGGGGATCGCCGGCTGACCGGGATCTGCTACCGCCGTCTCACAGGACTCCCGTACATCACAGGGAGCAGCAACAGCCGAGGTGGCTTTTTAAAGGACTCCTTGTCGATGCCAGAAACTGAGAGCCGTAGAAAGAGTTTATGACAACTGTAAAAATGCCCGAGTGCAGCTTGTTTGCTGTGGGAAAGTTAAAAAAAAACCAAGCTGGGGGTTTCCCGACGTAGCAGATCCTCTGCTGTGCAACCCAACAGGTTGTTAGAGCTCTTCAGCTGAACAGCTCAACCGCTGCTTCGGTCACTTACACTAATCCTAATTTAGTGGCCACATGCAGGACTGTTCCCTTTCGACTGTGTACGGAAAACACAACTCCACAGACTCCAGGGAGCAGCTCTGCAAGTGGTCAAAAGAGTCGAAAAGAGATCCGTCTACCTCTTCAAGAGAAAGGTAAACACCTTAAAAACCTCATCACCATACAAGGGAAAAAATGAAGAGCCCGGCAGCGGGTACTGATAGTTGCACAATGCGTCCTATGTGCCAACTCTAAAAATAGCCCATGCGGCGATACCCCTGGAAAAGACCAGCGTGTCTCATCCAGCTGGAAAGCGCTGCAGCGGTGAGCGGCGCGTGAGTGCGGTCGCTGCATGACACACTCTCTCCTGCCGTTATCTTCAAAGCCATCAGGTTTGAACTCATCTGCATCGGGTGCAGCAGCAGAGAGAAGGGGAGGGGGGAGAAAAAACCCACCTCTACATCTGTACCGAAAAGGGAAAATTCCACAGAAAAAATGACAACAAACGTTTATGCCGCTTGTCAGCATCTGGTCACCTACAGGACTGAGACATGCAGGCGATTATAAAAGATGTAATCTAATTCCCTGCAGCAACCACTGCCGTGGAAACTAATTATTGCTGAAGTTTTGCCCATTCCTACCTGAAATATTTAAAACCTTGATTACTGCATTAACTCTGTTGCCTTTCGTACTTTGTATGAAGGCAGGAGCCGGTCCAACGGGCGCACACAGATGTAAAAGCAGAAACATGCATTTCAGCAAAAAGGCAAAAGTAAGGCAGCAACAACAGGCACCGAGCTCTCCTAAGAAGAGGGGGAGGGCTACACCAAGCTAATTTAAAGGGATTTCATATTGCATAATAAAAGACTTACCACTGACAGCATGGCTATTCCATGGAACAAGCGCGTGTGCCTCTAAGTGCCCCCAGCATCCCACATCCTCTGCGCCTCGCAGCGTTACTCAGAGCAAAAACCTATTGTCTTACGCAGCCCGATTCTCAAGACCAACACTTCTGATACCTTGCCAAGCCTGGAAAACCTGGAAAGGTCATGAAGCAACAAGAAAGCGGTGAAGCTCAAGCTGCCATGCAGCAGAAAGCAAGTTTTTAGCCTCTACCTTTGGTTCTGCAGCTCTTGGATAGACGCTCTCTATTCATCCATCGCAAGAATGACATCAAACCGAGAAGCACAGGTACACTCATTCTCTGGAAATGCCACGGCTACTTAATGAGTGAAGCTGGGACAGCACCAAACCTTACACCATGAAGTTACGAATTTCCCTGCACACGCTGACAACATCTCTGTTTAATGTTTCTCTTGGCCATGAGTTGACACATCAATTAATGTGGTCAGAACAGATTTAGTAGCTCAAGATACTGCAACTGATTTAGCGGATCCCTAACCGGTGCAACTACCTGGAAAAGCTACCGAGACAGCATATTTCAATACCGTCACCCTAAAAACCAAACCAAAAGGATTTTACATGCCAAAAGTCAACCCTGAGAATTTGTTTCTTGATGTTCAGCAGATTTGTATAGATTTCCTTTCTTCCGCCCCCCCCCTTCTTTTTCGTTGCCAGATGAAGTTCTGGATCAACAGTTCAAGTTACACCGGTGAAGTTTTGGAGGGCTGATTTTACAGATCTTTCAGTCCTCTCCAAAGCTGCTTTTTCCAGAGAGCAGAACAATTCTGCTTCCAAAATTCTTTCACCACCACCTCTTACTTATGCACTTAAGCCTAACTCTTTTTTTTTTAAATAAGAAGTTGATGAATTAACATAGCTAGACCACACCACAAGTAAACTCTGCCTCTCCTTCCAACACCGACCCATTTACAAGCATTTAAGCCTGGGACTCACCAGACAGAGCCGAAGCTGCAGGCAAGCCAGTCATCAGAGCTAAGAGAAGGATTATGCTTGCTCTACAAATTCTGAAGCATTTGACTCTTATTTTTAGTTGTACACAAAGGGCAATAAATGGAAAATCTTATTGTAACCACCACTTTTTCATGGCCACCCACACTTCCAACACCTACAGCGAAAGTATATAAATGCAAAAACCCCAGAACTCATGGCTCATCTGAACAAGGGATGCAAACTAGCTAATTGCTGCTACTTTTTTTCCAGTTTGTATTTAGAGTGCATTATATTCTGGTTAAACATCAAGGACAGTTATTTGCATGCAGTGCATATCTACTATCAGGGATCCTGCTGGATTTTCATACATTTAATTAATTGTTTTCTCTCAGTTACCGGGTAGAGGCTTCTCTAAGTTAGCTGACCACGGACCAATTTTCAAATGATGAAATGGAGAAGGTGCCCCTCCCCAACTCTCAGTTTCTCCCCCCACTGCCCAAACTACTGAGGTACAAGGAGTTAATGCTTCACTTTTACCTGTGAGAAATTATGCCAAATACTCTACCCAGAAACTGGTAATTAAAAAAAAAAATCCCTTTACACTCATAATAGTAGAAGAACTTCAAACAAATTGCTGTCAAGGATGATTTCATTGTGTTTAAATCCACTTTACTTAAAGTCACTTTGCAAATTAGTCTTTAATTTTATACCTAAAACTCCCATGTCTACTACGATGCTAGTTTACACTCCTGTCTGTTCTATGCCTGATTCTTTCCATTTACCGAAAGCAACACAAGCATGAACCTAATTATCATCCAAAAACCTGCAGAAAGCTAACTCAATTAGCTGAGTAAAAAAGAAATAAAGGTCTGTCTTAAGACCAGGCTCAACAAGAGTATAGGTGATGCCATGTCTGGATATGGGGAAAGGCGAGTGAACAATCTCATGTCTTTAATTACCTTGCTGTCTCTGAAAATGCAAATTATTATAGCCAGAAAAGCATCCCGTACAACACTTTTACTTCTCAACTCTTTGTAAATCATAACAGGAAACACGTCCCGTGTTTCAATATTTACCAAAATAATTTAAGACAAAGTGCCAGCTCTGGACAAACGTACCTTTACCTGCCCTTGCTCATTAATAGCCCGCTAGACCCAACGGCCCATCGCCTTCCCGCAGCCCCCGGCAAGCCGAGCGCAGAGCCGGCCGCTCTCAACGCACGCCGCTGAAATCAGGTGTGTGCTTTTCTGGCAAGGATTTGGGTCGTAGGACCCGTGTGCCAAACACTGCAGAAGCGCGGGTATCTAAGTATTATGAAAATAAATGGGTCATACACCACTGAGCTAACAACCACACCACCCCCAAGCCGGGCGCTGAATGACTGTGCAGGGCTCTGCCAGAGGGAGAGGATAGGGTGAACCAGCAGTGAAAACAAAACTGATGCGGTGAGATGGATTTTACTTTTCACTGGTTTGGGTTACAGAGAAAGTTGATCTCACCGTCACCATCTCTCAGTCTTTTCTTCAAAAAAAAAAAATAAAGCAATGCGCAGGCAGGTAAGCCGACCTACGGAGATGGGCTGGCGTCTTGCCCCCCCACCCCGGCAAGGGGAAGTGCCGCCGGCCCCGGGCGGAGGGAAGGCTGTGACTCAGTCCCCGGGGCTGACACACGCTCACACCCGGGTTGTCACCTGCTGCAGCGAAAAATAAAAGTCCTTGCCACAACATGGCGACCACGTGGGAAACGCCAAGTAAACAGATCAATGACATCGTGCGCCCATGCCGTGCATCGCACCGCTGGGGTGATAAACAAACAAAACTGTGGTCAATGGCAGCAAAGGGGAGAGGTGTCAGAATAATTTGATTTCGTACCGCGTGGTATACTGCAACAAACACCACCGTCCTCCTCCGTCGTACCAGCTAAACACAGCTGAACACAAGCAGGATGCTCCTCCTGGCCCTACGGCCCGCGGTCACTGCGTGTCCCCAGATGGGGATGCCTCCGGCACGGGGCTCTTGGTCAGAAACACCCAGAGAGGGACGTGGGCTCACGGCCCACACCCGTGTGCACGCGCAGTCGCTGTGCGTGAAGCTACACCAGCACTTTTCAGACCATACTGAAAGTATTTGTCCAGATATGTATTTTATTTTTTAAAAAAATTATGTTTTATATATAACTATTTATATATACATTAAAATATATGCATTTTTTTATATATACCCCTCCCCATATATATAAAAATAAAAAATACATTTAATCAAGAGATATATTTACAGCAAACAGTTATCAAGGCCATCCCCAGCCACCCAGGCCGGGGGTGCAGCCTGCCTCGGTACAGAGGCACTGATGGTGCCGAGGAGCACCCGATCACATCGAGGGACTGACGCGGTGCCAGCAGCGGTCAATGGCTTCATGTATTCTCAACAGGGGGAGCAGCAGGAGTAACTGGATTAATTAGCAGCAAAGAAGATTTCCCCTAGATCATAGGAAAATGATTTTTGGCCATTGCAAGCGCGACACCCGGGACAGGATGCCACGGGAGGTCGTGAAGCTCCTCAGGGCAGGACATGCTCTACACGATGGTGCACAACGTGCAGAGCCCTGCTATGCCGGTACCATAAAATGGGTAAGAAAATGCCTTCTCCACTATAAAACTGGCACTCCAACAGGAAAACTTACCAGAAAAATAATGAAATCCAGACATGGCCACATCTGGCATCAAAATCTTGTAGGATAAAACCACCTGTGCCCTCAGCTATGGCCGTGGCACTTGGGAAGTGGGTTTGGTACCAAGAGTTAGGAGTGTTTGGTAAGTCAATGTTCAAAGGGATGCAACTTCACCTTCAGAAATCTGATTTCCTTCTTAATCCAATCAAGTTACCTGACCTTTCAGTGCAGATTTAAAAAAAGATACGTTTTTCCCAGGCTGTGGTGGTAGGCGGGTGACAGACATTTAATCACCAAAATCTGCATCTTAAAATTTTACATTATTTACATCTGCCTACAGATGGTGGAAGGACAGATTTCAAGAAACCTTATTTTAAAAATTTTGAAATATTCTGAAGAGCTCATACCTAGCAAATATGAAATTTGTGTGCAGAGGTTTCTGAGTTTCAGGTTGCCTTTTTTTTAGCCATGAACAAAGCATTTAAAGGCCATTGCTGAATTCTCAACACTGCATAAGCAGTACAAGTTAGGACAATTTATTAGACGCAGAATGCCATTGATTAGGGTGTTATTTTTGCCTCTTTTAAAAGAAAAGACACAGGGGTAAACCAAGGCAAGAAATGTGAGCACAGAGTGGAAATTGCTAGGAATCGCCGCCCGTCGCCGCTGGGACGCCAGCAGCCCTGCCCCAGCACCTGCTCCAAGGCACAGCCACGTCCCCGGCACCCGAGCAAAGCCCCATTCGTACGCTGCCATTAGCGATCGTTCTGGATAACGAACTGTGAGCCGCTCAGCAAAGAGCACAGCTTCTCCCTAATTCCTGTACTCCCTCATTATAACATACACAGTCTAACCTGCCCATGATTAATTCCCAGGGGACCTGGATAAATGTTTTTTTTATCTTGACACATGCACTATAACAGGGTTTTGCAATCTGCTCTGTCAGAACAAGGAAGAAACCTTCTGCTTTGAATTCAAACCTCAATTTGTATTATTTTTATGGACATCACATCAATCAGCATCTTAGTAGTATTATACAAAGTAAATAATAATAAATGTAAGGAGGGGGAAGGTATACTTGTTTACTAAATACACTGCACCTTGGGAAAAGCAAGAATACAGTTGTTACAGCTGGGTCAACCTTATGCAACTGCTCTTTCCAACAGGGCTAATTAACAAGGGAAATTCCGCTTCTTTCTATGGGAATTGCTACAACAAGGTAATTGTTACAAGCAAAGTTATCAAAAAAAGCCAGACAGCAGGAAACACTGAGAAATTAAGTAAGCAACCGGCAGCTTGCCCTCGCATCTACCTCTGCCGGCACAGATCTGCATGCACAATGGGTGCAACTCTGGCCAACAACCTGCGAGGCGACACACGTGTTTTCCAGAAGTTAGAGCATAGATCATGTTTTAAAAGTTTGGCATATCTCAAGCACCACAGTAAAAAAAAAGAAAAAAAAAAAAGGAAAGCACATATTTGATGACAGCTCCTATATCCTTCCATGGGTACTCAAGTTTATTTGGTCCTCAGACATGATTTTACTGATGGGAACAGGGACTTCTGATTATCTGCAGCACAAGAACCAGCAGGACAAAACTTCCTATACACTTCTTGGAATGAGAGGGGTTTTTTTTCCATTTATGTCCATTCAGTTTTTGGCTGCTTTTTCAAGTCTGCTAAGAAGGATGCCATTTTTAAAGTTAGTTCCTCTGAAAGGGTTTTTAATAGCAAATTTGCAAGATGCCTAATGATAAGCTTTTCACACATCATGAGAAAAGCCTGCAAAAAATTGTGAGTAAGGCTTCCAAACCTCCTGGGAATGGTGCTAAGTAGGACTAATGAACAACGAGTTGTTTCTGCCTGCCTAGCTGTTACAACTCCTATTTTCAAGTTTTCTTCCCTTAAGACAAGCACTAGAAACAAGTTTCAAGCCAGATCCAAAATTCTCCTGTAGTCAGATGATTACTGCTATCAGGGTTTGATTAATAGCGGTACCATATATTGCCAAGCCCACAATGAAATGCCAATGCTCTCCCTTTTTCGGAAAACAAAATCAAGCCAACACCTTGTAAGGCCTCTTTGACAGCGAATTCTGTTACTACCCAGCCTTTCTCCATTACCTTCTACTTCACTATTATTCTTGCTGATATTCATCACACCAGAAAAAATTTTCTCCTCTCATTAAAAACTGAATTTCCACATGCATTAGAAAACCCTGTCCTCCTTTTGCAATAGACTTTTCTTGTTTTAAATAATACTTTTAGTGTCACATAAGCAAATGAAGTACCTCAAATGAAAGTATATTTCTAATATAAACTTTCAGTTCCAAAATACTCTTATTTCTTTAGAAGTAATATTACAAATCAGTACCTAACATTAAAAACGGTGTTAGTAAGCATTCAAGAAAAACTGACCAGCAGTGTGCTGCGGTCGGCTTCACTGCCCTGTCCTGATTAATCATGAAACTGTGTCGTAGGAATTTGTTACTGCAGTGAACGAACAAGGGCAGGAACATGCACAGTGCCACACTATGAACCACAATTTTCTATTATCTCTGGCTCAGGCGGCCTTTTGCCAAGCTGCCCTATACCACCATCCGAAAGATAAAAACCTCCTGACTGCAACAAGATTTGGTTTTATTTAAAAATTAATGCAATAAAGTTGCGCTCAGGCTGCCAAACTTGGCAGCTCTGGGGTGTTCCACCCTCTGGACAGCACAGACCACCACATCCATGCCATTCTTATAATGGTCCAGAGGCTTCTTCCACCTGCAGATCCATCCCAGAATTAGGGTTAGAACCGCTGACAAGTTAAAAAGGGTCAAACCAATTTCTCCCCTCTAGAATAGCCCACCGATTCCATGATGGGAATGATGCTATGCAAGGTTTCAGAGGAGGATTTAGCCATGATGGGGGAGGACATGCGTGCACAGCACCACAGCTGCTCCCCGTCTTGGGAGGAAAAATCAAAGCATACAACACACACCAGGAACTACTACCCAGACTGAGGAGATAGGAAGGGGTCTGCAGCCCTCTCAATCTCTTTTGTCCTTAGTAGATCTGTGCATGGCTTTCTCCACCCTCCTACAGCCAGGTGGAGCAGCTAACTCCACCTGGAAGGAGCTGGAGGTGCAATGAAGATACTACTGATGCTTAAAGAGCCTTTCGGGACAGCAGGCTGAAAGGAGAAGCAGCGCCAGGGCTCCTCCGAGGGAAGTACTCTGGAAACCCCAAAGGAGAAGGATATGGCGTTTATGATGAAAATACAGGGACGCCTGCAGTCCTGCCGAGCAAAGGCTGGCCTCCAAACTTGCACGGAGCACTTGCGGCTTCGGCACAGCACACTGAGGTAAGTGTATGCACGCTTACCCAGTTGTGGAGAAAAACGAAGCATGATTAGGGGGATGGGGTGAAGAGAAGCTATTTTAAGCACTTCTCGCTATGGTTTACTACGGTAGCAGAACACTTAGAAAAGCCTTCAAAATGACAATCACCATTTAGGTTAAAAAAGCAAGTAACTACTTCAATAACAATTTATTCACCATCTGATGTTTGTTGAATTACAGCTTTTACTGTATGATGTTTACTGCCTCCACCTTGCCTCCCCAAGACCCTTTTTCTTCCCTTTTTTTTCTTTAAATAGAAAGGAATTTGAATCATGACTTACATGTAACTTTTCTAGGTCCTGTGCTGGCTAAAATGTTCTCACGATGCAGGGAACAGGATCAATGGAGAAATTAAAAGGCTGCAGCAATCCATTAAGAAGTGCCCCTCCAAAACTTTGTAGGGCAATGTTCTGGCAACTCAGTGGATAGCAACCTAAAATAAAATAAAGGCAGGCATTAAAAAATTCAAGCACTGAATCTTCATAAAACCCCTCTTTTTTTTTTTTTTTAATCTTCTAATTCTAAAAAGTTTGTGGGCCTTTTTTTTTAAACACAGAAGGTCTTTATGTCAAACGTGACAATTACATTATGCCCATTACATACCTCCTCTTAACCTTTAAGCTGTAGACACCTTACAACAAAGACTGTGTTTTTCTTGCATTCATATAGCACCCAGACATATGAGGCCCCTGAGACTATTTCAGGACAGATAAACTAGCACTTCTGTGATTATTCTACCAGATCATACCGCAGATATGTGCATACTTAAGCGCACATACTAAGAAATTCTTTACGATGAGGGTGGTGAGACACTGAAACAGGTTGCCCAAAGATGCCCCATCCCTGGAGTGTTCAAGGTCAGGCTGGACAGGGGGCTTTGAGCAACCTGGTCTACTAAAAGATGTCCTTGCCCATGGCAGGGGGGTTGGAACTAGATGAGCTTTAAAGGTCCCTCCCAACCCAAACCATTCTGTGGTTCTACCAAACTGCGCATCACACCAGAAAGGTGTTCCAACAAAACTAGCAAAATGATCTAACAGACTTTAAATAACAATTAATACTGGCTTTTGTGAAAGCTTCACTTTGATTTTATCAAGAAATTTAAGTCAGGAACATCAAATTTGTTCATTTCCGCTTTATTCCGAGGGGCTTCAGAGAAGAAACACCATCAGCGTAGTTCGGTATCCTCCAGTTAATGCAATGTGTGTCATACTCCTCCATCCACCCTAAAGCAAAGCTACCTGTCACGCCAGTTCGTGTCAAACGAAAATTGGAGAGGGAATAAAATGTTTGTGTGCCCACAGCAAATTCATTGTGCTTCCACCGCCATGCAAGAGGCTCGGGGCTCAGTCCCTGGAGGAGAGGCACTTGGGTCGGGGAGGGCTGCTGAGAGCAGAACTGGGGCCGGGGGGCTGGAAGGGGGGGTGAACCCCCCAGCACCCAAGTCCCAGCACCCCCACACAGCCCAGATCCCACTCAGTGCCCAGTCCCAGCTGAATCCGAAAAGGCTTCCCCCATCTACCAAGGAAGCGGTCGCGCTCTGAAGTGGTTGGGGAGGAGGGTGGTAAGGAAATACTTGTGGAAGGAGAAGTAATTAGTTTTAAGTTACGGGGATATTCACGTGTAAGTTTTCAAGTTGCTGGTGTCCAACACTTTACTGTTTTCCTGGAAAAAAACATTTGAGTGCTTAACTACTATTTACTTGAATAAAGTTGGCAATTGAGAGTGGAAAGGAAGATGATTTTCTTTTGAACAGAAGGGGACAGCAGCAGTACAAGCAGTGGCACGCATCTATCTTCCCAGGATCACTGCAAGGGCTGTGTCTGCAGAAATACCACAAACTAAAGCTAGATAAAGGGGCAGGTGAGGGGAAGGAAAATAAAACCCAAAAGTTTAGATTTTCTTAAAAACTACTATTATTTTTCTGAAACTTGCAAAATGAACTCTTCAGTAAAAACTTCTGGTTTCTCAAGAAATGTCTACTGACTCCATAAAAAAGTCAAAATATAACACAAAGCAGTGCAAATGAAAGAGGTTTGGTGGTTGTTTTTTAGAAGTATGCAGTTCCTGGTGAAAAAAGTTCAATACTTTCTGAGCACTGATGCTACAGCATTTTACTCCAAGCTTTGTAGCGATCTGGATCACTTATGAAAAGTAGGTTATTTCTTCTGGATGGCACCCTCCTAGATGATTTACCAACAAATGCTCAAAATACTGCTACTTTTAAGGATTACCTATATGGGTACTTGAAAAGAATCATAAGGCTACGCTAGGAACACAATGCTTGTGTCTCTTCAGTTTATAGAATTTTCTTCAACGGGGCATAACATTCATTGACAGACTGTAAGAGGACCAAATATTTATGGTGGCAAATATACATTACCTAAATTGCCTATAAAACTAAAAATATAAACTCCAAATCTGTTCAGTTATAAATCACTGGTAGAACAAAAATAACTGTTGCTTACTCAACGGCCAAAGGAATAAAACCAAGGAAGGCTCTGTTTTTTCAAGCACAAGTTAGTTTTCTGAGCTAAAATTGCACTTCCACAGCATATCAGAAGGAAAGGAGAATAAACAGAAGTGGGGAACAGGGAAACAAGACAAAAAGGGGCGAGGGCGGGAGGGAAGACTTTCAGTGCCACGCTTTTCTGAGAAGGTGTGATTGATGTTCACTGCTGTAGAAAGCATGAGGCTGCATCCCAAACATTTCATTCCCGTCTGCAAATGTCTCACTCTGTATCTCGCCCCATGTTCCCTAGATATTCTTGCCCTATGCGGGACAATCCAGCCAGCATCAGGTTTTACACATGATCTAAAACATGAAAGCAGGAATCTCTCTCCCCAGGGGTCAGCTTAGGGTAGAATGAAACCAAACCCCGTGCCTACGCTCAACACGAGGGCTTCTTCATGCTTTCCATTCGACAAAAGAATTTTCTTTCTGAAACAGGCAAATTCTTAAAAGCAAAACTGTCGCTACAGCTGTAAACTTACAAGGAATACATGAAAACTGAGCTTATACGAAATGAAGAGCCAATGGTGCATCTACTAAAGAGGAGTTTCAGCATTTTAACACGCTGACTGGCCAGGTTTACAGGATGGGAAGAGCTAGATCCTAGGCAGGGGAAGATGCGCTCTCCGCTCCAAGGCTTGCTCACATCAAGGTCTTGGCTCTCAGCACAGACCTGCATACGTGGGCAATCAGTTATAGGATCACGAGAGGCCACAAAATCATTGTTCAATGTCAACTTGAAGACCCAGCTCCTGGAGTCATGGGGGGGGTGCAAGGAAACTTTATTTTAAAAAGAAGCATCTGCCTTCATAGCTGCATAGAAAGCTAGAAAAATAACAATACTTCAAACCAGACATTATAAGCTCTTTTTTTTTTAAACTTACATTGTTTAACAACCTTTTGTACATTTTTGAACCAGGTTACCTTTTTTCCCCCTTTCTGAGGGCTTCCAGTACTGCTTGGCAGCTCAAGTTAGCACTGAAGAATGCAAACCTAAAGGAAGATGCACCAGACGCCACAACTGGAAGGAAGCATGAAGGAAGCATGAAGCCAAAAAAGTATTTACTTCAAGAAAACTCCTTCCAGCTTGGATTTCTGTTATACAGAGGATGCGTTTCAAAGAGAGGTTTTGTTGCTAATGTAAAATAATGAGAGCTTTGTGGCTTAAGAGGAGGAAAACTGATTAAGTTCTTCAGTTTGCAATGAACAAACCAAGAAAGATGATTTTAGAAGAGCGCGATGAATGTACCCGGGTATTACTCCGATTAGCATGAAAGATGTTTCAAACACAGCAAATCCTGTAATCATGCTTCAAGAGAAAGTTGGGCGGCCAATGAGGGAGGCGAGCAACAAATCCACAGTTGGGTTAACAAACACACCAATGTTCACAATGGGCACGTAAAATCAGGGCTAAGTAAAATGGACCCACAAGACAAGATGAGTTGGTGAGCTTCTCACAGACGTGGACAGGAGAAAAAAAATGTCTAAGGAAGGCTGTGCAGCAGCAAGCAGGAAGCAGTGAGCACAGATGTGCAAACAGAGCTGGTGTTCTCTGAAGCAACGCCTCACTTGGTGGAGTGCAACGCTTCTTACACAAATGTGTGCAGAAATTTGTCCCAGTGAAGTCAAGGATCCCAGGCTGTTACACACAATACTATCACAGATTAGCAAATGTGTTTTCTTTACGTTTTGTGTGGTTTTGAGTGAAGCTCAAGAATATTTCTTTCTGGTTGAAACATCTTCATTGGAACATTTGTAGCTTGCAACTGCTTGAAGGATTGCCTGAGGCTGAGAAGGCACTTGCAATGCTCCTGACATCTAGTGCAAGATCTCTCCCTGAAATCTGTAAATTAAACCCAAGATGATATCGATACCTATGTCAGAAAAGACGCATGGCCTGGCTTTGCTATCAGTGCATTTAATTTCCTCCTAATAACCTGCTCGGTTCTTCCAAAGAGAAGGAACATGCTCATCCATCACTCCTGCTTGTGCTCATGTGCACCGTTTGGCCAGGGACAGCCAAAACCAGGTGGGAGGTGGGATGCAGAAGACCACCACAACCGAGGAAGTGTGGACCAGAAGCAGGGAGGTACCCACCCAGGACCGCAAGGACCAGCTCTGCGGCATGTCCCTACCTGGGAGAGCTGTGTCTACAGTCAGCGGAGATGAGATTGAGCTGTTGGTTCAGATAATGGCAAAACCACGTGAGGAATCGGTCTGGCAAGAAACCACGACTGAAGTCATCAGGAGAAGCAGCAAGATAACTGCCGCTGACTGACTGAAGGGGAAGGCAGCTGCTGCTGCCCAGTGCTGGCCAGGGAAGCGCTCCAGGGTCTGCAAACTGGATTTTCCCCAGCTACACTTAACAGCATCAACTGGGCTTAAACGGAAAACCCTCAGAAGAGCTGGGGGACGTGCGTGGGGGGAATTTTCCACCCCCTCTTGTCCTCTGGTTGCAGTTAACTCTGTGACACATCAACAAGGCTGGGCTAGGAGAGGCAGGAGACTGTAGTTTAAGAGCATCACCACAGGAATTTGTAAATCTTTTTATGTAAAATCTTAATGACTTTATCATTGGAATATACTCGACTTAAAGCCACCGTTGAAAATACTTTATCTTAGTGGTATGACTCAGGAAAGAATGGCTAGTGTAAAAGGAAAGTTTGTATGTGCTGTGAGAAAGACCCCCACACAACAACATTATCAAATAACACAAGATGAATATTTATGCCCCACGCAGTAAAACCAATACACAGCAAAAGTCACAGCCTAATACTTTGTGTCAGATCTGATGAAAATTCAGGTATCTGGCTTATTTCTCCTTAAGGACTAGAGAATTTGGTTAATACACATGCAAACAGGAGAAAATAAGATGGTTCAGAGATGAGGATGAAATTGCTGTCCCTGAGCCTGGCATCTCGGAAGACGACACCGGACTAGCCAGCCCTGGGTCTCTCAGGTAAGGATGCTTCCCAGGGTGGCATGAAATGACGCAGCTTACTTGGGTTTATGCTCTGGGACTCCTGCCCCAGTGCACGTGAACCACAAGAACGCACGCCTGCCCTGCCAAAAGGATGTTCCCGCGTTGAATGATTATCACAGTCAGACTTTTACTGCTGATTTCTTATAAAAAATGCAAATCGAGAAAACAGTTAACATACAGAATGAAAGAACGGGCCACTGTCAACCACAAAAACTCCCCATAAGGTTCAGCATGTGGGAAACAGATAAGTAAATGCTGCGAAAGATGAACAATATTTAAGTATTAACACAAATGGTTTTTTTGGGAAGGTTTATCTGGCATCTCTACCGGTTTTCCTCCAAGCTCTAATACAAAAATAACTATGTCTAACTGCGACTGGGAGAGATGGCAGCAGCTCAACATTGCTCCCTTTTTTTCTCTGTACTCAGAAAAAAACCCGACCATCTTACAACATCAGACAAACTAATTTTCAGGTGATTTCAGATCAGGGTGAAGTCAGCGATGCATTTGCCAGTTCAGAAAGTTCAGTCCGTGGTCTCATTCTCATCAGCCTGTGAAAAGAGGACATACGTGCACAACTCTAGGGCAGGAGAAATAAAGCCTTTCCCCGAGCTGTACAGCTGGTCCCCATGCTTTAGCATGAAGTGAAAGAGTTATCCTTTAGCTCATATAAATGCTGAACGCAACAGTTGAGCATCAAACTATGAAGCAGAGGCAGTCCAGGTTTTGAGCTACAGCAGTGGCTGCTCCAAGTGAATGGAGAGGTGCTACAAAAAGCCAAAAGCCAAGAGTCATCTAGCTCAACCTATTGAGCCCAATTCCTTCAGGAACCCACCTCTCCCTTGGGTCACCAACCCCAACCAAGCAGAGGCCAAACGCTGCTCCTCCCTCTCCTGCAGAGGCAATCTCCATCTGCTTCGGCAGAAAGAAGCAAGAAGAGCCATGGCGTGCACAGCAGGACCCATTCGTCTCATTCCCACCCATGCCGATGGTCTACTATGAGCCTGTGCAAGCTGTGGTGGGGCTGAGAGCAGGACAATGCTGCTCCTCAGGTGAAAGGGCTGCTTCTCCTTCTTTACACTCCCACCAAGCAGGGGAAAGATGTAAGACCTGAAAATGTTTTGTGAGTTATCTTCACTCATTGTAACAAACAGAAAAAGAGAAAGCAGAAACGTGATGGGAAAGGGCTTCAAAAATATGTTCCTTGTTGGGTGAACTCAAGTCTGTTTAACAAGAAAAGCCAGAGAGGCCACGCACAGTAATGCTGAGAAAAAGGAAATGGTACTTCATTTTAGCCAAAGTCATAAATCTTACCAGTGTGCCTTTAACGGCAAAACGGCAAGCAGGGGAATTTTTATACACAAATAATTAGTTGTGAGCTGATATCGGGTTTACTGTGCTGTGCACTCCGCATATACAACGCCTTCTCAACCTGCAAAACACCATGTGATGCTCTGGCTGCCTCACTGCCGCTGGCTTCACCGGGAGGTGTGTGGCTGAAACTCCCAGAAACCCTTATTAAAAAAACAGGTGGAGATGGATATTTCTGCTCCACAGAAATCTTTCTGAGGCAAACCCAGAAAGATTTTTTCAACAGGGAAAATGCACCATGCTTATAAAACCACCCCCTCTGCTACAAGGGAAACGGACCAACAGGACACCTTGTCCCAGCATTAGCACCCTCATCTTCTGGGGTACAGACGCCACTCATGGATCCTGCACAGCAGGCAGTTTGGTCAGCAAAAGGTTGACCCACCGAAGCAGAAAAAGAAAATGTGGTCAAGGAAATTCATCAGCCAGCAGCAGCTGCGGAGCTGCCTCACAAGGACTAAAGTCATCCAGGCATTCCCACCACCTCTGCTGGGAACAAGGCAGCCCATCCGCCAGCGCTCATTCCTCGACATCTTGCTCTGTTTCAGAGCACAGCCAGGGACTTCCACTAATGACAGACGTGAGCAAAGACACCACTGCATCTAATAGTCAGACCGCACTTCCAGTCAAAGAAAAGCTGCTTTTCAGTTTCTAGATGAGAGGGTATCCAGGGTATATGTGCCAGCAGCACACTGGGCGCGCTAGGTGCCGGCGAGCATTCCCGGCACTTCTGATGTCCTATCTTAGAAGGGACCGATTTGGTCTAGAGGAGGAGGTCTGGAAGCCTTCATCCCAAAAGACACCCGAGTTAGAAAACGGCCCAGAGAGGACAGCAGCTTGCTGCTCTAAGACTGGCTGAGGACACCTCAGTGAGGAGGGAGAGCCCACCCCGTCTGCACTAGGAGCTCTGAAGTGCCACGGAGCTCGAGGAGGGAGCAGTGGCAGGCTACGGTCCCCTCAGGCTGCCTTGGTGCCCCCAACTATTTTCTGCCAATCTTCTACGCTCTTTTTTCTTCTCCAGTCCAGAGCAAAAAGGCAGCTACACCCCATTGCTCGATCGCACTCCTCTGCTGGTCCGAGAGAGCTGGAGGCAGGTTAAGGCTACCCGGCAGACCAGCTCCACCATCCCCGCAAGCTTCGTCTGCACAGGATTAAGCAGCAGTTCTCTTTTGTCCAAGGCTCAGTTCTCTTGCTATGGTACGTTAAACCAAAAGACCAATCTGTATTTACTGCACTAAACTACAATTATGGAGGTTTTTTTAATCATTCAGCCTAATGGTATGCAGCTGTCACAGAAATCTTTGAATACGTCACTGGCTCTCTTTGAGCTGATTAACCAGATAAGGAACTGTAGCCAAAAGACAGGAAAGGATGCGTCAAAATTTCAAACTCTCAGCTGAGCAAAGAATTTCATTCAAAGGACTGTATGAAATGGAGGAGGGGGAGAAAGTTCACAAACGAAGGTTTTGTTTACTACTGATATAAAGAGCTGAAACACTCTCCGTCGCTCAGTTTAAGAATCAACGCGCACCAGCTTCAAAGCGGTGTTGATGGGTATTACAGCTGCTATACTGATCTGTGTGGATGCCAATATTCGTGTCGGTTTTTCTGGACTTGAATTCAGGGAGAACTTACCCACAAATCTAACTTTATGCTGAAGGAACCTCCGTGTGATATTGAAGAGCTCCAAGACCAAGAGCTGTGCCCCTTCACTCGAACTGCTTCTTTCCGCACATTTCTTTGGATAGCATAGTAATTTTTTCTTTAAATTCAAGACAGCTCTGTGTATTTGCTTTTATTTCTAGCATAATGTTTACTATTCCAATCAGAACGTTCTGTAATCTTGTCTAAATGTTTTATTATTAATCGCTGCACCCCCCCACCCCACCCTTAATAATTATCCTCGGGAGAAGTAAACATTTCAACACGAGTTACTTTAGTTAAAGCCATGAATATGCATTATTTATTTATTTAGGTAAACAGTAATTAAGAAAAATCATCCAGACTGTCTTCTCTTTGAAATGAGCACTACTTCACCAGCCTTGCCATGGGAATTGCAAGTCCCTTAAACATATATATTACTTTGTCCTCCTCTACCGTGATTTACATTTGTGGGCCTCAGACCACACAACAGCTGCTAGGAAGTCAGTCCCTACGTTGTCCAAGGCCGTGCAGCGAGTCCAAAGCATCCAGACTCACTCTCAAGGATGAGCAGCAGGTACCCAGACGTCAGCAGAGAAGAAAGTAGCAACATCTTGGGTGCAGGATGAGGACCAGAACACTGCTATCTATCACCCAATATGACGATTTTTAAGTTTTTTGCATCAAGACCACCTCTACTAGCATCAACTCTGATGATCCCCCTCTGCTCTCTCTCCACGGACAGAGGGCTACGTCCTTACAAACCGAGGGGCTGTCACCACTGCAGCCTCTCCATGCTAAGCTGGGGAGCAGCAAGCCCCAAACCAATGAGTGTTTGGTGCCGGAGCAGTCAGATAGCCCCGTGTGCCGTATATATATAACCTCTGATCGGGCAATAAGCAACTGAGTGACTCCACTCAATTCCCCTGGATTTCCTCCTCAGTATTAGACGACCTCTAATATTGCAACATCCCACCCTGCCTAATGTTTCCACCAACTTCTACCACACGCCGTGACAGAATCAGGCAACGCCACAGGCAATGATGCCACTTACAGTGAACTAATTTTTTTAAACAAAAAAATTAAGACATGTCAGACAGTCCTGACATGGTTGATCATCCAGCCTAAGGATCACACTGGTGCTACAAGAGAAGAATCAAAATGTCTCCCAAAGACAAAGGGATTTTCGCAGATCTAAAATTAAGTAAATAGATAAAACTGCGGTCTGGGCTTTGTTTCAGTTTTCAGAGCTAATTTCCGGCCACCGTTCAGAGAAATGCTTTGCATTTCCATTTCTGACTCACTCGTTTCAACAAGCGCGCTCGCTGGAATTACTAAGCACGGGATCTGATCAAAACATTTCACTTTCTGAATCAAAGTGCTTTTCAATTTTATGGACGCGAACTTATCTATAAATTTAACGTGGTGACTGATAACACTGGTGGTGTATGGGTATGGTCCGGGCAGGCGATGCGATGGGTAAGAGGACCCCTCTCCCACCAGGTGCCCGGCGTCCCACCAACACACGGGGACATCTCCCAGATTCCGCACAACCGCTCGGTGCAGGCTGACACATCCCGATCACGAAATGATACACGCTCCCAGAGGCATGTTTAAACGTCAGGCATGAATGAAAAGCATTCCTGAAAAGAATCTGTTATGAAACCGAAAATCGGGGACTGCCGCAGTGCTGTGCCTAAGTTGAGTCATCAGTTCCCCTTACAGCCTAATAATTGACACTGCCTTGATCAGAATGACTGATCCGAATGTTGCTTTGTGTTTGTGTGTTTTTTGTTGGTTTGTTTTTTTTTTTTTAAATTAAAAAAAAATAGATTTCCTATGTAAACAAGCCGCTGTCATCTCGCAGGAGTGTTTGTATTTGCCAGATCATGGGAAACATCTGTCAAAAACAGATTTCGCTCTCCTCAGTCAACTCAGTACAGTCTGAATCAGACGGTACTACAAAGAAACCAAAAACAGGTCTTGTTACGGAAAGAATACGCTGCCAACTCTCAGTGGAAGCACCGATTTTATTGCATTTTCTTGGGATTAAATGCTGCAAAAATTATTAGAAGAGTTCCCTCCTTCCCCTGCGGGATCTCTTCCCCCAAAGGAAATCCTGGGAATTTAAGATCTTCTGTTCTCCCCTCTTCCTGCGCTTTCTAAAATTAACTGTCTTCTAGGAAGATGAGAGAAGAATCAAGGTTCAATGAAACTTCAGAGCATACTGATTTCCCACCTTTCGACACCGGTACTCGGATAACGGAGTGATTCCCCTTCCGATGCTTTCAACAAACAAACACTCCCACGCGTCTGCATCCCTCAGGTCACACCTCCCCAAAACGATTCATTAATTATTTTCACATCTTCTAAACAGGGAAAGATCAAGTGAGCCTGCAACTGCCTCTAGTGGTGTTTTCTGAAGAAAAGGTGACACAAAACAGGGTGGTTGCCACTACCAGGATAAGGGTGATGCTAGACAGTCATACTGTGGGTCTTCTGCCAGGGAATCTACCCTGGAATAGCAAAATCATTAAAACAAAAAAAAAAAAGAAACCCAAGGGAGAAACCGGTGTGAGACTTTAACAGAAAAAGGATTAGGCTACTCCATTAGCATGAAGATGGAGAGGAGATGACTGGGGCAGGAGCACCAGGCTCAATGGGTACCACCCAGGTGTCAAGGGTGGGACTGAACACAGAGCCCTGTTAAATGGACCAATAATTTACAGATTAAGGGGACAGTATTTGAAACATCTAACAGCAGATACACGGTCTTGTTAGAAGTATGTCCCTGGATGGGTGAGAAATTAATGGCATGACTATATTGGCCTTTGTCAGTAGACTGAAACCGCCAGTACTGTGCGGCTGATGTGATGCCCAATTTTTGTGTTTCGCCTGGCAGTAACTCCAGCCTGGTGCTGCAGACTGAGCACCCACCAGCAACTGGAGTACATCAGCAGCGCTGCTGGAGGCACAACTCTGTTTAAATCAGTAACTCACGGATTACACAGCATGCTACTGATTCTTAAAAACAAGGCATGGAGATAGGAGGAGAACTTCAATATACTTCGGAGAAGATGGAGGAGGACCCATCTAAACACCAAGTACTGAGAGTAATACAATGGTAGATTTTAAAACAAGACTAAATCCAAAGCTGTGGAGGAGAAGGAATGATGGAACAAATGGCATAAAAAGGGAAAAGAAAATTATTTACTGGCTGGAGATGACATTAGCTTTTATTTCCCTAACTGTGTAGGTGGCTGGACATGAAGCTAACACTTAGAAGTATCTGCAAAACCTTGTATTCCATCTCCTTCGAATGGGGCAGAAGTGGATTTAGATGAAAGTCTTGCTTTTCAATGACAAAACATTTCAATGCAAGCAATTTACACAGCTCTTTTCAAATAAGAAATGACTGCAGAGCTACATTTCATAGAATCATAGAATCATTAAGGTTGGAAAAGACCTCTAAGAACATCGAGTCCAACCATCAACCCAACACCACCATGCCCACTACACCATGTCCCTAAGCACCTCATCTACACGTCTTTTAAATACTTCCAGGGATGGTGACTCAACCACGTCCCTGGGCAGCCTGTTCCAACATTTAACCACTCTTTCAGTAAAGAAATTTCTCCTACTGTCCAGTCTGAACCTCCCTTGGCGCAACTTGAGGCCATTTCCTCTCGTCCTATCGCTAGTTACTTGGCAGAAGAGACCGACCCCCACCTCGCTACAACCTCCTTTCAGGTAGTTGTAGAGAGCGATGAGGTCTCCCCTCAGCCTCCTCTTCTCCAGGCTAAACAGTCCCAGTTCCCTCAGCCGCTCCTCATAAGACTTGTGCTCCAGGCCCTTCACCAGCTTCGTTGCCCTTCTCTGGACACGCTCCAGCACCTCCATGTCCTTCTTGTAGTGAGGGGCCCAAAACTGAACACAGTATTTGAGGTGCAGCCTCACCAGTGGCGAGTACAGGGGCACGATCACCTCCCTGCTCCTGCTGGCCACACTATTACTGATACAGGCCAGGATGCTGTTGGCCTTCTTGGCCACCTGGCCACACTGCCGGCTCATGTTCAGCCGGCTGTCAACCAGCACCCCCAGGTCCTTTTCCTCCAGGCAGCTTTCCAGCCACTCTTCCCCAAGCCTGTAGCGTTGCCTGGGGTGGTTGTGGCCGAAGTGCAGGACCCGGCACTTGGCCTTGTTGAACCTCATACAGTTGGCCTCGGCCCATCGATCCAGCCTGTCCAGGTCCCTCTGCAGAGCCTTCCTACCCTCAAGCAGATCAACACTCCCACCCAGCTTGGTGTCATCTGCAAACTTACTGAGGGAGCACTCGATCCCCTCATCCAGATCATTGATGAAGATATTGAACAGGACTGGCCCCAGTACTGAGCCCTGGGGAACACCGCTCGTGACCGGCCGCCAACTGGATTTAACTCCGTTCACCACAACTCTCTGGGCTCGGCCGTCCAGCCAGTTTTTCACCCAGCAAAGAGTGCACCTGTCTAAGCTGTGAGCCACCAGCTTCTCTAGGAGAATGCTGTGGGAGACAGTGTCAAAGGCTTTACTGAAGTCCAAGTAGACCACATCCACTGCCTTTCCCTCATCCACTAGGCGGGTCACCTGGTCATAGAAGGAGATCAGGTTGGTCAAGCAGGACCTGCCTTCCATGAACCCGTGCTGGCTGGGCCTGATCCCCTGGTTGTCCCACACATGTCTTGTGAGCATCCTCAAAACGAACCGCTCCATGATCTTCCCCGGCACTGAGGTCAGGCTGACCGGCCTGTAGTTCCCCAGATCCTCCTTCTGGCCCTTCTTGTAGATGGGCGTCACATTGGCAAGCCTCCAGTCGTCCAGGACTTCCCCAGTTAACCAGGACTGCTGGTAAATGATGGCGAGTGGCTTGGCAAGCTCCTCCGCCAGCTCCCTCAGCACCCTCGGGTGGATCCCATCCAGCCCCATAGACTTGTGAACGTCCAGGTGGCGTAGCAGGTCATTAACTTCTTCCTCTTGGATTATGGGGGGTTTATCCAGCTTGCCGTCCCTGTCTTCCAGCTCAAGGGGCTGAGTACCCTGAGGATAACTGCTCTGACTATTAAAGACTGCAGCAACGAAGGCGTTAAGTACCTCAGCCTTATCCTCATCCTTGGTGGCAACGTTCCCCCCTGCATCCAATAAAGGATGGAGATTCTCCTTGGCTCTCCTTTTGTCATTAATATACTTGTAAAACCATTTTTTGTTGTCTCTCACGAAGGTGGCCAGGTTGAGTTCTAGTCGGGCTTTCGCCTTTCTAATTTCCTCTCTTATGAAGCAAACCTATGACAATACTAAACAACATGCAATCTCAATTGTGATTTAGAAACGATATCCAGAAGCATATAGCTTCAGCTATATTCAGCACAGAATACAATGAGTATCATCAATCTTACAACATATTTGGGAATCTTATATTTACACTTCTACTTACTTCAGCTGTTTTAGAGAGAAATGGACAGACACACTCCCAAAATGTGAGGAGACACACTATTTTGGCCAGATTTGAGAAGAGACTGCACTTAGTTAGCACTGATTTTATCTGCCTAACCTAGGATAACACCTAACAACGGCGACTTTTATAAACTCTTTGAAGTTTTATTATTCCAAGGTACAAGGGTGGCAATACTAAGACAGAGGAAACAGAGAAAAATTGAATGGGAATTAAAAGCACTTAGCACTCTCAAGCCAGCAAGTGAAAGAATCATATTTGGCTTCATGAGAGCATTGCCAATACTAACAAACCATTTGCCGTCTGGCGCTGCATACCAGCAGGTCGTGTACAAATGTACATTAGTGTTTTGATGCAAGCTAAGTGGGCAAAATTTGAATTGGATCTACCATGGCTGCTTTTTAGTTCATTTTGCACCCAGTCCTGACTGTCACGATGAAAAAAATTAAGGCATGGGGAACAAAGCAGGGTTCACCACCTCTTAAAGAAAGCTAACTAAAACAGGAAAGACTGTACTTTACATGTCTGTCTAGTTCTCCCTAACAGCTCAACTCAACCAGAAAACTTGGGCACTACATGAATTTCTTCTTCAGTTTCATGCCTCTTCAGTTCTCTGAAAAGAGGAGTTATTATCAGTATTGTCACCATTCCAGTTAACCATCACCTAAAGCAGTATTAAGAACCAGCATGCATTAGGCCAGAATCAAAGCCAACTCCATAACCAGAACAAAGAATGATTTTCTTAGCAAGCTCCCTTCTCTGCTCTTAATCTGTGGCTATGCCAGCTTCAGGGATCTCCTGCACGATTGACGCACACCGCTCATTCCTGTAAGAAAAATGTTCTCTGCACCCAGTAATTATAGCTTAACTCTGCCACGTGAAAGAGCCTCTCTTACCAATTCTCATGGCTTTTGGAGGGGTTTTCTGTTTTGTTTTTGACTCATACCACAAAACCTGCCTGTTCTGCCTTGATTACCTTGTTTTATTATTCTCTGTAGTCCTGGCATTTGTTTAAAATTATGTAAAAAATAGACAGTTGTGCAGAGAATGATTAGTACAGCAAGTGCCGTAACCAAGCAATGTTATATATTTTATTACTTATGAAGTCAGTGTACCAGAACCAGCCAAATCCATTAACTTGGTCTGAAAGTATATTTTTCCTTTCCTGCTTGCAACAGGATAATTAATACTTGGAAGAAATAACGGAGAAAATAAGCATGGTGGTAGGTAAGCACTCCTAATGACATAAGCTCACATTTCGATCAAGGGTTGTGGTTTGGGACGTATCTCTAGGAAGAAAGAATAACAAAGTTTTTATGTCAGCGTGTGACAAGAACACTTGCCACACCGTCTGGCCAGCCGTCACCCCAAATTTCTTATTACCTGTGCCAGCGTCCTCGTCCCACTGAAAAAGTCTGTACTTCTCCCTGAAGCTCTGCAAGCAAAAAATTAAATCTAATGCTTTCCCATTTTTTCAGAGTGGCTGATGAAAAACTCATTAATGAGTACTTGGGGAAAAAGGCTCTCCACAATTACAGCACACAGCTATAAAAGCCAATATATGATGGCCAGCAAATTTTTCTATGTAGAAATTGGCTTAACACAGCTTCCTACTTGGTAAATAGTGAGATGAAATTCTGAATAAATATTTGTTTTCCCAAATTTATTTCTACACTGCGTGAGGCAAGACAAAAGGATGTTTAGGCACTGAACTATTTCAGGTTTTGTTCCCTGTGCATGACTTGGCCTGCAATGTTATAGGGCTTTTAATCTCATACACCTCATGGATCCTATTATCATCACCATCATAATGAAACCAGACACAGCTTACTTCCCGTTCCCCCAGCCCAACACCAGCAGGGCACGCTGAAATGAGTGTCACTCGTGTAAAACTGACTGAAGGCGGCTACCCATCATTTCAGCTGCTTGGCTTCACCTCCCTGTGTCAAACGGTGCCACCTCAAGCTGCTCCTGCCAACGCACAGGTCAAGCAGCAGCGTAACCCAAACCGTAAGGACCAGAAGACATCCAATATAGCTTATCCACGGGAAAGGCAGAAAACAATCCCCGGGTGTTTCTACAATTCCTGTTGCTCTCAGCGCAATCAGATGTTATTGAACTGTAATCCTAGATAAGTATATTGAATCTTACAGCTAAAGTCAATTACACTGCGTTAAATAGCTGGTTTCCTGATTTGCAGGAGGAAAATAATTTCTTCAGTATAAAGCTAAATTAGTTCAATAACGCGTTACTTGTAGCTTGGGTGCGGGGTTGAAACAGCAATGGACAACTAAGCGGTTTGCCATGTTTTCAGGCAGCGCTCCCTTAGAGCTGTAAACAGATCAAATTCCCAGGTTTACCAGTTAGGAAAAGGGATAAGCATGGCAGGCAGAGAGGGGACATCCAGCGTCAGCAGCACCACATCTCAAACTGGCCGTGTTTTCTCATGGCAGAGGACTCTGGGCTAACCAGCCTCAGAAGGGACGAGACATCGCTTTTCCTGCAACTGAAAATCCTCATACTTAAGAGGTTTGGATTAGACACAACAGCCAACCCAGAGCTGCATTGTGCCTCTCCAGGCAAGAAGCGGGCTCTTTATTCATCCAAAATGGGATTAACTAGACCAAAATCAATGGGGCTGCTCTCAGGTCCACCAAGGCTTATGCATCCTCTGTCTCTGGAGGGCTCTAAATCACAGCCTTTCCAGCGCATCCCCCAGTGCCCAGCACTACCCCCGCCTGCCTACTGCCTTCTCATGCACTCTCCACAGATGTCCACTCCTGGCCACGGTCAGAGGCAGGGCTGGTGGACCTCTGGTATGACCCTCGTTCGGCACCCGGGCTCAGAATTTAGGCTGCTGAGTGCTGCAACTGGGGTCTGAATGAGAAACCAGAACCAAACCAAACTGTTTCATGAATGAGGAGAGAGGGAAAGCTGGGTGCATTGTAATGGTGGGGAAAAATTAACAGGAAAGTCACTTGATGAGAAAGTTACTGAAGAAAAGCCAACCTGCCCAAGACAAAGGCTGGTTGCCATTCAGGAGTCAGGAACAAGTAGGGGAGGGAGGACCTGGGAGGGAAGAGCACCTTGTGCCACTTCTGTATCCTACCAGACACGGGTCAAGATGGAAAAGAAACTTCTCACGGAAGAGTCAGCATAGGGAGAATTGGTGGCAGAAAGATGTCCGGGTGAGTATGGATCTCAAAGCAAAGCTGGGGAAGCATTTCTGTGGCCACGGGAGGAGGACTGAAATACGGCAGGGAAGGGAGGACTGTGCAGGTCCAAAAGAGGAGGATCTCTTATTAATGCTGGCACCTCAGAGAAAGTTGAGGGTCAGGTCAAAGGAAGGTTTGTGAAAACAAGGCCAAAAAAAGGGAAGGCAGTAAGAAGGTCGGAGGACAGGAAACAGTAAGAGCTATTTGTAGCAGAATCAAATAGAAAACAAACCGTGGCTCTCTTCTGAATATGAACCTGTCTGTACTTTCAAGATCTCGTCAGTGGCTGGAGAAGAGCATTACCAATGTTTGGAGGAGAAAAAGAGTGTATGGGGCTCCACACCCTCTTCCTAGAGAAAAATAATTCCTCTAAGGTGTGAGAAAAGTTTAACTACCAACCCACAGGAGGTAAAAGGGCACATCAAAAGGCATGGGATTTGTCACTTCTGATTCCTTACTCAGAATTAGCATCGGCACGAGGTGAATTCATACCAAAATCTCCCAAACGAATATTTGCCTATCAGGGGCTGAGTGGAGGAGCAGAGGGACTGAAGGCCAACCGTGGTGCCGGGCTATCTGGACACCCTCAGCCGGTGCAGCAACACTGTGCCAGCGCACACCTTGCCAGGAGGTTGGGAAGGTGACAGCCCACTCCCTCATACCATCTTCCTCAATGGCTAGGGTCACCTCCTGACCAGACTCAAGCATTCTTCGGTTTCTTTCTAACACACAACTGTATTTAAATGTCAAGCGTTCTCTGCGTAACTCGGGAGATGACAGAAGCTGCGTTTCTGATCCTGTTGGGTTTGTGTGGGTCGTGTGTGTCGAGCAGACAGGAATGACTCCAAGCCATGAGAAGACAGACTGTGAGGAGAAAGGTGAGAGACAGGGAATACTCCAAATGCCTGCCGCTGCACCGGGGCAGCCAAACTCCACAAGAAAAAGGCCTGAAAAACTCAGGAAGGAAAAAACCCAATCCTTTCGAGATCTGGAAATCATCTCCTCTACTCTTGAACACTGAAATTGCAAGCAGCATGGGTGATTACCCCCTGCGAGGAAGGGCATCCCTCTAGCTCTAGTCGCTGGGCTGGCTCTCCCCATCACAACATCCACGTCTTTCAGCAGCATCAGTAGGCTTCACCCTCACAATGGAAGGGAGGAGGATGATCTCCGCTGCACAAATGAGGAAGTCAGTCATGGGGGAGATGAAGGAGCTCGCCCGAGAACGCACAGGAAACCTAAGGCCGAGGCGGGGAACTGAACCCAGACCATGAGTTCCAGTTGGATGCCCAGTCCAAGCCTGGTGGCCAACAGATCACCTCTTCTACTGGGGCTTTGAAATTTAAGTTTGGTGGGTTTTTTAATGAATGTGGTTTTTTCATTTGTCTAGCCACTACGTTTCATTTCACTCACACTTCTGCTTTGCAGCAGCTTTTTATTCTGCTTCTTTTTCGTTTTGGCTTAAACAGCCAACACAACTGAACATTAAACAGAATTTAACCTTCACTATTTGGTCTTCTCCCCTACCAACATCAGCCTCTCTCTAGCTCTCACTGTTAAGTGTCCTTTGTGCACCCTGTGCTCACAACTATGGCTTCATCAAAACACATCAGTGATATTTAGAAGGAGATGTCTTATTCACAGCTTCAAAGAATTACAGCAACTGCTTATGCAAACAGCGGCGTTGTGAGGCAGCAGAGCAGATCTAGTGGGAAAACCAGAGAAAGGAGATGCACAAAAAAGGTAAGTTCCTAAGTAAATGCTCTGATGCTGCTATGCATCATGTCAAAATGAGCAATCGGCTGAAGAACAACTACCAATAAGCCATCGCATCAGACTGCCTAGACTGTTTTACTGGCTCGGCTAATGAATCACTGGGCAAATGTGAGCAATGTACTCACAGCCAGGGTAGTCTTCATGATGGGTGAGAACAGTGTCTCTTCCTTTATCATCACGATCTGTGGTTTAATTGATATTTGAAAACATCTTAAGATCTTCCAGTGAAAGGCACATAATATGTATTTCTAAGACAAAATTCTGTGGTATTACTCTATTTGCAAGGAGGACCAACAAGTCAAACCGTTATTTCATGAAATAATTCACACTGGCTAATCCCTTACAGAAAGTCTCAAGATCTTGAGAGGGAAAAAATAGCTAATTTCCACCTGTGTAATAACTAGCACAGTGAGAAAGAAAGAGACTTCAGATTTTTGTGAGAAAAAGCTGCAAAACCACAAACTTTCAGAAGTGCCCAATATGCTATTTTCAGCTTATCTGGACGCAGCCCAAACTATCCACAGCTAACCAAGGTGCACCAGAAGATTGTCATCATTCCACTTCCACCACAGGCTTCCAGTAACTTGTGCCCACTGTGCGTCCAAGGCTGTTGAGCCCTACAAAATAACTTAAGACTTTTATGCTTAAAGCAGCCAAGCAGCTGCAAAAATAACCCTCTAAAAATATTGAATACTTGGTTCCACTCGGCAGCTGGAAAAACAATTACTGATTGAAAAATTCAGTGTTTGATATTACCTTGTAGATGGGGAAAAACTATTCGTGAATCATAATTAACATTTATTTAACTATTTAAAAGCATGCATCTACTGTCTGAGGCTTCACGGAGCGCCAGTATGTGGCCTTCTGGCACCATTAAACAGACTGATACAGTTAAATTGGAAGGACATGAGGCAGGAAGCCAATCTGGAATAGGGAAGCCTTCAAGGAACTGGTATAACTGAGATTGTCTCAGTAGTGTGCGCCCCGCGACACCAGGTACGAGGACCTGCTCTACCAAAAAAGTAGCGACTACCTCAGGGTAAATTAAACAAACGCACAGCTCCAGCTCCTGGTGCTGCAGTGATTCAAACATGATGACATAAAATGAATGAAAATCCAGCACTAACGGCAATAGAGCAAAAAGCTCCCCTTGAAACAGCCACCAGGCTTACGGGCAGCTCTACAGGGGTGCCAGCCCAGGGCTGGGTCACAGCAGGGCTTCTTGCTGGCAAGTGCTGCAGCCCCATGCAGGAAGGGACCAGAAGCGCTTGTCCACCCCGGAGGTGCCAGGCTCCTGCCTCCCGTGCTGGAAGCAATGGCGGCTTGGGCTGGGACTTAAATTCCAGAAGCAGACAGACCATTTACAGGCAGGATGCTGAAAACAAACGTTTTGTCTTGTTCTAAATTTCTATTTTTTCTAATTAGAAATTTTAAATTTCTTAGAATTTTCTAAGTCCTAATTTCCCCCAAGCAATTCCCTCACTCCTTCTCTGCCCACCTGCCACAGCTGAGGTGTCCCACCACTGACAGTAACTGGGTCCTTTTTTCATCTCATTCACATCCACCCATGCGGAATTGGGCCGAGCACTCCATGGGTCCAGTGGGTGCAGAGCAAGGATGAAATGGCAGTCAGTGCATTTGGCAGGTAACTCCTGGCAGAGCTGAGGCAAGGATTTTTGTCTGGCACAACCTCACCCAGCGAGCGACCCAGGTGTGTCAGTTGACCGCACAGAACAAAAATCCACAAACAAGAAACCTATTCCAAAAGACTGACTCAACTGCTTTACTGCTGGGTTTAAAGGGCTCGGTCTTGGGATTAGCAAATATATTTTTTTTTTTAAAAACTAGTTTATATACAGCAAATGTAATCTGTAGAGAATATTTTGCAAGGTGCTGAGCAGTGTGAGCAGCCAGTATAATGTGCTTAACTTTAAGTGATTTGAGCCCTAGGTCACTAACCCTCTCTCTGAAGCAACCGTATTATCAGAGGTCATTTCAAGGGAAATGCACTTAAGTCATAAATACTTCTCATATCATACTTCTCATAACCTGCATCAGCAGCAGCAGAAAAATGAAGGCAATATAAAAAGAAATAAAACAGTTATAAAATTTCAGCTCACAAACATCCCCAAATGGATTATGCTTTCAAAAGCAACTGTATAAATAGCATGATGAGGTTTTCTTGGTGTGCATCTTGAAGTTTTCTAGGATGATGTTATACACTTTAAGTGCAAACATGTTCTTAATGCCATACTCAATGCAATTGGCTTTTAACCTGAAATGGGGTCTTCTTCATCGACACGTTCTCATCACAGAGACAGATGCAGCTGACCAAATTCACCACCATTCACAGCCTACTGAGGTTCCCTAGCCATACCCACAGCATGTCAGAAAAGACAAACCAGTGCCCTTTCCTGATCAGCTAGGGCAGCTATCCATGGAGTATTTCAAATCAAGTTAGGCAGATCATGCCCTATCTCCAGAAAGCATTTGCCCTTGCAGGGCTACATCAGCATAGCTAGAATGCTGAAGTACGAAAACGCAGGCAGGGATGAACACTCAAAAAACATGTATGCCACAGAGCGAATGGCAAAATAGATCAATATGTATTTTGCCAAAATTCCTTCTAGGCTTATATGAGCTGCCTGTTCTCAGAAGTGTTCAGGTACTGTGCCGGGGAGTTTTAGAGCAAGTCAGCAAAGAGCCTTTAAAGGGCTTTAGCTCTATGCTTCAGACATGGGAGTGCGTGTGTTCCCACATGCATTGCTACTGTCTACTAGATGTTAGAGTAAAACTATGAAATTATAAGGAACAATCAAAACATCTAAAAAATGCCTCAAAACTGAAGAAACCATTTGATGCTGCTTTTGCAGAAATACTTACAACACAGTCCTGGAAGTGATTTCCAAGCAAGCCAACTGCTGCTCTAGACAGTTTACTGGATGGTGTGGCTCAGCTTTTTCGTACAAGCAGCACCTACAGTTATATCTAGAAAAGGAAATAAAACCAAAATTCTTTGTGAGCAAATACGCAAATAAAGTCATCTTTCTTTTTAAAACCATAATCAGGTTACAACTAGCTTTAGTAGGACTCAATAAAGTTCTCATGCCAAGCTTCACGTGCGCTGCCTGCTTACAGGAGCAAGCCCCAAGGTGCAGTCAAAGCCTACATAGGGTGCTGAAGCCGAGAGTGACTGCGCTTGAGAAAAAAGCCCCATGCCGAGTGTATCAAAGCAGCGAACAAACGCGCGCAGATGTTTTTCTCATCTAGTTCTACTTAAAACATTTGCAGGAAATGCAAGACGAAATACCGGCATTAGCGCCAAAAAATGTAGGTGATTTCAGCAAGGCCAGGAATTCCAGGCACTGACTTCTTTTTTCTCTCTCTTGAGTGGGTGTTCACTTGTAAGTTGTAGACATGTTAGCAATTCAACGACTGAGCAAATTAATGTTCAACTTAACAGTCATTGTTAGGTTGGGAGGTTATTACTGCTTGTTCTGCTGAAGTGACAGGTTAAAATAGGTTTGTATCTGAAAAGTTGTTTTCTACAATACATATTCCCTGGCTTTTCGTACCAAATAATTTTCTTCCATCATGTCAACTCCTATTGTATGAACCATCACTGCCAGCTCCACCACAGCAGCTGGAATAGGCAAGGAGAAACAGCAAGGGGACAGGCGAGGAAGAGAGAGCACTCAGCCCTCATCATTTCTCTTTGGGCTGCCAGTTTTTTTTTTTTTCCCCAGGCATTTTATATCATTTATGCGAGACTTCTCAACGAAGGAGCGTGCTTGCATTTGTGGGACACGTTCTCCTTTTAAAGCAAGCAAGCAAAGGCAAAACCCAGGAGTAAAGAGAGGGCTCCACTTCATCTAGCCATGAGCCTGAGAAAGCTGTTTGCTATCAGGAACTACTTGGTGCACGGGATGAAGAGTTGTGATCTCCCAACTTTGCAGGTGTTTACTATTAATGGAAAAACCAAATTTTCAAGGTTGAGCTGACTGGTACGGAGGAGAAAAAAAATACCACCACGTCGAATTTTTGCAGACTCAGATCCATTTTGTACTAGTAAACGAGCTTTTATCCTTCACTTTTTTTTCTTTTAGGGTAGTTCACAAGCTGCTGACAACTTACACTGTACTAAGAGCTGTTCACACCACACAAAGTGTTTACCACTCACAACTGATGCTAAAAATTAATTTACAGCACCGCTACAGCAAGATTTGACAAATTGTCATGTGTTGACACAGTCATAAGTTGTTGGTTAAAAAAAGTAACACTTCCCTCTTCTGCCACCTCATGTTTGAGACCAGGGATGGGCACATTATGCAAAGTTTGAGGGTTTGTAAGCTTCACAAATGTTTGGGCTTCACAAAACAAGCTCGGTTGTGAAAGTTTTTTCTCTTACAGTTAGGAGTGTGTTTATTGCCAAAAAGACTCTAGTAAGAAAAAAAAAAATCCTTTCCCATCTACCAAGATCTGTGTGTTGTGCAAAACTAGGAGAAAAGGCTGTAAAATAAATAACCTTGCATACTTGTTCTAGATAAGATCAGACCAGTGACAAATACCCTGTATCAACTACTCAGAGCTGCAGACACCACCCTCCTACTGTACAAAGGAAGGAAAAAAACCATATAGCTGCAAGTAAGAGTTTTAATTGTTCTCAGCTGTCACACAATGTTATCTTAAGCAAATGCATTTATTTCTCGATTCTTCTGTATAGCTGTATATGGAAAGAAAAAAAAGGAGCGGCATTCATCAGACAAGGTCCAAATTGATTTCCGTGTACTCAAGATAGTAAGTGTTAGTCAGCACTCGTGCCCACGAGTGGCAGCTCTTAAATTTTAACTCCTCCGCTTCTTCCTCAGGGCAGGATAAATAATCTGTCTAGTTTACACCCTGGAATGAGTAATGGACACAAACGTGGTCTCAGCTGAAATGAGCAGTATTTCGGTGGCAGTGCTAACTTAAAATGTTAGCCCCACACCAGCCTAAATCAAGGTAAAGAAACAAGGCCAAGGACGGAGAGAACCAAACCAACAGGAGATAACCAAGGCATCCATTTGGTCAAGGTGTCAACAACTTCGAGTTATCTTTGTTTTTCTTGTCTTCTGAGGCTTAAGTTGCTCTGCACTTCTGCAGAGACACCTATGTAAGCTAGGGACCATCATCCAGCAACCAAACCAAGCGGTCGGTTGGTTTTACCTCCAGCGTTGTTGATGGTCAGGACAGGAAGACTGCCAATATAGGAGAGAAGAAAGGGAGTCAGGCTGGGCCCGACCCCAGGCAGAAATCGAAACGCTAGCAATAGTCCAGGGCAGCAAAGCGCAGTACTGCGAAATGAGCACTCTCAGTGCCTGCCAAGTGGGCTTCATGAGGAGCGCTTAAATGCCACTGCTTTATGTTGTGCACCAGCGGACCTGGACTTCCAGTGCTCCAATACCACTCCCTAAGCTCCACCACCTCTCAGAGCACACACTGCACAAGAATGCAGAGGAAATTCATTCAGGAAATTAACTTGGCAATACAAGGAATTAATTTTCTTTTTTTTTTCCCTAACACTTGTACAAAGAAGAGATGCTTCAAGTGGTTCCTAGGTCCTGAAAGAGACAATGTTGTACCTTTGCAGAACTGATCCACCTGCCCCATGCCTGCATCAGTGCAAGACGGATCCATGTAATTTCTCTGCAAACTCAAAACACGTAACATCAACCAAAAAGAGCTCGTGCAAAACATTAAGGGGGGATGAAATTTCATATGGGCTCTTCACTTGCTCACGCCTCACACACCCTCTACAGAATTTCTTCATCATCTGAGATGTTACTCTGACAAATGACATATATTATTCTCTGATAGATCTAATGGAAGCAAAGGACATTTACGTCATTATAGTCAGGATCGACATTATCTTGTGCTGCTGACTGGAATGATATCATCCATGCTTAATTAACTTAGATCGCTGTACATTTAGAAAAGCACTCAAGTGGCAACTCCTACCTCCCTCCCCCAAAAGTAACAAAAATTTATAAATATTTTCAGTGCATCACATGAAATGCATTATTTCACTGGGTTCAGTCCAAGAGTCAATGAGGTTGAAACAAAGACGATTCAACTATTAAGTCAAAAACTTCAGTTGTGTAACTACCCAGAAGGTAACACTAATTTTCCTCCACCTTGGAGGAAAACTAATAAAATCTTAAGTTGTACTGTAAGTTATGTCAACTGCCCAAATATAAACTCTCCTGTGCATTTTTACTTCTTTGCTGTATAGAAGGAAACACAAAGCACTTAAACTCCCCGAGTTCTTACTTTGGGATGGAAAAAGCCCAAGGCATCCCCACTAATCCAGTGAAGAACACTAGTAGGAAAAAAGTGGGACTTGGGGTTTTCTGGGGTCTTTTTTTTTTGAGAAAAAGTATCTATTTACTTGTGACAAGTTTTTTCCTGATGAATCCAACTTGTGAGTGTGAAGAAACCACCCACAAGCAGAAGGGCCTTTCTTGCCAAGTCCCTTGCGTGCCTGCTCTAACCAACACAGGGCCAGCACAGGAAGGTTCAACATTGGGAAAAAGCAAACCGAGGATCTCCTGTGGCCTCCCTGCATCACACCTCTCTGCTCTGCCCTTCAGGTTTGGGCACGGGAGGATGGCAGAGTCTTGGCTGATCCGGCAGCTGCACGCCCTTCCGCTGCTATTTGCAGGGCATTAAAAGAAAGCCATAAAGACGACATTTGCCCCAGCAAGCCCTTACCAGGATTTTGAGAGCAAAAGGGAATAAATGAAGCTGTCCTGCTCTCTTGATGATGCACACATATAACAGAAGGGGTAAATATATATTTTGAATATATATACTGAATATGCTCTGGATAGCCCCTGCCTGCATGGGATGCAGACTGTGTGAAACAAACTCCCCTGGCTAGAAATTTTTAAAAAAAGGAGGGTTGCAGCTTTCTTATTCCCTGGGCACCACTCTTCCAACCAGCGAGGACAGGATGCTAACCCAAATGCTTCAGAGCTGCTGGGGTTTAAGAGGGCCTCTCCCCTCCCAAGGCAAGTGGCACCAGTGACTAACTACACTGTGGGCAATTTTTCTGTCTCTGCTCTACGCCCATCTTCACGTCGCTGCAAAGGTCACTGTGTCATATCTGTTACACTGACGTCTGCCGCCCACCAGCAAACAGGGAAGGAGCTTATCTGGACAGTCTGACAGGACCTCCTGCGAGCATTTGGGGGTGGGGGGAAAACCTTGCAGCTTTCCACTTGGGGGGGGGGGCGTGGGGTGTGTGCTTCAAAAATGGTTCCAGTTCTTAAACCTTAAGGGACTGAATTGCCTTGAACTGAAAGGATCTCAACCTGCACCAGCTTTGCAGAGCAAGCTTTGCTCAGCAAAGCCCAGGCCCTAAAGAAGCCATTCCCTTCCTGACTCTCCCTCCCCGGTGCAGGAGAGGGAGCAAGGGAAGAGGTATCTCTGTAGGCATGAACAGTGGGAAAAGGCATCGGATCTCTGTCCATGCCTCTCTGGAGCACACCTTGCGCTTCCAGCCCTTTCAAGCAGAAGAAACTTGGTGGCCCTATGAAGAGTTTAATCACTTGAAAGCCAGAATCCGTGTTGCCCCTTTGCCGCTCCATCAAAAAGGAAGCGCAAGGACCCCTCAGGAGGCAGGTTGGGAACTGCCTGCCCCCCCCCGCAAAACGTACTCACACACATGCACACGGACATCCCTCTCCTTTGCTTTACCATTTTTTCTGACTGTATACACTAATGTATTTTGCATTACTTTCTTAGAATTCCATCTATTGTATGGTGCGTAACGATCAATGCCAGCATTACCTATCGCATTAGCACAGACGCATGTAATTCATTGAAATAGGACCTTCTTCTTCCCCCGCTTCTCATAGCCAGTTTTGTTAAATAAATCCATCTGATTTCTTGCTTGACTTGTGACTACTCAGATCAAACTTCTACCAAAGCTAGAAGCATTTTGTTTCTAACAAATATATTCCCATCCTTCCAAATGAAATATCTACTTCTGGATGTTTTTGAGCCAGCTCAGGCCAGAAAGGTAACTAGGTAACGAAGAAAATCATGTCAAGTTTTATGAGATCTTTAGCAAAAATGTTTAAATTGGACCATGTTGGTTAGTACATTCTGAAATCCTCCTATCTACTCCATGTGGCGATACCTTGTGTGTGCAACCCGGTTACAAGTCAGGAGAAAAAACCAGCTCAAGAGTTTTCCAGAGATTGGTCTCACCTACAGCACTGCAGCTGGAAACCTTGCTTGACCTTTTGATCCACAGTGATCTCCACAGGAGAAATCACTGCAGGAAAGGTACCAGTCAAAGTAGTTAACCAGTAGTGTACGATACACCTTTTATACCTGCTGACAAAGTCAATTCAATGAAAAGATGAACATACTCCCCACGTCCTCCAAGGCAATTCTTCTTTATGGGGTGTTCATGGAGCCACCACCCCCTTTATTAACTCTTTGGAACTTCCCCCAGAATTACAAAAGCATCCCAGTTTCAGGAGCTGCTGCGCCGCAGTGAGGATGTGTTCGAAGTGCTGCCTGTTCAGCAACGCAGACGCCAATGTTGGCAATACAAACGTTGAAGAGGCACGTGGGTATATGCAAAAATTTCATTCAGCACAAAGCAAAGCAAGACCAGGACACAAGGATCCTAAATTAATCCGGTTCCTGTCTTCCCAATGACTTCCCTCACCATTGGAAAGACTTTGGTTTGGATTTTAGTCAAGTCTGGTTTACAGTGCTCAACTTCGGCTGTCAAAAAAAAAACCCTAACCCTGCTGGAACGCCTTACTCATTACGCAGTCTTACAAAAATTATTAGCTATGTTACAAGGCATTTCCCTTTGGGGAACAGAAGGGGTGAAGAAAGGGGATGGAGAGCGACAGTTTGTGGTTTCTAATGCAGCAGCAAAAAGATAAATAAGTAAGAGGAATACAGGATATAATGTGTTTACATTTGTCAAAACAAGTTTCCTGGAGACACAGAGGGTTCATGCTGCTGAGCTGTCACTTCTGCTAGAAACTGCTGCCTCATGCTATCGGGAGGTCAGTCACTGACCTACTTTCTGATAGAACTGAATTAATTTGCTACTTCTGTACACAAACCTTTTTTTTTTTTAAAGGAATACTCAACAAACCCATAAAAAGCTGCCTTTTATCCAACTTGGAGCTTCAACTGATGCTGTGCATATGGCACAGGGCCCACTGTGCTTAGTCTGCTTATTCTTTTGGAAAAATCTGTACAGAATATTTTTAATGAGTTGACGCTGCAAATAACATCTTTCCTTTTTGAACTCCTACAGTACACTAATACCAGCGATATAACCCACTACAGACAGTAACAGAGGCTAGCACTCGAATATGCTTTGTCTAGGCTGCTCCTGAAATAGATGCCTACCACAACAGGATTAGCTCCCCAAATAGACAGGTGCATGGCCAGTATATTTATAGGATTAAAACACGAAGTTATTAATAGAAAACAAGATGAGCAGGTGAAATAAACTAAACACCTATTGATCTGATCACCCCTTGCACAGAGCCAGTTAACAAACATCTGTGCTCATCAGGAGATGGTGGTATGGTAGGAGCACTTACACTAAAGCACTATACTCAGAAAGTCAACTGAGAAGTAGTAGCAAAAGAGGTGCCACCTACTTGCTCTCTTTGCTTAATGGCTATATGCATACAGCTCTAACGTCACTACGCAAATCCCTCCATTAAAATAAAACCATGGTTTTCACAGATCTTCCAAATCCTTGGACCATCAAAATATCAGAAATCAGCTCTTGAAATCATCCTTAGCAATGCCATAATTGAAAGCTTCACTGCTTGAGTGGACTCGTCTTTCCAGGTCTCCCGTGGGCAGCAGCACTGCTGTTCAGAAAGAGAAACGCAGTGTACCGATCCATGAAAGCAGGGCCATTCTGCATTAAGGCTCTGGACTAACATTTGGAAGATGAGAACCCACCAACTAACACTTGCATCAGACCTCTTCAGCAATTTGGTCTCATACATTCTCCTCACCCTCCATTTGCAAAGTGAAGATAAGGATCTTCTCCAAATGCTTGGCTTGCTTAGTACCAAAACGTTGTGGGTGAGACTTGCACTTTCCTTTGCATTTCCCCAGGGTCCAATCTAACAATAGTGGAGGCAGTACGAACCACCATAATACAAGTCAACTATTGGTATCATGACAGATTTATGATCACTAAAGTTCCTGGACTTGATGAGGCTCATGTTGCCAAAGATAACTATGCCAAACCTAGCACTTGCAACTGCAAGTGCATTTTTGTCAACCTTTTTAGCTTTCATCTGTGCATATTTACAAGCCCTGAATCTGAAGTTCAAATAAATCCAATAATTCACTCAAACCCACCAGGATTTGAAAACATTAGGGAAGTGTCAAGATGTCATCGAGCTTGTTCTGCAGAACAGAGTGCTTTATAGTTTCAGAAAGAAATAGACAAGGGAGCTATTTAACGAGATGGTGGCATATTGAAACATGGATAGATAAGTAATTAATAGCTACCTTCTCTAAGTGAAAACTTTTCTGAGTGAAAAATCAGTTTATATGAAAAACTACAAGTCAATTGCTGCCATTTTTGGGTGGATAAGAACTGTCACGCATGTTAGCATCTCCATTACCATGAAGGATTTTACTCCTCTAAGCAACTCGCAAAGACCTTCACATAGAACAGCATGTGGGAAGCAAGGAACTAACAGAAGGAGACACCACAGAAATGCTGCCGTTCATAACTAGAATTCTAAAGAAAAATGTTATCATGAATCCATGAAAATGGGAGAGAACTCACGAGAAGTCGAAGCTAAGGCAACAGGTTCATTTTAGTCCCTTAGGAGCAAGAGTATTTGCATGGTTGTATAGGTGCTGTCATTAGCATACAGAATATTGGCCGAATAACCTCTTCATGTTGGTAGCCCAAAACATTTTCCTGTTAAAAAGGTCCAATATTCGACTAGTAGATCACCTAATTCAAAACCCTCTTAACCCTGACGTGCGGGTTTCTTTACCAGATTTCTATACAGCTTCAAGTGGAACACATGGCACCTTAAAGTAAACAAAACAGGAGAGAGGAAAAATAGTCATGCTCCAAGAAATAGGAAGTATAAACCCATTAATTAAGCATTTAATTCTTTTCATCCCTCAAGTCTGTCTTCACAGTTTAGTGTCTCTCTCGGCAATCAACCAATTTTGGGATTCACTGCTGTCATGCCAATCGTGGCAGTACTTCAGCTAAAAAGGCACTGTCAAACATAATGAAGCTTTCCTTCAGCTTGTACCCACACTGGTGCTGTGTACAGCACTCGCGCTGCCTGGTGAGGGAAGGTGAGGGATAGGACTTTACCCGCCCTAGTTCCCAAGGACTACAGACCAGTCCTAAGTGGCAAAGGCACAACGGAATCACACTGATGGTGGAGACTACATCCCATAGAAACCACCTCACTCTCTCCTACACAATGTACAAATAGCACCCATTTGCCTTGAAACATATTTGAGAATTTTCAGTTGTTTTCTTGTATTTTCTTTCCAAATTTCCTATTTTCTTTTCCAACCTGCACATACTCAGACTAAGGCATGCTATAAACACGGAAGAATTTCCCAGCACTACACTGTTACACCTCAACCTCTCCCTCGAATCCATGGACACCATTCCCTGTCCTTCACCCAGGGATGCCGCGCATAGAGCATGGGGAAGGACGGGGCAGAGGGATTCCCCATCGGGAAGGAAAAAATCCATCTCTCTAATTGGTATTTCTGTTTCTAACAGTTTGTTTTCACACTGGTCCTACCGGAATTGGTGTTGGCAGAGACCAAATAGTAGGCCAGGGCTTATAAGGCTTTGCAATATGTAATGACAGTCACTGACACAAGGAGCTGTGCATTTGTACCTGCTGACTCAGGTGAAGACGGCAACACCGATGTCCTGACTGTAAACTGCATTTACAATGCACATTTGACTGCTTCACCTGCATTATCCCTGCTGTATCCATCCCTGGTAAGCTCTGGCCCAGCAACAGATGCTCCTAAGCAGCTGGTGGCAGCAGCCATCTGAAACCAGTAAATCGGGCTGCCGGCTCCCTGGGCAGAGACTGTCACCGTGCATTCACCCAGCACGTAGTGCAGCGGGGCCCCGACCTACTCAGCCTCTGGGCATCACTGCAACATAAATGACAATAACCCAAATGCCAAAGAAGGGCAAATATTCAGTCCTGGAACAACGGCATGCTTTACAGCGAACGCCTTGCGGCCCAGAGCTCGAAATAGAAATTTATGTGACAAAAACTTCACGACGTGAAAGTCTGCATCAAAAAAACATCAAGCTGCACTGTTTGGCATCTCAGTTTCCAACCCTTGTGAAGTCCAAATAGCTCAAATACAAATCTGTAATATCGCTCTCCGAGTAAAAGCTATTTTAAACTAATTTTGGCAGCCGCTAAGAGTCGTAACCAGGATGCCAGCTGTATGGTTTCTTGCCTCCTTCTCCTGGCTCCAACTGGCCAGCAGCAGCGAGGGGACACCCATCCCCTCTGCTAGGGAAGCTCTGACGCCTCCACCTTCCTTCAGACCAAGCGTGCTGGGTTCCTGCAGCGAGGAGAGCCTGCCTTTGCTGCCCCAAGGACAGATGAAGAACATCACCAATAAAAGTCAGAATCTTCAAAGTTTTAAAAGTTCCCTTTCCATAAAACAAAAGTTCCCTTTCCATAAAACAAGCCTTAGACAAAGAATACCCGATAATGAGCTGCAAAGTCCTTTTTTATAGGCACTCACTTGAGATGACCCACATAACTCATCCACTTTGCCACTTAACATTTCCAAACTCATGGCAGTATAAAAGCTTTTATAACCACGCATGATCATGTCACTTTTTTTGCTTTATGTATAAAAGCGCCTAGCATATTTTTTTCATTTTTCAGCAAAAATTAACATCTCCACACAAATAACGTGGACTGTGATATTCATTTACGAATGCCTGAACATCTAACAGTTGCTGAAACTGGTCGCTTCTGTGCTCCTCTTTACCTTTGCCACCAGCCTCCCCTGAAACACCTGAGCAATGTTTCAGCTTTCCAAAAACCAGCCGACCCAGAACTGCGGCCGGAGCACAACTTGCCGTTTAGCAGAGATTCCTTTCCCTGGGTCCCCAGGCAGCACAAAGCTCCCATCCCAGTTTCCTACCTGGGAATGCATGATGGGAGGGCAAGATTAAGCCCTCATGACCACGCAGCACAGGCTACAATGCAATAAGCTAAATATAATAAAATATAAATAAAAATAAGGAAAGGTCCGCAATAAGTAAATTCCATTTTTACAATGCACCCTGCAGGAACATATATACCTGCAGAAAGGATTAGTGTACCGCATCTGTGTTAGATGGAGGGAGGGGGAGAGGTCAAGTCAGGAAATTTGGGAAGCAAAAGCAGAAATATCTGATATGGAAATGGCACTGCAGAAAAGAGGGGAGGGAATTTTTTTGCACAACCATGGCAAGGCCTGCAGGGACAGGAACGCGCAGGGGAAGCGGTGGGGGTGGGAAGGGATGCTCTTCAAATGGCATTGCTGGTAGAGCATGAGGTCAGTCAAAGGAGGTCATGTCATTCCTGCAGAAAACCCTGCCTGAATTATCCTACTGGGCAAGAACGATCATCTTCACAGAAAGAGTGCAATGCACAGGCTCCATCAACGTAAGCGACCCAGGACTCGGGCTATGGAAAAACAAATCCCGGGAAGCAAGGCTGCTCCTGACAAACTGGACACAGATAGAGTTCAGCTGCTGAAACACATAACCAGAGTGACATAATATTAGAACATATTTTTATGCTTACTGAGACAACAACAAACCGAAGCCTGAAGCTGTATTTTGGGCACGCTAGCTGAAACTATCTTTAGACAGGAAAAGTGTGTGCGTACACATGTTCCAGCAGGCATGGAGAGCAGAGAGCTGGAAAAAGAGCTCGCTCACTTCCGAGCCTCGTAAAAAACGCCTGTTGTAAATAAGGGTGGGAATAAATACGCCAGGCAATGCCGAATCAAAATTTAAAAAAAGCGGGCAAGAAGCCAATAGTTGGTCAGGGGCTGGTGAGGTTTAATGGCTGCATACCTCCCCCGGCTTCGCTTCTCCTGATGGATGTTTTCAGGTGTTACCCCCTCCTGCAGTCCCCCCCTACGTTTACTCCTCCTGCCAGCTCTTTCATCCAGCTTTCTAACTATCTCACTTTCACAGATGCTCTCTTGGAAGCATGATTGAAGCTATAAATTCACGTCTACACATCTGTAACAAAAATAGTTTTTCTAAAAGCTATTCTTCCTCCCTATCGATGGTGACACAAATGATAGAGTCGCTGACAATTCAGGGGTCTCGCTGCAGCTTTAAATACTGACCAAGACAGAGAGCAATGCTGTCTCACAAGGAAAACAGCAATAATAGAATTTTTTATTATATATATAAAAATATATATATATGAAGCTGTTATTCTTAGAATCGCTTCTATTCGTGAAGAATTGAAAAATACAAGAAATAGCCTCAAAGCTCTTGTTCCATGGAGCAACTATTATTTTTTGAAGTAAAACATAATTATCACCTCCCTCCAGAAAAAACTTCAGAGTCCATCAGTGCGAGGACAGATCTAATTTACCATGATCACTGCTCAGCTCGCAGTAGTAGAAAGATGAGGGCAGCAACCACATGAAGTACATTTTAGACCTGCCTTTAAAAAAACCCTATATAAATAGGACATAGAAGATTAGGATGCTTCCATGTTAGGTTATGACTGAGCCCTGCTTTTAGCCAAAAAACCCTAACGTGGTGTGGCAAAAGAGCCAAGTTAAACCTCAGGCACAGCAGGCCTTGCACCTGGGAGGCTTTCTGCCACAAGGATGGACACCCCTGCTGCAGCCCATGGACCTGAGCTCCAGGCACAGCAAGGAGAGGGTCCCCGCATACATTCTGTGCACATCTAGAGGTGTTTTTCCTTGCGCCCCCCCCCCCAATGTAAGGAAATCCTTGGTGCCATGACCAAAGCAAGCAATGCTTGCAAGGGCTCTAGAGGTGACCTGAGCATACAAATGGTACAAAAGACCCTGCTCATCTCACAACCTCCAAATCTTTCTTAATCCCAAGCCAACAGCAAAGCAGAAACTCCAAAGCTTGTGTTTTGGGCATGATGCAGAAGCAACTGCTCCTGCAAGCAGCGCTTGTACAAGACAACTGTGGTTTGCATGGAGGCACATCTCCTTTGGGCTCAGCTTGATTTGCCTTTATGGCAAATAAATTAACCATGGGCAACCACTTCGTTAATATGGCACAGCAAATTCCAGGCATGAGGACATGGGAGAAAGAGCACAGCTTTGGGTGATGGAGACAGGCCACCAGCCTGCTGGTGGCAGGGTGATGGGGGAACCAAATAAAGGGAAACAAAAAAGCACCAACCGGAGCGAAGAGAAATAACAGACTGATTTAAAAAAAAAAAAAAGCCAAAGGAGGGAAGCTTGGCAGACAGGGTCAGTGCTTGCGGAGGAAGTTCTACACGGTATATTTAAAACAAGGGCAGGGAAGCAGGAACAGAGACTAGCACTGGACCTGGAAGGGTCTGGTCCACCCTGGCGAGTGCCTCTGCCTCCAGGAGAGCCCAAGAGCTTTCCTAAGCTCCTCTCCTCTACACGCACCCAGCACAACAAAGCTCTGCTTGCAATGGGCGTGCAGTGCCACTGCTACCGCAGCATGACAGCCAGCAGCTTGCCAACACGTTAAGAGGATGCCTGTAATTCTAGTGTTGCAATGGTATTTGCCATGAGTTTTGTTAACATGTTCATATTTAGCAAAGTCACTACTGGTTTTACTGAAATTCACGCACATACACACACGGTGCTTAGAGAGAGAGACAGGAAAAATAGAAGCTGAATTGAAAGTTCAGTTTCTTTCAGCTAAATTTGTTAGTAGGTTCATCATCATTTTTTGACAGAATCATCTTTCCATGGTGAATTATTTCCACTGGAAAAAACAGGAGACCAACAAATTGCTGGATATAATTTGTGCCTTAAATAATAAAGCAATTAATGACATTTTTGCAGGAACACATTCTTCTCTCCAGAAATAAAGTCCCTATTTCATCTCATCTAAATTGCTTGGTCAGCTTCAAATGAGCGCAATATAAATCTCCTTCCCATACTGCTTCTGTTATCTATGATAAAGGGAAGAGACAGAAGGTAATCCTGTGTTCTGTATTCACTGACACATCATTTTCATGCTACACTACACTGTAATTTATTTCTAATGGGATAAACCTCTTGTAGTCTTCCTGCATTGTTCAGCCACACACACGTCCCCAACCGGTACCAAGATTGTGGGACTGGCAGGTGCAACATCCAGGGACCACGCTCGGTGGAATTAGGAGGTCTGCTGCATATTTCAGCGGTGCTACAGCTGTGAAAATAAACAGCTAGACTGTATACTTAAGGTATGCTTTTATTCCTTCCCACCCACTGCCTCCTGGAAGCAAGGCAAAGAGTACGACACTTTTCAATACTTCTTGTAATTGCCAACTAAACTTTTAATTTTTCATCTAATCGGTTTGAGACAACCCAAAAAGACATGTGGAGCTGGAAGAGATTAAAGGACGTGGAAGCCAATTGAAACTGAGAAGTCCTTACAGTCTTAGCCATGGCAGAGATACCACTTCATACAAAGGAAAATATCTTTAAAGCTCTTTCTGCTGTCCTGTTCAAAAAGAATGCAAGAAGTAAGTAAACCAACGTATGAAAATCAGGCTGGGGCTCTGAAGCTCTACATATATTATAATTGTTTAAAAACAACATTTTCCAGAGGATATAAAAGATGAAGAAAAAACTCTAAGCTTTAGGTTTATAAAAGCTTTCTTCAAATTAAAAAAGCCTGGACTTTGGGCCAAACTGAGGATCCATTTATTCTTGATGCAATCCTGAAATGGCTAGATGCGAACAGAGAGCTACCTATGATGTTCCTGCAGAAATTAATGTAATTTTAGAAAACATCCACGCTTATTTGTAAAACATTTTTCTCTGTTAAAATGTGCAAGACTACCACAGAATACTTAATCTGCTGCCAGTTAATAAACAACATTATCAAGCACCACAACTTAAAGAGACAAGAATCTCGGTACTACTATGCCTTTCACACCCACCTCTCTACTTTAGCTGAATGCTATACTCACATACAGAATGCACCTTACAAAGTAAAATATTACCTAATTAGCTGTCTACTACTTATCTAGCTAATTCTATGGCCCCATCACTCCAGCAGTTTCTAACAGGATAAATTTCATCTGATTCAGGCGCAAGGTAGAAACTTGCAGCCGACAGTCATCTCTCCAGATTTCCTTTACCGTCCGTGCAAAGTGACAGTCCCTTCCAGGGCACATGTCACACCATTTCAGGTAACCATCTTCGAGGAGGTGAACGAACCCCTTCGCTGCCTAGAGGAGGGACTAAGAGCTCCGCTGCGGCCATCTGCACCCGGACAAACCCCTGCTCTAGGGGGACTGGCAGCAGGAGAGCTGGGTCTGCTCTCCTGGGCCAAGGTCGCTCACAGCACTTTTGCCGTCTCCAGCTGGACTGGGGTCCTCAGTGCACCCCAAGCCCCCGGGTAGGATGGCAACAACAACAGCAAGTGTGCAGAGAAAGGGCAGAAGAAATCTAACACTGGGCACTGGCAGCGTGGTTGCAACTGCTTTATACCGCTTCTCGCTGCAGATTATGAATCTGCCCTGTTAGCTCTGGTTTACCAACAGTTCACGCTTCAAAAATTTGACAAAATACCCCAAAGGCTAACTCTTGCTGAACTCCATCCCTGCTGCCACGACCAATTTGTATTACGACTTTGTTCTAGGGACGTATCTGCAACCACTTATGCGAAGGGCCCAAATGACTTGATTCAGCCTAGCTAGGCAGGCAGCGCTGCTCACGTCCGCGCGGGGTCATGGGGGAAGAGAAGCGGTCTCAAGAAGGCTGGCTACCAGTTTAACAGGGTTTCCAGCTGAGATCCTGCAAGTGAAGCTCCCTGCAGAAGCCGCCGAGCAGCCTTGCCAGATGCTACTGTGGCTCTGCGGAGCGCTGGCCGGGGAAGCCCTTGGGCATCCAGAGTTGCCCCCAGCAAGCCCCCAGCTCTCACAACTGGCCTCTGCTGCATCCCGACCTACCTACAGGGTTCGGTGCCAACGCGTATTCTGATGTCTGCTGATGTCGAAATTTCAAATACAGCAGGTCTTGTGTTCATTTAGGCTCTTCTCATCCAAAACTCCCTCTTAAATGCAATCCAGATGAGTTCCTTGGCGTGGATAGCAGGCACAGTGGCTGCCCTCACTGTCTGCAGCCCCATTTAGCAGACTGTTTTCAAAAGGGAGCAGAATCATTTTAGGTAGACTGCCTTTCACTGTGGTTGGAAGGGGGCTCCTTGATCACGCTCCCAAGCTCAGACCCTGGTTTCTGAGCATCTCTGGAGAGGGAGGGCAGCATAACTCACACCACCACCAACACAGGAAAACCTTACTTTGCCTTTACTTAGCTGCTTACGATGCTTATTGCTTCTCGCAGGGAAAAGTCATGACTTATTTTAGCTCTTGGCTGGCAAATAGATGAGTGTACTTTGTCATCTGGTAGCTCTAGACACAAAGGATGGTGTCACGTGAAGTGCGCAGGTCTGTCCGCACCTACTGCCATGGCTCACCCTGCTGCAGGGGGGCTCCGCTGCATGCAAGAGGCAGGCAGAAAGCAAACCTTCCAAAGCGATGCTCAGTCACAGGCTTCTCATTACCAGGAGCCGCAGTTATCCTACAAGGCTACCGAGAAAGACTGCTGGAGGAAGAACCAAAAGGGCTAAACCTGGCTAGCTGGGAAGGTCGTGGTAAATGGTAATAAATGCCCTTGAGGCATGTGCAAGTAAAACAGCAAGATTAAATCCAGGAGGAAGACATTGGGATTCTCACTGGGAACAACTCCATGGCAGAAAGCTTGGGTTTGGGTGCTGGAACCGCCTCCCCAGGCACGGGGTTGGGATCTTCTCACCTCAATCTTTTACAACCAGGCTGGATGAGAAGTAATAGGAGGTTGGCAGGGAGAGCACGAGCAGATGATCAAATAAGCCTTTTCTGTCTTAAATTTCTAACTCTCTGAAAAATCAGCTTCTCATCCAACAGGCTGATGACACTGCCGCTAGGAATAAAAATGATGGCTGTTTGTACCCAAGTGTAGATGACAAAAGAGGAGTGGCAGAGGTGAGGTAGCGCAACTGGCCTAGCAAGAGGGGTGCAAACTACTTCAACCCTGATGCACACAAGGTGCTAAGCTGCAGTGATAAAAGCAGGGAGAATGAACAGGGTCTGGTAACTTTTCTATGAAAGCAGAGTTTGCATAAAGGAACCAGAGTTATAAAGAACAAACAACTGAAGTGCTGTTTGTACAACTGAAGAAAGGATAAAAAAAGAGCGTGGGATGTTACTTTTGTCCCCACATTCTGCAAAGTGGTCTAAAACTCAGTAATCTAAACATTGCTTTACTACAGTAACTGCCACCATCTAAAATACCAAATGAAAAAAACTCAAAACTGTATTAAGTCAAACCTGCAAGCACCCATAAATGAGGAAGGTAAGGGCTAGCGTTCACCTCTGAAGACAATCTGTAGCTACAGTTACATCATCTTAGCTCAGTTTTAAATAAAGCTACAAGCAACTTCTTTACTCCTACCACAGTGTGTGAAACACGTGCTTTTTTCCTATTTCCACAGCAGCTTGCTTCACCTACTAGCCCCTGCAGATGGCTGTGAAACCGGAAAAAGAAGTGTACTGTCCACTGTTCCTAATTAAAATCCCATAGTCTTGCGGTCAGAGAGCTCTGGAGAACCGGCAGGGTCGCGTGATTTGCTTGAGGTCAGACAGAAAAAGCACGCTAGACCAGAGATGACGGATCTTTTGGCTCATGCATGCAATGCAGCACTCCGCAGCCGGGACCAGAAAAGCAGTCACCGGGAAGCTCTGGTTCCTCTCAGTAACCTAACCTTAAATAGTCTAAATTCGCAAAGGAGAAAACACTGCGTAAGTCCTGCCCCCGCCTCAAATGAACCAAGAGTAACTTTTTCCCCCAAAGCCTTCTTGCACCCGCAGATGTTGCTCTGGAAGCCAACGTGGCTCTGCCGTCTGTGCCGATCTTTAGCCGCTCTCCGCAGTTTTTCTGTATCATTGAGTGCCAGTAACCATTCGCACTCCAGGTAATAATCTGGTCTGACCATTTGCGTGTTCCTCCAGCTGCTCAAGAGCCCATCTGCTCAGACAGGCTTGCTGGCTTCACACTCAGCACATGACCCAAGTTTTTCCATCACTTACCCTGGAGAACTTGGGGGACACTGGTGACAAAGTGACAGATCTTTGCATTTGTGACAAATTCACTCCGTCTGTTACCTAGTATTTTCCCCAGGTATTTACTTCTGAAGGCATGAGGCGTCTGTGCCTTTGATGAGTTTCCAACACTCACATCCACATGTTAAAATGGAAATAACATCTGAGTGGAAGACTCCTAGTTTGGTCTTTACATTTGTATTTTCAATGACTAATTTTGTTTAAGTTGGTAAACGCAGCTGTTGCCTTGCCAGTTGGTGACATTTCCTTTTGGACTTCCCCGCTGGTTGGTGTGTTTCTGCCAAGACATGTAAATTGACTCATTCCTTGTATTCCTTTGCCTTTTTATATAATGCTTCAGTTGGGATTTGCTGAAGGTCTCCTGAGATTTGTTTTCCTAAGTAATTGCTAGCCCTGCGATCCTAGACAGTCTTTACCCACATGTTTTCTGAATTGTCACTTAAGCATCCCATGCTCAGGATGCAGGATCTAACTGATGCAACACTTCACTACATTATATCTAGCTGTATTTTTCCTCATGGTGACTTGGTCATGTCAACATCAAGTCAACAGCAACTGTAAAGAGGTGACAGAATGTATGTCTGTTCTACACCAGCGTTATCCACAATGAACCATGCACTCAGCTCTCCACTTACTTCAATGGTTCAAGCTTGTCAAGACTTCGCAGTTATTATAAATACACACTTGAAAAGACTAGATTAATCTTCTGAAAAAGGTAATAAAAATACTCGCCCTCCTCCCCAAGAACCCCAAACAAACAACTGCATCAGATTGGTAGGTAACTGCCTCAAGCCAGGGACCAGGAGAGGCTATCAAAAAATCTGGCCATTCCTTTATCTCCTGAATTGAAATGGCCAAGCTGAAGTTGTAAGAGAAAAAAAAATAGAATGTTTTGTTTTGGTTTTTTTTTTTTTTCATTTTTCATGACTGTACTACTGAAAAGAACAAAACTTCTCTTCAACTGTTGCAATCACTTACATCACCTTTCTAGGATACTTTAACTGGAATGCAATTTCTCCATCAGTCAGATTATTCTTTTTTTCATATTCCCATATTTCTTGAAGAACTCAGCAACTATTCATTCAATCATTTTTCAGCGATTGTCTCTACCTGCAGCTTCTCCAAATTTTGTTTTTATTGAGTTTTTCATATCCTCCTTTGTGCTGTGAGACAGCATCTCTAATTTGGCATTTTCAGTTCCTTTGGCAAAGTCATAGTGCTCCTCTCATCAGCATTCAAATGTCCAGTGTTGGCTTTGATAATTCCATCCTTGGAAAGCCCGCTATTTGGGCTTGCTTAGCTGAAAACCAGTTATGTTTTTAGCAACCCATGCCTTGTTCACTTGGTAGTAAAACCAAAAGAAACACCTCTCTTACTAATTCTCCTGCGGAGGTTTTTTCTTTTTTTCTTTTTGGTCCTGTCACAAAAAATAACAATCACTTCTACTGCATGTGGAAATCTGCTGAAGATATGCACTGTGTTTGCCTCCAATATACTCAGACCACAACAATTCCACCAAATGCTCTGGGGACATCTTTACACTACGCCCACGCACCACCAAGAGCCTCAAGAACAGGCAGAGCTCTGCCAGGCCCCGCATTATTCCTTCGGAAACACAAGATGATGCTTGGCCATAGATTCCTCCATTCTATCACCATCCCTAACCCCAAGAAGGAAGTCTCCCCGTTAGTAAGCAGATGTCAGGCTGAGGAATTGGGTCCAAATCTGCTGACAGCTCTTATCTCATCATAGCAGTTGTCTGTTGGTAACACTGTGTAATTGTCATTTCATGTACTGTGTTTGAAATCTAGTTCAGAGCAATCGACTGCTAATTGGTTCCCAGTCTATAAGCTATTTTTCTGCCTTGGAAGTCATAATTAATGCTACTCCCTCTGAGTTATTATCATCTTGCTTCATGAATATATTATAGCTTTGTTTTCAATTTTAGATTGCTCTTCATCAATTCCTGGTCACAGACATTTTGCTTACTCAAAGGATTTTACTTAATGTATTCGTCCATCTCTTTCACCTACACCTCTTTTGTTGTTGCAGCCTTTCTTTCAGTGTTCCAGAAACCTACTTTCAGTGGTTGGGGTTTTTTTTCCCAAAATTTTCCCTGAAGAACTTCTCAGAGGCTTGCCTGGCTCACTTTTCACCAAAGCAGGTTGTATCATTTCACCCGAGACAGAATCTCTTACTTCCCTGGCACGTGCTTTGCTGGAACAGCTACCTCACCATCTTCCTCTAATTTGCCTCTTTTCCAAGGACAGATCTTTGCTTGCAGCTGAACCCAAAACACAGAGCGTCATATTATTGCTCTTCATCTCAACCATGTCGTTTGGCCAGTTTGGTTTGGGTCATGAGACTCTCCAACCTCGCCGCCCGTGGATTAGGTCGCAACCTTGTTTTGGTCGTTGGGTTTGACGGTACCCATGCACCGCCAACCGCTAAGGGAACACAGCAGTTTTCCTGTCACCTACTTTCTACTTGATAAGGATGCTGCAAGATGAAAAGATTGCAGAGTACTCACATTTTATAGTAACAGCAGCCGTTTCAATACCTGGCTTAAAAAAGAAACCACATCTTCTATCTCAGAAGCAGCTGCGTTCTGTCTCCAGAGCTGCTGTGAATTGTTCATCCCTTCTTCAGCATGACATTTTGCATTGCCTCCCTCCCTCGTTCCCAGCACACTAATACGTTAGTAGTTATCACTACCCGAATCTTATGCAGGTTCACGTTAGGACTCCCTAAATACAGCAAAACACAGAAACTTAACACCTACCAGAGCTGGGAGAAAAAATTCAGAAAATTTTTTTTGGCTACTGAACTAGCTCATATTCTTCTATACTTATGGTGCTATTTGGTTCAGCAGATGGAGAATGAAAAGGAAGATCCCTTTTGCCAACAATTTATACTACCTCACGTGAGAGATGTTATCTACACTCGGGCCCCACGTGACAAAGTCGTTCTGGACCTGACAGTGGGTAAACTGTAAGGGAAGAGCAGACTTTGCACTTGGACGGCCAAGCCACAGACCTGAAATATTAACATTCAAAAGTCAGGGCTCAAGAGAGAGCCAAAATGGGCCAGCAGTGTTGAAAAGAACAGTAGCTCAACATTGCAAGAAGCCCAGTCCTTCAGGGAGACAAGCTCCACAGAGGGGGGAAATTTAACCCAGGTGACCAGTACCTGGGACTTGCTAACTCACTTTTTCAGAGTAAAATTGTGGGTGGTACCTATCAACCAAACGAGAGATGTAGAAGATAGACCAAATCAGGACGGTACGAGCTGCTCTGTAAATCTGCAGGATGGTCAATGGATTAGGTCAGTGCACTATCTGCATTGGTGGTGTCATCCTTGGCACCAGCCAGGTTAGTGAATGAGGTGGGAGACAGGGTGGGGAGAGGGGAGAAGGAAAAAATAGAGTTCAGGGTTAAAAGAGAGTCTTCTGGTTAAAAAATGAGACAAAAAATGCTATTATCCGAGATATCTGGAAGTCAGGGTCAGCCTTTTAATCTTGCCAAATCAAGACAGAAGACACAAACAAGGAAGACAAGAGACATTCAGAAGAACATAAAAACCAGAGACGACTTAACGATATTTGCAGATAACCAGCTCTCAAGTAGTATAAATATAGACTGAGCACCTGTAACCTATGTATAGCTTGCCTTCAAAAAGCCAAACCATCCGCATTTCACCTCTTCTTGTTAACACACCGTAACAAACAAACAGCCACGTAAAGGCTAAAGCAAACAACAAGGGACCCGGGTTGTGTTAAAAATCTTCTTGTATAACCCAGAGCAACTTCTTTGCGCCTCAGCTTACACACACGTAAAAGCTGTGTATACTGCAATAGGCATCTGTAAGATGGTGGTTAAAGTACTGTTCAGTGTATAACTCTGAGAAAAGTTAAGTAGTTCTGCCATTTGTCGTTATCTGATACATCAATTCTCCATAGAAAACAGCTTTGTTTCAAAGTTCAAAGAGCATAAAAAGTGCCCTGTGTTTCTGAAACTGAAAGAGACTCTTGAATCCACTTGTTCAAATCCAGACTTTAAAATGCCATAAGCAACACCCCTAGACTTTCTGAAATGCAGACCATCACGCTTTGGAGTTACTCTCCGCTGAGAAAGAGTGACCAGCCAGCGGACAGAGAACAGAGCCGGTACCTGTCTGCGCTAACTACCCGCCAAGTCTCCAGGAGAGAACTTCCAATGTACTTTTTTCTAGCGAAGAGCAGGTGTCTCAGTAAATACAGGTGTCACAAAAATCTGTAGCTATTCGGTCTCAGATGAAGAAAAGAAGTTGTTGAAGGAAGACTGAAATGACTATTTCAGATTCACAAGAGAACAGCTAGCTTCTGTTGCCCCAAGTAATTACAATACTGCTTCATTTGCTTTGATAATGAATTTCAATTTTGTGATACCTATCTTTCTTTGCTTGGCCTCATAATGGCTAGACAACAGAATTCTGCGTGTGATCGTGCTGCAGTTTTGGTTTTACCTCTTTGACAGAGCACGTTTTCATAGAATCATAGAATCATAAAGGTTGGAAAAGACCTCTAAGATCATCGTGTCCAACCGTCAACCCAACACACCATGCCCACTACACCATGTCCCTCAGGGCCTCATCTGCATGTCTTTTAAATACTTCCAGGGATGGTGACTCAACCACTTCCCTGGGCAGCCTGTTCCAAGGCCTGACCACTCTTTCAGTAAAGAAATTTCTCCTAATGTCCAATCTAAACCTCCCTTGGCGCAACTTGAGGCCATTACCTCTCGTCCTATCGCTAGTTACTTGGGAGAAGAGACCAACACCCACCTCGCTACAACCTCCTTTCAGGTAGTTGTAGAGCACGATGAGGTCTCCCCTCAGCCTCCTCTTCTCCAGGCTAAACAACCCCAGTTCCCTCAGCCACTCCTCATAAGGCTTGTGCTCCAGGCCCTTCACCAGCTTCGTTGCCCTCCTCTGGACACGCTCCAGCACCTCCATGTCCTTCTTGTAGTGAGGGGCCCAAAACTGAACACAGCATTCGAGGTGCGGCCTCACCAGTGCCGAGTACAGGGGCACGATCACCTCCCTGCTCCTGCTGGCCACACTATTTCTGATACAGGCCAGGATGCCATTGGCCTTCTTGGCCACCTGGCCACACTGCCGGCTCATGTTCAGCCGGCTGTCAATCAGCACCCCCAGGTCCTTTTCCTCCAGGCAGCTTTCCAGCCACTCTTCCCCAAGCCTGTAGCGTTGCCTTGGGTTGTTGTGGCCGAAGTGCAGGACCCGGCACTTGGCCTTGTTGAACCTCATACAGTTGGCCTCGGCCCATCGATCCAGCCTGTCCAGGTCCCTCTGCAGAGCCTTCCTACCCTCGAGCAGATCAACACTCCCGCCCAAATTTTAATATTATCTGCCGCTGCAATGCTCTATCAAGATTGGGTTTTTTGTCAGCTTTTGATTTTATTGCTTGCAAAAAAGCAGTAAGCAGAGACACGGAAAGGCAAGACCTGAAGCATCTGCCCAAACAGGAATGGGCCCCAATCCCTGTTCCCAAAAGCAAGTACTTGAGATACTTTAGCTCAGAGAGCACACAGGGTCACCTCCTCCTTAATTTAACTCCTCCACTTCCGTAACTCTCTTTCCTTCCATTTTAGAGCCTGCCGAGCAGACAAGAAGAAGAAATACTTGAGGGATGAACACCAAGGAAAGACTTCCTTGCAGAACATTTTTGTTTCATTCTTCATTAGCGGGTGGGTGACAGCCGTACATACCGACGTGGGTGAGCACATGGGGGTTTCATGGAAGACAGAGTGCCAACGTTCACTCCCAGGAGGCTCAGTCTGACTTACGTGGCGCCCACCTTCACACTGCAATCACAACTGCACCAGCTACAATCTTGTTGGAGCCTCTGCTTGCAGGGTGCTGATTAAAGATATCCTAAATCCCAACCCCATCTCCCATTATACCAAGTCCTCTGGCAGCAGACTCAAACTAAGGATCCTTTATGGTAACAGAGAGCTTGACCAACAGCTTTACCACTAATATCATCCGCCAAGGAAGTACTTTTCATTACGTGTTTTAAAATAGGTATTAGTCTGATATATTAGCCTGATTACTTCTTCCTTACCAACTTGATAAAACAACAGCACTAAAGATGACCAGCGATACAGGAGCTTTTGATGTTTCCAACGTGCTTACAGGGCCCAAATCTAAGAGACAGCATCGTTGCATCAAGAAATGTCACATCAAGGTTTCTAGTAGCTTCAACATTTCCCGTTTCATTAAATAAAAAAGGGGGTGGGGAAAGGAGGACACCGTGTTTCTGCTCCACTTACTTGACGAATGCAAGAAACTGCATATAGAAGAGATCATCTGACACAACCTCTCTGAATCTTGCTGAAACATACAAACAAAGCGAGATCAACCCGGGTAACTAGAATTTGCTTCCATGGTTTAGGCAAATGGTTTAAAAACCCGAAAGTTTCTGGATACCTTGGCTGAATGCTTCCAAACAATTAGTACTTGCATGCAAATATACTTGCCAGCAAATAGCAGGTTTCAGAATTCAGCACCTATCTATCTACACCACTTCAGTCTTTCAACAGATTAACTCTGTATGACAACTTAGCTACAAGTCTCAGCCTGGAAGCACTTGCCTCCCCCCCTCCACCGAAATCATAGTCAGAAATGCTCCGGAGGAGATTAGGGAGACAATTTTGCAAAGCACAAAGCACTGACCTAAATGTGTTCCTGTGTAAGTAGGTGGAGATTCTAAATTTGACTGAAATGGCAACGTTCAGTCCAACCCTTTGTGTTTTTCAAGATCTGTGTAAGCTTTTAAAGCCTCTCATTTCAGCTAAAGCAGGTTTCGCCATCTCTTCGTGTTTTCTGCTCTTAGCCTATTTTGCTATAAACATACTGACAAATTGCACATACACATATTCTGCTGAATCCAGAGAAATGAAAGGTTTTGTGCTTCACCTGCTAGCTCTTAAACAGCAACAGTTGCACACGATGCTCTGGCTTATGCCAGCATTTGGTAGCGGTACTCCAGCATACAGGAGGGATGGCTGCTTCATTAAACAACGTGCTCTGTTCGCTTTTACACTAGGCAAGGAGATCCCAAAACATAGGCAGCCACATTTCTTATATTCATCCATACACCACTCTTAAATCAATGGGATTTGCATGGATTAGTGAAGGACAAAATTAGCCTATTTTAGTAATGGTAAAATGACATTAAGATTATAACCCATCTTACACTCCCAAGACTAATTACTTCCCAACTCAATGTATCGGAAGGCTCTTTCTGCCTAACAGAGTCACGCCAGATGAAAATAAAATAGTTCTTTTTTTTAATGTTCTCCCTTTTAGACATGATGTATTTTTAAAACTGAAAGAATTAATCACCTCATTTTCTTTGAAGAGTGAAGAAGGAGCACAGACTGCTATGCCACTTGGTTAATAAAACCAAACTCAGAGGCTGTTGCCAGCTCACAAACCCTGAGCTATGACATCACAGCTGGCCATGTGTAATTGCTTTTGGAAGATGGAGCTCTCTTATACGCCAGTGAGGTTGCTGTTCCACCCCCAACTGCTCCTGAGATTCTCACATGTGAATAATTGTGCCTGTATAGGAACATTCAGATAAAATGTCACCGAGGTTTTGAAATGATAACCAGAAAATGCACTGTGGTATTAGTTCTGCTAAACATTATAAAAACTTGAATTTTAGTTTTTATTAGCTTCTGCAAGGCTGAATTTCCCAGAATGAAGTAACTGGTGTCTCAAAATCATCTAAAACCGGTTTTGTTGTCCTCACGCTAAGGCTCTACACCCCCCCGCCTGAGATACTTACAAAACAGCTAATCTGAGAGCAACTCAGTGGTTTTAAAGGGACTCAAATACAAAATGGGCTGAAGGATACCCAGGACGATGCAGAGAAACACGCTTCGCACGTGTCGGGGACCCAACTGCTTTGGTATTGCCTAAGATATCACCAGCCGCCAAAGGACCTGGGGCAGCTGCCCATCGGGACGCTGCTCCTGGTGCACGGCCACCGCAAGTCAACTCAGCCCAGCTTAGCCTACAGCTAAAGCAGGTTACTCCCTTTTTAGCTGCTGACAAATGAAGGGGTTATTTGCTTTTAATGCAGTGAAGATTACCAAGGGCAACAGGTTATTAACACAGAGCCCTTGGACCCATTGGACGCTCGTTCAATGGATGCCCCTCCAAATACTTGGTCCAGGGCTGTACCCGCAGCTGCGGCAAAGCCCAGTGCGGCTCAGGCTTGGGGGGGAGATCCCGGTGCTGGTCCACGCATGGCTTAGCGATCCCTGGGTGGGCAACTCTGTCAGCACCCCGAGCTGGACCCCTGGCTGTCGTACATCAAGACTGCTGATTTTCATAGCATTTTCCTTCAGAAGGCAGATTATTCTGGCCACTTTGTTTCAAGCTGCTCGCACCCGTCACTCCTCGCATCCTCAGTAAATACAGGGCTAGTTTACAGCCTCCGTCCCAGGGACTGCATCTCAGCAGGGTTGCATGCATGCACTACAGTTTAAGAACTTTGGGACTGCTCAGAGTGAAATGCATAAAATGCTAATGTATTACTAGACTCCTACAATATTTTTAAATAGCATCTCTGGTATATGGAACTATTTTACAAGCAAGTCAGTGTTCTGTGACACCAAAGATTTTTATTTTATCTTTTAAAGTTTAAATATCACAGAAAAGTGGGTGTTGATAGGATCTGCCAGCAGCACAAACAAAATGTACAAATCCAGACTAGAAATGAAATGATCTCTCCACAATGGGGACATTAAGGTAAAACAACAGAAAAAAAACTCCACAATACACAGCAGCTTAAAAGTATCGAACAAGCAAGTAGAACAAAGATTTCAAAGCACATTTCGGCATGCCCTTCTTCAGGCAACATGTCAAAACCACTACTTCTCCTCCCCTTCTCCTTGACAGACGGTCTGACTGGGCCCAAAGCCACACCACCAAGCTGCGATCCTGGCAAAACCCACAAGGTAAATAAGGTTGGGCACAAAGTGCGACTGGATGGGAGGCATGCGAATGCTGAAGGATGAGATGCTGGTGATTTAGCAAGCAGCACAAACTGCTCAGAAACAATGCTCCGGCGTAATGCCAAGAGCGCTCTGGAGGTAAATGCTCCGTAGCCAGGGCTGTATCCATCTTCAGTTGAGGCCCTCGTGTGTTTGAAAGGTTAAATGCTTCAAATTTCCTGAGCAAATCTCAATTCTGTTCATTTTTCCTCAAGCTACTAAAAAAGCTAAACAACAAACCCTCAATTATCCAGTTAACATTTAGTGAATTTTGTTTTCTTCTGTGCTGCCAGTGTGGCATGAAGATGCAAGAAAGTGCTACCATGCTCTTTTGCAAGACAGGATATATTTTGTCAGTACCAAACCACCTATACGCGTGCTTTGTAAGAACAGCTGATTCCCTCAGAGCTAAAAAACACCAAGGAGATGCCAAGTCACATAATTTGGGCATTTTCTTTTTTTTAGCATTGTGTAGCGGGACCATCTGCGCGAGACCCAATCAATAATCAAAGCCAGCCACAGCCAGATGACAAACCTCTCTGCTTCTGCAGGTTTAAATGTCAAATTACCGGTGCCATTCGAATCCTGGTTCGCTTTTAACTTCAGATCAAAGCTAACATAGCTGGGAAGACAATGCTTTCCACCCTCCGCATTCCCCCCCTCCTCGCTGCTCTGAAATCATCTGTCTCCAAGCCAGAAGCCTAAATGGAGTGTAGGGCGAGTTCAAAACAGGGAAGGTTGATGGGAGTCTACTGCCAATTCCGCTCTGCAGTCACAGCTTGCTCCCACAGCTCCATTAGCTGCCTGCAATCAAGGGCGGCCGACTCAGTCCTGCTTGCTGTCCAGGTTTAATAGGTTCAGCTAGTTAATGAGCAATGGCTAGATTGCATTCCAAGACTTCACATCATTCACAATGCAATTAAGTGTACACTCCTCGGTCTCCTCCAGGAGCCTGAGAGGAGTGCCTCGTTCTACTGAGAGGATAACTGCAAGCCACAATTTTCAAAACTGAATAGCGCGACACAGTGGGAAACCGTCGGAATATTCACCTTTTCTAAGTATCAAGCTGAACGCATCATTCCTTTTCCACAAGCCTCTGAAGGGCTCCCTTATCTGTACACCCTGGATTATAGGTTGCTCTTGCCAGATGAAACGAAGAGCTGTAAGCCACTGGGAAGCTGACAAAGCAGGCTAGGGAGCCATCGTGTTAACGAAACAGAAGATTCTTAATTTGAAAGCCACTGCAAAGGCAGGGGTGCTTTTCACATGTATCTTTTTTACACGTTCCCAGCAGAAGACTGCGAGGCACCTCGCAGACAACGAAACACATCCCCAGATTTACAAAGCTCAGAAGCTAAGTGACTTGAGCCCTTGGACATCCCTCACAAAACCAGGACCATGTCCCTAGAGGAGCAGGCTAGGGGGAGGGGGAAAAGCAAGCATTTTCTTCTTCATTCACACATGCCCATTCACACCCCATGCTCTTGCTCTACTTACTGCCATTAACGTATGTACCATTACTACTGTAATGCCCTTTCCGAGTGTTTGTGTCTTTTTAAGCTCTCACTTCCAGGGCAAAGATGCTACTGTTAGGGGGAGGCGACTTCTCTGGCAGTACAAAGGGTCCTCAGCCTTAAGTGGTTGATTCACAGCTGGACCAAAGCTGGATCCCCAACATGCTCAGAAAGGACAACTCCTTACGTGTGTGGGCTGCCTTTTCCAGGCTGTGCAGCTGAACCTGAGGGAGAAAGGAGTCCTGCTGGCAAGGACCTGTCTTTTCTCTCTGTGAAGGGACTGAAAAGACATGCTGCTTCTATCTTACACCAAATGTTAAGAGCCATGATCACAGAGCTACTGAGTAGAGGGCAGCCACATCCAGAGAGCAAGGAAAGAGAGATGCTGGTCATACGTTCTTCTCTCCTCATCCCACGTACAGTATTCACACATAAGACTTACAAAAGCCTGGATACTTACTGGTTTATAACATCATTACTAAAAAGAAAGGAGCAACAAAAAAATCCCCAAACACTCAAGATCCCTTCACAACCTATTTCTGTAAAACCAGGAATCAAATAAATCCATCCTGGACAAAGGGATCTTTCGAATTTTTAAGAATCAGATTACCCAATCACTAAACCCACATTGATTCAGTTTCTCTGAGTGAAGACACATGGAAGTATCCACCATCTAAACTGGAGAAGAGTTTAAGGGAAAAAAAAAAAACAAAAACCTTCACTCATTTACCAAAAAACTCATCTCTAAACTTTAAAAAACGACTTGCACAATAACACAGACTGGTTGTTTGACTTTAAATGCAAAACCTTGGTATGGAAAGGAAGCACAGCTGAAGGGTTATATAAGTTTTTTCTTCTATTATTCTCCGTTTCCTTCGCACATGCCAGTCAAAACTATAAAATACTTGTGGGAGAAATGCAGAAGGCACGGTTTCACATTCCAGAAGATCTATTTCCATGTGCTGCATACAAGCCAGGCGACCACCCAGGAGCGTCGGGCAAACACGATTTGGCCCACCAGTGCTGCAATCGCATGCTAGCAGCCCTTCTCCATCAACACTTTGCCCTGTATTTGCTATGAGAGGTAACCACCAAACCTTACGAGCGGCCGAGCCTGCGGCAGGATTACCTCTCCGCCTGCTCTGAAACAATACTAACAAGCAGCCCTGCATTTTCTCCTCTTGAGAAGCTGTGCCAAGCTCAGATGCAGTGCTAAAATAGTTTGAATACACCATCCACGAGAAAAAAAGGAAAAGAGAAAATAGATGATCTCAATACAGGAGCCCGTAATATTAACAGCTCTTTACTTCCCAAACCCTTCCATCCCCTGTCCCTTTGCCCTCCATCACAACAGTTTCGCCTCAGTTTTACTGAGGAAAGAAGAGCAAAGGTGGATCATCTGTAGTCTTGGGAAACGGTATGACTAGCTATTTCCTCTCCTTAGAGCCCACGATTATGTTATTTTCTTTTCATACGTTGATCACAGAAAGATTTGGTAACTGTTTCAGAGTCACTAAAAAGGAATCAGTCCCTCGGAGGCCAAGCTGATTGAGAAACTGCTGGCTGGAGCAACAGAAGTAGGCATGACTTGCCTTTAACAAAGCAGAAGGCATTTGTTTTTAGTTAACTGGGTAAAGGGCAGCAAAACTCGGCCAAGTATTTATTTATTGGACTGGAGTGCCTGCAGCGAGAGGATGGCGAGATGTGCGTAAGGTTTCTGTAATCCCAACCTGGGAAGGGAGGTAAGTGAACTTCGGTTTTACTGTTGGAATAAGATAGCACAGAAAGCCTGTGGTATGTGATGCAGAAACGTTGATTTATAAAAGGGATGTTCGGGGGGAGGCGTGGGGGGGAAAACCAAAAAAAGGTCTTTAGAGCTTTCCCAAGACAATACCTTTTCTACATCTGTTGGCCATTACTTTCTGCCAGTTCAAGACGGTTGAGAGCACGAGGAGGTAACAAACCGCTAGTGAGATTTTTGCTTTGCAGGAATGATGCTTTCATTTCAGCAGCGAGGAATGCTGACTGTTCCCTGGGTCTCGCTGAAGCGTACCCCTCTGATCTCTCCAGCGGGAACACCAATTAAATTTAACAAAAGTAACAAGTATTAACAGAGCCTTACCTAGTCTCAACCCGGACTGACACTCAGCAGTGTTACTACTTGATGATACTTCTGTACATGCTAATATGTGGCCCCACCAACTGTGACCGAAAGGCTTATTTGGCTCTCGGTCGTGTCGCCCCGCACGGTCCGAGGGTAACATGAGAGGGGTGGGCAATGAGAGACCCCAACTCTGGATTCATATCAACTCTGGCAAACGTGACTGACTTTCAGATCACGGCAGGACAAAAACACGGGGAGGTCTTCCACCAGGGATGGCACCACCTGGGGATGCTGCAGAGGCTCGTTGGACGTGCGGCGGGGAGCAAGAAACAAAAACAAAGAGGAGAAACTGGGCGACCTTGCAGCGCTTAGCTGGAGCTGTCAGGCAACAGTTAATGCTGAGGAATCTTGCAATTCTGTTTATATTCTTTTACCACAAGCAGGTGTTGGGAAGCCCAGGATGGGAGGGGCATGCAGATAAAAAAAGAAAGAGGAACCACTTTTTTTTTGACGTGCGTGATCTGTTCAGATGAATCTTTTTTACTGACAGCCTCTTTTCCTGGAATCAGCACGGACGCCCAAGTGTCACTCTCAGGCCCTCCGATAAACAGACAGTGTATCTCAAATGTTTAGGTATGTTGCCTGTTTGTGGTGGAGGATGACACAGTTTTGATCGGAATTCGAGGGGAATTAAGTCATTTTTAACAGAGACATTATTAAAACCTCCAGGCTTTTTCTAATTTAGATTTGTTTTGCTGGGGTTTTTTTGTTATTTTCATACTATTATAGTTGCATGCTGTCATGTTTACCACCTGAAAAGTAAGGAATAAAGGACGGATCTCCACTGACATCCATCTCGTTTCTTCCCTTGGTCACCTTGCATGCAACCGTGCATACAGTTCTTACAGCGACGGATTTTGTACAGAGACATGCTTTGACCTGCAGATTTCCCCCCACCCGCTGCTGCTCCTTGTCCAGCGCAGCAGCCACCTCGCTCCCTCCTTTCTTCTGCAGCTCTTTGTTGCTGAATGTCAGGGTCATCGGTGCCACCGGCTGACATGATTAGTGTGGCTGACATTACACCACTGCTCTAAAGGAAGCAGGCAGAGGGCAAGGGGAAAAAAAACCAAAAACACCCAAACCAAAACCTGCAGCCATTTTAGGCAGAAGGAATCAGGCTCAAATAGACATTAGCAACCTCACTCTTTCCGATTAAAGAGAAGGTCCTTGCACCGCAACGGACGTATGCAGCATTTCAATGCACTCCCATGCTCGTAAAATCAGTACATTTCTGCCTGCCCCAACACATATCCTGGAGGTGTGCTCCAGTTCTTGGAGATCAAAGGCAAAGATTACGGAGGGGGAAAAACAAAATGGTTAAAAAAAAAAAAACCCAAACAGCATCAGACAGGAGATAAAGCCTGACCTGTGATTCAGCAGATTCAAATGCTCAGAAGTACAACAGCCTGTGCACTACTGAAAGACAGCAGCAGTCCATTACACGTATTGATTTGCAGCACTTTGTCAGCACTAATGATGTTACCTCATTAAAAGAGATAAATGCCCTACTGTTCTACCAAAAGCATCTGCTCCTTCCTCCTTCTCGCCTGTTCTCCAGCAGGGCCCTCAGCAGCAGCACAGCAAAATCAAACCAAAATCCAACGCTAAACTCGCTTAGAGCCGCTTGCTAAGGTTGCTTTTCTGTTACACTTTATTTAATTTTTTTTTTTAAAATGGGGTTATTCTGTGTTTCCTACCAGGTATCTCTTCTCTTGACACCAAACAGGCACATCAAAGGAAAACAAAGCCCTGTGAACCACCACAGCCCTCCTGCCAGCAAAGGACTTCCCAGGAAATAAACTAATGTCTACCTCAGATAATTCATTGACTGTTAGGTAAAATGATACGGGCTGCAACTTTGATCAAAACAGGTGAAGCGATAGGTAAGGCAGCGATAATGACTTCTGTCCGTTAACACCCAACGACGTGTTGCCAATACAACATGCTGGTTCTGTTTCGACAGATTCCTCGTTACATGCAAAGGTAGCAGTTTACCATAATGAATGTTTTATGCATAATTCCTTTGTGTATAGGGTCTCCAAAGTACACATTATTAAAGTCTATTAAACTCTCTATTTAGCAGAATTACCAGTGTGCCTTTGGGGAAATTATTACAATGAAGCCGTACCGGTATTTAAATTCCAGTTGTTTAACAATCTTTTCCTAATCACCAATCCAGGTATCTACATTAAAGTGCAGTCAGACTTCTTCCAGCGCGGCACAAACCTGTCTATGAGCTGCTTATGGAAATTCATTTAAAAAAATCAGTATTTCAAGTTGGCATGTTTTTCATAATGACCCTCAGACAACTACTGCTTTAAAATAATAGGAACTCCTTCCTGATCCTCTTCACCAAGCAGAGCACTCCACAGTTACGCCTGGGTACAGAAACCATTAACTATTTGCAGCCGTACAATTTATGTGAACATATCAGTAACTGCAAAATACCAGCCTATTTAAGGAAAATTTGGCCAACAAGGTCTCATTCTTTACAAATGGCTTTTCTATGAGAAAGGACCCGTCCTTGCATGGGACCGCATGGCTTCACAGATGGAACAGCCCAAAAGCTGCTCCAACTCGGTGTATGCCCAGGTCCCTCCTCTGGTCCAGCCACTAAACTCTGAACTGTGTGTAAAGCAACAACAGAGCCGCTACTAACTGTTGGTCATGCCCCTCAGACCATTTCCCCTTGAAATACTGCACACTACAGCTATAGCTAGCTACTCTCTAAATGTGCTGGTTTTCGTGGCAATGAGTCTTAAACTTAATTCCCAAGTTGTAACATGTGCCCACGCCTCCTGTGATAAGAATAGGTATTTTAGCAATGGGAAGAGTCTCACGTTTCTCAGGGGAGAGGAAGCAAACTTCATCATACCAGAAATCACAGGATTCAGCTTCCTGGGGTGGGGTGGAGGAGACCTAGATCCTAACCTTTCTGATTTCCTCCATGACCTTCAATAAATCACCGTGTTCCTGCCTCCATTTCTCATCAGTGTGAGAGTCGTATTTCAACCACTTTTAGATGCCCAGACATGCTCAGGTTCTATCTATGGGGCAGTCTGGCTCTCCAGCTAATACAACTGAGCAAGTACCCGAACAGATGTCTTGTCCTTGCCACTACATCACACCGACAGTTTTACAACTTCAATACCAGTTCAATCCTCACTAAACTTCAACGACAAAACCAACATTAATATATTGAAAAAATGCTGACAAAAATCTTATTAAACCAGTGGGCACAGAAACAGAATGTAAGTAATGAAGTGGAGTTGCTCAACAGGGCTTCACATAAAATGAAAATGCAGAAATATCATACAACTGCGTGTTTTGATATGCCAGAATCAAAGTTTATGTCCAAGTAAAGATAAAAGGAGGCCTAAAGTCACCATTGGAAGCTGGTACGTATAGTAAAGGTTCCTCTGTCAGGTTCCTCTGACAAAGTATGAATCAAACACTGCCTGCTCTTTTTGGCTCGAAGGCAAATTCAATGCCCTCTGGCAGGCCTACACAATGAAGCTGTTTCCATCAGGACCAAAAGTCCTTCAGAGAACAATCCTTGGGAAAAAAGCACAGCAAACGGGTGAGCCTATTTTAGCCATACACTAATTCCCTATAAATCAATGGACAAAAGTGCTTCCTTTCTCCAGTTACAAACCCCTAGCCAAATCGCCTTCTCTGTTTTACAAACGCAACCTCATTGACTGCTCGAGTTGCACACGCGCTAGAGCAGATTTTGTCCTTGTGTGCAATGGGAGGCCAAATCTCCCATAAATAAGAAAGGAAACAATCTGCTCAACTGAAGTGGGATGAGGAACATCTTTTTCACCTTTAAAAAGGAGACATACTTCTAAGAGACAGAAGGGAAAACACCACTAATTTCACTTCTTCAGTTTGCCTCTCCATTAGGAAAGACTCTTGCATGCTTAGAAAGGACATGTTTTTCAGGCTTTTAAGGCTACCTGATCTCACTGCAGGTCAGAAGTCCAAGAATATCAGATGTTGGCTTAGAAAAGTCTCCAGCCTCTACTTCACTATCCATTAAAGAAGCACCTCTTCCACCCAGTTTGATGGGGTAGTAGATCAAGGGTGCAGCTCTACTGCAGCCTGAAGCCCTAAGTCCCCTTTTCCTATCACTGGCTCCTTTGCCTCAACCCTAGTTGAGCATGAGGTTCTGCTGAGTTACGCAAAATCCAACCACGTCTTTAGTTTAGTTACCTGTCGGCTGGATTCACCCCATCAAGCAGCTCATGGTGCAGCCTCATAAGCACCAAAGCAGGTGAAAGAGGGAAGGGGGAGAAGTCCTGGCCAAGGACACTGTGGGGAGAGGAAGAGGATGAACTGGGACTGGCTTAGGCTGCCACGAAACCTTTAGTCCCCAACGCCTACCAGAAGACACTGTAGAAGCACAAGACGGAGTGTGCAGTGTGGCATTTAATGCGGGCATTGCAATGTGTCTAACGTTCCCATCTTCTTATGTCCTCCCATCACACCAGACGACAGACCTCACAAAAACGCTTGGCAAGACGACGTCACTTTTTTTCCAGGGTATTGGGTGTAGACGTGGTGCGGCCTTCATTTGTTATTGCGGCACGTGGACAAGCAGCTATCTCAGCCAAGCTGTCGCTTTGCCTCTCCTGCCACCTACTGTACTGAAAATCAAAATATGTGTCACCAACTCGTGTGCGTCTCCACTTTCATTTGGAAATACCAACCTTTAGTTCTTCTAGAAGTACCACTGTGTGCATGCGGGAACTCCCTCCTGTGACAACTCCTCCAGTGATGCTATCCAGTGTTTCCTGATGAAGGCTAAATGCAGCACTTTGAGCTCTACTTAACTCACTGATGCTTCAGGGTTACAATTAGCATTAGATACTAAAAGTTCTCCAGAGTTCAGGGCATGAACTCCTCTCCCCCTTTGCCCCACGGAGAATTAATCACAGAAGATTTACTTTAAACGGTGAACAGGCCATGATGCCCCATAAACCTCCGTCCCTTTATTTGCTGTTATTTCCAATGACAACACTCACAAGGGGCAAAACCCAGCAGAAAAATAACTTCCCATTGGGCATATGACTGTCAGCCCGTGGGCAGGGGTGAAATTCTCGCTGCGCTTGAGCTGCGTAACCAAATGAGCGTCACCCAAGAACAGACTCGCCAGATGCAAGAGTCTGCTTCAGGCCGTGGTTTACCCTTGTCCTTTTAACCTCTCACTCTCAAAAAGCACAGCTGAGCGAGTCTGGCAGTGCCATGCATACCCTCGGCAGCGTAGTGCTACCCACGAGAGATGTCCTCCCCAGGAGCAGCACGTGGTCCCGCTGCCTCCAACGCCACCGGCTGCAGAAGGGGCTTCACTGACGCTTGAGCCCAAGTGGCGCGTCCAAGGAGAAGACAATTATTTTGTCATAACAATCTGGGTTCTGCCATCCATCCAGACACCGTTAGTGACCATGAATGTCATCGAGAAGGGCAGAAACAAGTCTGAGCTGGTCCGGCACAGTCCAAGCCCACCGCAGGGGCTTCAAACCCATTCATGGTACTACATGGAAGCCAATAAGCAATCAACCCGAAAACGAGTAGATAGATATCCCATGTTAATTATTTATGCCATCCTCCCAGAAGGCATGACAACTTTATTTTTTAGTATTATATTATTAATTTTGAGAAGGTATTCAAATAGAAAACAACAAGCTGAAGTTGCTGAAAGAAATCTCATTATTTTCTAGTAAGAAGCTACCTTGTGGGTGCTGGTTTCTTTTCCCATACATGGCATTTCCTTTTACCTAATCAACAGCTTGGGCCTCTATGACAGCAGATATCTTTGGTAAAAGGAGTATTCTGATGAAAGAGAAAGACATTCAACATTTGCATGATCAAGTAAGCTATCAAATGTATTTATTTATGCTGTGACCATAGTAATCAAGAGGTATTAAATGTGGAACTGAGCATCAGTTAAATGCATTTTAAATCTAATTTTTCACTGGTTGCAGTAAGGAAATTGTTGACTAGCAGGACTCTTTAGGGTCTTTACAGGCTGCAATTAGAGAAGCGGATACAGAAGATAAATTGCACTACTCCTGCAAAAGCAAGTCTTACTTTTGCAAGCAATAGTGGGTCTTTCATCTTAACACTTAGAATTTGATCAACTGAGAAAAATCATTAATGTAATTCCACTCACTCACAGATAAACATCTCTGAAAAATGAGAACACCTCTTTTCCTTAAACAAATCTGACAAGGCTATAACTAAAAATACTTGTGTAACACACAGAGTTTGGTATGGACACAGGAAAACAACTGGCCTGGGTAACCAGAGTGTCTAATCCCAGCTATTCAGCCACCAAAATGCCTCAAGAGCTGTGATACATCCACTTAAAGCCAAATATGGCTCACAAATATCTATTAAACATGAATGAATTTATCAAGGAGCAACAGTATGTTCCCATTAATTGCACAAAGGCTGCAAACGGGTAAAAAAAGATGTTTTTACAGCGTGTGATCAGAAGCGGCTTTTGCCAACACCAATTTAATTTGTAACAGAATCAAGGCAAAAAACTAAAGGTTCACGTTAGCAGTTCGTAACGCTACAGGAACTATGAGTGAAAAGCTAATGGAGTGAACAGAGCCTGAAAACAACTTGGTATTTTTTAACACAAACTTGACAAACCTGCTACTGCAAGGGCAGTGTCAGAGGGTGCTCGCACACCCTCGCTAGAAACTCTCAGACAACTCTCAAGGATCCCTAAGGATGCTCCAAGGGAATTAAAGAAGTCAATTTCATACACGCTGTGCTGTCTGGATTGATGTCTCACTAAACCAACAAGCAAAGTTTAATCTCCAAAAGGACTTCTACCTCTGCTGCGCTCGACCGAATGGAAGGGGAAGAGATTTAAGCTTGTTTGGTCTACGGCCAACGGAGACTTTCTAGCAGAAATGGAAGTCAGCCGATGAGCAGGCGATAAGCTGCTCCCAGAGTTTCCCTTGCTTTGAGAGGAGTGGAGTGGCTGGGAGATTTTCGGAGCAGATTCTCCAAACAAGCTGTTAAGAGAAGCCGCTATCCAGAAGGCTCGACAGGAGGAAAAAGGAAGCAGGGAAATCACAGTTAATGGGATTTGGCTGCAACCAGAAAACGGCTAGGTTTCCGAATACATTACAGTCCTGCGTCTCACCAGTTCATTGCTGCACCAGTTCATTGCTGGATGAGAAAAATTTAGATAGATTTAATGCCTTAAAAAGCTCCACGGAAATTTAGATTAATCTGTTTAGGACAAATCTTGCCTCTCTCCTGGGATGCCCTGTAGATGCACACATGAAGAAGAGGAAATTGCCACCACTACACCATAACTTCTGTGATTTTCTGTAACGGGGAAGCTGTCAGCCTAGAGATTTATTTATTTTAAGGTTATTTCCTAAGTCCCATAAACGAACGTTTGCGATACGGGGAGGTCACCACCCTGCTCATTTTAGATATAATCCGCAGAGAATTACAAAGTTTCCCCAAGTTTTCTGTGGGAGGGAATTGCTATCCGATTCCGTCAAGCAGGATAATTTGAGCTCAAAAGTAGAGGGTTACCTCGCTCCCAGAGGTCTCTCCTTGGCACAACTTCAGATCTAGGAAGGTTATACAATTAGGGCACAGAATAGGGTCTTTGGAAGGAAACATTGTGCTCTCACACCTGGAGGAAAGCGAGCAAACCCCCGGCTAGGGGTTGCATCGCTTTGGAAAGAGCAACCTCGGCAGGAGGCTGAGCAACCTCAGCAGGAGGTCCTCAGTGCCTCCCTCTCCAAAGCAGCAGACCTCCCGTTCATCCTCCAACCTAGGTGGAGAGAGAGTTGGTTGCTTAAGGTGGCAATAAAAGAAAAACTACCATAGACGATGCCCTCTACCTGTGCAAACTGAAGCCAAGCGCGGGACATGACACAACACGTATGAACTCCAAACTCATCCTTCCTCAGATCCCAAAGGAGGCAGCGCCACAGTACGTGCGAGGAGGGAAGATGCCAGCAGCAGAGAAATTTCTGGTCTAATTGTGATACAGAGGAAGAGGCAGTAGGAGCAGAAGAATGGAAATGATAGGAGAAGCGAGATAAAAGAATTATGGGGCTGATAGCATCTTATAGACAACATACTTTTAGAAGGGGAGGAAGCTGAGTGGCCATGAAAGAAGGGGAAGGAAGAGTAAGACTGATTTTCCCGATAGTCAGGTCATGAACAGTTCCCAAAACCTGTCTAGTCGGCTGGTTGTCTGACGTAAAGATGCAAAAAGCAACACATGCGGCATCTTTGGAGCGGAAAAAGGAGATATTGGGGAGTGGGGCACTCTGCAGGGGAATTAAGAAACCTACAAGTATTCTAAGTTCCATAAGTAGAGATGAAGCTATTGAGCTCTCAACCAATAACAAATGTGAATAGTTAACAGAGGAGTTATGCAGAATTGTCCACTAAGACAAAAATCTTAAAAACTTTGGCTCCTCGCAAATGTCTTTTCTTTTGGAAATCCCACAGCCACTGCTGGGAGATTAGCTTTATAAAGTGAGAATTTAACTGGAATTTCAGCTCAGGGTAACTAAGGGAAATGTTGCTCACAGCAACAGAAAATGTAGGATAATTAGGTATTTTGGGGAAGAGGGGAAAGAAAGTTACTGTAACTGTGCAGACAGAATAAATAACAATGCTGTCCTTCTCTGGGGCTTTTCTGAGGATCTCGGAGCAATCTACAGCGATTCCTCGTTAAAAGCTGCCGTGCTACGGCCACAGCTTATTGCACGGTCTAGGTCCCAAGCCTGGCCATAGTTCTCATCCTTACGCTCTTATCCCCCTGCTGCTCCTCACCCCGGACACCAGCTGTAAGCTGAGGGGCAGGGACGCCGTCGCGGGTTTGTGCAGTGTGGGGCCCCAGCCGGGACTCGGGGTGCTGCCAAGTGCTCCTTCAACATAATTAATGAGGCGGCCCGATCAAGAGACACCGAAGACAAAAGGTTTCCACCAAGTGAGAAAACTTAAGTGCGAGAAGCGAAGGCTCTCCCCACGCCGAATGTGCTCAGCGGCACAGCCTGGCAGGGCAAGCGGGCTGGGAAAGCCAGCCGTCTTTCAGACAAAAGTGTGAAAAAGAAGCGGGAGGAGAAAAAAGGGAAGACGAGGTCAAGCTGAGGGAGGCAGGCTCCAGACAAACCCTCCCCTCCCCAGAGGAAAGCACCTCAGCGGACACTACTGTGGAGTTTGCAGAAGATGCTGCTTAGTGGGGGAAAGGGTCAAGTTAAAATACAAAGCCACGTTTACAGGCTCCCACGAGTTCCTTAACTCCAGCTGAGAATTTAACGATATGCTTTGCATTGGACTTGTTTGATTGCACATGTTTTCCACCAATTTCCAGTTCCAGTTTCTGCTCCTACTCTGATTTTTAATCATCACTGGAACAAAACACGAATATTCAGATATTGCCTTGCTAAGAAATCTGGAGTAACTGGAAGTAATATTAACAATATTTAAATACAGTCCATGTCTATTTAAAGGTTTGAACGCATCTCGTTAGAACACTGCATAAATTAACCCAACCTAATTCTCCAGGATGCATCAAGATCTAAAAAGCCCCAAGTTTGATGTTCTCTCTTACCACCCACTTAAAAAAACCAAAACCAACATGCTGGGGTTAGCTTAGGTTGCAAACGGTAACAAAATCAACATTCAACTGAATAAATGCAATTTACTCCCTGATGTAATGAAGATCATGCCATAACCAGTTCAAAACCAAAACAAGAGGAGGCTCTCCCCCGCCCCCTCCATGCACACACCCCCCCCCCATTTTCGCAGCTCACGACGCCCCAGCACAGCCTGCCTGCTCGGGATCCTGCATCGCTCCCTCCATCCCTCCCCACCGCCTGAAACCATCCCCGGACGGAGCAAAGCGCGCGCGCTGCCGCCGCCGCCGGGCTCCCCGTCCCCGCCGCCCCGCTCGCGCTGGCAGCCAGACAAAGCAAACTCCGGTTGCATCACGGAGCAAACTCATTTTCCAGCAACCTCCCAGCCCGGAGTTTACCGCTACTGTAATCCGGTGCTGTCAACAACGCCGCCTTTGTTGCGCACCCGTGCGCGTGGCTTGCTTGTTGGTTGGTTTGTTGGGTTTTTTTATTATTATTATTTATTTTAAGGAGAATTTTTGTTTTAAATGAGTAATCTGTTTTCGAGTGATTTCTCCTCTGCGCTGGCTCCACCCTGCACTGTAAACGAGACATTACCTTATACAAGAATGAATCTGCTGCATTCCTCTGTCTAGCTGCCTCGCAGCACATTTCCTACGCTCGCAGCAGCCCCGGCAGCGCACGCTCTCCCACCCCTTCCCCCCCACCTTTTTTTCTTTTTTCTTTCCTTTTTTTTTTTTTTTTTTCTTTTCTTTTCACTGCCTCGCTGTGTTTTTGTGTAAATGATCTCACATGACTCAACAAATCCATCTGCCTGGAGCAGGCCAAGTTTGGAGCCTTCCCAGGAGGGAGGAGAAGAATTGCTTTGTGGAAAGGACCTGGAGCTTTGCCCTTTCTCTGGCTCAAATTACCCGCCTGTCAGGCCTGACGGATTTGGCTAAAAATAAAAGGAAGCGGGCCGTGAAAAGGAGATGAATGAGCTCAGCAGTTCCTTAGATAACATGGGCCTGGTGTCGCCCAAAGCTCCCAGAGCAGGAACTTCGGATGCCAGGCATGTGAGCGCGGAGCTGCAGCCTAGGTGAACTCAGCTGCTCGGGGAGCCAAAAAAAAAAAAAAAAAAAAAAGGGGGCAAAACCAACCATACGCTGTTGGAAATAAACAGATTAAAGACACGCAGAAGGAGAAAACTGCCTGCTGTAGGTTTTGAGCTTGTAAAAGGGGAGATTTACGGCGTTTCCAGTGGGGAAAGGGGGCGTGGGGGGGTGTGGCGGGGGGACGCACGTGATGTCAGCCTCCCGCCCTGCCCGGGGAGCCTCAGCATCCTCCCTGCAAATGCCTGCCCAGCGCCCGCAGCGGGTATTAAGCACTTAGTTTGGCAATGTAATGACACACTGCAACAATCTGTAATGCGAGGCAGTCAGCAAAGCCCTGGCTCGCTAAGCTCTTTCTCCTAACCATTAACCATATGTTTGGCTCCGCCGCCGCCCGAGCGAGCGGGTGTTCCAGCGCACCATCTGGTTTCTATCCACACAAGCAACTGCAAAGCACAGAGTATTTCCCTCCGGAGCTGCGTCTTCCTCCCTGGCTCCCCCTCCCCGCCTGGCCCCCCACTCCTCCACTCCCCGTCTTCCTCCTTCGCCCCCTTTCGAGCAGCGGCCTCGTCTCCCTACCGAGATGCTCGAAGCGCTGGGGACCGCGGCTGCCCCACCAAGGATGCAGCAGAAGAGCGGGGATGCTGAGGCGTGCCGCCCCCGTGAGCTCGCACCCCTGCGCGCACACACACAGGGATGGCATCCCTCAGCGTGGGGTCGATGCTTGGGGTACCGCGTTAAAAAATAGACATGTTCTTGACTGGTCCAGGAGCCGCTGCAGTGCCCATCGCATCTCACTCACGCACACGCACGCACAGGGAGCGTTCAGTTTGGATGACATCAACTCCATCCCGACACTGCAGAAGGACTTCAAGAATGAACCTAACAACAGGAGCACAATTAGCAGTGTTATCTCCTGCCCCCAAACAGGGCTTTCTAGGCACATTGGGTGTTGGTCCCCCATCCCACCAAATTAAGAAGATTCTGGGGGAAAAAAGGGGAAAAAAAAAAAAGGAGAAAAAGAGAAAAAGAAAGAAGAATAGAGTGAGAGAGCGCTGAAGAAAAAGGAATGAAAATATTTACTTTTCCTGTGATAACTAAACAAGCTTTTTCTGAAACTATAAAAAAAGCTTTAAAGTGTTATATTTTAGAAGACCTTGTACCATATGTTTGCTTTATGATTTTATGAATTCTAACTACTATTTATGTTTTTAAAGCACTTCCATCCTTCTGTTTATTTCTGAAGTCACCTATGGGAGATCAGCAGTAATATTCCTCTCAGGTTGGCCAATTTAAGATTAATCATGACCTAATGTAAGTATTCAGGGATGCAAGCAATAGGATATTCAGCAAATCCCACACTTGCTCCTTTAAAATAAGTTTATACTCTGCAATGAGTCACACATACAGTGTTTATCCAAGTTACCAGCGCTACAAGAAAAAAAAGCCCATTACATTTGCAAATACATACAAATCGCAGCTGTAAGCACCCAACTGCTTACACTAGGACTCATTTCTATGACTGGATATTGATTTTTTAATAATGTGTCATTATACCAATGTTGATACAGCAACTATCTTCCCGGAGTATGCAATTTAATATTAAGAAGCAGCTGGCTCTAGGAAATACCAAATCCACACCCATTCACATGCTATTTAAATGTCCTTCTTGGTCATGAATATAGCAATGCAAAACCACAACTGCGTTTTTCCCACCTAGCACCTAACAAAGAAAATGCAAAGGACTCGCCAGTTAAAAACAGCTCAGTCTAAGGCAACCACTCTGCTGATCTGCTTCTCGATAAAATACTGCAGAACCTCTCCAATCGGCACTGGAAACCAAGAGGCTAAGTTGAAAAAGATGCAATGTTTTTTGAATCTCTTCATACATGTGAGAAATCAGTGCACTAAAAAAGTGCGCTGCAGGCCCTTATCCTGGAATCAAATACATGTGGGGAAAACCCATATGCTTGGAAAAAGCCTGATGACTTCACTGGGGTTGCCTAAGAAGTTTGAGGGTAGGATCTGGCCCCAATTACGAATGCGGAGTGCAATTAGCACTGTAAACTCCCCCTCTTCATCTTCCACTCCCCCTCAGTGAGGGAAATAATTAAAATGATTAAAAACATAAGAGAGGCATTTTAGCTAGCAACTTACATTTCCTACAAAATAGGATCTAAATGTGTTGAAGTCCATTATTTTAAGATAAGATTGTTGCAAACATATTCGTATCATGCTTAAACATCACGCATTAGGTTTCTTACGGCCATGCAACAAGAAATTGTCTTCATTCACACACAGAAAACAACCAAGCGGTAGTCCTCTAAAGCAGTAAAGGTCTAGGTCTGGGTCTTTCAGTGGATAATGATCTCTGATCCAGAAATCTTTTAAAAGAGGGAATTCAAGGGAAATATTCATAGATTCAGAGTTGCGCAGTCTGAAGGGACAGCTAATCATTTGACCTTCTTCCATAAAACAGGCATGGAGCTTCCCCGCCTACATCGACGCAGCTGTAAGAGGTTGAATTGGAGAATCTCTTAGGGTAAAAAAACCCATAAAAAAAAACCAACAAGAAAGAACAGCCTCAGATTTAACAGCCTGACATAAGGGAGGAAGCTACCGCAGCCCCAGCAATGTTGTCCTATTCAGCAATCACCCGTGCTGCGGGAACACTCACACCCTCTCGCCTGGTCTGAATTAATTTAACAGCCAGCCACTGGGTCTTGTTATACCTTGTCACCTTCCTCTACTCCTCAGTCCCTGACAAAGGGCCACTGTCAGCTTGAAACCCAGCCAGTTTTTAAAGCATAATAAAAAGCAGTGTCACATTATTACCTGAATCCACCGAGTCCTCCTGCCAACAATGATGTTTTCACAATCACATTTTTCTGTTCTTAAAAACTTCTCTCTTGCCTCATCGCTCTATGTGAAAAACAACACAAAAGAGAAAATCGATTAACTGCACGCGATTATCTATTATTTGCATTACAGCAGTTGGCTTTCCCAGCAGATATTTAGGTCTTTTTTTTCTGCCATGTGTCATAAAGATACTAAACAAGAAAAAGTCCTTTCCCCAGAATTGCTCATTGACCAAAGAGAAGCGACAGAGAACAATTCAGAGGGGTGGCCGAGGTACCACAGCCCATCACTTGTAGAGCTGCACAGGAGAACGCAGCTCTCCTGTGCCCAAATCCTCTCCCCGGGGCATCCTGCCTGGCAGCGCCGGGACCAACCCCAAGCAGATACTCAGTGCCACCAAAAGCAGAAATACGGGGGAAAAGAGAGCTGCTTAAATTTCTTTCAGTTTCAACAGTAAATACATGCCACTAATAACCACAGCAGCAATGTAAAAATAATACTTGCAAAATTACATTGACAGTAAATTACTTAATCGTACAGTTTCCCTGAACTTTGCACCTACAACATTATTTAAATAGTGACTCCGCTTAAAATTCTTGAAAGGGTCTTTTAGTGTCTGTGTTTACTCCTCACTTCACATATTAGTAGCTTTAAGCTTCAGTGTCAAATTCACCTGCTGATACACCAATGAACCAAAATGTACACTTCATGCAAGAAATTTCCACAGTTAAATAAGGAAGAAAAAAGCACGTATGGTACAAACCCAGCTGAAGTTACAACCTCAAAAAACCCCACCAGCATCTCTGAATGGCCAGAAGACACATCATAGGTAAAGAAAAAATGCAACTGGATTTTCAGTACTGGAAATGCCATTAACGTCAGTATTTCATTGCTTTCTCTGAAAGCAAACAAAACAAACCCCTTCACTCAAGGAGAGGCAGCTCAACCATCTGTACACGATCCCTTGCCTACCTCCACAAGGGCACATGAAGTAAACACAGCCACGCAGCACGGGGTGGGGAAGATGGCTGGGATACCCTTCCTGCGATTTCAGCGCTTGGGCATTTGGCGTACTCTGTCCATCGTTGACACGGATGTCTCCCAGAAAGTTTTGTTGCAAGGTTTCGGTTGCAGTGGTCTGATTGAGCCATCCCCGAAAAAGTGGCTGGAAAGACTCAACAAATTCTGGCAACCTCTGGAACAGAGAGTTCAAACCTGGGACTAGCCAGGTGCCACACAAAGCAAAGAGCACGGTCTAGTCCAGGGCTGAGGAGGAGGGAGGTGGCCAGGTGGCCAGGCAGGTGCCAGGTTCCCTCTGGCATCTGCTCCCAAGCAGGCAGGACCACCTCCTGAGCAAGGACAGGGATCAACCCTCTCCCCTGCTCCAGGTGACCTCCCTGCTGCAGTCCCGGAGCCGTGAAGCCACCTACGCTCAACGCAGAGCAGCCAAGAGCTGGGCCAGAGGGGGAGGAGGAAAATATGTCAGAACGAGAAATTTCACTTAACGGGGACAGAAAATTGGAGGTAGGATGGGGAGAGAGCAACAACCTGGTTAGGCACGGAGGGCTGCACGGTGGCTGTGCAGCTGCAGCACTGCCCATGAAAAGCCTCTACGATGCCAGTGGATGCCGTTTGCCATTTGTTTGCTTCCTGCCTTTTTTCTTTGGTGCACCAAAGCTACGTTGCAAGAGAGAGCACTGATGAGTTGAAGCAATGAGAAGGGAGGGAAACGTGGCAGGCGAGCGCTGCCCGCAGCAACTCCCTTCACCCTCATCCCCTGCCGCGCTCGGCACGTGGGACGTACCTGAGCTGTGCATCAGGGCTATGGGATAAGCGCAGGACAACTCTGACAGTTGCTGGCAGCGAAGCCGGCAGCCAGCCCGCCGCTCCCTGCCACCCCTCTCGGCACTCAGGCAGATGAGCTGTGCCTTGGAGAGCTGCCACGCAGCTCCGACGCAGCGCCGCTCCAGTCATTTAAACCCAGCATTTCCCAAGTGGCCATTAATGGCGAGTTCCTAACCAAGCTGAAACCCTGGCTTCTCTCAAGCAAAACTAATGAACACTCGCGGCAAAAGGGAACCGTATTTCCAGTACATGAAATACTACGTAGTACGGAGACATCCCAGCGGCAAGGCTGTGAGATCCTCAAGATCCTTTGTCCTCTTGTTTTAACTCTCTTCCTGTAAAGAAGTGGGAACGCTTCCCGAATCATTTGTCAAACCCTCAAGCCTGACACCGATAAACAGAAAAAGTTTGTGAGGAAATGACAAACTTCTTCAGTAGGATTTGAGTTAGTGTGCCATAAATAAAAGCCTGGGGCCAAACACGGAACAGCAGGGAAAAACCAAGATGCTGAACAGGGCGCTCGCCCAGGGCTTGCAGCTACAGCTGTACGCTCGGCACTAGGCAGGGGACTCGCGCAAAGAGCAGGGTGCCATCACGTAATTGAAAACTGTCCATGCATTCACAAGACTTAAAATTAGGGCTGCAGAAATCCTTTTTATATCTCACTGAGTCGCACTCTGACCTTAGTTATAATATTGTAATGTATTTGTGTATGAAAATAAAATTAACAGCAAACAGCTGAAACCGCCCTAGATTATTATGCTGCCTTAGACATTCATAGCTTATAACAGAGCATAAGTCTACAGTCAACCTACTGCTCAACGCAGGAAGACAGACCTTAAAGGTAAATAATTCAGGGCTTGAATTCTTTAAGGTAAATAATTTAGGGCTCTAATGAACTCACTGACTGTAAATAGGGAGTTCCACTGCTAGGAACCCTCCAAACTGCCCTACATCCAATCCTCGGGAGTGCAGGGCAGAAAACTGTCAGCAAAACCATGCCTCAAATATTCCTGGCTATAGCAACAAGGACTCTGCCTAACACAAAAGGAGTCTCGGATAGGAAAAGGCAGCTTCACAGACCGGTTCCAGTGCTCCCTACTGTACCCATGAGTGGCTGAAAAGGAAGTGTAAATTCAGAAACCTCACTTGGGCAAGCAGTGAGGTGGTCTGTGAAGCAAGGTGGTTGACCCATGTTGTGTCCCATGGAAGCATGGGAAAAACCCTTCAAAGATAGCCAACACAGCAGTTTGGTCCAGAGGTGCCAAAAACACATATGACTATGGGTGAGGCTGTAAGCTCTTTGCTAAATAAGATAGCCCGTAGAGGAAAAGGAACCAGACAAACCCCCGACTCCTCCTCACTTCACAGTCTCTCTTCCCTATCCTCTTACAAAATTGGCTACGGTCAAGTGCTTTTATCAACACCTGTGAATTCCTGTGCATCCGTCAAAAAGCATCTCAGCCAGACAAAATCCATCAGCAAACCGCTGTATCAATCCTTGTCAATTCTTAAATTACCAGCAAGTCTCAGCCTTCCCAGCCTGCATCCTCTAGTTCCAAGGAGTCATTCACAAGCAGCAACTATTCCTGACCAAGCAAAGAAAGTGTATTAAAATGGAGATACAGTGAATTGTCAGTTATACAGTGTTGTTGCTGCTGGAAAGCTCCGAGGGTTTTTATGCTGTCTCACACATACATAAAGTAGTATGTAAAAACACCCTGGAGTTGCCTCACACCCTCTTACGAGACCTACATGAAACCAGACCGTGGAAGAAAACCCCGCCTTTCGCCGCCAGACACGATCACGTCAGCAGCAATAGCCAAGGTGCTGCAAGGCTGCTGACGAGCTTGGAAACACCGTATGGGAACATGCCTGCGGACCAGCAGTTGAAAACGCAACTGCTGTTCTCGCACCGTGCCCAGCGGAGATGAGATCTCATCGCCAGCAGAGATCTGGGTCACCAGCAGGAAGCTGGAGTTATCCCAGCACCACCTTTTAGGCAATGCTCCCGAAAGGGGAAACAAATCTGCGGCAAGGTTGCATCCGACAAGATCCTGGGTGTAAAACAAAACCAACCACCGGCAGTGTCTTTGCTCCCTGGTGATACCATCCAATCGAAAAAAAAAAACAAACCCAACATATTGTATGATGTATGCAAACTACTTTGCAGAAAGAGTTTGTTGTCAATGCAAGGTTCAGACTGCAGTGTCCCAAGAGCTGGCAAATGCATCTTGATCGCCAAAGTCTGCCTCCTAAATGCCAGGCTAAAAAGTACTTTTTTGCCTATCCTGTACTTAAAAAACGAAAACCCAAACGTGGGGAAGGAGAAAGCAAGAAAGACAATGAAGTATCAATTTTAAACCTATGACGTCTGTGAAAACTAAATGCGCTGAGTCTCCATGCAATCAAGCAGCTGATACCTATCCAGGCGCAGGACTGAAAACCAAACCAGCTTTCCAATCTCTGCTAACCAAAGCTTTTGCAATCTTCCTGTACGCCATTTCCTTGTTTACGTCTCATGGTACTGGAGTTCAGCTTTTGGAGAAACACGAATGGCGAACCTAGAAAGTGAAATGCGATATTATTTACAGAATAAGAGAGTATGCTGTTCGCAAGAATTTGTAGCCGCACACATCCCAATCCTGTTCCTCAGTCCAACACCCACTCCTGAAATCCTGTACCAACCAGATTAGCCAATGTGCACATGCTTGTGCTCTTGCGGAAACAATAGTCTCTTTCAGTCCGTACAATCTTCTGAAGAACCAGGCGAAAACGTCATGGGAAAAGTTAGGAAATATCTGCAGAAAACAGTCCACAAGATAAAAGGCAGAACGAGCCTTTTAACTTCTACGAAGTACATAACACGGAGGAGAAACGCATAGCTTTGTTACCTAGACCCTCTTCCAAAGGGGTTCCCCCCCGCCCTCCCCCCCCCCCCCCCAAGATGGAAAAGGGACTTTAAACAACTTTAGAAAATAAAACACTCCGGCGGTGGAACGGCTCCCTTATAAACAGAGTGCGGCAGGCGAAATCCCGCTTGGGGAGCTGCGCGGCAGATCTGGGAGCCGATACCCGCTCCCCCTACACGCAGGGATCTCCTGCTGACGGCAGGGATCTTGGCAGGCAGGGATCTTGGCAGGCAGGATGAGTCCTCCTGGCCGCCGTGCACAGCGCTCCTCCCTCCGCTCCCCTCCCAAACAACGCTCTGCTGCTGTGGAGGGCACAGCACTATTTTTTAATTAATCCAGTATAAGATTGGAGCTGCCTCAAGGTTAAGCTACATATTTTTTGTCTTTAACCAGCATGGCAGAAGTACCTACAGAGAAAAACACTCTGCCATAAGGCTAGGGAATTGAGAACAGAAAAGAAGCTGCAACAGAGCCACCCCTGACCTCTCGAAATTTTGCCTCCAGAGGACTCAAATATAAGAAACTGAATTTTTCATCAGCAGGGAAATGGGGTTGGGAAACTGATTCTCGGTAACATTATGGTTGGGAATATCACGTAAGAGTCCTTATGGACTTGTACCATCCATCTTCTATTGCAAACCGTAGGTCTCCAAAAAAGCTATCACAAAAAAATTTCCCCCCACTATCAGGACAGCACTAAGCACTCAGAGAGATTTAAAACAATTACAGTTCTACAAATCCTTGTTTCTCCTCTCGCAAGGGGCTATATAACTCCAGCAAGAAACAAATGCTCCCGTATCAAAGCGGATTTTCTCTGCATGCACTCATGCTGCCTATTCTTTTCTAATCATCTGGTATGCATCTTCCTACAGGATTGCTTATGTTAAGGGACATACCAACATCCGCTCTGCAAAAAATACCGACTCCTGTTCCACGCAAACGCAGCAAAGGTTAACAGCAGCGATCGTGGCTTCCACTCTGTCTTTGCCTTGCGCCGAGCACTGGCACCTTACCTCTCACTGCGCTTCCCCTCAACTCACGCTCACTCTCTGCAAGATTTTACTAAGCTGTTCTTCTAAACCCGACGGTAAGTATTTTAGGTAACTGTAGGAGCGAGTCAAAGTATTAATTTGATGTGTCTGATTGCACAGACACCATATGAGAATGTGAGAGCCGATCACAGAAGAATACAAGTTGCTTTTTCATTTCACAGCTCCGAGAGTCAAAAAGGGTGTGTAGGACGCTGATACATACCAGATGTTTTTAAAGTAAGGTGGAAAAACTGGTGTGGACACATTTGTCCATCGTGAAAGCTACCAACTGGCCATGCTGTAGTGAGCAGGCTTGCTCTGCCTGCGAAAGATTACAAGCCTAATGGAACGGGGGTATTCACAGCTTTCACGCACACATATAATCCTGCTCTCAATCCTGCTCACTTTTCCAGAAAATAAATTTGACAAGTCCGTCGGTGTGATGTGAGAAAGCCTCGAAACAGAACTCATTTTGTTACATATATTCTTGTACCTATTTAAAAAAAATGGCTTATTTTAAAGAAAAAAGCTTAGGCTGGAGCACATCTGTGGTTTCACCAAGTTCCACATTCAACCTAAGAAATGAAAGAGCAAAATTTTTTCAGTTGTTTGTAGCAAGCCTTGCGTCAGTTTCATTCAGAAATTTTTTTTCTCAGAATTTGTGTTTGGATTTAAAAAAAAAAAATTAAAAACCGCTTTCACCTCAGATCCCAGGGGCCTCAGCCACTACCCTCCCTGCTCTAGCCACTCTACAAATGCATAGAGACGTCACATCTCCCTCTTGAAAAGCCAAGTTTCATCTTGTAGTTACAAAACTGGAGGTTGTTTGCTTTTCTTTTTCAAAAAAAAAAAAAAGGGGGGAGAAGTCATCATCAAAAAAAAAAAAAAAAAAAAAGGAAAAAAAGGCAAGCAGCCCGGAAGAAAAACATCTTTTATATTGGCCTCTTGGGTGAAACTCATTGCAGAGAGAAGTCGTCTTTCCATGGACTTGGGATGAAGTCTGGAGAGTTCAAAATATTGCCAAGAGTGGACATCACTGTCCTTAACTGCGTGGCGTGGGAGTGCGTGAAGGGAAGGCTCCTCCATCAGCCATACACTTCCCAGGGTGAGAAGCCCAGGTGCTGCTGGAGGCACCCTCGTACCACGAAGCGCACACTCACAAGAGCTGTCGGACGCAATCACGTAAGATGGAGAGAGTACAGTGATACGCATCATGTAAGATGGAGAGAGACTTTGACAACCTTCTCGTTGGTAACTCTGCAGCTCCTATTTCCACAACCCATGCTGGTTCAAAGAACACCACAGGACGTGCATGAAAGAAGGCGGCGCATCTCAGGCTAGGGACAGGTAAATACATACACAGGTGAAGCAAGCTGGGGACTGGGATCTCACAAGCCTCCCATATCCAACCCAAAGCAACTTCTTCACTGAATGCCGCCTCAATTCTTTTTCTACATAATGTTTGCAATCGTAAAAGGAGATTTTGGAGATTTACCTAGGGCTTGTGAGGTGACAGGATATTTTGCTTACAGGCCTATTGAATATATTTATGCCTGTTGTTTTGATGTTTACTTGTGCACATACTCTGCCCCCTTCTTTCAGCCTAGCTCTGGCTGAGCAGCAGAACTGCCAAATCTTCTGGCTCTCGGAGCAAAGCGCTGCCTATGCCAGCCTCAAGCTCGGCACTGAGATCACTCATTCCCGCACAGGACTGTGGAGATAATCCTTTGCCCATTAAATATCCCACTTTCTTCCTTATTGCTCCAGGAGGATATGACTGAATGAATTGCACTTTTTCTGAACACCACCTTCTGCTTTTGTCGAGTACTTCAGTTACTGGTTCCAGCTGTACCTCCCTGTCCTTTGAGGCATCAGTTAAGGTTGCTAGGTCTGATTTCCAAGTCCCCAGCTATAAGTCTCTTCAAGGAAAAAAGGTTGGTTGCTATTAGCCCTATGAGAAAACATGCATTAGTCCATAATCATGGGCTCCTGAAACACAGCTGTTAAGCGCAAATCTCAGTTTCTGAAATATTCTTTGGGTTGCCTCATTATCTTTACTACATCCCAGCAGAAACCAGAGTCCCCACAGGCGGAAGGAGGAAGTCTTTATGCTTCCAGCTGCATCTAATGCTGGCTAGTCAACCAGAAGCAAAATGTTGCATCAACCTGATGTCTCACTTCAAAGTCTCAAAATTTTTCTCTTACTGCTGGGACTAGGTGCTTGTGGTTTGAGTTACCACCGGGGAAATGGAAACTCACAGCTAACGCTTCAGATTACTTCCTAACACTGCCGGGCTGCCCTCAGAACAAAAACAACCAGAAGATGTCAGACACAAAACGGCTTAAATCAGACACCTAGAAAACACTCTGTAATAAGCAAAAAGTTAAGTTCAATTGGAATGAAGGCTGAAGCTCCGGTAAGTCATCATTTTAATCTTAAAGAGTAGGACAGGATCCCTAAGAAGTAGCTCTGGCCAAGAGGTCCTGACCACTAAATTTAATCCTGCAGGTGCTGACTTCATGCTGTTGTCTTCCAGCCAGACCCTTCAGTTAAGCAGCCTTTAATGTTTTCAGCAGAATCTATAGACTGAAACTCCATTTTTTAAGTATAGTCATGCACAGAAGAAAAAAACCCACGCTCAGCTTAGAATCATAAAACCTTCCCAGGGTTGGAAGGGACTTTTAAAGGTCATCTAGTCCAACCCCCCTGCCAAGGGCAGGGACATCTTCAACTAGATCAGGTTGCTCAGAGCCCCATCCAACCTGACCTTCAATGTTTCCAGGGATGGGGCATCTACCACCTCTCTGGGCAACCTGTTCCAGTGTTTCACCACCCTCATCGTAAAAAATTACTTCCTTCTATCTAGTCTAAATCTACCTTCTTTTAGTTTAAAACCATTACCCCTTGTCCTGTCGCAACAGGCCCTGCTAAAAAGTCTGTCCCCATCTTTCTTATGAGCCCCCTTTAAGTACCGACAGGCTGCAAATAAGGTCTCCCAGATACCAGATCAATGAGCATACAGTCTTAGAAATATAACTCTAATCCCTCACTTGCTAAGAAATCTCTTTCAAAGAAATGTTTATGTTAAAATTTAAAGTTATGTTCAACATTAATCTTAGGGAATTTTACAACAGAATGTACCAATTTTAAAAGGATTCTACAGTTTTAATGAATTCCTAGAACCCATAGACAGAAATTAAATGGGGGGGGATCTACAGTGTTGGCTAGACATATTTCAATATTTGTTACCATAGAAACAAGCCAGCAGATTTAGGTTTTGGAGTTATCCTTGCTATAAAATATTAAACTTCCTACAGTTTTTGCATATGTATATTATGGCAAGAACACTGTCAATCCTGATAAAGCCCCCAAGCATCTTAATTATTTAACAGGATTTTAGCTTTTTTTTTTTCTTTTTTTAACAGAGTATCTTTTAATTTTTTTTTTTTCCTTAATAGACTGTACTTTAAAATCTTCCAATACTTCTAGAATACCAAAGAGACACTTCTGGCTGACAGAATAATATACAGGAGATGCACAGGAGATAAAGACTTATTTTTCCACAATGCTGTGAAGAAGTGGTAGATAAAAGGAACACAAACATATTCTGATAAAGAAGATTCAACAGTAACGATAAGAATTATACCAATTAGCAACTGTGATAATTTTACCAGCTAAAAGTACATTAAATGTTACATTTCATTTGAAAGAGAGTTCATACTTCAAATTTGGTGTTTTTGTTTTCAACCCTAGCAATGAAGAAATGCTGAAGTACAGAATTTAAGTGATTGGGATAACATCTTGACACTTCAATGCTATCAAATACTTCTGGCAGATGCTCAAGAAGCGAAACAAGCCCATTGTCCTTTCATGCTTCAGAAGAGCATCGACAGTTGTGTTCAATGCACAGCGCACCCAGCACGCGAAAGGATCAGCAATTCAAACGCAGAAGAAGGACAGATGTTTACTCCAGCAACGCTCCTTCAAAAAGGAAGGAGAAAAAAACCTTGTTCGAACAACTCAAATGGTGGAGGGGACTGACAGCTCAAGTTGCCATCCAGAGGAGTCCTGAGCGTCATTCGTTGTTGGGACGCGAGCTCAGCTGGGAGCAGTGGGGAAGGTCAACCCTTGGGCAAGCCCGAGCTCACCGCCGCCGGGACTGGATGTGTGCAAGTGGATTTCACAGCCAAAACTGGTTACGTGTCGCAGCCCTCGCTTTTTGTTTGGATTCGAGAAGATCTGTTTACTGGAGGCTCAACATGAGGCTTCCACATGACGAAAAAAAGGAAAAACTTGGGAGTAAAAGCCATAAACCACACAGTTGTTTCAATACTATATTCCAGCACTGAAGGGGACCAGGAAAAACACCAACAGAAGCAAAGCAAACCAGAGCAAAGAAAAAAAACTGAGCAAGACTGAAACACCCTCTTCTTCCAAGAATTAAACAATGCTTTTTATGAAGTGTGAAGATAAGCAGTGGGACTACCATTTCCTAATGCTTCTGAGGTCACTCGTCTAACACAGGTTCTCAAATAGCCAATTAAATGTACGCAGTCCTCATTAAATGGTTACACTTACATGTATACCATCACCTTAAAAAAGCCCAATAGCTCAAGCCTCTCAAAAGGAAAAAAATGGAAAAAACTTATTCTTGAAGGCTTGCAAGATAACCCTTTAACTAATGGAAAATCTTCAACGCTTTAAAAGAGGAAAATGGTAAGATGGCTTAATTTTAAATGAGTAAGAATTTAAATGTCACTTCCTGCACGTGACATCGATTTGAAGAACCTTGCATTTTTGTTTTCTTTGGTGTGGTTAACAGTGGAATCTTTGTAGAGTACATTTCTATGGCATTTACAGTTGCATGTTTATGTTCAGCAACTGCTTTGCATAATTCTGAACACAAGAAAAGCAGAAAGTGATTTTTCCTCCATAAAGAAAGAGAGAGATCTAAAAAGTAGCATGCTACTAGGGCTTTCAAAAAAAGAAAGACTGGAAAAAAACTATCCCAACACTCAAGGGAAAAACACACAATTTCCTTTCACTGAAAGCTGCAGCAAGGTACAATGAATTTATTTTATCTGAGCGGTTATATATACACGTTAAAGGCAGAGCAACGCTATGTACTATAGAGAATTTACCCACACGAGTCCACAAAGGGCACCGCTATCAACCTGCAGTTGAGAGGTGGGAAGTTATTCAGATGTCTGAATAAGTCCTGGAATGATAAGAGATGCAGGCAGTGCATGTTGTCAAAGATACGGCATCGCATACACGCATTCAAATGCGGAGCTATAAACCCCCTCGATGTACCCTTTTGTAGGCTCTCTGGGCCAGGTTTGTCCCTTAGGGAGCTGTACGCCGCCGGGCACGGGGCTCCGGGACTTTCATTCCCAACTGTTGCGGCAGGTGTCGACACCTCAGCACATCCCCTCATCATTCTCGCCAAGCGTTTGTAAGTCAGGGGCTGGTTTGAAGAATCACTTCAGAAACACGATGTAGCTTTTATAAAGTTTTCTGTAGAATTCACATATACAAGTAAAATCAAGCAGACAGGAGTCTACGTATACGCTGCAGGTATATCTTGGAACAAAAGAGCTATCATTCAATCAGACTGCTCAGCTGACAGACACCTCTCCTGTGCTTTGTCAAAATCTCCCCCCAAGAAACGCATGCACACAGCGATGGCTTTTAAATCATTTGACAAACACCTCTCCAGTTTAAGCGACAGTTTGCGGCGCCGTTGGGGATGGCTTGGTTGCCCCCCGGGGGTGGCCGGAGAGCACAGGGCCGGCGCCCGGCCACTCCACGCCTGGGCTCCGAACAGGGGCACCCCAGCATCCAACAGCAAAAAGGAAGAGGAGACAGAAAAACCCTTGCGGCAGCGCTGCTGAGGAGGAGGAGGGTGTGCTCCGGTTCTGGATAACATGCTCCATTTCGTCTGCTTAAAATACATGTTTTAGAAAATAAACTGGGAAGACAAAACAGGAGCTCGTGTTTTTCTATCTCGTAACACAAGAAGAAAATAAATTTCAACCAAATAAAACCTCAACACATGTAAAAGAAAATACTCTCTATACAACATGCAATTTACCCAATAGTAATTCATTCCCCTTTATACCAGGGAGGCCAAGAATCCAGCTGGGTTCAAAAAGGGACCGGACATGAGTTTCCCATCTCAGCAAAACTTTGGAAAAGAACATAAACGTCTCGTGCTTCAGTCTTGACCCAATAATTAAAGGGTAAAGCCCAGACCACCATAGGCTGTCGGGATGTTATAGCTGCCGTTTGAGATGGGGCAGGAGTACTGCTCTTTCCTCCGGAGCATCTTGTTGCTGGAAACCAAAATAAAGAGAGGAAATTGGGGCATACGGACAGGGATCTGAACTGGCACAGAAACGCACACAACTCCTCTATTACTGGAAGATTAACATGCAAGAGAGTTGATGAATGGGAAGGATTAAATATAGAAGCAAAAAAATAAGCGAAATGATTAATTGCTAGGAAAGGGAACTGATGATTTATGGAAGAGAAAATTAGTAAGATTTAGGAAACCGAAGGGAATAAGCAGCGAGTGAGCTGCGGGGTAGAACCACCTGGTGCGTACGGGGCACGGCAGTACGGGGCACGTGCCCCCAGCTTCGGCTGCCCCTCTCTCCTTCCCCCAGCCTTGGCGTCCGCCAGGCAGCCGCAGCCGAAACAGGCGGCGTTTAGAGGTTACTGGCTGAAAATAACCGACTTTACAAACAGCAAGCTGCAATCGGTTTTAAATAATATCCTATAATCTGAAACAAAAGAAACTGGTCTCTTCACTCAATTAAACGCTTCCATGCGGTCTCGCAGCGGGCTGGTAGCACTGTCGTGCTCATGCCCTCGTATTCCAGCGCTTTCTAGAAATTTCTAAAAATAAACGGATACTTGTTTAATGCTGTTTTCATTTATTTTAAGAAGGGATAAGTAGGAATGGAAACAAAAGGCATTTTTAGCATATTTATTTTTAATTTTTGGGTTATAACATCTCAACAGTAACCCATGCTTTTGGTCCTACGCTACTTTGCTTTGCAACTATTAAGGTAATCGAACTCTTTTGCAGACAGCATGCAACAAACAGGCACCCCAAAGCAGCATAAACCTGAGCAATAATCCAGCACCTTAAAGTCTATTATGATCGGCCATTTGCTCGGTGTCCTCAATCCATCTGCTTTTGTGCGGAATGATGATATAGAGGAAAAAAACCCAGATATGCTGTGAAACCATAAAAGCACTTCACATTTCAGCATAACACCTGCTTGATTTTTTTTTTTTAAACTTAATGCCATTTTTAAATCACTTACAAAAATACTTTTTTCAGTTAAAAAAAAAAAAAAGATACAACCGACTGCATCCCCTTTGGGTTACGCTCATGAATGAGCTACTGTCTGCATTAGAAACCAGCACCTGGATCAATTCATGGGCATCCAGCGAAGCCCGTTGGTTTCCTTTCCAAACACTAATTTACAAAAGACACCGTCAAATCCCAGCCTGCGAGCCGCCTCGCTGTTAAGTACAAAATCTCAGGGGTGGAAGCGGTGGTGTGCAGGAGGCAGAGGGGCTGCTGGCCGCGGTGGAGCCCGAGGCTCCGGCTCGCAGCAGCCGTGCACGGGAAGGAGACCGCTCCCTCCCCCGGAGGGGTTATTAAGACACCGAGGCAAATACTTTTCATACTTTTCCAAAGGTCCATTATGAAATACTGTACCAAAGACTCATTAAGAAACAATTTTGTGCTATCTTTGGGAGATCTTGCATTTCCTCACACAAGTCTTTAGGTAGGCTCACCCCCTTTACAGCGAAATACTTTCTGCATGGGGTAAACAGCAGGACCTGGATTCGCACAGCCAGCCAGCCAGGAGAGAAGTGGTCTGAGACTGTGAGGAAGCATCAGCATGTTTTGGTTCGAGCACAGTCGTCTTATTAAACAAAACACCCAACATTTCAGCGAGGACCCTTCCCACCACTCTTAGTTTCACCCACTCCAGCTCCCACACATCCTAGGCAGAAGTTTCCCATCCTTTGTAGCCAGAGGAAAGGACAGGCTCAGGAGAGCTGTCACTGTGCCACCAACACATCCTGGGGGCTTCAAGCGCTGTAAGAGGGCTGAGATAAAACTCACCACCATCTATGCAGCTTTTTGTGCATGTCACTCCCATCTCACAGTGCCTCGCAACATCTAAATTTTGCACCGTTCTCTCTCCCCCTCTGTTCTCCAGAAGGAGTTTTCTTTTGGGCATGAGGACACTCAGCACTGTTTCACAAGGGCTCCAGCAGCTCCTCCTCAGCTTCCACTGAAGGAAGATCTGCATAAACTTCAGAGTCGGGGTTTAAGGGACACATTACCTTGATGCGTTTTTCTTCCTGAGGTCCAGTTTTACTCATTAGCCTTTTGAAGGAGCACCTTTTCATTCAACACGAGTATTGAACTGAATTTCCTCTATACAAAGGCTAAGATCTAGGGGAGTAGCACACATCATCTGCTGTGACGAAATTCTGCATGAAGAGCAGTAATAAAATTTTCTGAGAACCTGATACATATAAGAATCAACACACGAACCTCAAGTTTCAAGAAACGCACCATTCTCAGTTTAATGCTATAGGCCACAACAGAGTGTATTTTCCACTCAGTAGTGCTATACGGTCTCCCTATTAACTAAACTCCCATATTTGATTTAATGGGAATCTGTTCTTCTAAACAAAACATATAAGGCAAGAAGTTTTACTTAAGCTGCCAAGTACTTAAATGAAACTGAAAAGAAATATCAGAACAGGTGTAACACATTTCACAGAAGGGCAGCTATAACAATCATTTAAGTTGAAGTAGCCAAGAGATGAAGCAATAGAAAATTGGAAGCAATTAACATACAATATTCAAGAAATATTAAATCCATACTGAAGACTCAACACAGCATTCACACAAAAAGACGTGGTGATGAAAAGCAGATACTTTGCATAATCAGCAACAAGATACTTCAAACGTAGCCATCAAAACAGAGGAGACAGGTAATGCCACACTGAGAAGAGCCGGTTGCAGAACAGCAGTGCTGGTAGCGTAGGCAAGGAGGGACAGGGCGCAAGTGCCTGCGCATCACCCCCACCAGCAGAAGAGGAGGTGACAGCCACGCACAGAGCCCTCCAGCTCTGCCCAGGCAGCAACAGCACCCGCTTGCTGCCAGCCTGACGGGTACCTACGGCTTTGGTAAGTACCTTCCTCCTGAAGAAACACCTCTCGGTAAAACCAGGAGAACCACAACCTATGCAACCAGCAGAATCACAGCTCCTGATCAGTGCCCACTCTCGCTGCCCTGGGGAGCCAACTTCACTCTCTAGGTTTGTCTTGACCCAAGTAGGCACCAACACTGGCCTCTCTTCTGGCACCTCCTGAGGTCACCCTCCCCACCGGCTTCGTTCAAAATGGGACATCACAGTCCAGCTCCCCTCCGTCCCCAGACCAGCACCGTCCTCTCAGGCTCCCAGCAGGCTTAATCACACACTTAGCCAGAACTCAGACCTAACTCCAGGTCCACAAATTTACTTCTTCCAAGGCACAGAGGAATAACTCAGACATCTGGATGGATTTTATGTGGGCTCTAGAAACCAACTTTTACTTCGACAAGTACCAGACGTGCATAGTCAGACAAAACAGCAGTTCTCTACATGCTCTACCCTTTCTTTCAGCTGATGCAGAGGGGGATACAGTACATACTCTTTGGACATCACTTGCTGGTCCAGAATCACAGGACTCATCCTCTATGTCAGGGACCAACACTGTCTGCCCTTCGTGCCCTACTTCTCACTGCAACAAGCCCCTGGGCTCACGCGAGCCCGTTTACCACAGAACCACACCTCACAGCTCCTCTCTGGACTCATGCAATTGCTTACATATTCTCCCAGAACTTCTGCGAGCTGGTGACTCCCCGTTCATGCTACAAGGGAAAAGTAAGGAGCTTGCCGACCGCATTTGAAAAAGACGGCAAGAAGCTTGATGATAACGAAGTGCCAGGGTTTTCTGTCTCAGCTTTAGGTAGAACTTCAAGATGACAAGGAAATCATCTGTCCCATCGCAGATACAGATGCCAAGAGAGCCTTCTCCTTTTATTTTCTCCTATGTTAATATTTCAAGAGAATGAAATAATTTTTTTTTTTTAAAAGAACTGAATTGTCATAGGCTTTGAAGTACCACCACACTTACAGTGTGGGGCCTGGCAAACTCTGATGAAAATGGCTGATGAATTTCAGATATTTTTGTTCTGCTGTTCTTATGTTTGATGTTCACACTTTGAAACCTGAAAATGTTGGAAGGCAACTGCTATTCTTGCATGATAAAGGCTGTTTCTATCATAGCCCTGAAATACTGCAGGGGTTACACACAACATGCACAGCTCTATTACTTTATTGTATCAAGCCCACAAAGTTGTTACCTGCAGAAAATCAATTCCTACACGGTAGTTATTACAGAACTTTAATTTGCACACGGAAAAAGTATGTTCTCCCCAGACTTATAAAATTATCTTTTTCTCTTCTTGGGAGGGATGAGGAACATCAAAAAAAGAAAAAAAAAATAAACAGAAATCTGAGGTAATGTGAGAAACCAGCTGATTTTTAACCAACGGATACAGAATCCTCTGGAAGGCAGGGATGCGCTCGGGCATCCCCTCGGTCTGCACAGTGCGGGAGCTCTCTGCACCCCAATTTCAGACCACGCTTCATATGTTGGGTGTTATGCAGCCTAACTACGCAGAGTTAAATCCCAGAGGCTGCGGAGAGGAAGGGGTTGGGGGATAAGTCCCTGCTGGAGAGACCACCAGGATCCTTAAGCAGACGATGGGGAAGCTGTTAATGGGGAGGGCGGCTTGGGGCTGCGTCCCCTCACTGCAGAGGCAACAGGGACTAATGGGAACGACACAGAGCTCATGAGGAAAGAAAGACGCCCAGCTAAGTGGGAAGAGGCAGGCAAGCATTTGCACCACTGAGTCTGCTACGGGAGGGTAACCTGTCCTGAACCAGGTTTTGAATTTGTCTGGAAGCAGGCATGAGCATGGTTTTCCAGGTGAACACCAAATTTGTGCCGGATCATGCTAAGCGGCTTTCCTTTCCTGGCAGGCTTTCGGGGGAGGCCCGGGCCAGGTGGGCACAAGCCGGAGTGACGGAGCCCGACGGCAGCATCCCCCACCCCAGGGAGGACGCAGGGACGTGCACAGGCGCACGCCCCAACCGGAGCTCGCCCTGCACGCCCGACACGCGCAGGTCCCAGGCGCAGTTCATTTCTCGTAAGCTGATTAAAGCCAACAGGTCTGTGCTCGTATTTACTGAAACGCTCTGGGTATTTTCCCTCCGCTTGTCTCGCTCCGCTTGCTTTAAAGAGCAGGCTGCAGGCGTCCCAGAAGAGCCAGCCGGCCCCACGCAGCTCTGGTCTCCCTGTGGCCGCTGGTGCCTTCCCTCCACCCCCACGCACCCACGCAGGGGCTCTCCTGACCCCGTCCTCACCAGCTAATGCTCCTCCCTCTCCGGGAGCACCCCGGTGCCTCCTCCCTTCCCATCTCCATCAGAGCACGTCACACCGCCCTGCTTAGTGCTTCTCCTCTCCAAAGCCAGCCGTAAGGAGTAACTAATCCTCTCTAAGCCCCGGGAAGGCTGGTAGCCTCCATTTTACACGTACAGAAATGGAAGAAGGGGTGAAGAAGTTCAGCCTGTTTCTTTCAGTAGATCCCCGAAGATCAAGCACAGGATCGGTAAGCATTTTAACTTAAGCTCTTAGGCAACACAGGGTAACCTACCAAATAAACGTAACAAGCCGGCGCTGAATGTTTATGATGTATTTGTTTACATGACACACAAAAAATTTACTCTGGGCGATTTCTCTGGGTATGTTCATTGCTCTGTAAGCTTGTGCGTGCGCGCTTGTGGCTGTACCCTCTCCTCTAATCTTCAAGCTAATTTCAGCCAAAGAATTGACCGGAGGCAACAGCAGCAATCCATGCAGCCTTGTGAGCTTCCTTCAGAAATCTCTGCATGGACTACACGAGCCACACTTCCCATTCTCCCAGCCTAACTCCTATACAAGAAAGGCAGGAGGACAAACAAAAGCTGGAGAATGGCATCTGCAGAAACCACAAGGTAGCCAGCCGCAGAGCCCTCCCGCCGCACCCAGACCTCTCCGGCGCAGAAACTCGCCAGCCCGCTGCCAGCATCACCGCTGGACGTCCCACGGATTACTGCCCTCCGGGCTCCTCACACGCGTGGTTATTACGTAAGGTTATACGGTCCGACACACGTATTCCTAGAAGCGATGGGCTCCCTGGACTCCATCCAGAGGATCAAGGAGAGCTTTGAAGGAACGCTGCTGATCGGTCGGTTGTATCCTGTTTGGATGCTTAACGAGGACGACCCTACTCCTCTAGGAGGTCCGAGACCTCAGTGGAATTAATTAATTAACACAGTGGAACTCCACACCTGCATTACATGTTACAGGAGAATGATCTCCAGTACCAACGCTGGTAGATGTTATCCAGATGGAATATAAAAGTTGCTTTAAAAAGAATAAACCTTTTAAAACCACTTCATAATGTTAAGATTTTAAAGTGACTGAAATAAATGCTATCTGCTAACAACAACATTTAAAGTGGGTGGCAGTCCTGGTTATAGCATACTTAAGCTTTGCATCAGAACAAAACTATCATAAATTGGTTAAAAACCACAGTGATATGCAGTTGACACCCACGTATGTTATACTGGTGCCCAAGAACAAATGATACGTGTGTAATATATCTCAGTAGGCTCCATGTATTATGGCTGTTAAGAATAATGCAAAGTACTTAAAATCTAAAAAAAAGTCAAATGCAGTTGGAAAAAAAAAAAAGACAGAAAAGATGTAAGCCTCTCTTGCACACATACGTATTCCTCTACATTCTCTATGCAATTGGTATTGTTTACTAAAACATTCTTTGTATAGGTAGCAAAAGATCAACAAGAGATCATCAAAGAAAAGAATATAATTGAAAGCATATCTATAACTATGATGTCCTCCAGTCCTTTTCCCTATGTTCTTATTGTAATACATACGCTGAAAAAGAAAAATAAACGTTATTTATAAATATGATACATGCACACGCAAATACAACCTGAAACACAAAATATTAAGCTGCCACATGTGGCCTCTGAGTAACAGTGATTCCTCTGGATATTCCAAGTAACTGCAGTAACAGGAAACCAACTACCAAAATCACCTTGATCAGGAGCAACTGTGCTCAGTGGCAATAAATACTACTGGTGTGAAACAGCGGTACATCATAAAAATCTTCCCTCTGTTTTTTGCAAAGAATGAAGTGCTATCTGACTCCTCACCTGTAGCTCTACAATACCGTTATTCTGACTGACAAACTCATCTGATTTCCAATCTAAAGTTTGCTTTATCTCAGTCTGCAGAACTGCATAGATGCTTCTCCCATGAAAAATGAAATCCAGCCTGCTGCTGACACTTACTTAGTAATCCCAAAAGCAAGAACTGTGGACCCTTTGCAGTTTAGAAAATAATGCTTTCCTGTTAAAACCCGAATATCAGTTCTGACAAAGTCCTACATCAAATCATCCACCTTGCTTGAGGAAGAAAAGCTCTGCAGGCTTTACCTAGCACGCACTCCGCAGAGTGGCCGAGCAGCCCCTCACCTGCTGAAGCAAGGAATCTGCGAGGGGAAGGGTCCCTGCTCTCCCCTGCATGCCAAGGGTTTGCAGCGCATCGGTTGCTTCCTTCAGGACCGATGAATGGTCCTTCAGCAGAAAGCGCAAGTAAACCAACAGCCATGTCCCTCCTTCATTATTTGTCTTCCTTCTGTAAAACATACTCCAGCAGGTGATGCTGCCCCTAAATTTCTCAGCATTTTAACTACTTGCAAACACATTAGCAAAATAAACGAAGGTGAAACAGCATTCCAAATGTCCGTTTCCCTGGGGTTCTTTCTGCCACAGAGGAAAATTTCACTAGGAAAAAAACCTCCACATCAGTGTTTGGAACTAAACACTTGGACTAAACCTTGGAAATAAACTTGAACAGGAAAACCAAAATCTTGCGGTTTATGAAGGGAATTGATTATTAGCTTGCATAATCCCATATTCTCCTCTGGTTAAACAAGACATTCAAGACAGAGCATAGACAAAAAACAGATTCCTTTCCTTTTTTTTGTCCCAGTAGGTAAGAAAAAGAATCTTTAAAGAGGGCTGTATTAAATGCACACAAAACCCCTTTTCTCAAAGCCTAACACTTATTTTCCCTGCATTTATTTTCCCACATTTAGCAGATAATTTCCCTAACACCCTCGAAAAGATGAACATGAATTCTAGGCATTATTAATGATCATAGACTACACCTCCTAACTGCAGTCGTTCTAGGTTGAACTTCACATAGTAAACACTGCATTCCACAGACTGACGAGCCAGCTTTCAGATAAACATGCTTGCTTAAATATCAAGTATTAACACCCTATGGCAATCCGAGTCTATGCACAGTGACTCAGTGCAATTATTCCGAGTGTAACAATAAGTGGGCAGTCATGCGGATTTGTAACTTACTGGTTTAAGCATGAAATTAAACAAGCAAGAAAAATTAATGAAAACTATTGAATTTTAGACCAGACTGAGTACAAAATATAAGTATTATAAACATGACATAATCTCATTTAAAGAGACTGTATAACACATAGGTTTTACAAATGTTTACAGACATTAATCTTGTTAAGTTGATTTCCAGAGTTTTATTTAGTAACAGGATTGATTGGCTGGAGAAACACAGGCTCAGACAAAAAAAATAGCTGAAAGCTCTATTTTTGTCAGAATGATGGATTCTTTTCTTAAATAACTTGTTTTGTTGTCTTTTGTTCCAAGACTATAAACATTATTAGCAGTTCTCCAACTGGCAAGAAAGGCTGAGATGTTTCGTCTTCACCATTCTGGATTGCTTTTTGTTTTCTTACACAGTCCAAGAGTCAGGGAAGAGGCAGCAACTTCAATTTCCTTTCCCTGTAAGATCACCTTTCTTTTTGCCCACAACTGGATCTTGCCTCTGAAGCAGTGCGTATACATCTGCTCTATGGGCTCACGCTTGCTCTGATAAGAGATGGGTTGCGGATCCTGATAAGCAGAACTATTGCAACCTACACGAGTTTACATATCTGACACAACCAACATTAACATCCAGTTCCCTGTTGTTTATTTGCTTCCCATCATCACTGACTTCCCACAGCCAAGCCTCCATACGGCTTTCATGTGGCCACAGTTATTTCTGCTTGCACCGAGAGGTCATTTCGTACGCTGCTAGCAGAAGGGATACTGCTTTCTTCTGTGACTTCAGGCAGCTTTTAGGAAACACAGATTTCCTGCCCCCTTTCCAACTAATGGCAAAGGTCAGTGAGTCTAACAATGAAGCACAGTGTTGTAGCTCGATATTTTAGCGCTAGAAAATTTACCCACAGAAGCAAAGAGGACAATTGCTATATAAAATTCTACGCGCAGTGCCCAAAACACATCCTGTCCAAAACATATGCTTGTAGCCCAAGCAAGGATTTGTGCCCACTAAAACAATGCTACTATGTATAGGTTTTCCCAGAAAGGTGATATGTTACTAAGCAAAGGTCCAGTACATTAAAATTGGTACATCTATTTTTTTGGTACATCTAAGAAATGAGAAGTACAACATATGCAATTTGAAAAACATAGGGTACATTCCTTGTGGACTCAACAGCTAATGGTCATGTTCATGCTTTATTTCGAAGTCATGACTTGTCCCAGCCTCTCTGCCGTCCCCTTGACCTATCAAAAGCATTACACTGAAGCACTGATTTTTTTACATCACTACTGCTAGTCCAATTATCCTCCTCTTTTCACTAATAGGGCTACATCTGATGTACCATCCTACCTCTATGGTATTCCTCATATTCAGGATCCAAGAGGAAACATACTGGAACAGCTTAGCCTTAAGTTTTTCAGAGCAGTAGAATACTGTCCAGAGAACCAAGACCTCACTACCTATTTATCAGCAACCAATTTTTAAACAATGCCCTTCCCAGGCAAAGAAAATAATCACCAAAAAACTACACTGAAAATTGTTTCATTATTTGGGTCAGAGCTTGAAAGTATGCTCTTAGCTGTCCCATACATGAATGTCAGCTTTTGCGCTCATGTTCACTGTAGCTCTTCTACTCCATTTGGAGGAGATGGGGCCTTAAATCTGCACAGGTCAAGGCACTGTATCTATGACCCTGTCAATCAACAGCAAAACCCTTACCTATTTCACTGGATACAGCCTATGGTCTGCATGTAATACACTGCATTTAGTTTTGCTAATTTTCATTTCTGTAGAAGCTAAGTGTTCCCCATGCAGTGGTACTTTTTATTTACACACTTTTTATAAGAGTTCCAAATGCATCGTTCAGAGGAAATACTGGCAATGTTTAATAGCAACTGTATGATAGTAGTTTATACTGTACACAAGAAAATGCCTTCTCAGATCACACTCACGGTTCACCCCACCATCAGCTTCAGGCAGCAGAGCTACAGAAGCTTCAGGGCAAGGCTCAAGAAAACTAACACCGGTCAATCACAGGAAAACCTACCCCATCCTGTTTCGTCTGTTCCCCTCACCCTTCTGGAAACCAAGCTCTTGGGAGGGTGCTTATGGCCCAAAGCACCAGGCTGCCAGCTAGTAACTCTGTCCAGTAGCTTCTATCCTGGAAGGCCTCACTCCTTTGGGTTACTCACTGGGGTGCAGAAAAGGCCCATGCAAACCTCTAAGGCTTCTTCCATAAAAAATGAAGCTGAGCCACTTTCTCTGCCCCAGACGTTTAGGCACGCTTCATTCTGCAGCCTCAGTGATGAGCATCCAGCCACTCACGCACGTGACAAAACTCACCGTGCCGGGTGCTCACCACAGCACTTCCCAAACTAGTCAAGCGTGGGGTGGAATAAGGACGCATGCAGAATAGAAATGCAGCTGCTTTTCCTGAATGGCTTCAGTGAAATTAAAACCCTCCATCTACTCGCTGACTTCCTCCATTTAAGCACAATTAGTTAAATGGCACGCATCACTATAGACAACAGGTGTGTTGTACCCAGGGGTTAGAGAAAGACAAAAAATATTTACTACATAGATAGACTGCCCGTACGTGAGGAAAACAGACCGGTATAGACTGAACTTGCTCGGGCATCAACAGCCAAGAAAGAAGAGTTAGGAATGAATGGGGAAACTTTTACGATTGCCTCTTCAGCTGGGCAGATGCAAGAAGAAAGGCCTCCGGCAGGTTGATCAGATGACTTCTCTTTTGACTACTCTCCAAGTAAGGAGAGAAGCAGGAAAGGAAGCGTAAGCCCTACTGCCAGAAGAGCAAAAGCATGAGCTCTTCTCATGCTCCAGTCCCCGGAGAGCTGCTGCCTGACCTGTGGTGCACCGTTATTTTTCATCTCCCTGCTCTTGCCCTACAGAGGCACCTGTTCATGCTCCAACCCTCTGTCCCCACGTTTCTTGTCCAGCCCCTCCATGCCTTGGTTGAAGTGGCAGAAGGAACGACACAAATAGTGGTTGTAAAGCACCTAGGACTCCTTCAGTGGGTCCCTTATCCAGCCCAGGTAAGCCACCAGCAGAGTGGTGGCATGGGTTCCCACTACCCCTGAACCGCCGGAGGGCCCACCGAACTCAGCCTCCGTTCTAGCACGGCATTCCTGCCCAAGGGAAATCACTTCCCCTACACTGATTCACTGATTTGCAGCTGGTTAAATACTCCCCCCGCCTCCCTGGTGAGCGCACACATACACAAGCACATGGTCTGCAGCTGCGGGGAGAAACCCCAGGGGAGGCAGAGTTATTGATGTGCCGTATATGGCCTACCACCAGTTGAGAAAACTCCCATCTAAAAGGATAAATTGCTTATCTTCAGTATCTGATGTTCTTCGCACTGTCCTAGATCAAGGATCAGTCCCGTGTCCTAAGCCAAACCCCTCCCCATCCATAAAAATCACACAGATCCACAAAGGAACAAACCTCCGATTGCAACAGACTGTGCTGCTTGGTCCAAACAGCACTTCTCCCCCCCTTGCCCCCTTCCACATGTAAGTGCCAAGAACCATGTGTTGTTATCCTGGGTTTCTCCTCTTTTGAGGACGGAGAAAGGGAGCCGAAGAGCGCTTCTTCCTATGGCCTTTGTTTTGTCACGGGCCAGGTCTACACTGCTGTCACGGCAGCCAGGACCACCAGAGTCCTGTGCACGGGGTCCAGCCTGGGCTGCAAATCTGACTCCCACTGAACTGCAGGTACCGTAGCTAGTCTCCTGTGGTACCCAAATTAACCTGTTCTCGGTTAGGCTGGCAATTTCAGTGTAACGCTGCTCCCCATCTTAAGTGGATCCTGTTTTCAAGGAAAGGGTGATGGCTTTATGTGTTGTAGGAATTGTTTTGCACTGAAGCAGAGAACAAAAGAAGTGACCGTAGGAGTGGGACAGAAACGCTAACCTACTTGACCGGTGGAGTCCAAGGAGAGCAAACTGGCCCACATCCTCATAGCCAAGAAGGGACCCGCTGGTTGAGGGTGGATTCTTGCACCTCAAGAGACTACTAATGAGAATGCCAACAAGAGAAAAATGAAAAAAAAAGCTAGGTCACTGAGACTACTAAATGCCAAGAGGCATGAGAAACATATGCAGAAAGGCTCATTAATCATAAAGTACCCTCATCGCTCCCTCCCGCTCCTTGCATTGGGGATCCAAGAAAAACATTGGAGTTTTAATCTCTTTTCAAGAAATTACACCAAACGACATGAATTCTTGATTTCTCCATGTTTGGGTTTCTAGGCAATAAGACTTTAGTACAACTCTATTCCACGCCAGGTGCTAGTTTTAAAATGGAAGTCAGACCTCCTTCACATCTGATGGTGGGAGGTCTGAGATACTGCACATGACCAAATAAGTCTACTTCTCTGAAGACACTGTGGGATTCCCCCCACTTATATGAGAAGCGGCTGCTTCTTGTTGTTGTTGTTGGTTGTGTGTTTTTAATGTAAATGCATTTCCCCTTCTCCAGAAAATGTTCCCAGGGTATTGTGGCAGCCTGAGAGTAAGCCTTGCGTGGCATCTTGCTTGAAGGTAAAACCAAAGGTTCTTCCTCAAGAGAACCGAGGACAACCCACATCCGTGGTGCTCCCAGAGAAGACCAGAACATGCTCCCAGGGGAACGCAGAGGCCAGGAGCTCAGGACTGACCTCAGGATTTGCAGTCTTCCTACTTAATAACAACTGTTACGCTAGCACAATATAAGCCTGAAAGTCTGCGATGTAAAAATAAGGTCCCTACAATTAAATGCGAAAGTAAGCTATAGTGGACAATCCAAAAAGGAGGACCTAACTACGTCAGATTTTTGGACAACTGCTCAAAGTGGGCAGTTTCTTACATCAGCCTAATTTTAAGGTACAACTGTCATACAAGGACATAAGAACAGTTCTCTCTTGCTTTTGCCCTTAATGGAGACTCCACATAGAAGACCATCTTCCCCAGGGAGCAGACAGCATTGCTGCAGACTAAGAAGAGAAAACAACACCAAAGGGTGCAGGCCCCACAGCGTGTATCTGCAGCAGTGCCAGCTCAACACATTTCCATCTTCCCCTGTCTGCTTGATCGCATTTCTCCTCTACCACAGTTCACTGACACCTTACTTTTTCCACTTCAAATTTCTGTAGGCTTGCTTATGAGCAACACAGTGAAATGGCTGAGTTTGAAGCATCTTTAAAAAAAGGTTTTGGTTTTGTTTCCCTGTGCCCGCCCCCCCCAACCTGAATGTTTCATTGATACGGGTTTTATTAATAGCTATTCTGGTGCAAGTGGATGCATGGTCGTAGAGAGGAGAGGGTGAAACAGGAGCCCCAGGATGGAAAACTTCAGTCCACTGGAGAAGCCCCATGTGAACCCACGCTTTCAGCTTAAGTTAGCAGTTATAGGTGACTGCAGAGCCATGAGATTTTGGCTTAGCCGAACACGAATACAACTGCCCTACCTACAGCAGCAGGTACAACGGTGACACACTCTAACGCAAGGCATTTAAGGTGCCACCAGAAGAGCAAGGTGTGTGATGCTCTTATTTCTGGCTGCTGCCTGTAGTAAGGCATGGACCAGCATCATCTGACCAAAGATGCACGGAGCAAAGAGGTGGAAGGGCCTTTCTCTCCCTGCTGGAAACCTACCGGAACAATAACCACCTCACGAAGGGTACCACAGAAACTTTGCACGCTCACTGCCGATGTCTGCACTGTCACGCTTCTGGCTCCTGGTGCCCTGTCCATGTGTATTTCCGACAGGGCAAAGGGGATATTCCTGTTTCAGCCACTAGTTCAGTTATCGATGCAGGCACGTTCTCTGTGCATCATAAGCCTCCTCTCTATCTGCCGAACACAACTGGGAGGGGAGGGAGTAAAGGGAGGAAGATATTCTGCATTTATGTTTCCGTTAATTCAGCAAGAGAAATAGATCAAACGTTCATTTAGTCTGTGTTCCAGGACACTTCTCCTAGACACTATATATAGTTTCTCAGATACCAGCGTCTCCCTCACCTACATATTCATACTAATCCATATAAAACTATGAGTCATTACACAAAGTTCCATCCAGAAGAGTAAGCCATTCATCCTTTGGGGAGGAGGAGGAGAGGGGAAATTAAGAGCTGTTTCCAATTTAATTGGCAGACTTTACATTTTTGTTCTGCTTCCACTGGAAAGTGTGGTGCTGATTTTTCTGCCACAGCTTGCAAGCACAGTGAGATCTCGATCTGCTTCATTTATGTCTACCAGTAGGACCTCTAAAAACAATTAAAATAAATTAGAATTGTATTTTAATTAGAATGCAATTTCCATGTGCTGAACTAAATACTTGTGTTGTTTTGGGGATTTAAATGTTTTAAAACTTCCTGCAACTGTTAGGTCCCTTTTTCACCAAATGGATGGTAAAATGGCAGAGTTTAAATGGCACATTGTAACTCTCACCAACTGCTCAAACCTCCGTGTCGTATCTTGAGAGCACGATATTTTCTGAACTCATTTTGAAAAAGGGAGAGAAGTAACATGGATTCACTTACGATACTCTGCAGCATACCCTCTCCTTTTGCTTTTATACAATAAAGCACATGTATGCCCCACCCTGTCCTTTTACTGTATCTTCTACTCAAAAACATGGTTTCCTGTACGCAAGCAGCTCTTTTTTGGGGGAGAGTTAATTTTGAAGTGAGGTTGCATAGAAAGCAGCAACTTGGAAGAGGTAAGTGTTTTAATTCCTACATTACCTACTCCGACACGGGAGTTTTAATTATATGTTCCCCTTTCCAATGTGACAGAGGACGGGGCTTTGATTGTCTTCCCATTTTTTACTCTCTGTGTAATTTCTGATTTTTTTTTCAGCTGCTTCTTGGCTTTGCACCACCTTCTCTCTCGCTTTCTAATCCAACGATTCCAGCCTGGCAGCTGCACACAACATTTATAGCTATTTCAACTCAACCTCCCTCATCTTGTTCCTTTTTGCAAACAGCCCCTAAACCAGGGTGGCCCGTCTTTGTTTCCCGAGTAATTCAAGGGCCATTCCTATGGACTGCATCACCCGAGAGGCACAAGGGCTCTGCTGGTGCAAGGACCGGCCGTCACCCTGCCGGTGTTGAGATAGGGGAAGTCCACAGGAGCCCCCAGGACCACCAGCAAGGCAGCCCCAAGGCAGCACTGAGCAGCAAATGCTCCGCAGAAGGACTGGCACCTTCTACTTGAGCTGCTCCCAGAGCTCCTGCAGTGCTCAAGGAGTGATGCCCGGAAGACCTGATCTATACAAGGATTTTGGCAAGTAGACTGCAGGGTTACAAAGACCGGCCACCTCAAGTCCAAAGCAAATAATACACAAGAAACAACAGCTAGGCGGTCTTTCTGCAGGAGACGAACTTGAGCCAAAGTGCTACGAGACTTTCAACACCATTTCCCAAATTAAGTCAATTTAATTCTGTATGACTTTGCTAACGATTCACGTATCTTGCTGCAACTTTATGGGGCACTAGACTTTCCTGAAGTTAATCCTTTTCAAATCATGTATCAAGCCTTAACACTTCCACAAAGGTTGCGTATCAACGTTTTCAAAGTGTCAAACACACAGTCTAGAACTACTGTTGGGTCCTTTAGTTGCAGTCTCAATTAACAACGAGATATGAGGTGGCACAAACATCAGAAAGACTGCTCTACACCTCTGCTTGGTATCTAACAGCCACATTTGACAGCTTAACTCGCTCAAGCTCCCCTGGAGCAGAGCGTTTGGAGCCCGTGTCAACCACGAGCTGATGCCAGATATTCCAGGTACCTCCATGGGGAAAACACCCTTTTCTTCAGTAAGAAGAGGTGTAAGAGCTATCCTGCTCCATAGCGGAACACGACACGAACTGAAAAAAAAGGTAATCAGTAGGCACTAAAGCTGCACAATCTGCTAAGAAAGAAGGGAGTTATATTAATCAGATGTGCGTATAAGTCGGCTCCCTTCCATTCCCACCTCCTCCCCAAGCCAGCGTGTGCAATTTTTTCTTCACCGTTAGTACGACGGCAGTGTAGCTTGCTAGACTATAGCGTTTCATCTGAAACACAAGGCAATATGAGCACACATGCAATACACTCAACAAATATCCAAGGCATTAAGCAGCACCTGAACAGTTAAGGAAAATTACAGGCCCTCAAGTAAAAATTTCAAAATTACAAGGAAACGAATCTGTACTTGCAAATGTTAACACCAAGCTTCTTGGGGTACGGCTGCAGAAGAAAGGCATCTCATCTAAAGAGAGACAGTCTCCTTGCAAATTCCAGGTATTTAAGCTCTCTTTTTATTTAGTTTTAAGGCTCACAAACAGTTTGTATTAGACATTTAAACCTTAAAGGCTATGAAATTATTTAATCTCAAAAAACGATCTTTGAAAGGCAAAAAATGCATACTCGTAGCTGACAAGCAACAGTCAGGGGAAACTTTTTCTTTTTCTTTTAAAATAAAGTTATGCTTCTTGCCTTCTAAAAGTTGTGGAAACTTTTAAAGGTAGAGAAGGCCATGACAAAAAAAAAAAAAAAAAGAAAAAAAAAAGAAAAAAGAAGAAATGCAACACTAGGTAATTTTAAACACTTTGCATACCTAAAAAGGGCATATTAAACCACAACCTTAGTCATAAACCTACAACAGCAAATCAGTAAGAGCAAAGACAAAGCACCGCAGGCGCGACCTGCAGCCGCCCGGCTGTCGGCGAGGCGGCGGGTTCGAGCGTACGACAACACGCGGCAGAGGAAGTGGATGTCGTACCTCGCCCCGAGCATCTCCTCCTCCGCCCCCCACCCTCCTCCGACCACCTGTAGCAGCCTCAGAGGAAGCAGACGCGCTCCCACATACTTTCCAGCCACGCTGCGCCAGCCGCAAAGTACGCACGCAGCCATCGGCACACGTGTGAATACACATACATGGAGCACCAGCCTCAAGTCTTTCTGCAATGATTGACCTACTTTGCAGGCAGTCGGACTTTCTTTCTTTTCTCTTTTTTTAATTTAAAAAACAAACCAGAAAAGCAGCCCAAGGGGCAAGACAGACCCCTCCATCCCATTCGTGCCCTTTCCCTTTCTCCCCCCCACGCACACCTACCCACACCTACACAGTGCTGGAAAACGGCTGTAAGCAGGGCACTACCACTAGCGCGTCCTGGGTATTGGAAGCTGTGGTTTTGAAGTTAAATACCCAGCAAAGAAATTTCACCCTTTTGACCAGAATTTTCCATAAGCTATTGAACAGGGGTTAGGAAAATAAAAAAAAAAAAAAAAAAAAGAAAAAAAGAGAGAGAGAAATGTCTAAATTTCCTCTCGTGCTCAGATGCGGCAGTATGGTTGAGATCACTTCTCTGCGATAAGCTAAAATTAGGGCAAAAAGGGCACTCGCCAAGTGCCTGAGAGAAGGTGCCCGGCTGCAGGGACCGCGCTGCTGGGCAGTCTGGGAGCCGGTGCCCGGGCAGCAGGACCTGGCTCGGGGGCTCTCCTCGCAGGTGCCAGAAGCGCACCCTGCCTCCACCAGCTTCAAATACGTTGCTATCAGTATCTTTTCATCAGTTGTCAGCCCTTAAAAAAAAACAAAAAAACATGCAATACCCCCCCCCCCCCCCAAAAAAAACCCCAGCAGCCACAGAAAAACAAGGTTAACTCCCCTAAACCCCAAATAAGAAAGGAGCAGAAGGGAACAAGTGGGGCTCGGGGAAGGAAGAGGTGCGGGATCTCTGCCATTAGGAAAGCAACTCGCTGTTCGAGGGTCCTCTGGAAACTCTCGGGACGCTTTGCATATTCTGCAACAACAACTTTCCGTCCTTGAGCCATTTCAGCCTCGCCAATACGCCGGAGGAGGGGCCCATGGGTGGGGAAGGAGTTAAAAACAAACACTGAAAAGCTATTTGTAAACTGTTTCACCCCGGCGATCATTTCAACCCGCGGTTTCTTTAACCGACTGAGCAGCACACCTGCAGAGCGGGTCGGGGCGGGAGACACCCCTCTATAAATACCCGGGAGCACCTCGCCCGGCTGCGCCGCCTCGGGCACCTCTCTGCGCAGGAGGACGACGCCGGTGTGCCCGTCTTCATGGGAATGTCCTAAACTTTACAGTCAGGAAACAAATGGAAGGTGAGCAGGGAAAAAAAAAGGAGGAAAAAAAAAAATTCCTCAGATAAAAATGCCCCGAATAAGATTTCAGCTTCGCAACAGTCAACACTGCCCTTATCTGGGTTTCAACAGCTACAGGGTCTCGGGCACCTGGTCATCTTTCCTTCACCCCACAGTCTCTTAACCAGCCAAAGAAAGCAGCTGTGCCAGGTGATAGACCAAGTACAGCCATAAATCCTGCAGCCTCCTCTGCCCCGTCCAGGTGCCAAACCCGGCAATTCAGCGATCCCCCGAACGCTGCGCACCCCTGTGAAAGGCAGGTGCCCGTCTCCTCTGGCGCCAGTTCAGCACTCAAGGTCTGTCGCCTGGTGTTGACCGCCGGAGGTCAGGAGCAAAAGGCTGGAAGCAAAGGCATTCCTCACAGTTTTGGTTTACTCATAATCCAACGAAACGGCACCAGTTCTCACCTCTGGGCGGATTACTTCCTTAAAAAAAAAACAAAACCAAAACCCAAACCAACTGCAGGCAGTGAATCAGCCATTGCTCGAGTCACAGGCGCACGGAGCGCACCCAACCCAACCAATAGCTGCACCGCCGACCTCAGCCCTTGCTCTTCTCTCCCCCCACCCCAAAACCAGCAAGGAGGCAAGCTCCTTCGTAATGCTCTGAAGGTTTAAATCAGAAACCTAAGAGCAATGCTGGTGTGGGCACAGAGGTCCTACGTGGGGTGGGGGAGAGCGGCGGGGGTTCGGCAGCCAATGGCTCCGCCGACCGGGCGCCCATCAGCAGCTCCCTCTCGGCAGAGCGCAGGAGGGCCACAGGCTCAGCCGCCTGCACCACCGACGGCAGGGGCTGCAGCGGGCAGCTGAGCCGCCTCCGCGGGTTCAGTGCCTCCTAGGAAGGTGGAAATTTTGAGTCTGGAAAACAAGGGAGCAATTTCATAATATGCTAATCTTACAGAGAGAGTTTCTCAGGCTATTCTAGTACGGCTTTTGGGTCCCTCCATATGCAATCCTACGTGGTTTAATTTTTTTGTTTGAAATCAGGCAGGGGAGCAGCACTCGTAGAGGTTGGCTCCCGGATGCCTTTCAACCAAAAGCAGGTGAAAGCTTCACTCACACTTGAGCCAACTGAGTGGCAGACATATCCAAGAAATTTTCAAATTCCAACCCAGCATCATTCCTGAAAAGTAAAGTTCAACAGCTGAAACTAAGACCGAACCAGAAACAAGTAATGTTTGAAATACGATAGTTGCAATCAGTCCAAAGAGGCAAGCGCATTAACTAACACTGCTGATGTTGGAAAATCTGCAGGTAATCAGGATGGGCAAATCTCAAAGGCTGATGTTCAAATAAGCATCCCCAGTATGGCTGTTTGTCCAAAGCTTAACCAAACTACTCAACCTCACTGGTGTGCCAAATCAGACTGCACGGAAAAACCTTTCAGAAGCCATAATTCTTCACACTGGAATGTGGCTACCAGGACATTTTGGGTATTTACGCGGACTGGAATTGGATTCTAGGAACGGGGAAATGGATCTTCCCCTACCTTTTCCTCAAGGCCAAATAATTTTTTTCTTATTCTGACAATAGCAGAGCATGACAGACTTCTGCTCTGACCCCGTTACGCTGCAGCAGGAGGCGGCCACAGGCTGCCTACAGACCCTACAACCAAAGGCTATTCCTTCCCATCCACTGGCTTTCACATTGCCTGTTTACAGAACTGTGGCACCAGGGACACCCTAAAACCATCTGCACCACAGGATAATTACACACAGAGGTGACGACTTCGCTGCAAGAAATGGACTGAAGTTGCAGAGGAGGATGACAGATGCCTGCGGAAGAAACAAGGAAAGTGTCGGGCCAAGCAAACCACTTTTGGTACCCATGTTTACCACCCCCACCTCACCCTACCCCCCGTGCATGCACACCCTCCCCACAGCACTCAAGTCTCTCCTGCACTTTGAATTCCTTTGCTGCTGAGCGTGGTAGTCAGCCCTTTCATGTTATTTTAGAGCAGACTGTAAAGACTTTGGTCCTATAAAGTTCTCCCATGACATTACTGACCTTGTTACTCTTTACGCTACTCTAGTTTCCACAAGAAAGAAAAAGGTAGTTAAAAATTCTCAAGTGATTCAAACAAGTACTGTGTTCATCTTCAGAAATGACTGGCATCACCTTGAGATCAAAATACCTACCTGATCGCTATAGGAAGGCTTTTGTGCTGGTTTTGGCTGGGATAGAGTTAATTTTCTTCACAGTAGCTAGTATGGGGCTGTGTTTTGGATTTGTGCTGGAAACAGTGCTGATAACACAGGGATGCTTTCGTTACTGCCGAGCAGTGCTTACACTGAGTCAAGGCCTTTTCTGCTCTTCACACCACCCCACCAGCGAGTGGGCTGGGGGTGCACAAGAAGCTGGGAGGGGACACAGCCGGGACAGCTGACCCCAATCGACCAAAGGGATATTCCATACCATATGACGTCATGCTCAGCATGTAAAGCTGGGGGAAGAAGAAGGAAGGAGGGGACATTCGGAGTGATGGCGTTTGTCTTCCCAAGTCACCGTTACGCGTGATGGAGCCCTGCTTTCCTGGAGATGGCTGAACACCTGCCTGCCGATGGAAGCAGTGAATGAATTCCTTGGTTTGCTTTGCTTGTGTGCGCGGCTTTTGCTTTACCTATTAAACTGTCTTTATCTCAACCCATGAGTTTTCTCACTTTTACTCTTCCCATTCTCTCCCCCATCCCATTGTGGGGTGAATGAGCGAGCAGCTGGGTGGGGCTTAGTTGCCAGCTGAAGTTAAACCATAACAGGTTTATAGCTTCAAGTTCTATATAGATAACACTTCAACAGCACAATCTTTTTTTTCCGACCAAAAAGAATCATGAAAAGCACCAGAAACATTTGCAGCAGACAGCTGACACCAATTCCAGCTTTCCTTGCAAGCTATTTTCACTAAATTGGTCTTGATAGCATCACAATTTGTTGAGGTAGGGAACAATATAAATTAACAAAGTCGTGGCAGTCTGGGGAGGGAAATAAGGAGGCAATATTTATCTGTTGAAAGTAGTTGCTGCGAAGAAAAACAAGAAGCATTACACTGATTAAGTAATACACGGGTTGGTGTACAACAGAACTTGTGTATTACATTTGCAACCTTGTGTTTTGCTTTAATAACTGGGGCTAGACAAAACAATTGGACTGTAGCTGTAGCACACTGCATGCAGACCTTACTTGCTTTGATCTTACGGAATGGTAAAAATTTTGAAGAGAAAGTTTAGAGATGATCTGAATGATGCTCACAGCTTTTTAAGCTTGGAATTTGGTGGTTAGTGCGTTAAGCATTACTCACTTTCTGAACAAAGTGGAAAGTTAACACAAATTGGCAGATGACTAACTGTCCAAGAAACAGATTACTGAATGAATCACTGACTCTACTTTTAGTCTAATAATAAGACAAATGAAGAGGAACAAGAAGGGGAAAAAGACAAACAAAAAATTTCCTTGCAGAGTGCTTATATTTGCACTGCCTGTGAACTTCCAGCTACGACAAACTACGCAACAACTTTATAATTTACCGTGACTTTTACATTGGGGTTAGCTCACTGACATGCCTCACGATTACTTCACACGATCAATTAATTTGGATTTCTGTAAAAAGAATTCTGCATCACACTTCCCCTCAGTACATATTTAATAACAGTCACAGGAATAAATGAAGGATTGGAAATGAAGTTAAATCGCTGAGCAGAGTCAGAAGCATTTGGCAGGTTACAGGTTCAACACACAGAAGCACCTCAGGCACAGCAGATACCTGAAGTTGACCTGAAGCAGAATTTAGGTTTCCCAGCTCAAGAGCAGGACATAACCAAAGGTCTGCAGACACTGATTTTTGCTAGTTGAGTTCTGGCCAAAAGTTTGCCTAATATGCATGGCCAGCATTCAGCTTTGCATAAAGTCACCACCGGTGCTGCTCAGGAACACAGGAGAACGGCGGCAGCGCCGTCCCCCTCCCAAACAACGGCCGACTGGCTCCAGCAGCCACGCAGGGTGAAGCTACGTGCCACGGCTCGAGGGCATCTGGGTTTGCCAATTGGCAAACGCCCTGCGTCCCCCCTGCTCCCACTGTCTCCCCTGTTTTAGCTCGGTTGCTCTTTGGACCTGGGGTCTTACTCATTGTCTAGAAAATTAGCCAGGGCTAAGAGAATGGTAAATTGACATGTGCTAGGTTGGAAAGTTGAATCAGCTCAGCAAAGTCCAACAAGCGCACGGCCAAGCAGGACCTCCTGTTTGCACCCAGCAGCCCAAGGGGTTACCAGCTCCTAACTTTATCCTCTTGTTATAAAGGACGAGGTTAGACTCTCTCCTTCACCTGAGCAAATTCAAGCCGCTCTGATCATCTGCTGAACCCGTTACTCAACATCTCTAAGTGCACACACTTGCCATCATCCCCAGAGTGATGAAAGGTTGCAAGGAAGACCTGAGGGTCTAGGATTGCAGCCACCTGGTTCAAAAAGCTCTTCACAGTCACCAGGTCTCCTCATCTCCTCAGCTATAACTTAGGTTTAAAATCTAAATTCAGGAGAGCTCATCACAGCTGGAAGACAGGTGACACAACCAGGTCACATCAGGCCAGGAGCAACCAGAATCAGGTGGGAATAACAACAGTTACTTGAATATTTGCAAAAGATAGTACTTTTGCATTTTGTTAACGCAGAAGACTTGCTTGATTGAGTTCTGTTTTCCTCTAACGTTTCTTTCAATTGTCTGTTGCAAACACAAGCCAAAATTAAATAGCCCAAACCTCTCATCATGCCCTGGCAGCAAGCTCTTACTGCCAAGCTACAGGTCAGGCTGCTAATGGTTTTCTGCAGTACCACCACATTGCAAAAGCAAGACAAGAGTGACCCTCAGGAGATGGGGCATGATGCTGTGATGGTCATTGCACTTTGGGGACCAGGTGTCCGATGGTCAGCTCTAGGTCTTTTAACAAATTTTGGTTTAATTTGATCCCTCACTCAGGTCCTTGCCAGACCCTGCAGTAAACTCAACCAGCAGAAAACTAACCCTACACATACAATGAATAACCTTCTGCCAATTTAGCTCTCAGGGCTAGCCCACTGTGGGACGAGACAGGTGCCAGGGCAACCACAACAAAAGGAGAGGAGATGATGCAGAGCGGAATCACAGTCTCAAAATTCAGTAGCGACAGCATCTGTTGCCCTTCACAGGTCCAGCCCTCAGTGATTTTGGACACACATCCCGTTTCCGAGTCAGCAGAGCTCAGAACATGGATGAGATTTAGAGGCGTTATTCATTCGTCATGACCCAACCCTCATGACACTTCCGATGGCAAGATTTTCTAAAGACAAGCTGAAATCAGAGCGCTGAACCTATGTCCCCTTGAACGCTGAATAACCACTGACACCATATTTTGCAGTCCTTACCGATTATTCTTCCGTGAACTTCAGTAAGAACTGTTCATAAATAAATCCCTTAAGTCGGGAGTTGGCCTTTTCTGCAACACCAATCTGAAAATAGTAAAATCTTTCTTATTGTTGCCATGTAACAAACAACTGGATTTTCACATGTTTCAAAGTTATATCTCCACAGGCTTCTGCGCCTCTATTTTTAGTGCGCCTCTCCCAGTAAGAAGCTACAAGACAAAGATTCTCCATCATAGTCTGGTTACACAAGAAACTAACAAAGGTATTTCAGCACAATCCAAATTAGCTACATAAATATATTTAATATTTAGTGGTAAAAGATGCCCGCTGACACTGAGGGAGCTGGGATAGGTCTAGATTTACTGATGATCTGCCCCAGAATGGATTTTGTAAAAAGCCCACTCTGCTTTTAAAATAGAATAATAAGAAACAAAGAACCATCGCATCCTTATAAGGAATAACTTACTCGTATAAATATTGCAACAACAGAGAAAGTAAACACGGAGGTTTCATAAATGTTGGAAATTTCACTCTAACAGGGAGGAAAAGACTAGCTCTGCCTCATTTATAGTCTTTAAATCTTGTAACAACACACGCAACTTGAAAGCAGGCAGCAACATCGTATATCAATGCAGCAGATCAGGAGACACGATCGGACTACCACTAAAAGCAGAACACCTTGCATAAAAGAATTAAAATGTGATATACTGTAACAGCATGGAGGGCATGCTCTGCTTACATGAAAACAAAATAACCTTGTGTTTACACCGTAGGGTCTCAAACAAAATGCAGCATGCGCTAGGGGTTGCTTCATTGCACTGAACATGGGGCAGAGTCTTTACAGAAAGATTTCAGCCTCATAGGTAAACAGCTAAAAGGATGCCAGCACATTTGAAAACTATCACTTAAAAAAAAAAAAAAAAAGAAAAAAGAAAAAAAGAGAGAGAAAGAGAAGAATTTAATAGATCACTTTCTGATTTGCCCTTTTTTCAGTATCACTTTCAGTACTGGAAGACGTGCGTTTCCTCCTAGGTAATGACAGACACATCCTGCAGTTGTCGTTTATTCTTCACCTCCTGTTTTCTGTTTACTTTCCTCTCTGGATCCTCTGATCCCAGCTCAAACAGCAATACAGGTCACTCAGCAATCTTACTGTCCTCTCTTCACCGGAGTGGAAGAGAGGTGGAGAACAGCAGCTCGGCAAGATGAGGTAGTGTGCCAAGTCTTCCCCCACTCAACATAAATAGATTATGTTTTCCAGATGCGCATCTCTGACATCGAGGCTAAGTGTCGGCAACACTCACTGCGGTAAAACGCGAAACACCGAGGAGACAGGAGAAGGGAAGATTTTGGCACCGCAAGCAGTGGTATGATTAGGGTTTTTTTGGAGGGTACGAGACCTTTCACTGTTGCACAGCAAATCACTAAAGCTTCCATAAGTTTTAAAGGTCTTCCACAGTTTTATTATTAGAAGTAGAAACCCTACTGATACTGATGAGTCATTTGTATTGGCGGAAACCAAGAACACCCATTTTCTTCATGTGTTACAAAGCTCTGAATGTGGTTTTCTATTCATTACTGGTCCAAGTAGTTGACTAAAAACAAAACAAGTGACAAGAACTCACCTTACTGTTATTAAAAGCTGGTTTATACCAGCTGATTTTGTTTATCACACTTTTAGAGAACGCTTATTTTTCGCCCCTTTCCACAAAAAGAAGAAAAATACACAAAAGACGACTACTCCGTGACAGTCAATCCAGAACTGCAGATGGGTAATTCACTCCGCTTCTGCAAAGGCTTTTGTGATCAATTAAGAAAGGAAAAAGAAAGGAGGGAAGAGAAAAAACCACAACAAGCTCAGTTAAAAAATCATCAGTCAGCAGGAGCTATCGTTTTAGGATCCTTATGAGTAATCAGAATAGAGTCTGTAAATAAAGAAGCAGTTGTACGAGAGCGTAAGTTTTCATCTTCATGCAAATGAAGGAATCCTTTCACGCTAGCGGCCAGCGTTATTGCCACACAGGAGATAAAAACCAGACTAAGAAACAGCAAAACTCTAAAAATTAAAGATAGCTAAAACTATCAGAATTCCTTGCTGGCTTTGAAGAAAATTTCTGCCATAAAGGGGGTGGAGGGTAGGAGACCGTACAGCTTGCAACTGGCAAGGGAAAATACAATTCATACGCTGGACTTGCCATATCCAGATTGGGAACAATGCTCAGGGGGACTTTTTTTGGTAGCGTCCCATTCACAAAAAAAGAAACAAAATAAATCCCAGAGGTTTAATCCTGCTGAACATCTGTAGCATCTAGATGCACTTCGAGTGCAAGCTCCACAGCGGTGCAATGAATTTCTACTTTACACTATGCACCTAGCAGAACAGCAGCCTGGCAAAATTTTTATATTACTGGGGAAGAAAACCACAGCAAAGCAGTGACCGGAGAACTGAAAATAACCTTTGAACAATGGCTCGGCAGTGACAGTCTCTCTGCCTGCGCCTCCTATTGTGGATAGTTTATAGCGAGGGTAGCTCCAAGCTGCACCAGACACGTGAGTCAGCAAGAGCAGCTTGTAGGAAAGTGCTGACATGTTCAATTGCTCTCAAATACACTGAACACACCTACCCACTAAATAAAAAACAGGCTGCATGCAAATCGGGGCAAAGGAACACCTCCACACCTACAGTTCCTGTTTTCCTAGTTCAGGTTTAAATTTTAAAGCGATCACTAATAAAGAAAAAAAAAAAACCTCAGTGGATGTGAGCTATAATAAGTAGCTATGATTAAGTCTCAAGGGTTATTTTGTTTATTTAAACAGACATAACTGCTTTTCCTCTTTTCAAAAAACAAAATTGGTTCTCCACAGCCCAGAAGCCCTGCACGGTGACAAGCAGTAAACAGTTCCTGTTTTTCTTAGCGGAGAGACTCCTTTTGAACCTATGCACCAAAACCCATCTACTCATCACAGCCTGGCTGAGTGTTTTCAAAGCTCAGGAGCAAAAAAATAAGCTTCCAGCTTCCATTTCAACTCCTACTAGAGGTAAACAGAAAATTCCCAGGTTTTTCGTTCCTAACAGCTTTTCAAGCATCTGTTCCATTGATATAATAGCAGAGAAAGTTATCGGTCAAGCTGTATGCAAATTATAGGTCTTGGGAATAAATCCGGGAGGATCTGACCCTTTTAGGTCAACTTTCAAACTAAAAAGGAGAAGAAAACAGCGTACCTCAGGTCCCGGTGCCTCTTGCCCCTGCAGCCACCGCCACCTCCTTCTCTCCTTCCTTTGAGGCACTGAATCTAAAGTGGTCTGAGGGCAGGTTTGCACCAAGCGGGTGTAAACAGCAAAGGGGGAGCAGAGGCAGAGGAGATCGGGGAGGGATGAGGGGTTGTGCACGGAGGGGCAGCCCCCTCACCCACACAGGAGCTGCAGTTCAGCCCCCACCGCATTAGGAGCTTTTTGTAGGCAGCCTGTTTCAAGCCAAACGGGGACACATCTATCCATCTGCTGAGGTGCCAGTGCAGCGCAGCTGGTGTTCTTCAGGTTGTTGCTGTGGCTCTTTCTGCATAAAGATCAATACCATCAAACAGAGGAGTCTTCTGAGCCCGATTTTTGACAGATCGAAGTTCTGCCGTACATGTAAACTTTTAGCATAAAGGTTTTTCTGAACTTATTCCCTTGTTCCTTTTTATTTACCTGTTCTGAACATGTGGTTGCTCTTTGATCAATACCATTAGTTCTAGTAACTCAGGAGCTTTGAGTCCATCACTGGCCACAAAGGCATTTGTATGCATTCCACTGCTTGCCTGCTTTAAAATTATAATTCATAGTCCAAGAGTGGCACAGTAAGTAGTGCTCTTTTCAATCCACCACAAAGATGTTTCTGCCTAACTAAAAGGCAAAACTAACACATCGCAACTCAGCTGGCAATATTCATACATTTTACATCTTCTTGATGCAAGCTTCAAATGAATGCATAATATTCAGACAGCTGCCAAGGTTAATGTCTTTTGGCTGAATTTAAAGGAATGATGACCATTTTTTGTAAAAAGCTGAACAGGTATTTTGAGCACTACTCTGGAAAACCTTAGGGAGTTACTGGGGGTAGAAATCTACTGTCCATTCAGCTACTACAAGAAAATCATTTAGGCACCTCCTCAAAGATCAGAACTGCAGTATCAGAAAGACTCTCTTCCACCTTTTCTTAAAGCATTTGTAGTCAGGAGGAACACTGAAAACAGCAGGACTAACTGGGACTTAGAGAAAGCTTTAAGTTTAAATCCAAATTTTCTTCAACACATTAATAGAATGACTGGTATATTTCCCCTAACATAGTTCAACCCAGAAACCACTAATACATGACCATCACATCCAAAATGAGCTGAACAGGAAATTCAGACCCAGAGGTGAAAGATGGAAGCATGCATGCCTTCAAATGTCAGTCAGATCTGCTAAACACTACAGGTATGTTCATGCAACTTGTAAACTGAGAAGCCATTCAGAGAGCATTCCTTTGAGTGAAAAGGCATGTACATTTTGATTTGAATATATAAACCATGTTCATACTACCTAAATTAAAATCACAAGAGACTCTGTTCACGTCACAAAATAAGTGTTATTCAATTTACACCAACAGTTTATTACATAAAAATGTCATTACTACTGAAATGATTACTTTGCATATATTAATGTTACACATCTCATTTTTCAGCTTAGTGCCATAAACGACTCTTAGCTACACTCTAAGAGGACTCCTCTTTATCTGTGCGTATGTGAAGTCCTAACCAAAAAGAATATCACAGGCACACAATGAGAAAACATCTCTTTTTATTCTTCTTGGATTTTTAAAATGAAAAAAAAAAAGCTATCACCGATTTACTTTTTTTCATCGCTGGTGATATTTTTAGAGAAAACCTTAAGTAAAATAACTAATTGGCAATCACACTGCAGCCTCGTTAAGAAAAACAGCCACTGCACTTCAGAACAAAAAATCAAGCAATGAAAGTTTTAAAATAAGCAAAGGCAAGCAACTTCTGTCACATATTCCACACTACACACCGTCTATACGGGGCTTTATTTTCAGCTCTCTTTGTCATTAATTGCGCGCACACAGAAAGACATACGCAAGATTGCTATACCGTATGAGGATTTTATTAAACTCATTGATTGCAATGAGTCTCAGGTCTTCTACAATGTCAAAGATTTACCAGAATCTCCTCATATTAGGAGCACCATGTCAACACCTATTTACTGGGATTTGGACCATTATTCTCAGCTAGCAATTCGGGTGCTATCTCTTAACTTTTCTTCATGTCCAGCACAGAAGAGCGAACAGCCGATGTTTTCTTGCTGCAGAACAAATGACAGAAAGCAAAGAGGGAAGGAGAGGAGGGTGTCCCACCTACACCACCAGCGCATCCTGCCAGCGTGCATGACGTTAATACCAACACACATTCGAGATGACCTCCAGGTCAGAAAAGGACTACGAACACCTGTCCTAGCACTGCTTCCCAGTGTGAGATATCTGGGCATAAACAATTGCTGATGATTAGCCAGTTGGGATCTGTCTGCATGTGCATCAGTCGTGCACCTTCTGTGCGCACCTTTCCCATCTAATCCTCACAACTGTAAAAGTTTTCAAAAAATTTAGTTGTTTAAGCACAAATTACACAGCGGCGTTGCCCAGCACCGCCCAGAAATGCAGACTCTGCTTCTGTGGAGCATTTCTGCAAAAGACCTCTAAATATCTTGACAACCACCCTATCTGCAAAATCACTAGGGACCTTTCTTGCCCACTTGACAGCTCAGTGTACTGGCGTACATCTGTTTGAATGGCTCGTCCAGCATTACAGAGCAAACTAACAGGAAAACTAGACCTACGACCCTGATCTTTCAATCCTCTACTTTTCCAATTAGTCACGGCTTCCTTCCATTTCTCGCAGAGCACCTTCAGAACAGCCTTTGAAGCTGGGGAGTCAAATGTGAAAAACAATGCTGAAAGCACAGGTTCAATACACCGCAGGGAAGTACAACGCCGATCCATTTTGCTGCACAAGTGCCCAGATCCCAGTGACGGGGGGCAGGCGGGTGGATACAAAAGGCAACACAGGCTTTTAAAAGAAAAATTCCACTTCAGATGTGGGCTTGTAATGCTATCTGTCAGATGTAAAGACTCCTAAAACACCGGTTTCAGGCTGTTGCTACAACAGCCCCATAGACAACAGCTTAATACACCACCTTATCGTTTTATTCTATCCATCTCATCAAACGCAATTATCTCAAATTTCAGTATTTACATATCTGAAGAAGTCTATTTACCCAAGCACCACCACCCTCTTCAAACTGCAGAGCATTCCACCATCTCCAGCAGAATCTCAGACAATTCCCAGCCTGAAAAAACCGACTCGTTTCTAGCTCGAGCCCCAGAATACCAAATTAAAATATGCACAACTTTAGCGACAGTTCCAAAGTCTTCGAAAATGGGCTTTCATCACGAAAACACTGACACGGCTTCAACTAGAGCAAACAGCAACATTGTAATTTCCCAACCTTTCCAACATCCTAAAGAATAATTCTAGTAAGACCTCACCCCTGCCTCACGTTTATTATTAAAGAATGAAAAACGCGGTTTACTCCGGAGCTGCCGGGGCTTCAGCAGCAAGGGCACGACGATCCCACGATAGCTGAAGCGTTTTAAGCAAGACACCCGCTGCATTACAAAAATAGCCCGCTCCACAAAAGGAGAGGCATGATTTCACACTCAGCGTCTTTCATGACAGCCAGCGTCTTCGCGGCGCACTGCCTCGCCGACTCGCTACGTTTTAACGATCCAAGAAACTGTTATCGGAGTTCGCATCTCCCTCCAGACCCACGAAAGCGGGGGTGGGGGACGCGGCGGGGACGGCGCACGCCCGGCCGTGCGGCGCGCTGCCCGCTTGCCCCGAGCGGCTGCAGGTGGCGGCGGCGGCGGGGCCGGGGGCAGGCACCGGGACGGCCCGTGGCGGGGGCTGGGGGCTGCCGGCCTGCCCGCCGCTGCGCAGCGGTGCGGAGCGGAGCGCGGTGCGGAGCGGAGCGCGGGGAAGCGCGGAGCGTGGCGCAGACGGACACGGGCAGACTCGGGCGCCTGCCGCGCGCTCCCCGTTACGCAACGCGCGTGTTTCCCACTTTAAGGAATAAGCAATAAGCGCTCCTGCAAAGCCCGCAGCCCCCCGCCGAACCCCGCGCAACAGCTGCTCGGGGAGGAGGAGGAGGAGGAGGGGAAAAAACACGCTGTCCCCCCACTCCCGTCCAGCCTCCCCCCAAACTTCGCCCCCCTCCCCCCCCGCCTTCCCCTTCCCCGGCGGGGCTGCCGAGCCGCGGAACAGGCGCACTCACCTCGCCTCCGCGCAACTTTCGGGGGTCGCCCCTCTCGCTGCAGCCTGGGGGCGCGGGGGGGAGGCCGTGGGGCGGGGCGGGGGGGGGGAAGGCTGTTACGGCTGAGGAGGTTTGGGGAGGGGGGGGGGTTGCTCTCGTTGTTGCTGCTGCTGTTGTTTCGGAAATTCTTATTAATATTTCTCTGCAGTCAGAAACCTGCACCCTCCCCCCCCCAAAGGAAAAAAAAAACCCCGACCCAGACGCTCATCACATGGCGATTGCTTTGAACCAGCTGCTTCCAGAGCCAAAGTCTTGCGGAGAAAAATAAAGGGGGAAGGGAGGGAGGAGGGGGCTGGCAGGGGGGCCGGAGGAGGAGAGAAAGCCGCAGCGGAGGGAGGGAGAGTGGGAGGGAGGGAGGCGGGGGGGGGGGAGCGGCACCGCGGCGGCTGTGTCGCTGCCGGAGCGGCACCCGGGGCCGGCGGCGGTGGCAGCCCGGCGGAGGCGGAGGAGGGAAGGCGGCGCTGCGCTGCTGCCGCGGCCGCTGCTGCCCGGCTCTGCCGCCCGCCCGCGCCCGCCGCCGCCGCCGCCTCGCGCGCCCCGGCCCAGCGCCGCCCCCGCCCCTCAATCGCTACATTGTTGACATTCGCAGGCTGACATCATCCTCCCCGCCCCGCCGCCCGCTCCATTCACAATAACGCTACGCCAACGGCGCAGCGCCCGCTCCCTCGCCTGCCCCGGCCCCTACGCACAAAAAGCGGCGTACGGCCTCTCCGCGAATAGCGGCGCCGCTGACATTCCACCCGCCCCGCCCCTCCGGCCGGGAGCGGGCGGCGCATGCGCAGGGCGGGCTCGCTCCCTCCCTCCCTCCCGCTCTTCCCGGGGAGGTGTGTGTGTGTGTGCGTGCGTGCCTCTGCCTATGCCTATGCGCGCGCGCGTGCCGCCGCTGGCGCCGGACCCCGAGCTGGGGCTCGCGCCGGCGGCCGCAGGGGTCTCTGGGAGCCGTAGTCCGGCGCGAGGGGCCGCCGGCCGCCATGGCGGCGGTGGTGGCGGTCGGCGGCCCGAGGAGGCCCAGCGGCAGCGGCGCGACCCGTCCCCGCCGCGCTGGCGATGGCCAGGAGCGGTGTGCACCTCCCCGGGCGGCAGGCGTGGGGGAGGCCGGGGCCCGCCAGCGCCGCCAGGCCTGGCCGCGCGGAGGGCGAGCGAGGGCGCGTCGCCCAGGGGCGCGGCTGTGGGCAGAGTGTGATGGGCAGGGCCAAAAATACCCACCCGGTCACCCCTCGCCGCCGGCGGAGCCGCCGTGTTGATCCTGGTGATATTTTACGCACTCCGCCCCCGGAGAAACCTCATCCCACTGCTATTGCCGACCGCGAGCGTCCAACAGTCATGAGTCAGCCCCGCCGAACATCGCAGGAATAGATAAGCGCTCCCGAGCCTAAAAACAAAAACAAAGCCCCATCCAGTGTTCCCAGCGTGAGAGCGTTGGTTGTTCTTCGCCTCGGCCCAGCGGGTGTAAGGTGCCTGTTTTCGAGCCCTTTCCCGGCCCGAGGCCTGGCGCCGTGGGCCCTCTTACCAAGCGGGAAGCTGCGATTCCTGCACATTACCCCGGTGCCGGCAGCCAGCGCTTCCGAGCGGGACCCCAAATGTCACGAGACGTGAAATGCAATCGGGAGAACCGGTAAATGAATAAACTGCATTCTACAAGCCCGAGTTATTCAGCCGGGCTGGGACAGAAAAACGTAAAGATGAAAGACGGCTGATAAAAAGGAAAGTTAGAAAATAAATGATTCACAATAGGGACCGTGGGTGAGATTATCTCTGGAGACATCTCTAATTAAAGGGCGTTGGATAACTAGAGGGTTACATTTTCCTGGGTCAGTGGTCTTGAAAAAGAAATTGCAGTTGCAGTAAATGTCAATAAAGAATGATGGTGACCTACTGCTAACAAAAGCCTGTTCAGTAATTAACATGTGCATGTTTGTTATTTTTTCTGTGTTTATGTCAGGGTTTTTTTGTACATTTTCATCCTTTCACTACAGATAGATGATACATAGTGTTTTCCGTATCTTTTAGAGAGGAACAATTTCTGTGAAGTTATTTCACTGGTGTCTTCTCCTGAAATTGCAGCAGCTCCATCGGGCTACCTGTGTTTTCAACTACAGAAAACTATGCAAATACTGTGTGCCAACACAAAATCAACTCTTTGTATGTAATGACAAATATACCGTCACTTTTCAAAAGCATAGTTCTCCCCTGGCTTGCATTTTGCACGGTTGTCCACTTGTGTAAAATGAAAAGCATTTTAGTTCAGTAGCATTTTACCCCTTCTTTTCCTAGCCACGTGCAGCTGCAGAATAGCACCCCACTGGAGAATTTGACTCATAAACTTCACTTTCCAAGTAATGTTCATATAAAGCCTTGCTCACAAGTGCCATTTAGGTTCTGGTTCTGCAGACATATATAGTGTTAAGCATGTCGAAAGTCCCACACTGTGTAGGGGACTTGTCATGTGTTTAAACGCTAGCAGGACTGAGTCTCCTTGTTGCCTTGTTTTTCCTAGAGACAAAAAAATAATTTTGTACTGGCGTGAGAGATAAAAATACTATATTGAGAAGGACGGAGAGATAAAAATAAGCCGTGCAGCATTTGTAATGCTTTAGTTAGCACGCTACGTGCCCATTATGCCACTGCATTCGAAGTGCACATATTATGTTATTTACAACACACCACAGGAGATACGTCTCCAGGTAGTCAAAGCCGGCCAAATAGAAAACTGAACAAAGAACCCTGTATACACCTCTGCCCATAGCGCACATTGCTGAAAGGCACAATAATTGCCATTTATCTTACTGGCTAACATTTTAAAATGAATGTTACTATTTGGCTTAAAGGGAGCATAAAGTGAAAATGTCCATTTTAGGTTTTATTATTCTGTTTACCCTGTGATAAAATTTGCGGTGACTTCAATGCGAACCAGATGCCGCTCGTGCAGGACGGAGATCGGCACAGAGTGAAAGAAGCTAGAGCCAAGCCGGGATTGGGCCCGCAGGCTTTTTGAAAATTCACCAAACGCCTCTATGCAGCTTTTGGTACCCAAGTGCTATTAATAATTTTGTGACCAGCTCATAATGGAAGACAGACTTCAGATTCCTCTATATCATTCAGCTCGTGATTTTATTATGGTCGTTATATCTCTACGTAACACTAGAAAACTGGGGAAAAACTGACAGAGTTGATTTTCAAAGACAGAAGGAATATTACATGAACCGAATGAAACCTACTGTTTAAAAATGCTATTTTTATATCATGTATTTTACATTTTAATGCATTGGCTTCCCAATACATTCCCAAACTGCTTGTATTCCAGCAACAAATCCAGTCTGACCCTGTTTCCATTGCAATCAACTATCTCCACGCCTCAATTTTTGTATATGTAACTATTTCTGGACCATTTTTCTTGAAGTACAGCCAAACATATATTCCAGACAAATGTGAATTATTTGAAGAGATGTCATGTACGGTCTCTCAAAATGATCCACAATTTGTCAAGCAACGACAACAAAATAAGGTAAGAATAAATGTGAAGAGGTATCATTTAGAAGTTATCCCGTGAATACCTGAGGGATAATTTGCCATGAATGCTGCAACGCTATCCTTGAGAAAAGGCTACATCCACACATTCAACAACTGGTTTTAGCTCAACTCTATGGACAAATTTCCTGGTTACACATTACCTTTACGAATTAGGTCTTAATTAGGTGGTTCCTCCACACAGCCGTGACTTCATCCCTTTAGAGAGGACCGCCTGGTTGAGCTTATGGCACTTGACCTACTTTTCAGTGTTTTCTTTATGGATAACACAAAACTTTCCAGAGTATCTGAATGATGAATATCTATTTCAATCATATTTCACATGTAAATTTAAAAGATTTTAAATGGAACCCAATATTGTAAAGCATGTCCCAACATCCCTTTCTGAGATCTCATTTGCATATCAATCTCGTAACTTGAATAGTCTTAATAGTGCCACTTGTTGGAGAGCTCTGTGTATTGCAAGGTATTTCAATCACGTATTTATAAAAACAAATTGCTTTTTCCTGGTGATAGGTAATTCCTAATTTAAAGTGCTACGGGAAGAGATGACAGTGCTGCACAGAACAACGTTTGTTGCAGTCTCGGCTTCAACCACGCTGGCTCGAAGACTATGAATGAGCAACACGTTAGTGGATCTTATGCAACTGGATCTTTACAATGGTAATGAAGGAGTGAAAAAGGAAAAATAAGGACAAGTCTTGCGGTTTTTAATTGAGGAAATTGTCATTTCCTTCCGAAGTACATTTTACTCTGCAGCATTTGGGTGAAAAAGATCAGCTTTCCTGGATAAGCCCCGGTGCTGCGTACAAATGTAAGTCATTATTGATAATTATGCACATATTCTCCTGGGTTGTGCAGGTAGAATTCATGAAATTGCATCATTTTCTTTGCAGTGATTAAGAAATTCACAGTTGATTACTGATTATACTACAGGCACCATATGTCTTTTCGCAACCAGACTCTAACACACCCCAGGTACATTGCGTTTCCAGGAGCACTGACAGTACGAACAGCACGCCCTGAGTCAGTGGCTGTGACGGCTACGAAGGAGACATTGTCATGGTGCGTGATATCAAAGATCCACAGTGTAATGTCTCCGCAGCGTGGCTTGACATCACATCAAAAGCTCCACAAAGGAACATTTGCCATGCACAGAGCATCAGATCTCTGGCATGATATTTTGAGGAGCTGGTGAGATATAATATTTGAAATATATTGAAGTATTAACAAAGTGTTGTTGCTGGGATTAAAATTATAGTGTCAGGAAGCAAGGCAGGAAAAAATGGTAGGCACTGACCTTTAAAAAAATAGATGCAGATAACATAATAGAAAGGGAATTTAAGGAGCTGTTGACTTTGTATGTCAAGAAATCGAGGGTCAGGAATCATTAAGGTTTACGCATTATTTCCAAAACATGTTCTGTGGTCGCTAAGTCAAAAGGTAGGGTCTTCTCTGGTGTTTATCTTTTTCAAAAAAAGAGAAGAAAACTGTTCAGACCACCTCCTTGCTGGGGTTGCCGGACTTTGGTTTGACATATAGTAATTCGCGAAAAGTAATTGCAACACCTATGCTAGACAGATAGGATGAATGGCTTAAAGATTATTCTTTCCATTGGTGCTACAGGAGGTCAGAATTTGTCAGCCCCAGAGCAAACACAATCCTAACAGCCTTCTGGTCTCTTGAAGTTCAGTGCCGCGAGAGGCGGTCCAAATGCAGCCCACAGCCCACAGCTGGAGATAGCCAGTGAGGTTAAGGCTTTGTCCTTGCCCATTTTGTCTTTAAATCAGTGCCCCCTTCTGAGATCTTCATCAGCTCTATTATTGCTTTCAATTTTTTTTTTACTTAGTATGTTCGTTATTGTTTACAATTTGTGAGTAACATTTTGGAATTTGCATTTAGAATTGTATTTTAAAATATTATGTAAAACTATAATTTTTTTTTAGCGTTCTAGAGGTCAAATCAGGCAAATACCCTGATGTCAGGATGATCCCAGAGTCTGCTTCCAAAAGCAAAGACATCTGTAATGACATATTTAAACCTCAGTTCATATTCCCCTATCACTAGGGGGAATCAGCGCAGGCAAATCAGCTCCACAAGTCGTTTGAGGGCAACTGTGGACAAAGCTCAACCTCGTTTTAGCTCAGCTTGCTCAAAAACCTTGTAATCCATTTATCAACAACCCTCTGTCTTTACAGTTATCCAGAAAAGTAAAAATATCTGCAGCAAACTGTGAGAGCGCAGACAAAGCATCTGCCTTGGCAAGGCTGTCCTTCCGCAAATCAAGGGGTGCACAAGACGGTTAGAAAAAGCTGCTTTCTCTTGAACGCTGCTGAGGGAGGGAAAACATCTGGGACTGGAGAACAAGGAGGGTACGTGGAGTTTAAGCCAGATGTGACCGCGCGGTGTTTGTGCTCTAGACAGTAAATATCAGGCGGGAGACTTTTTCCATTCAAGAGCACAGAGATATTTCTGAGCAGTCTAGGTCCCAGTTCTGACATGTGGCAGGACACGAGTAATCTGGCAGGATTTAATTCAAAGTCATGATTTTGGGTAGGAACAGAAGATGGATAAGGAAAAAAAACACTGTTCCCCGGGGAGAAATCACTATTTCTAAGGAGTCTTCTACTCCACATAGTCTTTAACATCAATGAGAGTTTATGCACATGCACCAGACTAGACCCAAATCCACTAATTAGGAGTAAAAGTACTTGAGGTAATTAGTACTCACAAACAAAGATACTGAGTTGGTAACAGCTCTGACTTCCTAGTGCCGGTGATTTGGCTTTCAGTGGATAACTGTAACAGGGGCTTCGTGCAAATAAATTTCTTTCCTTCCAGGCTGGACGGTGCAGCCACAGCAGAGGACATCTTGCTGTTGTCACAAGGAAGTCGCAAGGAGTTTCTTCAGAACTGGCAGTGGTGGTGGGATGTCCAGCTGGATGTCTGTGCCTCTGGCAACCTCTCCCTTGGTCCTCAGTGCCAGGCTGTCGTGGTGGCGGCTGCGTGCTCCCTTTGCCTCTGCAGGAGGAGACATACTTTGCCGAGCGTGCTGCTGCTTCAGCTGAGGAGGTATTTCTGGTGATGAGTCATGCAGGATGTAGCAGGTGGTGGGAAACGCCATGAAGACAATGCAATGCTGGTGGGACTGGGAGAGGAGACTGGGGCACTGGGGGTGGGCAGTGGAGGTGGAGGAGAGAAGGAAGCAGAGTAGAAAGCCACCAGCTTCGGCAGAGCCCAGCGGTGGTAGATGCTGCTGTGTTATGGGGCATGGCTGAGATGCCCATCAGTGTGCCTTCCGAGGGAGGGCTGGGAAGTGACATGCAGCAAGATGTGGGAATGTGAAATTTAAGAGGCAAGTCTGATCGTCTTGTATTTTGATAATAACGTGCTTCATGTAGCTAAAACATGACTGGAGCATAAGAAGGCTTGTGGAGGTTGGGGGTGGCTTCTGGCTGAACAGAAGCCGGAGAAGGACCGGCGGGAGGGCCGGTGGGGAACATGGAGGATGCAGATGTACTGGCACTCAGCAGGCACACAGTGGCTGTACTGGCACAGTGGCTCCCACTGCCTCTGATGGCCTTGGAGTAGTTGTTGGAGTATTTTGGACTTCTTATTCCAGGCTAAATCCCTGGCACTGTGCAGTTCTGAGGGGGGTTTGGAGTGCTTCAGTGCTATATTGAAGGCTTTGGCTTTTACAGGGGCAGTTTATTTTGCTTTTAGCTCTAGTACTAACCAAAGAACTTGGGACCCCAAAGAATCTGTGGGTTTCCACTCACATAATTAACAACTGTTTGATTCATTTACTTCTCACATCCATTGCTTTTGCTTTTTTTCAAAAAGGCTGCAGGATGTTCTTGCAATTTAAGCAAGGAACAGGACAGAGAATATATTTCTGTAAGGGTGAATATGGCTCTTTCCATGCAGAGGGATTTATAAACTGCATTCATATATTTTTTGATTAATAGATAGTGTTGCTGAAGTGTTAGCACTTAAGGCAGAGGTCGTGTCTCTCTTATTTTTCTGTCTTAGAGGTGAAAGCAGAGTGTATTGGCTTGCAGCGTGTGTGATTTTTTTTTGTGTAGCTGTGGCAAATAATTGTGACCCCTGATTACTGGAGTGATTTAAAACTGCTCTTTGCCATGTTAACTTGAAGTTGTGAACTACAAAGGTCTGCTGTGAATAGCATACGAATAGAAAAGGGACTCTGTTGGAACTCGCTATTATGTTTGAAGTTGGTAGAAACTAGAGATTGAAAAGACCCACTAGTTCACTGAATGAATTAATTGCACATGCAAGACAGAAACTCCTTGCGCAGTGATACCCTTCCTACATTTCTCAGGAAAAAGAAAACATGTTGAGATGTTTCTGGAGAAAATGCTTTGACACAATGCAATCCATTAGGATGTCTACATTTTGACCTGGTCTGCCATCTGGGTAATTTTTGCATCAAATTTGCAGTGTCGTTGCAGAATGACTAAAAAATTAAAGCTTCATATAGAGCGAAGATGATTTATTATGTATTTCTCTTTCTCACGCTGAAAGGAAATGCTATTCCATAGCTGTTGCAGTTCTGTTTTTCTCTGAAGAATTGTCAGTTTAGTCTAAATGTAAATGTTGTGAAAACATAGGTGAACACAAGCTTGATAATATTAAATATAAGTCCATCAAAACATTTTTAAACAACTGGCAACCTGTGATGTCTGAAATTCAATTTCAATAGAAGTAAAAGCTTGAAAGTGGTCGGTAAGGAAACAAAAAATTGGTGATGTTTGGTGATTATCCCAAGCGAAAAGCAAAAAATAAAGGCTGTAAAGAGTGACGAGCAAATTCCATGAGAAGAAATTTCAGTTGTCTAATAATTGAACTTAATTTAATTTAACTAGACGCGTAGGCCAAGAAACCTTTTTCTTTTTTTTTTTTTAATGGACTTTCATGGGAAGTTGATAGAGTTCCTCAAAGGAATAGACTTGCTAGCTGCAATTTATGTATGGTACAGCCTACTTTTGTCTTTAGCTTATGAAATTTGGTCTAGTTTGTCATGACTACTTTCTTTGTTAAAAGGTAAAATGCACATTGGGCAAATGTTCTATGGCAATTTGCATAAAAAGTGATGACAAAGAGCAATTAATTCCTCATTATTATGCAGTGAAATGCTACTTTGCTCCTAAGTGACTGTAGAAGAGGGTTTTTTCTCTGTGTGTAAATCTGTTGCGGCATTGTTCTAAAAATAGTACTTAAGAGCCCTCTGCACTCTTTATAAATCAGGGTCTTTGACACTCCATTCGATTCTCCACAGAGAGGTTTTTCTCACACATGCTGAACACTACAAGTATTGCCCCAAATGTTCATCACAATAATAAGCATCAGAATTTTGCTAGATAAAGCAAGATAGAGGAATTTAATATTTTGTCAAATTAGATCTCTATCCTTTTTATCTGGAGATCAGTATTCAAAGTACACTCAGATCACACACAAATAGAAACATATTCCTACCACACACAGCTAGTCTGTACAGAACAAAGAGTCAAGATATCGTTTTCTATGAAGGCTTGATTCTGAGTACAGATTTCATTACCAGCTCACCATAGGATAATGAAATTCCTTCAGGGCAAAGATGAGGTACATCAAAGAGGCAGCGTGGAGAGGCAGACTTTGTTAGTGCATGCTCTGTCACCTGCATTACTGGTCCTTGCCTGCCTTTAATTTGTAAGGAAATGCTAGTAATTCAAACCCTTTTATTGGACCAACTTATATTTATATATATACATGCATACATGTATGTGTATACACACAGGCACACAGAAATATATATTTTTCAAAATACAAAACCTTCTGGAAGTTATGTGACTTCTTTGCAGCTGAAATGGAATACAGAAAACAATTAATTTCTAGCAAAAATGACCCATGCAGGTGCTAAAAGCATCTTTGCATTTAGTAAATAAATGCGGTCTGCACCACGTAGATAAATAACCCTTCATGCAACTTTGCCTTTTTATTTCTGTAGCAATTCAGAGTGACTTTAGTGCTTATGGAAATGAGAGGCCAATGTTCGGAAAGACCAGGAGCTCCTGAAGACATGAATCACCAAAGCTTTCCCACAAAGCTTTGCCAATATGGGAACAAAAGGGTTGCCCTACAGAAACACATCACGGGTCTATCTAGTCCAGCATCCCGCCTCTGGCAGCGGCCAGTAACTGATGCTTCAGAGCAAATCAAAACCACAGCAAGCACCTAGCTAATTATGAGATGCTATGCGTAGAGGAAAAAAGGTTGATCCTGACTCACAAGAGAGCAGTTTATGCCCTGAAGCGTGAGGTTTGATTTCCCTCGTATCCGTTTGCTTAACTCACACAGTTGCAAATACTATTTATGCTTAAAAGAGTTTCTAATCCTCTCTTGGATCCTAATCAACAATCTGCCTCAATAACCTGAGTTACCAGGAAGTTCTTGGGGCTGAGCACACACTGCGTGGAAGCTTTGTGCTTTGCTAGTTTAGGGAAAGTTTTCCAGCCTTGGCCTAACACCCACTGCCCTGAGGATCAGACCTAATTGTCTAGATGAAAAATACCCAAGCTACCACTCCCTTCCCCTTGAGTCCTCCCTAACTGAAGCAGTTAATTCTTTCCCACCCCCACTTGCAAAACTATTGCTTTGGGTAGATTTCTTTCGCTGGCGCAGGGCAGTGGCTCCCGCTTTCTATCCTTCAAGGAGGTTTGGACAGGTTCCTCTGAGCGTCTCACCTTGGTAGGAGAGAGGTCTGCCTGCAGGCAGAGGATGCTGCCTGGCCATGCTGCCTCCCGCTGCTGCAGAGGAGAGGGCAGCGACAGGCAGAGGAGGGGGGCAGAGGAGAGGCTCACGGAAGGCAGCAGTGGTGCCAGCTTCTTTCTGCTCTTCCAGCATTTCCTCATGAAGTAGCAGGAGCTCCGCTTGGGCTACTCTGTGAAAACATGCCTGTGAGACTCCCTCTCCTTCCCAGTTTACTCCAGATTTTCTGCTCTCCCGGGCAAGAATGCAAGCAACATTTTCAAATCATCCTTTGATGACCTTGAATGACCTTGAGCATCATTGCGGAGTGATCCTGGCTCCGTTACAGTGGAGCGATAATCCTCTCTGCGCCCTCCCCATTGAGTGTGGGTGTCTTCTATGTACATCACAAAATGGTTATTTAAATCCAGCACATGGACCTTTACAGTAATACCAGAAGGTAAAGGATATCCAAAAAAGGCTTAACTACTCCCCATGGGGCCTAAGTGCTTAAGCCTAAAGGTGTGACCCTGAGCTTCTAAACAGAGAGGTGCCTCCTAAACAAAGAGGTGCCCAAACGCTGTAGGTTTTCATCTCAAAGCTTTGCCTTCGTGACCTGAGGCTCATTGCTGCGCAGGCGCAGACAAGCCTCAGTTTTGATGGTGGCGAGCAGACTGGTGCCTGAGGGTGTGCTTCCGAGACAGCTCCCGACAGCCCTCGTGGGCACTGCTGCCATCCCGTCCTTACCTCCGGCTGTGTTTCCCCCCCTGCCCCTCGCCGCTTGCCCCTCGGGCAGGCACTGGTGTTTGTCTGACCTTGCGGTAACCTGGTTTGGGAGCTAAAGTGGCTGCACATTTCTTTGCAGGATTAGTTTTCTGTCAGCTTAACTTCCTGAACCAGCTGACCAGGAGATCAGACGAGACCAGGACTGGCACAAAGGGAGGAGTGGGAATGGGAGGCTGGGGACAGGGCAGAGCACCCCGGACTCGTGTGGACCTCAAGAGTCCGTCAATGAGGCACCTCCGCCCCAGCCTGGCACCCCACGAGAAGGTGCTCTGCCTGCGCGATGCTCCCCGGCGTGGAGGCTCCCCAGCGTCTGCCCCAGGGTGGGGCAGAGCCGGCAGCACCTCTGAGCACCTCTGCGTTTTAGCGAGGGGCAGTGCTGTAAGTCCAGGGAAGAGCGGCAGGTGGGTGGGGTGGGGAAGGGAGGAGCCGGGGGGACAAGGGGGTCGGGCAGCGGGCTCAGACGGCGAAGAAAAAGTGATGACTCCGGTGGCTCGTGGCAGGCTGAGAGCCGGGAAGCTCTCAAGTCCCGTGAGCCCCTTTTGTGCGAGGCAGAGGCACCGGGCAAGCTGGGAGCGCAGCGAGGGCTGGGAGCAAGCAGCCTGTATGAGCAGTGAGGATGGGCATATGCGTGTTTTGCTGGATAAGGCCCATTTCCCTTCATGCTTTCGCCGTACCTAATGTCACCCGTGCCTCTGTTTCCATCAGCTTTCCCAGGATCTCTTCAGCTGTCACTCCAGCTATGGCAAACAACAGAACAAAACCCAAATCAGAGCCCTTGTTTAGCAATGATCTCCACACAGGGGATACAGCCTGCCAAATACTGAGGTCTGAAACTGCCTGCGGTGTGTCGGTCTGTTTATCTAGCACGGCTCATGTTATTTTATTTGCTTAAGTGTCATTACCTGCGTCCTGGGAGAGGTGGGAGGGATGCCTTCCGCGAGCTATACTGAATTTTCCTGAAACCACCAAGCAAAGAGAATGCCATTTCATGTCAAGAAACTGTTATTTCACCTACGTGCATGTTATGTTGTATTCTTCAAACTACATTTTACATGCCTGGGGTGTATATGTGTGATCTACTGAAATCACTCACCATCTTCCATAATTTATGCTGCCCTTCAGTCTTAGCAGCGTGCATAAACTTCAGCGACATGTTGTCACTCCTCTCTAAATCATTGTGAAAAATCATCCAAGGAACAGCACCGGACCCGGGGCATTCTGCGTTTTGCCTGCTCCGCTTTCCAGACCAGGCTCCGAGGTGGCAAGATGACACAGCAGAAGAAAGATCACAGCCAGCAAGGTGTGAAATAATGTCCCCGATAGTAAGAAATTAGAATAGATAATGTGTTAGCATGAAACTTGGCATGGCTGTTCAGCCCAGCAGTGTTGTCCTGGGGGTGGCAGAGTCAAGGAGAAACAGCTTTCCTGAAGGCCATTGTTCCCCATTTTCTTCAGGCAGCCTCTTCACAAAACCTCACAATGAGCAAATAGACGTAATGGAAATGAGAAGATGTGCGGGTTAACCTTTGAGTCACCAGGGGTTTAGCATTTACCATTGTCACGCAGGACTGTACCGAGATTATTTGTTTCCTATCGCTTAATCCATTTATAACACAGCCTACTAATCCACAATTTGTCATTTGACCCATCACCTTTGCTATGAGGAGCTTTGTCAAAAGCATTTTGAAAACCCGCTGACACTTCCCGCTCCCTTAATTCGCTGGGACTTTTTTGCAGGTTTGAGGGGAGAGAGCTGCAGCCCAGCTGGCCCGATCCTGCACACCCAAATGAAGGTGGTTGCACACAGCGGGCATCCTCGGCCCTGGGGTCGGCATTGCCTACATTCATTTCTGACTCATATTTTGGAACAGGGAAATTCTTTAGTCTCGGGAAACACCCTTGTTTTTCAAAGTCGCATTGCAAGCTCTTGCCAGTCGCTCTGTTCTGAAGTTTAGCTTCTGAACACTCCTGGATTCTTTTAATTTCATCAGCTCGGGTTTTCTCAACTTGCTCCAGTACCTCTTCTTCAGAAATGTTTATCTTTATAATATCACACTCACCATTTCCATAAATTTCCAAATCCCCCACTACAGTGAAGACAAATGTAAATAATAAATCCAGCTTCTTGAAAATGTCTTAATCCTTGTTAATTGCGTCCTTAATTCCTTAATGACCCGAAGGGCCTACAGAGACACACATGCAGCTTTATTTATGTTTAGTCTATTTGAATAATTATGTATTGTTTATCTTAACATCTTTGGCTATTTGCTCCCTCTCCTCCCTCTGAATTACTGTCTATTTGCGGTTTACTTGTGACTTGTGCTGAGCTGGTTTGGGCAGAATTTCTAACACGTCTGTGTGAAAGCTCCCCCGGTGTTGTCCTGGAGGCAACGTCTCTGAAGTTCACAGCACCACGCTCTTCCACTGCAGCAACTCCTGCCTTGAAAGAGCCTTTAAGGCTTTGGAATTTCTTGTAAAGATTTTGCTTGCCTCGGTTCAGTGTGATAATGCAGTATGATGTGATAATTCAGTGAGACTTTTGATTTTTTAAATATTATTATCATTAACAACAATATTAGTCAGGAGAGCAACTTTAACTTAAGGTTGTCAGATACTTTCCTCCTGTCAGCTGCTCATAAACTGCCCCATTTTAGCCATTGCAGGTGGTTTCTTCCATGCTCCGTGTCAAGCTCATCTATTAAAAATGTGTTTTTTTAAGAAGAGGAGCGGGGATTTTTGGAAGGGAAACGGGCTGGGAGGTGAGGGAGAAGGTGAGAGTGGGGCTGAATGAGGAGCTGGTGGGAAATACTGAGACTGCCTGACCTGAGGACCACAGCTGAAATAAAGCACCTGCACCCACCAGCCTCTCTCGGCTGCCTGCGTGTGTGACTTACAGCGTGCCCTCTTGGAGCTTGTGATTTGTACAAGCGAGGCTCAGGACGAGACCGCAAACTTAATTTATATGTCTGATGTGAACTAGCGTTGAACCAAACCCGTAAAGATGCGCGGTTAGTTCACTACCTTACCCAGACTCTGATTCCAAGCAATTTTAATTTTAACTCGTCACTGAGAAGGTCATGAGAGAAAAAACCTTTTGACTAAGTTATCTTTGCCTTCTTTTTATGGCTTTGGTACAAAATGGATTAATTAAAAAAAAAAAAAAGTAATCTCTTCTTTTCTCTCGTCATGAGAACCACATGTGCTGCGTAAAGTAGAGAGAGAAAAGAAGTAAGTGCTGTAAGTAGTGGATTATTCTATATACTTCATGGGAAAAAATTGGCCAGCTCATTTCAAAGCAAACTATGCCTACAGTACTTTAAAGGGAAGTAGGAGGAAATAATAATAATTATATCTGAATTGGCTTAGGGCTAAATTCTGTAGATGAATATGGGTGTGACTGGGCAAAACGTTGTCTTGATGTTAACCCAAAGGAAAAATGAACCTATCAAACCCAGATTCAGTTGCAAAAAGTGTTATGTATGTTATTGTACATCCATACAAGGATATTTGATTTTTTAAATTTTCTTAGCTGAGTGTGCAAATTAGCCTACTCCTTATTAGCCTTTGTAGGAGCATATTCATATGAAAAATTATGACAATTTAATTTCAGTATTTCAGTCTTAAAGATCCAAAATGGCCAATGTAAATGTTAGCAGAGAAAAGAAAAAAAAAATATTAATGACTTGGGTGTTTATGGGTTTTGCTCTTAAGTATATGGGAAAGTGAGTAAGGATCAAGGAAGGGAAAGACCAGTAAGCTTATCTTTATCTACGGAGTTAGTGATATCTTTAGGGCAGACGGGATTATGTTATTGATCAAGGCCAATAGCCACGGTCATAAAGAGTAATAAATAAGAAAGTTATTAAAGGGAGCTTATCATAGGAAAACTTTGATAAGTGGGTCATTATAGACAAATCGAGGAAGGACTAAAGGATAAACAGAGTCCAGTCCTACGTGGTGGAAAAGAGAGCTCTGCTGCAGCTCTCAACCGCAGCCGTCCTGGCGTTACTGGGAAGCAATGAGTTAAAAATTCTTTCTCAACTGACAAGGGCTCAGCTAAACAGATCAAAAGAAGAAGGAAAACCAAAACACAAGCTCAGAAGTTGCCTTTGCCTTGTACTGGGAGTCAGAAAGTGTCAAAAGATGTGTCATATCTTAAAAGGCTAAATGAAAAGTTATAGTTCCTCAGTAGATGAAGAAAGAAAATCTTCATTGAAATAGTTTCTTTCTTGCATCCTATAAAAATATTATGAGGACAGCGTGTATAAAAGAGTAAGAAAAACAGAGGTTACTGGAAATTCATGTAAAGGCGAGTTTCTCTGTTTTATAGCATAACGAGAGAAAGCCATCACTCCCAATACTAGTGTTTCTAATTATCTGGGATTTTTTTTCGTTATGGTTTCTAGACTTTTCTGTTAAAAACCTACCGCACTTCCTGAAAACAGACTGTTACAGACCTTGCCAGAGTAGTTGGATAACCCGTCCATCTTTCCTGACTCTTGATTAACAAACAAGAATATTCATATTCTCCAGAAATGTGTTTTTTGAAGTCACGGGCCGAGGTTTTCTCTGGTGGGTTTTGACAGCATCCACGAGTGGTAACGTACCAGCGGCCGCTCCTTCAGCAGCACCTCCCCTGCCATGGGATGCGGTTGTGGCTGCAGAGCTGCGTGGATGCTCATCCACACTGGGGCTGCCACTGCCCATTCTGGACAGGTTTTCTGTCAAGCCAGACCTTGAAAAAGGCTGGAGAAAACGGGTTGGCTCTGGCACGTGGCGGTCTCCGAGAATCCTCCGCCAGCTGCAAAAAGCTGAAGTTTCAGTAGTTCCAGCAGTTCGTCTTTCTGTCCCATCGCTGAGCTGATTCCTGCTGGTTGCCAGATTCGGATGAAAGTGATTGATGGAGTTGGCCTGTACATCATTTCTGTAAATCCTGGAGATTTTCTTACTCCACTCCTTGCCCCGCTGGAAGTGCATAAGTAGGGCTGAGGGAGCTGAATGAAACTACCTTCAGTGCTTTTTTTGGGGTGAGCACGGAAATATTTTCCACTGAGGCACAAGCTACAGGTGTGGGCTAGAACATCAACACACAAAGTTACCCTCAGTGGATTTGAAAATTAGTGAAACTTTGAATGTGTGGTAAACAAGGTAAGTGGGAACCATTTAATCCAAAATATCCCAGTTGAGTCTAAACCTTACTTCAAGAGGGTTTTGGATGCTACTGTTGAGGCCAAATTTGCTGAACAACTGTGGTATTCACCCTGAAAGTCATGGTGAGATGAAAACTGACCAAAGCGAGGGGATACTCGGGTGCGTTTCTGAGCCTGTTCAGGGCTGCACTAACGCTGGTGAGGAGGACGGCCTTCGTCTTTGTGCATGGTGCGGCCGCCTCTGCCCCGCCGGCAGCCTCTGCAGCCACGTCGCACGGTCAGAGCTGGGTGGATGAGAAGACTTACGGTCTTTCTCAGAAAGAGCCCAAGATTGCTACTAGAAGGATGTGCAGAATTTATAAGCTGCAGCAGCCTAAACTCAGACTGAATGAAAGCACAGTAAGGATTTTGGGGAGTTAGGACATGGGTGTCCTCAAGAATCCCAGCTGAGATAGAGAATAGACCCTTTTCCTGACCTATTGAAAATGTCTCTGTTCAGTTAAACAGGGAGAAATTCTGCCTTCAATTAGATATATTCTTCCCTCAAACTCTTCATGGCTTTTTGCATTGCTTACTCACCGATAGCAGTGCAAATTGGTCGTAGGTCACTTCGGAAATGGGAACGATTTGTACCAGCCATGCACCAGAGAAACGACTTTGCAGCCCGCTGGAGACCCTGTCCCATCGACTTCACTAGGAGTTACGTGACTGTAACTGAGACTGTTGCTGACCCCAGATACCCTGATGGACACCATCCATTTACCCCATTAGCTGCTACGCTTTATTAGTTTTTGCAGTGAGACTCGAAAATGGGACAGGCGTCTATAAAGCCGTATCCAAAATATTGTGTTTCTCCTCTTTGTCTAAGCACTGTAAGCTCTCCTTCTTTTCTTCTTCCCAGCCAAGGAAATACTGCTACATTGTATAACTGAAACCAGGTATTTCTGCTATTTTTATGCTACAGATATGTACTCTGGGAATAATTGCTACATGTCCTTCTCCCAGCTGAACACCAAGTAAAAGCAAACCTTAACCATAATACTGGTAAATAACTAGCTATGATTTCTGTTAACAAAGCTTTTTTTCACACACAGTGGAGAAGCAGCAGACTGGGAGTGTTGTTAGCAATATATTGTCTTCTCACTATTGTTAGAGTGGCATATCATCACCTCATTTTATTTCTTCCATCTGTTTCATGCTGGGTTTGCTATAATGCTACTTTGAGAATACTGTGATCGTTTGTTTGTGTTGATATCAGAAATAAATATAAAATGTTTTTGAAGGCACCATAAGGATGGAGAGTTTGATGGGATTACAGTAAAAGCAAGCAAGCTGTGAACAGAGACACAAACTGCTGCAAGATACAGAATCTGTGGAAGAAATGAGTTAGAGGTTATTAAGGGAGAAGGAGAAGAAAGATGTTCTTGTGACTAAGGCACTGGACTGATACTAAAGAGGTCTGGTCTTTGTTCCTGGATGCATTATTGGATTCCTTTGCGACCTGTGACAAGTCACTTAATCTCTCATTGCCTCACTTCTTCGCCAGTAAAATGGAAGTAAATAAAATTTCTTTACCTCACCGATCTACTTCAGAGATAAATCCATTCAAAAGTTATGAAACGCTCAGCTGTTAAAGTGACGAGCACAGGGGAAAATGAGTAAATCAATGAATTCTAACTCTCTGCTTGTGATGAGTTTGGCGAGTCATTTCTCTGGCCAGTGTCTTGGTATGAAGACAAACACTGGCTTTCTCCTAGTCAGAGAAACATCAATGGCCAGTGTTTTGTGTGAAGCCATAACAAGGTCTGAGATACTTTTAATGATAATATGTCAGTGAAGAAAAAAAGAAAAAGATGAAAACCCCTTTTTTCTTATTACATCAAGGAAGAAAAGACCCAAGAGAGGGAATGATAGATGTCCTAACTGCATAAAATGAAAGCTCAAATAGAGGAAATGTACAACTTTTCTATTGCTGGGAAACTTTTAAAGATGAAAACATACATGAGCTTGACTTTCCACTGCCGGGCACCTTGCACAGTCAATTACATCTACTAATAGTGAGAACAAAATGCTTCACATATAGCTTCACATTTTATATTCCCCTTGCACCTGTATAAATGACCACACAAGGCTCTAGGCATGGAGAATCCATTTCCCATAGATTTCCAGCATATCACAACCTGAGGATGTTGCTTTATTCTTCAGTACCATGTTTGTCACCAAAGCTACAGAGGTATGATGTAAATGTTATCGGTGAATCACACCCAGAAAGCTTCCTAATCCTAGATAACTACTATGTGATGCTGTATGTGTTTGGAACTGATAAGGAAATCTTTTAAATTTTCTATTATCTTTGATTAGATATGGGTTTCAGTTTTGATTTAGTGTTAGGCACCTACTGTGAGGAACAAAGGAGGTGTCACAGATAACGGAGAGATAATTGTTTCAAAAAGTGAGATTCCTAAGAGAATAAAAAGCAGGTTGTTGAATTTCTTCTCATTTTATTGATTATCCTTTCACTACAATTATCCATCTGCGGAAACATATGCTTTCGAAGGAGATAATCTTACCTGTGAGATGACTAACATGCATCTAAATTTTCCATTGTTGCACACCAGTGACACATCTTTAAACCAGACCCTTCTCCTGAATGTGTCAAACACCAATGGCACTGACTGGTTTTCCTTTAGGATGAGGACAAGCGGTTTTCTTTGAATCACTGTGTTCTTCCTTCGTGGCTCACATGTGTTTGAAAATTATTTGCAGGCAGATGCTGACAATTTCCTGAAGAAACTTCATGCTTCATTACTTCTCTTTATGATAGCAGCAAAATAAATTGCTGTAAAGTCAGTTAATGTGATAGAAAATGTTCAAATTTCCAATAATAATAATAATAAAATCTCAATCCTGCTTTCTGAACTCTTCCAAAACACTTTCCAAATCACCTCCCCTTCTGCATTTGCACACAGATACTGAGTATTACTTTGTGCTAAGTAGAACAAAGGTTGCCTCTGCAACGCAAATACTGCTCGTTTACGATGCTGCTTAAAGGGATTCTTCAGGAAAAACAACGTGCATAATTTAGTGCGACTGCTGGCTGAGCGGAGGAGAAACAAGGAATGGGGCTTGTTGCTTCTGCTATGTGTTGCTTGCTAGGTCCCTAACATGAGTTGGAATTACAGCGTGCAACGGAATATTGCTTAAATGCATGCTCACAACTTCCCTAAAGAGGGATGGACGTACATCATATAATAAGCATATAGTTACTGTGTATATTCTGGTGACCATAAAATGAGTACAGGTGGTACAGTAAGCAAGAAAGAGCAGACAATCAGGCTTTTCCAAATTCCAGTGGAATTGCCGTACTTGATATTAGGACTATTTGGAAGTAGCTGTGCTGGTTTACATTTTGCTGAACGGCCTGATGGCCAGGTTTCCAAAGAGGCTTTAACTGAGCTGACTCTTATGTTCAGAGGGAAATCGTAACAGGGGTGCTTTGGGGCTCGCTGCTGCCAGTCAGGAGGGGGATTTTCTCCGGGGCTAAGCTTGGATTCTAGACTGTGTTGGTACAGCCCTTTTGTATTATCATGGCTCATGGCTCTCAAAAGGGCAAAATGCAAGAAGGTGAACAAAAATAGGAAGCTGCAAATGGCGGGGGGGGAAGGGGGAGGGAGGCGGAGGGCGTTAACTAAAGTGGATTCTCTTGATCCGCACGGGAGATGCTGCACAAACAAAAGGGTGAAGGTGGTGTAGCCAAATGTGGCCTGACCCAAGACAGGAAAATGCTTCTGAAAAATCAGTGCTAAAGAGCTTGCATGGGAGTCAAACAGATGATATCCCTCTATTTTGAACAATAGAGCAACAGATTTTGTAAATAACTGTGGCTGCACCCAGGGCAGGCGGGTAGTTATGACCTTCGTAATGTATGTTCGATAAAGCATGTAGGTAGCAAATCATAATCTCATAGCAAGCGAATAATTCTAAAGAGGAGATTTGCATCCTAAAAGCATGCCCTAAGCCAGAAGATAAGTCTTCCAAAGCCTGTATTTACCACATGTAGCACATGTTTAACTCTGGGTGATGTTATTTCACTTACAGTTGAAGCTAATACCACAGCTCAGACTCCAGGGGTACGCAGAGATGAGCAGTGTTTCAAAGTGTGTACCACTGTACAGACTAACCATTTCAGATGGAAGAAAGAAATAGGGTTTCTGGGGATTGGATGAAACCAGGGCTTGTATCCTGTTTCTTATTTTTCCATTAAGCCTGATCAGTAGTAAAGGAATAGAATTGAAATGCAGACCTGTAAGTTCATTGCTGAGATGAAAGAAGACACTCAGCATGAAGGCAGAAAGGCACAAGAAAGAAAGACAGGGAAGTAAAAGAGGAAGCAAAAGGCAAAACTTCAGTAGAAAAATCCAAAGCGTCAGAATGGCTGATTTCAGCTTCAGAGAGTCGCCCTGAGCATACATTAAACTGGGTTCAGCTGCTCTATGTACCATCAAATATTTCATATTAATAATTAACAAGTCACTGGCTGTCAGAGCAAGATTCAAATGGATGGAAGGGGAGTTTGGGTCACCTTCCCTAGGACTGAGAGTCTTAATGAAGGGATAGCTTTACTGCACTGTTGAGGAATGATGATATACTAGGCAGAAGGATTAAGGGATATACATCTTGAAGGCTCCCTCATGCTCGCTCCCCCATAGGAGAGTATTTCATGTCCTCTTTTTATTCTTCTCCTTGATACGCTGCCAATGCGTACACATAAAGGGCTTGATCTTGCCTGCCAATGTGTGATGTACCCCAATGTACATCTCTGGAAAATTAGCTTGCATATATGCAAACTCAACAGCGAAGGTGCTATGTATCAGGGACACGACTGCATTCAATGACTGTTATAAATCAGAGTGCTTGGTGTGTCTTTGCTGGACACATTCTCATTTATCAAGGTGATTTTTAAACCTGTGCCTAATTCCCATGCGTGAGAAATGGGAATTCACTGAAATCTCTTGCAATGCCTTGTTCTGGCTTTAGATTTTCTCCCCAACACCCCTGTTCACCTTCAAACCTACTTGAACATGAACATAAATGCACTACAAGGCACTGGGTTTATTGCCCTCCCATCGATCACTGATGGGCTGTTACAACTCATGCCGTCACATGAACAGCTTGAAATGGCACAGTCAAAACCCAAGTTTTCCTTGTTACTCTCAAGGCGGAGAACGAGTTCAAAGAGAGACCAGAAGGCCTTGGCAGTCTTGGCTGCAGGACCACTAGTGACCACAGCCAAAGAGAATAACTCCGCGGGAAGCGGCAAGCAGGATTTAAGAGAGAAACTGCAGAAACAACAGTCTCTTCAAGATCAACTGGAAATGTTTATGAAGTCAGGCTGCCATTTGCACCTCTGGCTTGGGATGAAAATGAGCATAAAAGCTGTGCAGAATTACCTTTTTTCTAGTCCTACAGAAGGACAGACAGACACACTGACAAACTCGGAAAGCCCAGAAGAAAAAGTGGCACATTTCAAAGAGCTAATTACAATTTCTTTCCCGTGGAGATTAATCCACTGACTGTAATTAAGCTCCCTCTATTTTTGAGATCTTGGCAAGATCTAAGAAAAGCGTGAGCAAGCGAGCAAGTGCCCTTGCTAGCCAAGCAGATTTTTTACTAAACTCTATCAGCCCTAATTAATAGACCTTTGTGTCAGACCAACAAGAAATCAGATTTCCAATAGAGCTGAATGAAATGGCCTTGGCTACCTCTGCACACGCAGTTTGTTGGGAGCCAGGCCACAGCCAGGATTTACACATTCAGAGGATGAAAAGGAGGCGTGGGGGGGAGGCAGGATGAACAAGCTCCCCCCGCCCCAACTCCTTCTTCTCCTTTGCTGCTGCTTTGTTCTGTTTGTAATCTTACCAGATGGCTAAGGCAGCCTCGAGACGAGGTTGCCTGAAACAGGCAGGTGATGAGGCCAGCAGCAGGGACTCCGGCAGCGATTGAAGAAACTGATACAGCTCTCTAACCCTTGCTGCTAGCAAAGTGCTTTGTTATTCTTCTTTTGCTCGTGGCTACATTGCATTTTGTGCCTTTTTGATGGCCAGGAAGGGTGCTAGAAGCCAGATCCTCGTCTGGCACAAGTGAGGACAGCATCACTAACATCCCTAGCATGTGGCTGATCTGTGCTAGCTGTGGATTTAGCCCTTAATTTCTACACACCCCAGCTCTACTCTTCTCCTTACGGCTACTCCTATGAATACGCAGACATGCTCTTCTCAGAGCAGGGAGGACCTAGCCCTTTCCCACAGCTGTACCTGGCAGACAACGTGTTTTTCTTTCCACCCACACCAGGGTAATGCTACGGGCAAACAGTGGTGTAACAGAGACCGAACTGGGTCACGGAGAGCATTCAGAGATCCCCAGAAATATCCAGGGAGAATATTGACTATGCCAACACCACCCTCAAGAGCAGACTTGACTGTTTTCCATATCGCAAGTCTGTAAGTGCAGCCCCTGCCTGGGTTCAAGGTGCACTCTCTGCAGCAGCTGCAGGGACCACGCTTGCCTCAGCTTGCTCCGTGGGCTAGGATGCTCCCAGGTGCATTCAAACAGGCCAAGGGCAAGCTATTTGTGAGACAGCTGTATGGACTGAAAGTGGGTGGGGTGTGGGGCAAAATATGCTCATAGCCACTCTGGGGCTGGTTTTCAAAGCCACCAGGTCTGTTCATGTTCAGTGATCCTTTGTAATACAGATCAAAAACATGGCACTGCCAGGAAAGGTCGAAGAAGCTCATTCTCCATTTCCATTGCAGCTCTCAGCAATTTGGTGTGAAGAATTAGCCCTTTAAGAACAAAAAAACCTGTCGGGTATTTAATTCCATGCAATACATATTCTGACCCTACTCTCATAAAAGTTAGTGGTGAAAATCCTGTTGACTTGAATGGGAGTAGAACTGGGTCCTATTACTGCAACGATTAAGCTGTAAGAGCAGAACAAGGCTCACAACCGTTTCCAGTTATTGTACAGTCAAAGATTGAACTTTGTCAGTTCTTTGGTTTGTGGATTGTAATGACATAAATTAAAGTACATTTAAAGTTCTAGTATTCACCCACAGTGAACTAAACAACAACAGAAAGCTTGTCTTTGTAGTTAAAAAAATAAACTGAAAGCCATGGAACAAAAGCAGAAATACCATAAAAATAAGGTAGGCACATTTTTCATAGCTAAGCTTATATGAAGTATAAATATCTTTTGTCTGATTTTTTTATTTCTGAAGAACTAAGCATTGGATAAAAAAATGAAAGAAAAAATATTCTACTATTTCTTTTCTTAATCCTTATTATAATTATCTTTTAATCCTTTTTAAAACTTTTTTTGGAATAGGACCTTAATAGTATCAATTTCTTGCTCTTGATCATCGTCAAACACTGCTAAGACTTTTTGTACATCTTTTAAAAGTGGAAGCACTTCTACTAGAAAAGCAGAAGTGTTTACCTGAACCGATGACTCTTAAAAAAAGATAAAGTTTGAACACAGACATCTCATATAGGAGGTTTTTCTCCGGGAGTTTGCAAGCTTTCTTCTACAAATGCAGTGATCAGGATGGGAAGAGCATTACCAGTTCTTTTGACCTCTACCACATGTCATATTTGCTTCTTACCTGTGGTCTCCTTGAAGTGGGAGCTACCAGACCTTCTATAGAGGAAAGTTAAAGGTCTTAAGAAAAAGCTGACCATCTTCCAAAAGGCCAGAAATAAGAAAGCTTTTCTGAAAAGTTTCCTCGATGTGGCCAGTATTATGGCAAATCTTTCAAGCTTTGGAAGTGGAGTTAAGTTGCCCAGGGAACATGAGAAACAAAGAAAGAAGCCGGCAATTTGTCATGACCAGAAGCAGAAGAACCGGAACTTTATCGTCACATTTGGATGTATCGAATCACCACCAGGTGCTGAATTAGACATCTGAGTGAAGAACCTGCAAGAACCAACTGGAAGAGAGGACATGCAGGTGGTGGAGTAGGAAACTGAGAAATGCTGCTCGTCTCTAGCCGGGCAAACTTCAGAAAAGCCCATAAGGGCCTCCCAGCTGGTCCCAGTCAAGACAGACAATGCATCTCTGCAATGCCAACCCAGAGGGGCTGGCGGTGCACATGGCTCTTAGAGGCACAGGTCGATCCCACAGCAGTTTTCTGCTTTCCAGAAATGAAGGGTATCACAAGCGATAGGACAAGAGGAAATTACCTCAAGTTGCGCCAGGGGAGGTTTAGATTGGATATTAGGAAAGATTTCTTCACCGAAAGAGTTGTCAAGCCTTGGAACAGGCTGCCCAGGGAAGTGGTTGTCACCATCTCTGGAGGTATTTAAAAGACGTGTAGGTGTGGTGCTTAGGGACATGGTTTAGTGGTGGACTTGGCAGTGCTAGGTTAACGGTTGGACTTGATGATCTTAAAGGTCTTTTCCAACCTAAACGATTCTATGATTCTATGACACTCATGTGGGACATCCCAGACTGGTATGTTTGGTGGGGATCTACACTGGTGACATTAGTTTCACCTAAGGCACTGTCCATTAAGGACATAGCTACTTTTTAGACCGCTACAGATCATGACCAGGCTCTCTGAAAGGTTATAGGCTACACTTTCAAGTGGTGAATTGAAGAGATGTTGGTGTTGGTGAGCATTTATTAAAGTGAATCTAATCTTACGTGCTCTTAATCTTTCTATATAATGTGCAATAAAACTGCATTATCAGTGCACCTTTCTCTCGGGACGCACCGCCTAGACTTCTCTGGCCAGTAGCAACATTTCCTGAGTTTCCAGAAATGACGAATGATTTCTTAATGCAGAAGTGCTGTGGTTTCACTGCAGTCACAAAAGCAGATTAAATTAGTATTGACCTCCGTGCTGCAGTAGCCATGCAGGTATCAGTAGAACATATGAAAACTTCGCATACTGGTTCTTATTCTGCTTGAAGAAGATGAGATCATCACTGACCTAAAAATTGGCAGCCGCCCCTGCACAAGTGAAAGCAGCCTGCTTTCATTGACCTTGTAAAGAAAGTACCGACATCTATCACGTATATTTGGAACTTCAAAAGGGAGAGTTTTCCAAAAACTCAAACCTTTTGCTGACATAACTGATTTGTAACGTAGGAAGCATTACCTCAAATTGAGGATTGTTTCATGCTATCTTACTGGCGTCCCTCAGCCTTGGTTCTGCAATCACACGGGGAAGTTGTGCTGCCGGGAAGATTTCCAGGCTGAAAGGATGGACGGACAGTGAAGCTAACAACTGTAAATAATGCACAAAGATGTGGAGAGCTAAAAAAATCACTCACATAGCTTGGGATTAAATGGCCAAAGGCAGTAAGAAGGTATTTGTGTCATATTAGGAATAAAAAATTTGTAGGTCAGGTAAGGGTCCGTTGCTGCTTGCAAATGGTGGATGTGTAAATCGTATCTCGAAAAGGCAGACATTTTCAAAGAGCTTTTCGTGCTGTTGGTGGGATGGAGCAGGAGGATGTGCTCGGCTCAGATGAAGTTAGAGCCAGAAGTGGAAACCTCTCATGTACAGAAAAAACTGCATGAAGCAGCATCTGCTAAAGATCAAAATTTTCAAATCAGCCTGTTCAGATTACGCATAGACAAGAGGCTGAAAGGAGTGAGTCAGGGTGCTCAGAGTCTGAAAAAACTCAGGTACTTAGGCAAGGAGTGAACAGCGTGATTCAGGGAAGTATAAGACCCTGATGAAGATCTTGGTCAAAATAATAGAACAGTGAATTCAGGACTCTACAAAAAATAAACTAGTTACATCTAAAATTATAGCAAATGTCAGTCCGTTTGGTTTCAGGGATGGTATGTCTCATCATACAAACCTGTTGCCCTTTTTTGAGAGGATTACTGGCCCACAGATCTGCATCCATATATACGCTTATACTTCTCAAAGCCATTTAACTGAATACTGCATTATCTTTTGATTGAAAAACTTGCACGGAATTAGAAGCACTTTCTTGGAAAGTGGTACTGAAGAGAAGGACACAGAGGTCATTGCAAACAATTACCCAACCACATGCACTTAACGCAATGCCGTGGGAAAAATTGGCCAATGCAACCCATAGATGTATAATAAGGGAATATGAAGTAAAAGAAGGAAAGTGATTTTGAATTAATGACTGCTATTATGATTCTTTGTCCACTTCTCATTTTTATGCTTCGAGAAAGATGTGAAATACTGCAGAGAATTCAAAGGACAGCTACAAAAATGACCCAAGGGCTGGAAGGCAAGCCCCAAAAATAAGGCTTATGCAGGCTGAGAGGTGACTTGATCTGTGTTTATAGATATTTACACAGAGAAATGGGATCTAGGACAATGTTTTAATGCCATATATAAAAAAGTAATAAGATCCAGTATCTGTAAGCTGAAGTTAAATGAATTCAACCTTGAAATAAAACCAGCTTCCGAGCAGTGTTTGTAACTGAATATTGAAATAGCTTACCACAATGGAAGCTTGACATATTGCTTCATGTCTTTAGGATGAGATCAGTTGCCTTTCTGAATGATGTGTCTTTATCTCACTACTGTCAGAAAGTCTATGGTGATACAACCATTTCTGGCTTTGGGAAGGAGGAGGCTGAGCCCCACACCTGAGATCGACTGGAGCTGTGATGGGGGCAGGGCGAGAAGGGATGCAGCTCTTGGTGGCACGAAGGGTTGAGAGCCAGGTTGGTAACTCAGGGCTGTGCGGCAGGGGCAGAGGTTTGCTGCTGGGCACATCTGGGCATTACCCCCCGATTGTTTCCTTTCTACAGTGATGGCCACAGGCATTGGGGGAAGTCAGTATTTCTCCTACATTGGGCCAGTGGCTGAGAGTCCCAAGGCTTAATTTAAGTTTTTATGCCTTATCTTGCTCACATTATTTAGGCTACATGAGGTTTATATACGGGACAAAATTATTCTTATTATAAGGAGTGTTAAGGAGCTAAATCAAGATAACTTCTAAGTGATGATAAACTTCCTGGGTGGAAGTTTAAGGAAAAAAAAAAGGTTTGACAACCATCTGTAAAGCATGGACCTGCCTGATTCAGACCAGGGAGCACAGTGGTTTTCACGGGCTGGCCTGAAGGCCATCCGTGCAACAACTAAACTGATGCAGCCAATGCCTTGAAAATGCCCTGGCTTTGCAGTCCCACAGCTCCCTGCACCGCTACTAAGTGCGGTTTGCTGACCTGGCCCTGCAGTGACCTGGCAGGGGCAGAAAGCCAGCAGGAAAGGAAAGCCAGAAGACAAGGTGAGTTGCTGTGTGCTGGTTCAGCTCCTGTACTGGAGGACCTTGGGTTCATACGAATGCCAGCACCCTGGAGGAAAGAGGACATGAGTAACTCATGGGGATGATAATGAGGTAGAGGACCACTCATTTTGGCAAAGGTTTGGCTTAGGTGTGATGTCAAGTTATGCTCAAAAGCCACCTGCGTTCACCCACCTACTAGCCTCAGAAGAAGACCTTGCCACTACGAGGAAGATTTTCAAGGTCCACAGTTCAAGGAAGGTTGAGAACAACTGGAATAGGTGATATCATCCTGTCCTTTCCAGTCTGACTTGGCGTGCTTCTGCGGTTATGATGGAAAAACATCAGCCAACAGAAGGACGATAAGAGCAGGGCTTGTTATGTTGGTGTCACATCAAGTATGGAGATGTTTAACCCCAGCTGTTGGAAACCAAATATGGTTTGTCCCAGTCTCCATTGACTGGCGTGTTGTGGACAGTGCTGGCTCAGCTATCTGGATTCCTCAGGGGTATCTCTGAACAGCTCTGCTTTCTTCTATTATTTCTGTGTTTCGATGGTGTTTGTATTCCATACCTAATGAAAAAATACCCTTTCTAAATTAAAATAACTGTTAAACAGTTTTTTATGCAAATGACCTGTGTTTTTACAGATGGCATTCTCTAGTCCTGAGATGGCCAGATTATTGATACCAAGTTTTAAAAAAAAGAGGACTATTAAAAACTCAGATTAATACATACAAACCACATAGTATAATTCTTTAAAAAGCATTAAGACAGGTGTTAAAATTGAGAATAACAATCTTTTTGCTCAGTCACCAAGTTCAGGATCGATCATGTCTTTGGACAATTCATGTAGAACACTTGTTCTTCCCCTGTTCAAGGAGTGTGTGTGTGTTTTAGAATCATAGAATCATTAAGGTTGGAAAAGACCTCTAAGATCATCGAGTCCAACCATCAACCCAACACCACCATGCCCACTACACCATGTCCCTAAGCACCTCATCTACTCGTCTTTTAAATACTTCCATGGATGGTGACTCAACCACTTCCCTGGGCAGCCTGTTCCAAGGCTTGACCACTCTTTCACTAAAGAAGTTTTTCCTAATGTCCAATCTAAACCTCCCTTGGCACAACTTGAGGTCATTTCCTCTCGTCCTGTCGCTAGTTACTTGGGAGAAGAGACCAATACCCACCTCGCTACAACCTCCTTTCAGGTAGTTGTAGAGCGCGATAAGGTCTCCCCTCAACCTCCTCTTCTCCAGGCTAAACAGTCCCAGTTCCCTCAGCCGCTCCTCCTAAGACTTGTGCTCCAGACCCTTCACCAGCTTCGTTGCCCTTCTCCGGACACGCTCAATGTCCTTCTTGTAGTGAGGGGCCCAAAACTGAACACAGGATTCGAGGTGCGGCCTCACCAGTGCCGAGTACAGGGGCACGATCACCTCCCTAGTCCTGCTGGCCACACTATTTCTGATACAGGCCAGGATGTCATTGGCCTTCTTGGCCACCTGGGCACACTGCCGGCTCATGTTCAGCCGGCTGTCAACCAGCACCCCCAGGTCCTTTTCTTCGGGGCAGCTTTCCAGCCACTCTTCCCCAAGCCTGTAGCGTTGCATGGGGTTGTTGTGACCCAAGGGCAGGACCCGGCACTTGGCCTTGTTGAACCTCATACAGTTGGCCTTGGCCCATCGATCCAGCCTGTCCAGGTCCCTCTGTAGAGCCTTCCTACCCTCGAGCAGATCAACACTCCCGCCCAGCTTGGTGTCAACTGCAAACTTACTGAGGAAGCACTCGATCCCCTCGTCCAGATCATTGATAAAGATATTGAACAGGACTGGCCCCAAAACTGAGCCCTGGGGAACACCGCTCATGATCGGCCGCCAACTGGATTTAACTCCGTTCACCACAGCTCTCTGGGGTCTATCTTTGAGGATAAGTGTGCATATAGATTAGGGCAGGAGAAGACCTAATGTCCTAGCAGACATACAGACTATCAGACATAGCCACAGTTGAATCTGCTCTGTTTGTCAGCAGTACTCATATATACATAAATGCACAAAGACACTTTACTCTGAGACATTTTTCTACCTGGATCATAAATTTCTATTAGAGTAATTTTATTACAGTCTGATTTTCTTGGCTTGAAAATATCAGAGTATAATTTAATCCTCCCCTCTCGCTGCCTCTCTTTGCTGCTCCTCCCTTGAAGAGAAGGAGCTGGCAGTAAGTAGTGGCCAGAAGATGCCCCGAGGAAAGGACGGTCCCCCATAAATAGGAAATGAAACAGAAAGCTGCAATCATGAAAGTAGGGGCTAGGAAAGATTTTAATAACATTCTTCAAAAGGCGTCTTGTGAACACTCACCACAATTTAATCCTTGAGTGTTTAAGTGCTCCTGAAACATTACATCTTCTAAAGGGGAAAAAAATACCTTTCTTCTCTAGTGTTTCTAAAACCCATGGTTTTTTAGCAGTACATTTTTTTGTAAAGCCAGTACACGAGAAAGGGAAAACAGTCCACACCCGTTGCAAAAGGTTTGCACCAACACCACCCCATGTGGTTTGCACCAACACTGTCCCACGCTGCCTGCGGTTGTTATTCGTGTTCCCTTCCTAAAGTCAGTCCGAGCAGCCCGTGGGCACGGACTGCTCTTGTCCAAAGGGCTGACTGGGAGACTGGTACAAGGCAAATGTTGCAGGTTTGGCTGTTTTACAATTCTGTAATTTACAGTTTGGCTGGTAAAGCTGCATAGCTGCATTATGCCTCCAGATTATGCCCAGACTTGCTGAGTAAAGGCTTGCTGTCTGAAAAATTACCTTCTAACCCTGAGCTTGCTGCTCTCCCAAGGAGAGCACATGCTGGATTTGAGGCGAGGGAGGCCAGTGGGCTATGGTGCCTTTCCCAGCCCTGAGGGAGCCAGAGATCTGCAGCGGGAATTGCCCTGGGAGCTGACTCTGGACTCCTCTGGACTCCCCTGGACTCCTCTGGACTCCCAGCCCTGCAACACTGGGTGCTGCAGGAAAGAAAAACCCTGCAGGGAAGACACACATTAAAACATCCGAGTGAAAAAAGACACTCTGCAGCGCAGGAAGCAAGCATGTACTGGTCAAGGAATTAGATTACTCAAGGTGGTGACTCACCCAGTAACTATTCAGTGTTTGTAGTTAAAAGAGAAACCTTTGCCAGAGAATGACTAAAATCCATTGGCACAGGCTCTAAAGGAATCATGACTGGGCCTAAATGACTGTGTACGCAAGTGAGTTATTTTTCCGCCCCTTTCCACTGAAGCAAGGCGGAGGATAAAAAAAAATACACCATCCCTGTTTACGTAGGTTATTACAGCGCTGGAGTCGCCTCAGGGAGCCTTTCCAGCAGCCGCTGTCGCTGGGGCCAGGTTCAGGCTTACATTTCCCTGTTCAGGCTGGGCTGTGATTTTTGTGTTCGTTTTAAAGGCTTGAGTTGGCAGCGTACAGCTAGCTCCGGGGCATTCATTCTTGCTTCGTTGAATGGTATATAGGAGGAGAAAAAACAAATTCCAGGATCTTGCAGTTTTGCCACAGAAATGAAAAACAGAATGACTGGTTTTCGCAGGCTGCACTGGGGTAATCTGGGACTAATCTCAGCTCGATCGCTGCAAGCTGCTGAGCCTGGCAGTGGCTTGTCGCTCAGCATCTGGCAGGATCAAACCAAAGCCATCTCAAGTAACTCAGAGAAAGTATCATTAATGTATGCAAAAAGCAAGAAAGACATGGCGTGATTGAGAGATAGATGAGATGCATATTTTCTTTCCCCACTGGTCTCCAAAGTTGTTTTCATGTTTCCATTTTCTTTGTTTAATTCTGAGATCCCCAATGCCCTCATTTTTTTTCCTCCCTACAGCCTAGCAAACCACATTTACTGTCTTTGTCAAAGGTCAGTGAAATATTTCAGTGGCACGGGCTGTCAGACAACATGCTTAGAAGAACTTGAGAGTATTTGGTTGCTTTTGTCAGTTTTTTGTGGCTGTAAGGGAACTATGCAATAAGGCAATAGCCTGGCATGCACAGATGTGTATTTCCCTCCAGTAAAGGTTAAAGCACAGCCCTGGCATCGTTCAGAAAAGCCTTCCCACACCTGCTTTTCATTTCCTTTTGCTATTTCTGGTAATGAAAATTGGAAGTGTTGCTATAGATTTGGGGTGTAGAAGGCCTTCTACATATTTTCTTTTTTCTTAAAGGCAAGCCTGGGATTAAATGAATGTTTAAGACTCAAAAAGATGAAACCAGAGAATTTCTGGAAGGAGGAGAAGAAAAGGAAAAAAAAACTTGCTCTTTGTTATTATGTTTTACTACCGATCCAGCTGGGAAGCTCAAGTTGCCTTTCGTCCTTTTCAAACCTCCACTGTTTTTGCACCAGAAAATCCACTGTTTGCTGGAGCTGCCCCTTTCTAGGGTTTAACATGGAAACAACAGAACTGCAGTCTGTTTTACAACAAGCCATTGAGCTTCCTGTAGAAACAAATTCCTTTCCAGCACTTTCTTCCCCTGCTCGGCAGTCAGCCTTTTGTTTTCTGGCTTTTCAAAGCTTGGCTGTGCTGCCTGAAGGAAAGGGGCTAGCCTAGCCAAATGCACTTTTTCGCAGCTCCCTTCCACCCTGACTGCTACTGAGACACCCCCAGTAGATGCTGGCAGCAATTAGGGTGCTCTAAGTCCTCAGGGAGATCCTTGTTCGTGTCTCGCCCCCCGCTGTCGTCACTTGGCTTCGGCGGGACCTTTGGGTGTGTTCTGTTTTTTCCTGGGTGGGATTTCTCAACCCCCCTGAGGGAGAGCAGTACCAAATTCCCACCGGCCCTGGCAAAAGAAACTGCTGCCTCGATGGCTTTGTAAACAGTGCAGATGAAACCCTCAGAGCAACACTGCTTGTAAGTTCACATCTCACCTCAGTGTTTGGAGTATTTCCCCAGAACACACAAAGCCCAGGCTTCACTCTTGCGCTGCCTCATTTGGAGAAACATCTTTGAATGCTTGCCTCCCATGGGATCCCACCTCCCACAACAGGGTATGGGCCATAACAACAAGAATGTTGTTAACGGAGGAGGTTAAGACTCACCCAAAGTGGTCACAGTTTGGCAGCGAGGGCAGCCTGTGAACATGGTGGGTGTCCTGGACTCATAACCTGCTCCCATCAGATGTGCGGGGCTGCGAGCACAGCTGCTCTCCCCAGCCGGCGCTCTGTTTGTGGGCTAATGGGCGTACCAAGCTGGGACAGAGCAGGAAGGCTCTTTGCCTCCTGTAAGAAATGCCTGGGCAAGTTTTGGCAGCCAGCTCCAGGCGAGAATCCCAAATGGAGCAAAGGACGTAGCTGTCTTCGAGGGGCTTTGCCTAGTCTGCTCTCGCCACTAATGGCCACCCACTTTCACACAGCTGGTCGCTCACTCCTCACTCAGCTTGCCAGCTTCCCCAGAGCCCGCTGTTGGGCTCCTCACCCTCTGCATGCAGCCTGTGGGGGACGCGGGTTTCTGCCCTGGGGCTACGTTTCCTACTGATCTGAACCGCTAAGTCACGCAGCACCGAGTCACGAGGAGATTTCGCCTTGGGTGCGCCAACACCCTCAGGCATGTTTGCAGATCTCATCCTATGACTCCAACCTCCTCTTTTCCTGACAATGCTTTTGCTCCTCCAGGGTTTTTGGTCAAATGGTAATGTTGTGATGTATGTGCCCATAAGTGCCATTTTGAATACACATGAACATGCAGGTTTGAGCGTTTCGTTTTGAGATATGGATGAGATGGTCTCGATCTCCAGAGGACCCTGCCTACCTCAGCATCTCTGTGTGATTCGGGGTGTGGGATTTTATACATGGAGTGACATTCCTGCCCTTCCCGCTCTCCCCACTTTTAAATCCCTTTTGGTGCCTCTCCATGCTTTTGCACTCCATTAAGGTTATTAGCAGATACTTAGGAAGAGCGTAGTTTGGCCTACCCTCTCTGAAAGCATCTCATCTAAATGGGAACTTTATAGGCAGGTCTCAAACCTCACAGGTCAGTTTAGTGTTTTCCAGACACTGCACATTCTCTTTTAGCATTCATAAAGCAGACCACCTCCATCACTTTATCTCACGGCTCGGGAAGGGAATCTCTCTGCTTGCTAATATCCTTATTTTAACATGTAAGACAGAATCACTGTATACAGACAGAATTGCTGTATACAAAGAGTGAAACTGAAGATGACGGGCCTTGAAAAAATGAGCAGGATCTGGTCCTGAGTTAAGGGCTGCACTGCGCTTAGCTCCGGGGAAAGCAGGAATGATGCAGAAAAGTGATCTCCACTGAGGCATTCCTTTACCACAGGTTTTGTATCTCATCTTTGTTCTCTGTCAGGGTTTCCTCCACTTTCTTTAGATCACTGTGGATCGAGTGTGCTCCTTTGAAAGAAACATGCAATTGTTAATTGGTATGTGTTATGCATAAAGAAATGTAATAGCTGTAACTTTTCACTTTGGCAGTATCAAATTGTCCTGATTTACCTGTGGTCTCATTTTTTTGGGTAATACATGCAGAAAGTGCTCTAACGTCCCCCGTTACCATAAGGATTCAGACTTAAAACAACCACCCCATCCTTTCTGCCTTTGGCACTATTTGCTGATTAACCATCTGCTGTCATCAATGTCCTGGTGAAGAAACGTGTGCTCCGCAGTGCTGACTGAGCGGGCGGCATTTGGCAATACCAGAGTGTGGAAATACTCGAAGCAGCATTCGTGCAAAGACCGGAGCCCAAGGCAGCTTTTTCCCGGAAAGCCGAGGCAAGTGCCTGGAACTCCAGGTGCTGCAAAGGTGATGGGCACCGCCACTGTTCGCCTTGGCTGCGCTTCCCAGACGAAACGCTTTCCTCATGGGGTGCCTCATGCGATTAGTCCTGCTTTGGTTCAAACCTCCTCGAATATTAGTGGGGTATCACATCAGCTTCTGTGTTCGGCCTTTCAGATAAATAACATTCGCAGGAAATAATTGCTGTGAATATAAATGATGTGCTATCTCCCTAATTTTTTAGGAGGAAAGATTACTAAACAATCAGGAATGGCACTTGGTCAAGAACACTCATTTGTGGCAATGAAGAAGCAAAAGGGCTGTGTTTGAAAGAGAGCTGACCTCCTGGAGCAGAGTGTTGCTGCTCCTTTGCTTCAGGTGCTTGTTGGTTTTCATTTGCTGTGGTGCTCTTAACTCATTGTTTTCTACAAGAAAATAACTGCCATTTGACCTAGTGATGCTAGTCTAGAATATTAATAACAACATCTCATCCAGCGCACTTTTACATAAAGACTCTGTATCAAAAGAGACCCTAAAAATAATATTTACTTGCTCATTTTTCTGATTATGTACCACACATTCAACTTTGAAGGGTGGATCTGTGGATGAGACATATGGGTGTTTCACTTGGGCATCTGCGTTGGCCCATAGATAAGGAGGGGGGACACTGGTCTGTGCCTCTCTGGCAGGGTGCAGAAGACACCAAATCCTCCTGACTCTGGGTGGGCAATGACTTTTTTTGGTCCCAAATGCATGGCAAGAACATGCCCCGCACCTGGGTAGGGCTTCATTTCATGGATCCCCTCTGATGCCAGTGGCCTTTCCTGCTGTGGGCTTAAGCAGGGTTCAGGACAGCCTGCTTAAGCACCCACATTTCAAGACCAAAGACCCTAAGCCACTTTCTGCCTGAGGCTGACTCTGGATGCAACTGGCTTTGGATTGAACTGTGGCAGCAATGTAATGATGAGCAGAAAAATAATGTAACAAATTGAGACAGGAAGGAGACGCTTTCCCCACACTTGAAATTACTGGGAGAACTCTAGGAAGAAGAGTATCACTTGTGCTTGGAAATGTGGCTCAGGCGCAGCATTTAACCCCCCTAGTGAAAGTGTATCTGATGTCCCTTTTTCAGTTTCTGGTTAGCTCTTAACAAAATGTCAGTTGCACTTGGATCTCTACCTAATTGATAGAGATCTTCTCCCAAAACCAAGAAAACAGAAAGCAAAAGAAACCAACAATGCAACACTACAGGTGGAGAACAGCAAAAATCTCCATGAAGCTGTTAGCTAGAGACAGAGCCCCAGAACACATGATGGGATGAACAAATGCATGGTGAACACTTAACACACTCCTTGAAGCTATAGAAACAGGCTCACAAATTTTAAACAATCCTCCAGTGTCCCCAGTGCTCCTACTTGGGACCAATGCTTTATTTTGCAATCTGGTTAAAAAACCATCTTTCGAGGCACGGCTGGGTGACAGTAGGGAAGCCAAGCAGCAGAGATTGTGTATTACTATACACAATAGTTATTGCCATTAGGGAATAAAGGGATGCAGCAATTGCCCTTAATTTAGAAACAAATAGCAGAGGGACAACTAGCAGCTGGGGGAGTCTGCACGCACATGCACTAACAGAGAATCTATAGCACGGGAGCAAGAGGACGTGTTTTCAAGATGACATGGAAAGAACCCACTTTGAAGTTCCCAGGCTGAGTAAAATCGATATCTAAATGCTTCAGTGAAACGTGTTTGATATTGTCTACATGTAGGAACCCAATAGAGGCCACTTATTATTGAATAGTACTAGACTGAGCAAAGTAGGTCATGTTACAGCTTTGTTTGGGAAGCAGCATTGTACCTGCCAGAACAGCATCCTTAATGCATTGTGTCTGGCACTGGAGAATAGGTAGGATATGCACCCCAACCACCTGCAAGAGTGAATACACAGACAAACAGATCTCATCTGTGATTGTTTGCTGAAATAATCATTGGTCAAATTGCCAGATTCTGTCAAGTGGCTACTTGAACCCATCTCACATGCCAGGCATTTGCAAAGGCTATTTATAGAGTGACTGTGACTGCGGCAGTGCTCAAGGTCTGTCAGCATTTCCATTACAGGCTCCTATAACTTGGCAGTACGATACCCACTCCAGGCTACAGCCTGACGTAAAGGGTGGGATTTTGTTTTGAAACAAGCAATACTTCTCCTTACCTCTGGGTTCCTTTCCCTAAATGCATTAAAATTTGTTGGTATCTATTAGACTTTTGTGTTCCTGTTGCTTTTAAAAAAAAAAGTATAAATCTTCTTGACTTTTTAAACACTTTTTTTTCATGGCCAAAGATCAAGTTATATTTTCCTGTAGGGAAAACAGAGATGTCTAGAGAACTAGAAATGGCAAGTGGGTGCCCCTATGCATTATTAACACCATCGCTGGCTGATGGCTGTATGCGACACGGGGGGACACTGCGGGGGACACGGGGGAATGTGTGTGACACGCTCCTCTAGCCACGCGGAGGACTGTCAGGTGTTCCTCACAAGACATGGGGAGCTGCTCTGCTGTTGCGCTTGACACCCTCTGACACCGTCACATGTTTCGGGGCACAGTGGGTCCCACAGGTGGGTCTGCCCACACCTGTGGCTGGGCACAGCCCCTGCCCGCGTGGACACCTCTCTTTCTGGGGTCAAGGGAAGAGCTTGCCATTGCTTCTCTTGTTGCTCAAGGCCCCTTGGATCTCACATCAGGGAGAGCCCGGGAAGAAGACGACCCAGCTCGCCCGGTGGCTTTGCGCTGGGTTTACTCCACCCACGTGCTGCCCGAATTGGGGGTGACCCCAGCTGCGGGGTGAGCGCTGCGCTCACAGCCAGATGGAAACATCCTACGCCCACGCGTTCGGCAGCCGCCCCGCGTGTGTGCCTGTACATCGAGCGCGGCTGGAGCCACCTTCTTTACAAAGGGGAGGTGGACTGGCGGGGCAGAGGGTGCACGACGCCCGAGGCACCGCCTCCCTCCCATGCTCCCCGCTGTCCGCGGGCGCCGAAGGAGATGTTTTACCGATGTGCCCCTCCTCGCTCACCTCCTCGCTCTCGTCGTCCAGCCCAAGAGGAATTGAAGTGCCTGGCAGCCCCAGCTCCTCGCCCGCTCTCATACAGCGTCTGGACGCGCATTGATTTTTCCACTTTTCTCCAGCTGCACTCATCCGTCATTTTATATTACTGGAGATACCATTAGCAATAAAATAAAGGATGAAAGGTACAGAACCCATTAGAGTGCTTACTTCATGTGTATGAGAGAGTGAGTGAAACAATTAAAAGCACATCAGCTTATAAACATGCTGATACAGTTATTAGCACAGTGAATAACATTCAGAGCATGATACCAGGGGATAGAGATGAAATCTCCCCTTTCCTTTCTCCTTCCCTTCCCGGGAAGCAGAGGGAGGGATCTGATATTTCATAACCGCACTGAATGTATGTAGCCATAGATATTGTACATGAGCAAGATGAAAAGAAGATTAATAATAAAATCAAGGGACATTGCACAACAATCAGTCCACAGTTGGCTTCTACGTGAATGAATTTCAGACCCACAATGATAAAACTAGAGTGACAGAAAGGTTAAATGTAAAAGGAAGAGATAGCAATACTGTCCTGGAACTAGTTTATAGTAAGCTGGGAAAAGCTTCAGCAAAGAAAAGAACAAGTTTGATTATTCCCATTCACGGAATGATTTAACGAAAATCCTTCTGAGAGCTTGATACCCTGTGAGGATGATATGAATAAGAATAAAATGTGTATAAATATTAGATGATAAGCAGGCACTCGCCCACCTTCCTGAACACTCCGGTGTCATTTGCAAGGAAAAAACATCTGCTGTGTATGTTTTGCAGCTTTTGTTTTTATTATCTGCCTTTTTCTCTCAGCAACCTCAGGTGACGTGCCCAGCATCTGGAGCCCCAGGTAACTTCACCCCAATCAGCAGGAGTGAGCACACCTCGCTAGAGGCATCAGGTCTCTTCCTCCAGGTTTTAGACCCACTTACTCCAAAGGGTTGTATGCTTGGTGCCTCTGTGGGTTAGTGTCCCCACTGCAGATAGCCTTCTGGCACTTCCAGTGTCCCAGCTAGTGTCCCAGGAGGTCGGGCCAGGTGAGGACCAAGGCATTTTAGAGACTGACGATGCTTGAGAACTTGCACAGAACAGAAAGTTATTGAAGAGTTGCACTGCTATTTGGGGCAGGAGTTTTTATGAATGGTCTTTTTGATGAGGTCAATGTTGAAAAAGCATGGACTTTCTCTATTTTTGTGTTTCTCTTCCCTTTTAACTCTGTGACGCTGCGTAGAAAAGAGCTCCTACTGTGATAATGTCCTGGATGATAATGTACCAAAGTGGGGTGGGTGAGTCAAGCATGACAGGGGTGCGGAGGTGGCACGGTTAGCCCAGCTGACAGCAACACGTGGTGGGCGAACCAGTCTGCAGCTGCTGATGCACCCTTGCCCTTGCACACTTTCCCTGCCCTGGGGCACGATCTCCTTGCTCAGAGTCTACGCAGTCCTCTGTCCTGTTGGTCGCTGCTGCTACGTGCTTGTGGCTAAGAGCTCAAAAGAGCCGGTGAGCCAGCCAAACTCAGTGAAGCATAACCCAATGGTGTCCACAAAGTGCTCTCTGTGGCAACCGCCCTCCTTCTTTCTAGAAAATGGTATGTATGAATACGGATCTTAACTCTTCCAGAAAGGTGGTTGCTAGAAGTTAGGGAGGTTGTTCACACCCACAACTCCACGAGTTTAATTGTATCAGTGCAAATCTCTCTGGACTGATTTAGGATGTGGTTATACCCATTTACCTTGCAATGTGTGGAGAAGCTTAACTCCTATAATGGATACCCACATACAGAAATCTACCCCAGGTTCAGTGACCAGATGTATTCACACTGATGAAAAACTGCTTAATATCTCACCTATAAGCTAAATGAAAACAACAGCGTGTTTACATCAGGCTTAATAACTCCCTGTGGAGTAAAACTGTGATGCTCCGATGCATGAGTTCAGTCATGTTTGTCCTTGACAAGGATACGGATGGCAGAAGCTGAAGGTGAAATAAGAGAGAACAAAAAATGCCCTCAAAGTGATTAGTTTGGTAAAGGGGGATCGCTGTGAAAAGAAAAAAGAGGAAAGGGAAATGATCTTCTCATTTTGACCTATGTAGTGTTTTAATCTTGCTTTGAACAACAAGCACTGCAATCCTTCAGCCTCTGATTCAACACAAAGTTTAGAGGGGAGGTAGAAGAGACAAGATGGATCCTGCAAGCCTGAGCATGTTTCGAGAAGAGGTATAGTGTCAGGACATTTCCATGGCCCCGGGGCAGATGGCAGGGTTGCAGCACACGTACGAGTAGGAGCGGCGCGAAGGCTCTCGCCTCCCCTGGTGAAGCAGGAGGCAAGCGTGCACGGGGAGGGCGAAGCACAGCTCTGGTAGACACATACCTTGGTTCCTGTCGTGGGATCAGGAAGGAAATGCTGACTAACAGAAGAGCTCTGAACTGTGGTTTTTTTTGTCACCGAACCCCTAGCATTAAGCAACAGTGACTTTGCATGGACTGACTCATTTCAGATATCCCAAGTTCGGAAAAATAACTGAAAGATCCCAAATTTGTCACAAAGCTCGTTTTGATTCAGGTATTTGCCTACCCAAATATTTAACCAGATCACATCAGAACAGCTGCATACCCCTTCTGGATGCCTCGGTTTGTGTTCTCAGGGAAACTGCCAAATGTGATTATAATTTCCCTTTCTTGTGTGGAGCAGCAGTGCCCAAACTTTTTAGGTTGCTAGGCCACGTGGCTTATCGTAGTGGCAGGCAAAGCTGTGCCACGCGATGCCTCCGGTCGAGTACAGCCCCGGCGAGCTCCTGGAGGCGATGAGCACGCTCTGCACATCCCACTCGGACCCTGTGTCCCATGGGAAGGGGCTTCGGGAGCCAGTGGAGCTTGCCCAGAGCAGCTCATACAGCTATGAGCCGGCTGCTTCCCTGGGCGAGCAACTGGGCAATGGAGTGAGTCAGATAATTTGGGGTGGCAAGAACCTGCCTTGTCTCCCTGGGATGTTGGGATCCCTTTCCGCTCCCCCATCGTGCTCTGCCAGGGCTCTGCACCCATGGGAAAGTGGGGGTCAGCAGCTGGCTACTGTTGTTGCCACTGGATTTGGCCCGCTCCTTTGGGTTTCTGGGAAAGGGGGTGACTAGGCCATGGGATGCACGATGAGGCTGTGGCCAGTCATTTGGGCACCTCTGGTAAGTGGGCTGTGCAGTGAGCAACCCACAGGTCCTGTTAAAATGAACTGTCAGGCGCAGCTTCTCAGAGGGGACTTTTGTGGTGTCTAACTCCCAAGGGCTGGAAGACCTTTTTTAACTGAAAAGATCCTTTATTTACACTATTTTCTTCTTCTGCAGAATGAATACGATCGTTGGAAATGGAAAACTACCAGAGAGAAAACCTTGTGAGTGGGAAAAGACAGAATAAGAGACAAAGAGAAGAAAAGTATGAGAATAAGCCAAAGCCACTCAGCTCTTTGCTTTGCCACAACTATTTCCTGACCTGCTTATTGCAGTAAGTGCCTATTAATGGGCTGACTCCAGCTCTCAGATGTGTGAGCTCCTACCCCAACAGTTATGTCGTGGTAAAAACAAAGCACGAACAACAACAACTCCAAACCCTCCACAACCAGTTCTTGGCATTGAAAGTGTTAGCAAGCGCTAATGTAGTAATTAAATGTACCCAATGCTTTCTGACTTCACAGATGACAGTCTGTGGTTTGCCTGCCCACCCAAAATGCGTGGGAGGGCAAACCCAAGTCTTAGAGCTGAGTGTCTCATCACTTTCCTTATCAAGATCTTCACAGTCACTGGGAAAGGGTTGCACCCATCAGCAGGAGACATTCCAGCGCAGGAGATGAGATGACTTTCCTACAATTCAAGTTGCACAGGATTCCTGCATAATCATACTCCGTATCTCATCTCTTTCTGCTGTGCACCTTTTCCCTCCTGTGAAATTTTGTATCTTCTTCATCTGAATATAAAGGAAACTCACAAGAGAAAGCAGATGTTTAAAGCAAAAAGAAAACATTACAGCTCAGAAAGACCTTAGAGGCACGGCCAAGGTTGTTCCACGGTGACCCTGAGTACATGCACTTTCAGGAAGACTTTGATAAAGTCCCTGACAAAAAGGGGTAGGCCAGTCTTTCTAGAGAGGATACAGAAACCTGGTGATAAAACAACTAAAGTGATGGGAGACTTCTCAATGGAAAGTCAGCAAAAAGGCTGGGCTTGCTCAGCTGGAGAGGAGGTGAGTAAAAGGGGACAGAGAGGAGCATCCTATGGCACACAAATGAGTATAGCACTGAGTTAAAGATGAAGTGAAACTGAAAGACAACCATTTCCAGTAAATGGTAAATACTTTTTCAACAATCTGTGAAGTTCATTGCCACAAGATACGAAGAAAGTAAGGGCACTATTAGGCATTTAGACATTTACATCAATAGAAGAATATGTATTGTTATTCTGTGTAGGATAACTGGAAAATCTAAGGAGGCAAATACATCGCAGGTGATAAGCCACTTTCTTTTCCTGGTGCAGGTAAATTGGAAACTGTTTTGGAGATCACACTACTCCACAACTACTTAATGAGATCCTGGCACCTTTCTCAGAAACATCTAGAATTGGCCAGTCTCACGCAGGACACCAAATTCTTTAACCTTCTATGGAAATCCTCCTATTCCTAGCACAATAAAGAAATCCCATGTGAACACGAGTGCAATGGATGTCGGGAGCTCATTTTTCTGACACTAAGAACCAGGAATGTTTGAAGGAATGGGTAATGGTGTGACCCCATGTGCCCATCTCTGTCTCCAAAAATGGCTATTACGGGGTGCCGTGACAGCCTCTGAGCAGCCATATAAAGGCATTCAGGGCAGAGTGCAAGACCCATCCCCTCTTCTTCTCAGCTTTAACCCCAGAAATACTCAGCAAATCATGTAACCCAGAATTATAACAGATTCTCTCAACAAATGGCACCACAGGCCGGTGTGATGTGAGGATCGTCTGGCGCGTATCGCCAGAGAGGCTAAGAGAAGAACAGCACCCGCCCGTGAACAGCGTGAGCCAGGACACTGCGATTAAGAAGCCTGTTTCATGTCAGATTAAGAGCTCTTAATGGCTTTTTGATCTGCCATTCAGTATGAATTTATAGTAAAGAACGGACTTGTTTTGGATCCATAAATAATCATAAACAAATGTTGGACCAGATAATCTTGCTCCTCCACACAGAGGAGGATTTTGCAAACCTTTCAGAAACACCACGTCGTGTTGCATTTGGGTACAGAAATTAAAGTTGCCTTGAGGCAGCTTTAACTTGTGTGACCGACGCTTACAAAGCGAATCACAGTAGGTTTTACTGACCTTGGCAAAATCAGAGGTCATATTTTCACAGAGATAAGCCCTTTTAGACATATTCCCCTGACGTATTCACTGCAAAAAGGTTTCTTTCTGTACCTCTACAGAATGCTATGCATGCCCTCACCTTCATTCTTCTCTCTTCAAAGCATTACTGAGGCTATCGAGAAGGAAATTAAGTTCCTTTTAGAACATTTCAGTACAATTATTCAGGGCAGGATTCTCTGCCACGCTCTCGGGTATTTTTATATTTATGAGTTCTCTTTAAGGCTTTAATGGGGCAGCAGTCAGAGTAAGATGAACCAAACAGGACTCTTAAAGAGGGACTTGGTACATTAGGGGCAGATTCTCATTCTCATTAGCCTTAGAATTTTTAATCCTCTAAGCAGTGGCAGTGATTGCAATGTGACTTGTATTTGAGTGAGGTACAATGTAGGATGAATCCAGTTTTCAGAGTCTGACCCTTCCGTATTCCACTAGAAAAGCTCAAACCAAATGGCAGTCACTTCCTGCCGAAGAACAGCTGATGGACGAGGGAGGTTATCGGATCAGCGTATCTTCATTTTCTCTAGAAAGGAAGCATCACTGCTGACGTTTCAGGTGAAATAAGGATGAAGACAAAACATGGAAAAAGAATAAGGTCCAGAGGGTTTGCAAAAGCCTAATACCAAGTACCCTGCTTCCCTTCATGTGTTCTGTGAGTTGCCTCTTCTAGTTCAAAGTAAAAGAGCACGCAATGCCAAGGCGGGATGGAGTTGTACCATAACTGTGTGTGCGCTCTTACAAACTTATGGTAAATCTGAAGCAGCTGATGGAGATTAACTTCCAGTGAAAAACGCTGAGTTACCTCACATTTAGCACAGCCTGAGATCAGTTCCTATGGCTCAAATGATGCAGTATGGGAGGACTTTGACTGCCAGACCGAAGCCCCAGCTAGCTCAGTACCCTGTCTCTAACAGTGATTGACAGTGGATAGGAAAATGGTTTGGGGGTGACAGCAATACAGATATATTCCCAGCTTCTGGCAATGTCTACTCTAGAAAATTCCTGAGGATCTTTGTGCATAATAGCTCAGGATGGTCTTTTCCTATGACTTCATCTAAAGGCTTTTTGGAACCCATGCAAACTTTTGGGATTTACAGTACCCTGTGGCAATTAATTCCTCAGTATAACCTTTGCTTTGTGAAAAAGTGCCACCTTTGTTTTGAAACTACCATCTGGTAGGTTCAAAATTTGATGCTATGTGCTTCCCGTTGTATAGGAAGAGTGAATAATCATTCCCTATCCAACTCCTCTGTGCCATTCAAGGTTTTCTAGATGCTTGTCGTCTCCCTGCTGGGTATCTCTTTCCAGGTGAAAGTCTCCTAGGTTGTTTGCTTGCTTCTTGAATCTTTTTTTCCATACTTTTAATCAGTTGTTTTGCATTTCTGTCTTTGTAATTGTATCGCATTTTTTTTAAGATGGAAGGACTGGAAGTCCACAGAGGGTTCAAGATGTGGGACTAGCAAGGATTTTTGGTCTCTGTTCCTTTCCTAATAGTTCCTGAGATGCCATTTGCTCTTTTAGTGCTGCTAAACCCTCAGCTGACCTGTTCATAGAAAAGGTCGTTGTAATGCCAGGGGTAACAGGTAGCTCAAACCCCATCACTGTGTGTCTGAAGTTAGGGTTGCTTTTCCCTGTACACCTAGATGTTGTGTTCATAGACACCAAATTTCGTCTGAAGTCTTCTTGCCCTGTTGCTTTGTACCATAGCAGTGAATTGTGATTCTGCACAGTTATCGCTCATTTTTACAGCTTCAGTGGCTTAGTATCATCAATAAACCTCATCGGCTTACTCCCCGTTGCCTTTTCTAGGTGGTTAGTGAATATGCTTAATGACACAGAAGCAGAACAGATCTCCACAGGACCTTAAGGTTTATTCCTCCTCTTTGTTTCCTTTAACTTTAATCCATGAAAGAAGTTTCACCCTAGTTTAGCATCTTTAAGAGGCCTTGGTGAGGGATATTGTGAAACCTTGTTGAAAATCTGCTCCTACTTTATCAACCAAATGAGCTTTGTCTACGTGCTCCTTACCTCCTTTAGAAAACTGGCAAATTTGTGAGGTACGGCTTCCCCTGCACAACAGCCATTATGACTCTTCTCCGTTATGTCATATTTTTCCATGTGTCTACATGTTCTATGCTTTTTTAAAAGTTTCTATTGATTTGTCCAGGACAGCTGGCGGTCTTACTGATAGGGCAGCTCCCTGTTTGCCCTGTCTTTACTTCATGAAGCCACATGCCAACTAGCGATGTCCGAAACGTCAGGAAGAGAAGCTTGGAAGAGTCTTTCTGAAATGTCCAAGGGATGCAAAGATTGCTACACAGACATTTTCAGGCGTCCTTTCTGGAACTGCCATCTGCTAGCAGATATGTGAACATCAGTTGCTATGGTAGCGCACAAAATACTATGTCCAAACCCTGGAAACACAGAGTATAGGTCTAGAGCTGGGCTATGGACCAAGAATCTCTGCAAGGTCTGGAGGATGAGAGTTTTATCCCCTTCCTGGCCTATGCAAAGAAATCTTTTTACTGTTGTATAGTCCCACGGCTGACATGGGTTCATCTTGGCTGGGGATGACAATATGTAGAGCTTCTTGTAAAACAAGCCTTACTTTTGTTTTGCAAATCTCCCAGTGGACAGCCTATATGGAGCAGCAATGGGCTGCAGTGAGACATTTCGGTGACTGTTTCCCAGTAAACTTATGCAACATCCATTGTGCTTGTGCAGCCTGTTGCAAAAAATGGATGCCATCCTCAGAATGTCGGCTGAATATTGATTTAGCAAATGGGGAGAAAAAAGGAATGAAATAAAAGGCCATTGTAGCTGGTACTGCATATAAATAGCTGGGAGGTTAATTTATGTTATTTATGGAAATCTGGAATACTGGAATGCTCTATTGCTTATCCCAGCTAGACTATTAGTCCTGGTCAAGTTCTTATATGCATGCATCACCATGTTATCTAACTGTCGCTAAGCCCTCTTTAAAAGCAGTCAGGCAAGGCTGTAAACAGACGAGAAAGGGGACTGTGAAAAGAAGTATCGTTTTCTGTAACTATTTATAAACCTAAAAGGATGCATGTAATACAAATGCACGTAAGAAATGCTTTTATTTACCAAACAGTAGAGGAAAGCTGCAATAGAAGAAGAAAAAAAGAATCTCCCTCCCCCAAAAGAACAACAGTTCAGGGCGATTTTTTAAAGAACATATATATAGTTCTTTCCTTTTTTTTTCTGCTGGAAGGGTGCATGTATGACTAACGGAATGTCTCTGAACCAAAGAAAACACTTCAGACCAATTTATGTTCAACATGATTTTACCTTGTACAAAACACACACTCCTCACTCATTTGACTATGCAAATAACATAAATTAAGAAAAGGAAAAAAGGAAATGGAATATGCCTCTCATCTCTTATGGGGATGATAGCCACACCGCTGCTACGAGGGGCACCGTGATTTGCTCTCAAGCCTTCTCTTTTAACGGCTTGTGGAAAAGGTGTGACAAGGAGATCCGATGGTGAAATGACTGTGCTACATCAGCTAAAAATACTCACTGGTCAAAGCAAAGAGCGGATGAGAACGTGCCAGAGGTGGGGAGGGAGGCAAGCCTGCAACATGTACAAACAAATGCCCCAGCGACAACGGGAATGTACACAAAGCCGTTGACGGAGATTTCCTACACCTTCAGGGGCTCATTCTTCTGCTGAGATGCACAAACATAGATGCTTTTCTGACAGGGTATCTCAAAGAGTGTAAAAGCAAAAGCCACCGCTAAATATAGATGGCTGTCACATGCTGCCTTTAGTCACATTTCAATTCATTGTAAACTGCAGCATGCCTCGCCCCATGGTTCTTTTAACCTTGGTGACGTGTTTGAGGCATTTTTTGTTTGGGCACATCCCTTTCCCCCCTCTGATTCGGAAGTGCAAATGTAGATGTGCAGTCAATAAACAGGCAGTTTTGATGGTCCTGTGGAGCTTTAAAATGTACAGGCATGTCTGAATCAACATGGAAAATGCTGGTGAAAGGGGGAGTGAGTGGATGAGTCACTTCTAAAGCAAAGCAGGCAAACTGGGGAAAAAAAAAGAAAAGAAAAAGATCTGCGTCTTGACTCAGTGCCCAAGCTCTTAAGCTGATGCTTCACTGCAGACTCTGAAGTTCAGCTTATTTTTCCTCTCATTTGTTCTCTTATTTTTATGTCTTACATAATGGAGCTTTGATTCATAGAAATCTATTTATATAGTCTAGGATTTGGGCCAAACTCTGCAGTCCTACCTCCGCCTTTCCTCAGGCAAAATGGCCATTGTGGTTAACGATATGAATGAGGTTTGCTAGGACTCTGTGTTCAGGGCTGGATTCCTGGGGGGCTACACTTGATCACCCTGTGATTTCTTGTATTCTTGCTCGAGTACTGATTTAATGTGAGGATCTCTAGGCTGTACTGCAGCTGGAGGACAAATTGCCTGGGACTGACAAGATATCCCAGCTTTTACTGGCTTGTGCTCCCTCCACACGCCCAAAAGCCACCAGTTAGCACTTTGGGTCTCAGTTTTTTGCCTTATTCCCCTCCTCCACATCAGTCCTGCAGTAGGACAGACGTGGAAGCCACCCGCAAGCTGCTTGTTGGGAAAGCCCTGACATGAGGGTGGGGGATGCAACCTGCTTCCCGCAGCCCCAGCTTGGGATGTTTGCTGTGGAGGAGGAACGGCTGGACCGCGAGGCACCAGCACCACCCCAGCTGCAATACGTGTTTTCGAGAGCTGCAGCTGGTATAATTGAGGGCAGGTTCACAACTGAATGGGATCTTGGAAGCGGGGGGTGGGAGCTGGCTTCTCCCGGGGCTGCTTTGCTTGGGGCGGCTGGGTGTGAGCGGAGCACCACATGCACCGGGTCCTTCGGAGGAGCCGGCAGAGCCAGCTGACCTTTTATCTGACAAGCTGGCAGCGAGGAGACGGCTGCCAGAGAGAGAGCTCCCCGCTGACATCAGAGTTATTCTTGGGGCTAGATGGAAAACAGCGAGAGAGAATGCTTTTTGCTGTAATGATGAGGCTGATTTCAAATATGTTGCATGAAAACAGCAACCCAAACCTAACTAAGTAGGTCAGAGGAGCAGAACCGAGGGAGGTTGCTTCTCTGTGGCACCATGACCAGGGGCTGGAGTTTCTGCTCTCTAATAAAGTGTGAACCCCAAAAGAAGCTCCTCCAGGGGCCAGACATGCCCATGTATATTCTTAGCAGTCTGCTAATACCTCAGCTCACCATCCAGCATTTCTTCCAGTACAAATGCTCTTATAATTCTGTTTTTTTTTTTATGTTTGTTTGTGAGAACACAGCATCTTTGATATTGCTGCCTTTTGGTCATATTTGATGACACCATGTTCATACTTTTAGCCAGACTAAAAGAGATCACTGGAATGATTCAGGGGGAAACAGGGAAAATGCTTTCAGTTTATGCTAGAATACATACACACACACATATTTATATAGACCTCTTTCTCTATATATATTTGTCTTTTCACTTATTTGTCACAGTTCAGGATGCAAAAGCCATAGATAAAGTACTCCATTTTTTGGCAATGACGGAGTAATGAAATAGCCAACAAGCACTCCTTAGCCCTTCACTCCCTCAGCTATTATTCTTTGAATGTTGGAGATAAATGTCATTTGTAAATCCCACTCATTGCTAACATTAGTACTATACATATGTACTTCCTTTGACAAGTAACCCTACCAGTGAAATCTGTAAGGCAGCAAACTTTAAACAGTTTTCTTTTAAGCATGGATAATTAGTAATTGGGGGCATCTGTCTCTGCTGAACACCCACACTCACTCTTCTTTAAGGTGTTCCAGGTTGGTGACTTACAGTCAAAGAGCCTTGAAACGTTTGACATCCTTTCTCCTAATTATGAACTCTATTATCAACTTTCTCTCTGCTGGAGTGGCTTTTCCTTTCTCTCCCTTTCTCTTTCATTTTCCAGCGCAAACTCTGCCTATGGGGCTCGGGCTATGCTCCTTTGCGCTTACAGCCTGGCATCCGAGCTGAGCCTCGGGGTCCAGGACAACCCCGAAAGATTTGCGCCCGTTGGCTCAGCTGCTGCTTGGCCTCCCGCCAGCTCCCCGGGAGCATCACGCAGCAGAGAGCAGAGCCGCTCTTGTACGATGCTGTCCCACGCCGGGAAATCTGAGGACCTCGCTTGTATGGGAGAAATCATCCCTTTTTCACAAGAAAGATGCTGTTCCTCAGAAGCCTGTTTCCTCCAGGTTGAAGTTTGTGTCTGGTTATATTGCCACAGGAGGCTCTGTGAGGGGTACAGCCCATGGAAATAAATCATCCAGCCCGGTGGGCAGAGCTACTCTTTCCCTCAACCCAGGGAGAAGAGTGCATTTTCTCCCTCTGCTTCTCTCCCAGGCTTTACCATAATAAGAGGGAGGGTGATAATATTAAAGGTATCCCAGTTATAAAGCCAAAGCTCCCTGCCTCTAGAGCGCAAGGGATCTGAAGTCTGTTAAGGTCTCTCGAATTGCCCTCTGGAGTTGCCTTTCTTTCTCCATTGACTCCAGACAGCCCCTTGGGAAACTGGCCTCCGAAGCCAGCCTCGGAGGAGGCGAAAACTGGCATTTGTGAATACCTCTGTCCCCTGTCCTTCCCTTCCCATCTCATGCAGGTATCTTGAAACCTTGAAGCCATCGATGGTGATGAAAGGATGGAACAGAAATCCTAAAAGGTAAAAACCATTCGTGCTTAAATTAAGCCACTTTGTGAAATTATTTTTCAAAGTGCAATGATGGCAATGCTAAACCACAGAATTTAGGAGGTAAATATGTTTCCAGGCTGAGATTTTTATGTCAGCCTTAACACCCTTGCAAATACTACCAGAGTTGCCAAGCTATAAACTTCTAAAACCAGGAGTTATTAACAAACCTTGTCACTAATAGACATTTAACGGTAACAGCCCTAGCAGGTGATACAGCAATAATGAAAATAATGGTCCCTTCCAAATAAAGGATAGGTAATGTCTTTCCATGATAGCCCTGCACCACACTGAGCATACAGCGCAATCACGGCATCTGTACTTTCCAGTGGTTTTATGAAGAGCAGATTGCAATTCACTGACTACATTACATTTTGATTTCTGTATGGATGTTGCAAGGGATTCAGATACATCTAAACTGAGGTAACCTATGAGAAAATTAGATTTCCTTAAGTTTACTTCACTCCCTCTCACTGTAATATTTTTTCTTCTTAACAAGTGTCATCCTGTGTGAGAAATGAGGAATGCACATAGCAGCTCAGCATCACGGACCGGTTCATCAACCAGGCAGTTCTTCTGCCCTGCCCTGGCCAGCGAGCTCCCTGCAGCCCTGACAGCCCCTGCTGCGGGGCATGTGGAGGTAGCGTGGTGGCCTGAAAGGGACCCCCATGCCACTGGAAAAACCCCAAATTACTTCATCTGATCCTGCAGGTGGATGGAAGAAGTCTCCAACAACACAGATTTTCCAGAGTTAAGTCAGGAGGAGAAAGAGGTAAGGTGCAATGGGCTCACCTATGCTGCCCGTGTCCTGCGAGAGCATGCCTGGCAGGATACCCCACAGAGTATGTCCGCCTGCTCCAAATGGTGACCCAAATGCATATTCAACACATATTCACAAGGTGTATATAATTTATTAAAAAAAAAAAGAAAATTATTTATTTTCTTCCTTCCAGCCCTGGCACTTCAGTGCTTGAATAAAATTGCCTCCTGCCCTGTAATTTGCCAATCTTTGAAACACAAAACTTGCTCGTGAGATGGGCAAAGCAATGCTTGCAAAAAAGTTGCGCTGGTGGTTTTTAGTGGTGATGAGGGCTGCAAACAGACCTGCTTCCTTCAGACTCAGCGGTACCTGAGAGCAACACTAAACCTCTGCAGTGGCTGCTTCCTTCACCCCAAAGCATGACAATAGTTCCAGGCAATTTTACTTTTGCTATTAGCAAATCTGGTTGGTCCTTGGGTTGCTGCAACTGAATGCTTATGTGCGAGCTCTTAGTGTGAGCACAATCTTGTGAAAAAAATAGCGTGCCTGAACTAGAGATATTTTTATGAAGCCGTGACTTAAATTTTCTTTCTCTATATGCTTTCCTCTTTATCCTCCACTGCTGTTACATTTTTGTTTTACACCACAGGATCGCTGCAAGCTCATTTGTGGTCCTAACAAGGAGTCATCTGTTGGTGCTTCTAGGAGGAGAGAAAGTGTTAAGTAGCTTTTGGGGTAGGTAGAGAAATCCCTGCTGGGTATTTAACCTACATTTGTTTTCAATTTACAGGAGTGTTCAGGTTTAAGTCTGCTGTTAAAGATGAAAACGAAGTAACTAGAGTAATTCAATAGGATTTAGCTGAATTACCGAAAGGACTACAGTAACAAAATTTGTTGTGCCTTTTCAAGGAGGTCACAAAGCCTTGAAACAGGGAGAAGATTACTGGACAAGTTAAATTTCCTTGGAGTTGACAGCCTTACCTTTCCCCAGTTAGCAGCTCATTTTAATTGCAAAGGAAGATGTTCTCTGTCCTAAGCTCAGCATTTGACTGACAAATCCAATACCATGCAGGCAATATTAGTCCCTGGCAGCCCTAGGCAGGTTGATGAGAGAAGCAAATTCTGCAAAACAGGGAAACAAAGGCAAGTGGCAAGCCACACAATGCATTTTTTGTCCGCACGTATGTGAAGTTCATTGTCAGAAGCCATCCTTTCCTCCAACTGTAGGAGAAGGCTGCGATTGTGGAAATTCCCAACAATGGTTTTGAAGTAGCAGGGGCTCTAGCACATTTAGGCAGAAGTACTGGATGTTCAAAGGGACAAAAGGGAAGGCCCTCTAAAGCCCAAGAAACTGGAGCAAGGAAGGATAAACACGCGGTTTCTCTTTATAAAGCCGGCTACTGAGCAGCTATGATTCCCTTGTAACTCCCAGCACTTTAAACTCTGCTGCCAGATCTGATGTATCTTAAATTCAATATTCGGTGCTGCATCTCATAACAAGGAACTGGTTAAAGGCAAGGCAGTCTTTTAAAATTCTGCTAAAGGATTTTGCCTGGAAATTGTCTGCTTAGGAACATTTTTGCATGCTACAGTCCTGTCTGTGCTTTCGATGCGAGGCTGTAGTTTCACATCTAGACTGTAAGTACAGAACATCTGCAGGGCCATGTATAAATAGTTACATAAATAGCTGACAGTGGACAAAGCAACTGCTATGGTGAATCAGGTAATTGCTGGGCAAGTTACCCAAAAGAAAAGCTGACTCCTCTTTCCTGAGAAGGGCATAACAGTCCTTCTGGCATAAGGATTTTCAGATATTAGTGGAAGCACATTTTTTTTCCTGATTACCTAAGTAATTAGCATTTTCCCTTTAAATAAACATGCCAAGTTTATGCCTTGCAGATTTCTTGTTCATACTCCGTCTACATATAACCTTTCCTGGCAGTCTGCATAGCTTCTTAGCATCCAACATCTTAACATTTTTATTGCAGCAGGAGCTTTGCTGCAATGGTCATTTCCTCAGCCCATCGCTTGGACTACTCCATCATCACTTTTTCTTTGCTGGCTCCTTTCTCTCTGTGGTGATCACATCCCTGTGCTGGCTCTCGTCTCTTTGTGATATCAGGCAGAAATAATTTCTCTTCACTTGCAAGCTCTATTAGAGCCTATTCCCACCCTGCCCATAAACCTTCATTCACTGTCAGGAGGCTGACTTCCACCTTCATCAACCACAAGCAGGCACCTCTGCTATTTTCTCCTCAGGCTTGGGAGGAACTCCTCATTAAAAATGTGCAACACTCTCTCCCTTTCTTCCAGAAAGACTCTCCTTTGAACACTGCAGGCCAAAATCTTCTCAGCAGTTTGTTGGACCCGCAGGATGGCTAAAATTGTCCTACGCTCTCTCGTGTCTCCGTCTCTGGGTCTAGTTTTTCATGTTTGTGTTGTAAGCAAGGACTGTGCTCTTGTGCGCTGAAGAGTACAGTGGGGATCCCAAGCCTGTGACAACCGCCAGTGACTCATTGTATGGGAGCGTGCTTGGGCAGAAGGAGAGGAAGGGAGGGGAAGGTACACAGAGATTTTAAGAAGCTCCTTTCCCTCCCTTTAAACACTCCTTTGATACACCTCAGCACCGTCCCTCTGGGGGAGTGCTGGGTAAACCTCGCAGACCTTTACTTCAACCTCCAGCTCCGGCCTGGCTTTCTCCAGGAATGCAGGGAACTACACAGGATGCTTTCAGATATTGCATTACAGTCTGAAACCAAGGCAGTGCTTTCGAGTGGAAAACCCAAGTCAGCCTCAAAGAATCGGGAATTTGGTTGGTAGCCAACTCCTTCTGTGCAGCTCTGCTTTTCACATCGCCCTGCCTTCCCTTTTCCTCTAGGCTTAGTCCTGAGGAGAGTTAGGTTCTTGCTTTCTCCAAGAGTTTTACTATTCTGAGCAGTGCAGCGTTTTACCATCAGGTGCATCCTCCCTCTGCAACTATCCCTGAGAGGAGAAGCAGCAGACGCAGGAGAGAAAGGGAGTGTTGTGAAGGACAGTTTATAAATTACTTCAGTGAGGCAGTGATGTGTCATTCTGGCAGAGAGCCCATTAAAGAGGAAGCGCTGCTCTTGAATGCGTTCAGCTGGGGTTTCTGAGAACTCCTTTATACCCACTCATTATCCATTTCACATTCTGGAAGTGGATGGTTATGTTTGCCTATGTGACGCAGATCTTAATAGTTTTCTGCAGTACTACATCATTTAGCTCTCAGCTAATATAAAACCAAGCTAGTAATTAACATTAAATGCTGAGAAATGGATCTGATGTGATGAACACTCAGCACATAATGAGAACGCTGTGATTTCTTACTTGGAAGCCATCGTGGTCTTACAACACAACCAGTTGTTACAGATGCCCAAACAGAGCTGGGATTAACAATAGGATCTGGTTTCACTTGCAAACCTAATTGTTGCTAGTCTGGTAGAAGTTGCACTCTCGGGCTCCACTTCGACGGATAACAGCTCTGGCATCTATTGTCATTTCATAATGGTGTAATGCTATTTATGCCACAGAAATCCCAGCTGAGCCATGAATTACACGCAGATCAGGCACACCACGGAAAATGCAGCTGTGTCGGGGGACGAGGCTTGCAAACGACTGCTCTGCAAGGCCAACTCGTACACTGTGGAGTGGGACAATGTAAGTCAACCATAATAATTATTAATGAAACGATTTGTTAGAAGAGCCATTAAAGGACCAGCAGAACTGGAATCCGAGTGTGCCAGACACTGCAAAACCAGCAGCTGGTTCTTGCTGGACAAACAGACAGACAGACAAAGCTAGGCCTTAGCAAGGGATAGGCTGGAGACCTTGCCCTTGATGCCACTAAGAAGAGGGATGCCGGGAGGAGGTGAATACGCTGCAGCCCTTCTGGCTCCTGGTGCTGCCCAGGAACTGGCGGTGGTAGTGTCTGAGGGCTCCTGTGGGACTGTAGCCTCCTCGAGGTCGAGAATGAGGGGACCAAATGTCCTGGGATGAGCCCTGAATGCGAGGGCATGTTCCTGGCATCCTGGTTTTTCAGAATGAGCTGAGCAGGGATAAAGCACCAGTTTCTTGTCCCATGTAACACCATTGCAGAGCCCCAGCCTTTTAATGCTGGGGTGTCCAGACCCCTTAAAAGGCACGCCTGGAAGACCTGTGATAGAGAAATGCAGGGAGAAGCAGTCCCCTGCTGTGGGACGGTGACCTCCCCCTCCCTACAGAGCCTTTGCCTTCCCCGATTTAGCTGCTGCTGCTGCATTTCTGTGTCAGGACGGGGGAAACTTGCTGGGGCAGTGGCGATGCCTGAGAGCTGTGGGGAGGAGAAGACCTGCCCCTCAGCCCATGGGGTGCCCCATCTCCCCGTGACTCTCCAGCTTGAATGCTCGGTGTTTGTGGCAGGGGAGGGGAGAGGACATAAAGCAATTTTTTAAAAAAAGGGGGAGTAGGGTGGTGTCAGTTGCCAAAATGTCTTAATCTAGCTTTGGACCCAGGCAGAATAGGATGTAATGTTCAAGCACAGCAAATAATGTGATGGCAGCAAATACGAGACTAATTGCATGCTGCTTGCGTGGTTTCTGTTTTGGTTTTGGGTTTTGGAGTGGTTCTTTTGCAGGGTTGCACCTCTAGTTAGGAAGGCACAATCCAAGTGGAAATAAAAGACGAGCGGGAGGAGGGGGTAAGGAACGAGAATAGGGGAGAAACAGGTGAGGAGAAAAGCAGAGAGTGATCCCAACATGAAGAGATCACAAGCAATTTACGTAGATTTGAAACAAAGAGATGATCAACCCAGGGCAAAGAAAATCCAGCCTGTACTGTGGAAAATTTTGAATGCACTGTATCAGACTTCAGCCTCACCCTGACCAAAAGGTTCCACGTCCATATCAGGCAGATAATAGTGGAAGTTCCTATAAAAGTTCACACACAGTAGCGGCTCGGAAAATAGAGTGATGTGAATCCTAAGAGTGTAAAAATAGGTAGAGCACTGCTGGGTAGTCACTCGGTTTGCCTTGGAAAAATTAAAAGTGTTGCATTGATTCTACTACAATTTGAACTTGTCTCAAACCCGAAGGCTGGATCACAAAACTTGCCTCCCTGGTGAGTGTGCAACTCTTCCTTGCAAATGGTCATTAACTTATGGCTTACCATGAAATACATTATTTTCCCTTTTTCTGATAAAAGTACCCTTTCTAAACTGCCATAAACTGTGCTGACTAGAAACTTTTCTACCAGATACAGGATGTTGAACATCGGACATACTATTTCAGGGCCATCTCTCTTGGGCTTATGCCTTTGCTTTGTGTATTTTTAAGATTTTGTGTTGCTTAGAATAGCCTGCAGTTGAAACAGCAGGCATTTATAATATATCCACAGTCCCCCCCTCGACTAAATTAATCCCAAGACAAGAAACAGTTTCTCAAGGGGGAATTCTTAATGTATGTTTTCAGTCCGTTCTTCTTTTCTCTATGCTTTTATTTTTCAGTTTTTAGTGCAAAAATATCATAGTCATGTCTTGTTTGTACGCAGGTGATTTCATTTCCCAGCTTTGTTCAGTTCCCCTTGAGCTATTGGATCCAAAATGCACAAAGGAAAAATAAAAATATTTGAGTCTAGTGGAGTAGTCAGCTTTGGGCCTGCAGTATGAATGGGGAAAGGATGCACCTTCTGTAATGGTGTATATTAATTTTTAATCCATTAATTTTCTAAATTATTCATGTCAGAGAAATAGAATAAAGAGAGGAAAAGCAATGGCAGTCAGCACCTAAAAACAGTGTTCTTGTGCAGCTACTGGTCTTTTTCCACTCTTTGTATGCTCTAATTCTCCTTCTCTCCACCCTGGTACTCTCGCGGGCACAGCTGTGAATGGGCATGCAGCGGAGGTGCCCATACCTGATGCTGTTGAGGCTGAGCTTTGCCAACATCCCAGTGCTGATGTCAATGCCAACTTCAGGAGCCTCCACCCCACCTTCACCCACTCTTTTCCCCGGACAGAACAGCTTGTGGATCCATGCTGTAAATTAGATCAAGCATCTCTTCTGCTTGAAAAAAAGACGCAAATGTGTTTTTGGGGGTTCCTAGGTCTAGAAGCAGACATGTTCCACAAACAGTTGCATTGATACAGATGAGGAGAGGGTTTGCTATGGTGTGAGGGTGGGAGATGGGGTAGGGTTGCCTTGTGCCAGTATTGCTACACCATAGCCTGAGTCCATTCCATGACAGGTTTAGAGCACTCAGACTCAGGGGGGGAACAGGCTTCAAGATGTGCAGCTTTCCTGAATATTCCTTGGTAGCTGGCTCATGGCTCAGATGCCTCCGCAGCATAAATGCTTGTGGTGACCATGTGCCAACTTGTTACATGTACATATGTGCAAAGAGTGGACGGAGGATTTTGAGAATCGGCTCGGGAAAACAGCCAAAATTCAGCTAAAAGCACTCCCAGAATGGATGCAGTGCATGGAGAGGCTATGATTTGGTGAATCAGATCAAGTTTTTCTTTGACAACACCTTCTTTTAATAGTGTCAGTAGTGCACATGTGTGCAAATAACACTGTGCAGACCTGGCCTCTGGCTTCTGCAGCCTCTGCTCTATCTGTCAAGTGAGAGTTGCTGTTACCTTAAGATGCTATACAGATCAAAAGCAGCTAGTTAAATATGCCTACAGATTTTCAGACCTGCAACCGTATCTGTCTGTGTATTTGGGTGACGCACAGCACAACTGATGCTGAACTTGACTGCGCCTTTTTTGCATTACCGTCAAACAAACAATGAAAGAGCCGTGAGCAGCATCCTCTAAGGTATTGCTGTCTGCATGCTGTCTCCCCGCTTGGTTTCTTCAGGTCGGTAAAACTGTAAGAGCAATCCTCTGCAGGAGCTTTTGTTTTAAATTAAAGATACTACAAGACTATTATGTCATGAGGCATCATGAAAAATACCCTTTCAGGAGATCAGATTGACACTTCCACCCTGTAAGTGCACAGTGCAACAGCTACACATATTGCTAATGTTTGTGTAGGCACCGCGTAAGGTCCTCGAGGGCAGGCAGGGAGGCACCGCTTTGTTCTCTCACCTGAATAAAGAGTGTTATCGGTGCGACGATAAATCCTGCCACAGAGTTTTGTTACGCTTGGAAGGAAAATAATATGGTGTATTACAAAGCCTGGTAGGTGATAAGAAAAGAAAAAGTTTGCTTTGCTTTGTTTTAAATAGGAGTTGTTTTGTGCGTAGGCATCTGCATAAGTGATAAAGTGATGAAGACAGCCTGTTGAGGAGATTGATGGCCCGCGTTTAGAGACCTGAATTCCAATGCCCTGCTCTGCCACTTTTTTCCTGAGCTATCTTCAACATGGTCTTCAGGTAAAACACTGTCTAACAAACAATGCCCCTGCTGGGAAATTCAAGGTCAGTTTTCTTCATTGCCCAGGTGCCCAGCTGTCAAAGCAGCGTGCACTTCAGCTAGGATCTCTGGGGGTGAAACCTGTAAGAAACCTGGCCTTATGTTGCCCTCCACAGCATCCACTCTTGGGAAGATGGATAGTGCTCTGCAATACCCTCTCTGGAGTCTGCTCTGAGTCCTCCTGCACTCAGCCATGAAGCCATAGCCATGAGAAAACTGTGTGACAAGATCGATGACATCCTCATGCACCTTCCTGCAGTTTGACTCCACAAAACCGTCAAGGCATGGTTAGAAGATGTATCCTGGTGTATGGCCTGGCTGGAGTCTTAAGTCCTCCTTTCCATATTGAAAGAACAAGTATAGGATTGCTGCTTTGGAAAGAAAAACCACCTGCAACAGCCACCACTGCATGGAGATTGCTGCTGAATGGCAAATGAAGTTATGGGTAAATTCATGCCACAACCTTCTTCAGAAGAAGAACTAAAGAAAGCCTACTACAGGCTAGGGATGGAAACAGCCCCAGAAATGAGGTAAGGATGTGGGGGAGCAATTCTGCCTCAGGTGTGAGGTGCTCCACACAGCACCTAGGCCTGACTCTGCAGATTGCCCTGGGATGGGTGAGTGGCCCAGCTGGCACATCTGCAGGGTTGTAGCCCTTCTTCTGACACAGCCACACCAATACCCCAGTAGAGACTTCCAGCAGCTGGAGCCAAGCTTCCACCTTCGCTCAGTTGCCCACTTGTCAGGAGCAAAATGGCTTCTGACTGTCTCGCAAAGGTCATGTAGACTGCACAGAGCAAATGACATCCTGGTTGTTACTGAGAAGGTCTGGAAGGAGTTTCATTTGGAGGAGATCTCCTGAAAGTCAAACACTTAAGCAATGGGCTGCATCTGGACCGTTAATGTGCTCAGGAATCCCTGAGGAGTAGCAACCCAGGCAATCCTGAGGACGCTTGGCAGCAAGAACTTGACTGCCAGATCTTAGCTCTGCACCACCTTGTGCAAGACCATGAATGCATATCCACAGTTGACCCCCACACCTCCTCAGTGCATCAGAGAGGGGTTATACGGGCTGGTCTCACCACTGTGAGCCTGAAGGCTCTGTCTAGGTAGCCCCGTCTGTAGGACATTGGCCTCAGAGCCAGGCAAGTGAGCTGGCAGTGGTTTGCCAGGTTGGTAAAGGACAGCATGAAAAATAAGAACAGGACCCAAGGGAAGACCATCAGGCTATTTTCTGGATTTTCCACCCCTTTGATTTTCTTTTGGTAGGGTAAACTGTCCTGTCTCTGTTCTTTTATAGGTGGTGGTAACAGACCCACTTTACCAAGAAGATGGATGGATAACTCATAATCTGGATTTGAGACCTGACATGGTAAGTCAGAAAGGGCTAGTGGCTCTAATTTTTTATTTGTTGCACTTCTGCAGACCCCAAGAAAGAGCTAAAAGGGCAGACTATATTTTTTACTTATTTTTAAGGTTTTGGCCACATCACATTTTTATGCTTTCTGTTTTTCTGCAGTAACCTATTCCAGCCATAAACCAGTGACAGTCTGGGCACATTTAATTTGAGGGGATTCCAGATGGCTGTTGTAGTAGAGAGTGACCAGTCTTTCAGTGTGTGGTCTGTGCTTAATCTGAGCTGGCCCAAATAAAAAAGCGATATGACAATACCTCTATATCTGTGGATTCCCCAGTGAGGAAGTCTGGAACTTTTGTAGAAGTTTTATTTTATTTTTAGTCACTAATGGCACAAATCTATTAAATGTGGGCAGATTTTCAGGTTTACCTCTTGCCAGTAGCCTCTCTGCAGGAAACCAGTACAATTTTCTTGCATTTGACAATTGCAAAATATTTTTGCACTTTACAACATCTGCTTGTTATTTTGATTTAGGGCTTTGGGCAAACTCTTAGTTCACTCACTGTCTTACATCTCATCTGTGCAAAAAGCAAGTGAGGTTCATGATAGTTGCCCTGAATTTAACAGGTCTGAACTTGGTGGAAGCAGCCTCCAGAGCTTTTCAGAGCTCCTGGTACAGGGGAGAGCAGTCTGCCTGTGGCCCTCTGTGTTGGATCACAACATGGGAGGTGTTATCACCCCCTTTTCTAAAAGGTCCCTTTCTGCTCACCCATATTAGTCTCCCAGAGCACCATGATCAGTGGGAAGCTGAGAGCCGCAGGGACACCTGACGTGTCTGTACTTCCAGGTGTTGGGATCAGAGGGTGTAAGAAGGGCAGGCATGTCAGATGTGGGGCAAGTGTAAGAACAACCCTTTGAGGTGGGTTGTTTGGTCAACCATACCCCTGGTCTGATGGCAGCTGGGGTGCCCTACGGCCTTGCACCGTGGTGGTGGCCTTCAGGAGTGACCTCAGCAAACTGTGTGGGCACTGCCTCAATCTCCTGGGGCCTCTGCTTCCAGTGAGCATAATGGAAGATAACACTGCTTCCCTACCTTACAAAGACATTGCGTTTGTGTTGTAAGGTTTTCTACGATGGCAGATAAGTTATTATCTAAGTAAGGGAAACTAAGTATCTAACATAAGTAGATGAATCTTCTCATTTGCTTTGCCTCATCTCTAGCTGGACTAACTCCAATCACCAATCGTAATTCTCCCTCTCCTTAAAAAATCAATACTGCACTAAATCATTGTCTTTTTCAACTCCAAACATGAACATTTTATTGCACGATGACATCTACCTCAAATCCAGGCAATCTTTTACCCTGAATGCCTGTGAATTTTAGGCACTAATATTTGATGATGCTGAGAATAACGTAAATGAGTTACGTTAGGTATTTTGGTCTACAGGTTCTGAAAAACACTGATAAACTTGAAATAAATATTCTATCAAATGCAGCACAGAATGTACACTGATATGGCATAAACAGACCATCTACTCTCCCTGGAAATACGATGTGACAATTTACTAGTCTAGCATAAGGTCTCTTCACATAACCGGTCAGCCCGCACCGTATGGGAGTCACCTGCCCATATCTTAATTACATCTTATAGTCTGGCACCAGAGCCACCCTCACCATGCGTCAGTAAGCAGCCCATTTTCTAGTGCTGTCAGACCTTATCTATAGAAAGGAGAGGAAGCGTCGGAAAGTAATTGTTATGTTCTGGCAGAAAGGCCAGAAAACAGTGATGGGGACTTGTGGGATTGTTGCTGGCAGGTTTCCAGCGCTCAGGGCGGACATTCCTAGGTACGCGCCCACCACGCCATGAGATGAGGCAGGGTGGGAGACCAGGGCATCGGTGTGAGCGCCAGAAATGCATCAGGAGTTGCAAGCTTGAGCTGGATTGTCATCTGCCCCTGCGTGGCCACCACAGATGGTTAGGGCAGAGCGAGCTGAGGGTCCCTGTAGGACTGCCGTGACTAAAGGTTTAAACTTAGCAGCACTGATCACTGCTAGCATTGGTCTGGTGGCCCACTTAAAGGCTGAATGAAGCACCCTTCCTATAAGCTATGTGACACGTCAGGACAATGGCTCGTTTGCATTTTTATCCATTTCTTTAGGCAAAGATGACAAGTTTATTGAGTCAAACTGTGAAGCTTTTATTCAGAGTGGTGGTGTCTCTACTTGACTTGAGGGGAGCTTTGCCAGAATAAATCCTGAATGAAAAAGGAGGCAGGGCTTCAGGTTTTGATGGAGTGTTTTAACTGACATTTTAAGTTGAAGCACATTTGCAAGGGGACTCTGAAAGAAAGTTTTTGTGGTAAATATAGCAATTTGGGATTCAAAAGAAGTTGCAGAATTGTTGCCTTGTGCGCTGAATCTTATCCCATGTAGGAATCCTTCAGATAGACTTTGACTAGTAGAGTGGGTGAGATTAATAATGATTTGAATAATTTATATCACTGAAATATTTTTTGTGGGGGTTTTGCACTTCCTACAGATGTCTCAGTTGGACTTTTAGCCACGATGTCTAACAATTTTGAGTACATGATTACAAATGCTTAAACTTATAACAAGTGTGTAATAGTTTTTCATGCTATTCACCCATTACTAGACATTCAGAATGATAAAAGCTGATCAGGGCATAAGGACTCCTTTCATAAGATCTCCTGCGCAAATATCTTATGAAAACAAAGGCATAATGAAGGTACTATTATTTTCTCTTCACATCATTTGCACATGCCACAGAGATGGAAAGGAGGAAAATTTTACCAAATGAGGAGAAAAGGAAAGCTTTTAAGTGGGTCCCGAGTGGGTTTCTTTTCCAAATGGAGCTTATTTGTCACTGCATTCACACAGAAAAAGAGAGCAAAGGTGGGATCTCAGGGCAGCCCTGCCTCTAGGCACATCTCAGGTTAGAACTGCCACATTACAGCTTCGTGGCTATGTCTACAGCGGCAGGGGTGGAAGACGTGGCACCTGCAAAGGCTTGGCCTGGAGAGGTGAGGAGAAAGCCCGAGCCAACTGCTGACGCTGTGCAATGCCCACCGATAACCCACTCCGCAGCATCACGTCAGTGCTCCGGGTCCCGCAGTCTTGCTTGGAGCCTCCTGCTCATAGAGACTGCCTGCGTCCTTGCATGCGTGTTGTATTCATCTTATTGCCCATCAGATCTTTGAAAGAGGGATGGTTTTTTCTTCTGTTACAGAGGTGTAGTGTCTCGTCATGTTATGCCGTGGTTCTCATTAGCGCTTATAAATCCAGCAGCAATACGAGTAAATCTTCCCGCTGCTGTCGATGAGAGAGCTAGCGCTGAATCTGGGGTCAAAAAGGTAAAGGTGAGATGTGGGCTGCATAAATGATGTTTCAGACATCAGAAAAGACCTAGATGTATGAAGCCTCCTGCACCCCGGCGAGAGAGCCCTTGTCCCTTGCCGTCCTCCCCGTGTCTTGGAGGGGAGGGGGACCTGGTAAGACCACATGAAAGAGCTGAGTGAAAATGAGCAAACGTCATTAAAATTATCCAGTGGACCTCAGTAAAAATGTACTGAGCAGTCCTGGCTGAGAAAGAGACATTTTTCACACTGTAATGGCCACATGGCTCCCTAAGTGGAAGAAGGAAGGTCATTTACTTCACAGGAAAAAAAAGAAGTCTATGAGATCATTTATAACATTACTCACAACCATTATCTATCCCAAATCATTCTTATGCCTTGTCTGTGATATTGGCTGCCTTGCAGAGCTCTGACTCTCTCTTAACATAAAATCCTTTCTTATTCCTTAATGGCATACCAGCTGAAATATTTAAAGCATTTGCAGACAAATGTATCTAATTGTATCCTAGATGCAGGAAGGCCCCGGGGAACGCTAACTGCTGCCACAGTCACATTTACCTGCCCTGGGGGAGGCTGTTGTTTCAGTAAAAACCCTGTCAAATACAGGTTGGTTAATAAGAAAACGCTTTTCCACAAATAGAGCATATTTAGGCTCACATCCGGCACTGGCACGCTCCTCCGAGTGAAGAGAGCTTCCTGACCTCTCCCGCAGCCCGCCGGCGCGCTGCACCCTGGGGAAAGGGCTTCGCCGGCTGAGGGACGAGCGGCACTCGGCTCACCTCCCACCAACGCCCAGGTCCCCCTTCGTCTGAAGAAATGGGGGGGGCTGTGGACTGGGTTGGGCTGCAAGAGGCTTCCGCGTTCAAAACTGGCCCTGAGTGCGTGATTAAATACAGGTGAAGAAAGGCAGACGTAAATACTCGCTCAGGAAGGTCAGGCAATGAAAGAAGACTAGATCCTTGTTGTCCTTGAGCCATGCAGTTTCTTGCTTGATTCGTACTCAAGTCCCGTGTCCCATTCCCACATGAGACCAGCCTCAACCCTGACGTGTGTGGCAATGGCTTTTCATGCGTGATGCTAGCAGAAATCTCTGGGCTCCAGCCCACCGTGGTGGCTGATCTAGTGAACGTCTTGAATAGTTTCTTGTCTGCACACGGTTTTTAGTGGTTGGACTAGCAATTACAGAATGACCCCCAGTCCACTATGTGAGGGGCTGGTAAGGATCATTCACGATCTCTTGAATATTTTTTTCTCACTCACTGCCTTTATTTGTCCATGAGTCCTACCTTGCACTTTCCAGAAACATTTGTTTTGACCCTGAGTCCATGCTGCGGAGCAGGATTGATGCATTGCAGGGCCCTGGGGGAGTATCTGGGGCCTCCCACAGAATCACCGTCATATTTTCTTCAAGGATCTGGCGCAGTTGCTTCCTCTGACTGGGGCTAGTGAGTGGGTCCTATTTACCATTGCCAGGAATGGGAGAAATGGTGATGTTCCTGTGTGAGGTAGGGCATCCAAAAAGAAAAACACTCTTTGGTGTGTCCCAATGCTGAAGAAATCACAGCTATTGCTCAGGATCTCTGCAAACAGCCTGTGAACCCTGCTCGTTCCCTAGCACATTCAAAATGACCACCGCATTAGTAAGACATTATTTGAATAGCAGACAACTGTGGAAACATTTGGCAAGAAAACATGTGGGAGATAACAAAGCAATTGCAACCTTTGGCTGCCATGAAGCGGAGTGTTTGAAAACCCTGCCCAGAAAGTCCTGAAGGGAAAATGTTATGCATGGAGCCCCAGATTATTTCATATGAGACATTAACATTTTTGCTGATAATGACTATCACTTTTCCCGTGCTACTGACAGTGCCCTAAACCGATACAAGGGCAAAAATAATTGTCTTGCCCAGCTCTTATAACCATGAAAAAGCACGCCCGACTCCCCAGAGTAAAAGTGGTTGAATGATCTACTCTAAGAAACATGACTCCAGCTATTTAGTGGCAGCCATCGCAGATCACTGCGGTGCAGCCTCAATAAAAAAAAAAATAAATTGAGAGGTGGGTGGAGAGCAGCTGAGAACACTGTGAATGAGCATGGGTTAGTCCTAAACCTGAGTTAAGGCTCACAGCCAAAGAATAAAGGAGCTGGTGAGGCGGGGAACACGTTGTTCTCATTATCTGCCAGTGGTTGCACATCTGCACTAAAAGTCAACAAAAGGGCATTTTTTGTACAAGTGTACATTGTGTAATAAGATAAGAATAAAACTAATTCACATTTATCTAGAATTTCTCAGAATGGTTGTAGTCCCTGTAGACATAGCTGACTTTATAAAATGTGAAAGTCTGAGTCACACCAGCAGATTGTACATGGCAGGGAAACTAATCTGATGTAATAGAAATGTTTACAAGCCCAGTAACCCTTCTCCCTCCACCCTCCTCCGCTTTAAAAAGCCACGTAAGGCCATGGATCAAAGCGATGCAGCGGCAGCATGCGGAACATTGAAACAGTAACAGCCCTGACTTCCTCAGACGTCAATAGTACAAGTTACCAGAGGATTTTTGCATTCACTGAAGGAGGAGGTAATATAATCACATGCATCAAAGACTGGAAGTAGAGCTATAATACCACCAACTCTTATCACTAAAATATTGCTAAACATGGTTCAGTGGAAATATCAGAAGCTGACTACCCAGCGGGATCAAAAAAGCAGCAAACAGTTCAGAAATGTGTACTCAGTTAATGCTTACCAGATGCAGTCAATTTAGAGTAATAGTCAGTTCCAGTCCTTAATTCATATCTTTATGAAATGAGTACAGATACACTCCTCTTATGTCTAACAGATTTCCTGCCTCTATTTTTTTCTTTCTTTTCCAAGCAACACACCACCTTCGGTTTCTTGAACTCTTCATCACTCCCTACGAAAGCTGGAGGTTCCTTCCAGACAGCAAATTTGCTGTTGCTTCCTGAGCAGATCTCAGGTTTGGTAAGGGTACATGTGATGACACAACACATTTAGGGTTTTGTAAGACATGTGACTTCACTGCGCATGACACTGTGAAAATAAATGAGAAGTGCAAAGTCAAAAGAGCCCATACTGAACAGATTAAACGTTGCCTGTAAATGAGAATTTGTCACCCTGGGGGATGTTCCTCGCAGGGTCCCACGGGTCCTTTCTGATCCTGGTGGAAGATCTGGAGATAACAAAAAACCGGTGAAGAAGCATTAGGGATAGGTCAGCTAGAAAAATTGATCTGGATTACTTGTTAAAGGAAGGTCAGTTAAACAGCATACATTTTGACAGCCAAATGAAAGACCATGAAGCTAGGGATAAATAAAGGCAGCTTACCTACAGGAATGGGGCTTTATTCTAGAAAGTGGTGGTTTAGCAAGGATTTAGGTGAATAGGCTGGTAACCAAGCCTGCGGGAGCTCTGGGGATAATTCATAGCATAAAGGCCGATTTGAATCTCAAAGAAGAGCAGCGATATATTTAGCTGCCCTACTAACGTGCTGGAGAAAGCTCAGACAAAAGCAACAAGAGTGATCAGAGGTCTAGTAAATGTGAACTCGGGGGAAAAATTGGAAGATGAGACTGTGTCTAGTCTGGAAAAGAGAAGACAAGACAACAGCCTTCAAATACGTAAAAGGTAGCTGCCACGGAGACTGTAACAAAGTTGTCCATATCTGCTGGCAATAGCACAACAAGTGACAAGCTTAACTTGCAGCAAGGAAGATTTATGTTAGCCATCAGAAACATTTTCTAACGATAAGGACCAGTGAGCGCTGGAACATATTGCAGATTACCATAGGATTAAGAACTGGTTAGGCCGGTGGTTTCCAATCTTTATTTTGCACCAAACCTCAACCTGAGAAAACTGGCAGGGTTCTGCCTCCCATTGTTAAATGGCAAAATTGTTTTGTCTTAAAACAAAGAGCCTTAAAGGCTTTTGAATACTGGAAATAATGATGGTGATGACGATGACACACACAAAAGACATCGCACAGGGAATGCAGCAGCTCTATTAAAACCAAATGAAAAGTCAGCTTGGGAGTTAGCCACCTTTCGTAACGGTCTTTAAGAGTGGGAGGGTGCTGGAAAACTGGCTGGGACGTGACTGGGGTGCGCAGGAGCCGATATGGTGGGAGAGGTTGGGAGGCTGTGCAAGAGGAGTCACTGCAGACAGCTGCGATGAATCAGTCTTAAAGCAAGCAAGAAATAACTGGGTTTTGGGATGAGTGGAGAAGAAGGGGAACTAAGGACTCTTGTGGGTGGTCATGGGGTTACTGGCACGACACAGGGCTGGGAGCAGAGAGGACTGACGCGAAGGATGTGAGATGGTAGTAAGGTGGAGGGCACAGCCGGGGGCGTTTGCTGCTGGGTTGTGGTGGCTTTTCCTTCTCCCTTCCTCCACAGCTGCCGTGACCCCACAGTGCTACATCTTGCTGGGGGGACCCCCAACAGAAGCAGCCGTGCACCTCCGAGGGAGGCTCAGACCCAGTCTCAAGGCGACGATACTCGAGCAGGCCTTTTTATGACTGCAAATACCTACTGAGCAGCCTTTGTCAGATATATTGCCTTTGCCAGGCAAAACGTGATGTAGAGCTGCTGAGAAAGGAAAGGAGGGCATCTTTCTGTTTTCTGTGCTTCTTGTGCTGTTTAAATTGTACCTGTCTGAAGCCTAAGGAAATGTGCAGTGATGTAAATATGTGTGTGAAAACGGGGAGGTCCTGCTCTGCTGGCCATTGAGGGGCTGTGCGGACGGTGCCCTCAGTTATCCCTTTCCCGAAAGTCTGAGGACGTGTCCTCACGTTGTGTCACTCCTACAACCCCGACTGAAATCCCTTATTGCTCATGTTTGGGAACTAGAGTCACGATCTCAAATGTTGTCACATTAGCTGAGTAGAGAAATGCCAGGCCTCCCACTATGTACGTGTGGGTAGCACCTTTTCTTTGATTAGCTCAGAATACTTTCTAATAGGAGTTAACCTTTGTGACATTCTTGAGGGACTGGCCCGCTGTGATTAATCTTAATATCTCTATCTTACAAATAGGAAAGTCAGTACCAAAACTTGCTCAACATCATCCTCTAAATCATTACTTGAGCCTGGAAAAAGAGTATGCTATTTCTCTTTTTTTTTTTTTTCCCCAATGAGTTGCTCTAGTGATTAAAATGCACTGCTAGATATAGGGAAGAAGCGAGTCTGGAAATGCAACTCCTTAACAGTATCTGTACATTAAAGAAGACCTTATTGCTATCGTAAGCCCTGCCTGGACGAATCCCTACATCCTCTCAGTTCCTGGCCCAACGAGGACTTGAAATATGTCTGCTGAAGTCACAAGGCTCCAGCACCGCCCCAGCGCTGTATGTACCGTGATTCCTCTTGGAGGGAGTCCCGGCCCACACTCAGCACCCCGAGATTAAGGAATGCTCAGAACTGTAAAAACACAAATCACAAAACAAGCTCAGTGAATTTTGAAGAGCAGTTTTTGAACACCCCGATGTGGACGGTAAACCACAACAACAGTAACAGGAAAAGCAGCACCACAAGCGAAAACCCAGTACTCCATTTGAAACTAAATTCATTTAATAAACTAGAAAAAATTGCTCAGCAATGAAAAACTCCAGCACCACCACCCTGACCACATAAGATACATGAGAATAAACAGGCTTGTAGGCACACCTCAAGCAAGCTTAAAACAGCAGCCTCCTCCAAAACAGTCTCCACGCTAGCAAGGTGATCTCACTGTCTGGTAGAAATAACGCTCATCAGCCAACTGTAATCAATCAATTTCACAGGAGTCCTTGCTATATATAAAAATTGAGGTTGGTAAAATGTACAGGACGTTTGTGCCAGACCACTATCTTCTGACCTTGATGAGCAAACAAACCGAAAATATTTCTCACGGAAACCGGTTTTACGTTACAGATCAGGTAATAACTTGGGAACTTCAGCAAAGGACAAATCATAGTTCAGCAAAGCCTCCAGAAAACGTTTGCAGTGACACTTTTAATTTGGTAGTGAGACCCACTTGGGGTCTGCTTTTGCAGAGAGGTACAGGAAATGAGTTTTATTCTTGCTGGTGCCCTGGCAAAACAACTTTGGAAGGTGGGCGATCCGTGTTGGAGAGGCAGGTCATAAAGGGGGATGAAGGTCTGCTTGCTGCAGCGGGTGGCAGGTAACCAGAGGCCCCTTTCTGATGCTTGGGCACAGGACCAGCTGATTGAGCAGAGGAAACATTTAACTTCTCTGATCACGAGCAAGACTGTATGTACAGACACACAAGTGTTGTATCAGCGAATGGTAAATTACAACAGTTCTTACTCACCGTGTGAGATCTAGTTTTTCCATGACTGGTGTCAAGCAGTTGATGGGTGGAAGTGGAAAGTCAATTAAAAGTACACAAATCAGATCTTTTACCATCGTTTGCTATTAATAAGAAAAACGCCAAGTGCTTCAAATGTACTCTGTGTTTTGTGGGGAAGGTTGAATAGATGAGGCATCAAAACAAGTTTTGTACTTACATCTAACGGACGTATTAAATAAGGGAAGTAGTAACTGCAGTTAATGAACGGACAGGCTGTTTCTGGTCACCGTGAAACAGATACTCAAAAACATGTAAGTTCTTAAAGGTACAGATGAGCGCTCTGTGGCGTTTTCCAAAGCATCTCACTGGAAATTAGTGACAGTTGTGTGAAGTGGGAACGCTACCTGCTTGAGTTGCAGTTTGGAAAATCTCACCCACATCCTTCATAGTTTTAAAATGAGTGTGTATTGACCTTGCCCACCTGTTTCTAGTCACAGGCTGGAAGAGGAAATGAGCTTTGCTGCTTCTTCCACTCCCGACTGATTTCTTAACCGTGAATGAATGAGTCCAAATGAAGAAAGTGCTCTTTTCACACCCGTTAGCTAAACTGAAACCAAAAGTCACTACATGAAACACTTTTCTGCATAACAGAAACCAAAAGTCTTTGCATTTAAAAAGGGTAAATACCCAACAGAAAAAATATTGATAATGCGATACATGATGTTTCAAACCGATCTTAAGAGTTAAGACGGTTTCCTCTTTATTCCTGTGACTTTGTAGCTTGACTTGAAAGTCACCATTATCAAACTGGCAAATCAAGGACAGCGACTGCCGGAGCTGCAGAGAAAGGTTTGTCTGAAGTCTCTTACTTCTCTGCATGACCTCTTCTGCTGGGCAGAGTGGCTGGTCTCCACCCAAAAGCAGGGCCTGATGGCACAAGGTCTTCTCCCTGTGTACAAGATGTAGTGGAGAATGCAGACGGAAAGGATAAAAAGGACCGGGAACGGAGAAAAGGAAGGGTTCATGAGGTGCTGGGAGGCTGGGTGCGTTGTCCGAGGCCACACAAGCAATTTGTGGCAGGCAGATGAACCAGCCGCCGGCGCCTGTGGAGGGTGTGTGCTGATTTCAGTGCCTCTTCCCCGAGCAGCTGCCAAGGCAATGGTATGTGGATTATCAACTGTCATCCAAGTGTCCCTTCACAGTGACATTATCATTCATCAACTCCCGGTAGAGCATGTCCACAAGTGACTCGGCAGGGAAAAAATGATCTTTTGTGCTAACTGACATTCTGCTGAATTTTGCACAAAGCAGGAGGTATCTAACAAAAAGTGAAGCAATGGGAAGTCACCTAGTGTTACCATCAGGCTACATTTGAGAACTAACCAAACCCGTTCCTTTCAGATTATTGACTAATTAGCCCAAACCAGGCACACACAAGCTACTGGACTGCATCAGCATGTGCAAGTTTGGCTCTCAACATAGTAGACAACTTAGTCTTCATGGTGGCAGTCATTTGACAGGAGATACTGTAAATTACTGTATCTCATGGTATTTGATTAGGAAGGATTCTCTGTTTTGACAGCAGCTCTGCTACCAAGAGGTGTCACTATGAATCTCGATGTAAGCACGGACTACAACAAGTAAATAGCCCTAAAGGAGTTTTACCATGTTCAGAACGCTTGTAAGCATAACTGCTTCTGGGCAATTATTATCATTAGATGGGGAAAATGAGGCGGAGAGTTACCTGCCTTTGCTAAGGCCATGGAGGTAGGTAGCACTCCAACCAAATCCCTGCGCTTTGTTTGCAGAGCTCCCCCGGGTCTCTTCATATCGTCCTCACGCATACTCCGTAGCATCAAGGCTGGGGACTGGACAGATCCTACAGGTGAGCTTTGCAAAATAGTGAGCATCAGGGATTATTTAAATTCTACCAGGAAGGGGAAACAGGGACTGAAAGAAAAACACTATATACTTTTCCCCAGAGGGGTAGGGCAGTGCCTATGAATGGAAAATAGTGGGTTTTCTTTTGCAACATGCATAAATCCCGACTCCCTTCCCTCACTCCCCACATCCTCCTGGGAGCTTCTGCTGAATTGTAGCTCCCTTGACATGGCCCTCAGAGCCGTGTGTGGCTTTCAGCCACAGTGTTTCTAGCTCTCTTTGGGATACAAACTTTGGGCTTCATTCAAGAAAGCACTTAGGCATGTGTAATTCCTTAAATTTCAATGTGACTATTCATGAGCATAGAGTTAGCACATATTTAATTGCCTTCCTGAATATGGGCCAAAATAGAGAGTATCCCAGGAGTGCATGGGAAAGAAACTTAGTTTTCATTGCTTTAATAAAGATAGCTGCTCCACTTAGAAGCATTTGCAAATGGTTTGGGAAGGTTTGGGACTTCTTGCTAGCACATCTCTAGGGGGTGAAGCAGGCAACCAATGCTACTGCAAATGAGAGGAGGATCGCCTGTGTCTGCACCACCCCCAGGGAGAGGACTCACATGAGAATTGATTCTTTTTCTCATTTTTTTCTAGATGGCAGCCCAACAACTGCTCAGCTCCAATGCTCTTCCCATCCATTTGTGAATTTATCAGTTTTTATTAAGTCCTTTGGGAAAGAGCTCTGGACTTAGGGTATTCAATTGTGCAGGTAAAAACAGAAGAGAAAACTTTTTAAAGTGTCTCTGCTTTCCATTTTAAAAATAACTGGAGGTGATGAGGAGAAAAACATGCTTTTTATGTTAACTCTGATGTAGTAACAAACTGGAGGTACAACACCAGTAATGATGGTACCTTTCATTAGACTAACTCAAATTGCCACCCATCTCACAGACCTCCACTGCGTTCAACCAAAATTGTTGTTGAGTGTGAAAACCACCAAAATCTTTAGTATTTACCGCTAGTTCTTGACAAAACAGTGCAGACACCCTCTTCATTTCTCAAAAACATCTTTGAAACATGATGTGGGTTGTCAGCGAGTAGCAGCAGTTTCCATTTGGCTTTTCAGTTGTAAATAGTCAACATCTGAAACTGTGCTGGAATTTGAAAAATGAAGCATTTTGCCCAAGACCTATATTCATTTATCCATGTGTGGGTAATTATGGCGGAGACCTCCACATCTGTGACGAGATTCATCTCGTTTTAAAACAGATGTCTCTTAGACATCTATTAGATGGCTAATTGATGCTGAGAAATCATTGCTTAATTTTCAGACCCCAGTTTGCAATACTGGCAGCCAGCAAGAAAAACCGACTTTCCCCACAGTCACTTTAAGTGGTAGCTTGGCCTACGACAGTCATGACCCATATACGCGCCAAGCCAGCTGAGCCACGCTGAAGATTAGCACACTGACCGCTGCTGCAGGCTTAGAGGGTTTTGGGTTGAGTCATGTGTGGGTGGGGGTAAGGCTTTCTCCTTCGCAACCAGTGTTATTTTCACTGACTGCCAGGGCGAGATGGGGGAGGACGGAGGTTAATCGAACAGTGCATGTGTCCTGCTTGTGGCAGCGTCGGATGTGACTGCTCAGCACGCCGGGGTTGAGGGTGGGCCTCCAGCCTCTGCGATGGGTGAGGGCTGCTGAAGCCTGGAGAGGGCACGTGGATGGCACCTCGGTAGCATGAGGCCACTGGGGTGGAGAATAATCCCCTTTTTGAGGAGAGAGGCACAGCTGAGCCCTGGGATGGGGCTGTTCCTCTCCTACAGCATGCAGAGTGCTGGGGATGCTGGGGAATGGCTGGGACGTGACGGGGGCTTGGCGCAGTGCCTGTGTGCTGCCCCGTCCCACCTCTCCTCCTGCCCTCTCTGCAGCTGAGCCGCTCCTCATGGCGTAAAGGCTCCTTCACCTAAAGGAGCCCGGGCCATTCCCAATTTTGCAATGGGCAGAGCTGCTTTGGGCCATAGGGTGAAAGCAGATTAAGCCATGGTCCTTCCCCGCCGCGTAGGAAATGGGGTCAGTATGCACAGGAGCACGTGGCTGATGATGCTACGCAGCAGGGTACATTGCTGATATTGCAATACACTTCTCTGCCTGCGGTGACACGTGAATGTCTCCCTGACGGAGGTGAGAGAAGTGCTTTTCAAAGACATATGTAAGAGTTCCAAAGATCATTTCTGCTTTAGCTGTTCATGAGGAGGAAAGGCAAAACACAAAGGGATGCTCACATTTACACACAAGTTCATTTTTATATGTCCTATGTGAGGATGGTGATCATGAATGGAAACAGGTAACAGAAAGTTTGCCCAGGAAAAATGCAATTCTAAAGCAAGACTGGCCTGTACAAAGAAAACGCACTGTAACTGAAAGGACTATTTTCAAATTAGCAAACCTTGACCGTTCACTTTGTTTTTAAAAATCTTATTTCTAAATATAAGGCCATGCTTATAGTGGCATCTAGTGGCTATTGTGTTTATGGAGCTCTCCTCCCCAACACGGCTGCGAGCGTAGGACCACGAGGGATTTGCAATGCCAGTTGTTCACCTTGTTGTCCAAGATTGACTTTCCAGTAGCATTTTTCTTGTGCATACTTTGTTTTCTTAGAGTATCGTCTAATGGATCAATGTAAAGATCAGCATTGAAGTTGGGGAAGCCCCAGACTTTAGGGTGAACGTTGGGTTAGGGCACCTTATAAATAGGTAAAGTTCTGGACTCAGGTCTTCATTTTATTTCAGCATTATAGAAAATCAATTTGAAAAGGCAAAAATTTAGCGTGGTTCAGATTGACAAAAGCTGGAGGTAGCTCAGACCCAAGTTCCCATTTCATGTGAACTTTTAACATTTCAGCAAATGGGAAATGCACACGTACAGGTTTACCAGAGGGCAAGCGAGCGGGCTCTGGCCGTGCCTCCCTTCCCGCTGGCTGGTGCCCACCTGGTGGGACAGAGTCAGGGCATCTGCTGAGAGATGGGCCATGCCTTCTCCTGCCAGCGAGTACCCTAACGGGGGACACTGACAGCCAGGTTGCTGATAACATGACCGCGTAAATGCTCTTCCTCTCAAGAGACTGAACTGGCAGGAGAGCGCTTTCCCACAAGCAGGAGACGAGAGGGAGGACAGTGCCGATGGCAGCCGCGAGGCTGTGCCAGAGAAAGCGCGGCCCCGCTGCCTGCCTCCTGCTCCTTTCCTTCACCCGCAGCCACCTGACTCGGAGGGGAAACGCTCCCGGCCCTCCCCTTGGCTGTCTGCTGGCCTTGCCTCCAGTGCAGGCTTCCCCTGCCACCCCTTTCTGCAGAGCCCAGCAGGTTTTGCTAAGAAAAACAGTGAGCTCTGCTGTGACCTCTCTCTTCCGTTTGACCCACTCTTTCCTTTAGTCACCAGCACGGCGTTGACTAACAACGTTATTCTGGGGATTACGGCCTCGCCTTCTGCGAAGTTCAGACACGACAGCCGTGCTTCTGCTACAGAACTCAACAGGCCAAGGGAAAGGGCCTGAGCAGTGGCACGTCGTTGTCCATACGGTTAATTAGCAAGGTCCTGGCACACTAGCACTCTCTCGACAGTGCTGAGACGTGGTGCGGGACTACTCCTGACAGGCTGGGCAGCTGGACGGGGTTACCTGTGTGGTGTGAGCAGGTGGGTGTCACCTGCTTAAAAAAGCAGTCTCGGGCCCATGTGATTTACTAAGTTAGCTGAAATCAGCGTGATCAAAACTGTTATGAAGAATGACTCATGGGCCAGAAGTCCTCACTGAATAGCACTCTGCTCCTTCCCTCTCAGCCAGCGAGGGATGAGCCCCAGCAGCTCGCTGTGCACCTCCCGCGAGACCTCCCTTTCCTTGCCGTGCCTATCGGAAAGGTGTAACCGATTTGGGGAAGCACTGAGACAAACTCACGGCAGAAAAACCCACCAAGGAGCTTCAGACCCTTCATGCTTTCTTCAGGATCCCCAAGCCCCAGGTAACTAACTACAAGGTGAGAGGAACGACTGGGAGAGGAGGAGGATCACCTCGTACCTGCTCTGCTCTGACATGGCTCCCCAAGCCTGCCCCACCGGCCGCTCTCAGGGACGGGCTGGATGTGCCCTCGGTGGCTGTTCCTCTCTGCTTGCCCCGTAGGCAGTAACAAAAGCAAGTTCAAGGGCCAGAGCTCTACGGGTGGTGTTTTCTTCAGTGTGAGGACAGTTAGGTTTACATACTGAATTGCCATGTTAAAACAATTCAGGCAAAAACACGGGGGAAGACCTAGAGAGCTCACGTGCTACAAAAACCCAAGGGAGTTTTTTCTTATGTGCATACCTTATACTGTAATGTACGAAATATTGTAGGTAATGAGTCCCATTTACCTGCGATGTTAATACATCCACATCCTGTACCACTTTATCTTTTGACATTTTAGAACTTCTTATGTTTTTTTTTATGGAAGCAATAATTTTCTTGAGTATAGTATCATGAATTCATTTAAACACCTAAAAGCTTAGCTATAGTCTAATTGAGGCATAGATATTGGTAATATGAAATCTGCTTTTGCAATGCAAATGCCTGTCTATTAGCAGAATCTTGTACATTTGATTTTGAGTTTGGAGCAGCAGCTGTTTATTCAGTTCGCAGGTTTCTTGTGGTTTGTGGTTTCTTGTGGTTTAAACATTTGCAGGGTGTAGACACTAACGAGAGCACTGAATTGTTTATGGTGATCTTTGAAGCAGCATTGCAGATTTGTTATGAATTTTTGCCAGGCCAGCAGAAACATATTAGCCTCTCCCTATGCAAAGTCCCACGTGCAGAGTAACCTCACTAATCCAGTGCTTTGGGACCATGCCACCATGCAGGTCAGTGAGAGTTTATACTGCTACTGTATGGCAGTTGATCACGTCCTTTCTTCAGATCTATTATTTGGAGGATCGTCTTTTCCCCAAAACCAAGCATTCAAGCATAAAGCAAAAAAAAAAAAAAAAAAAGAAAACTAATTTTAAAGTGCTCGCAGCAAAAGCCCATATAAGAGCGTTGGACAAGGCAGCAGGTTAGCAGTCATCTCAGCAACTTGTGAACTAGCTCTGTAACACCAGCTCTGCACTGGGAGCGCATGAATGGGCCCTCCCAGTTGGAAACCCGTCTCCTGCAACAACAATCTCCTGCCAGAATCTATGAGGCAGAGCTCCTCTCACCTTTTCTGTGTACTTTTGCTGGTAATTCCACGCCAGTTCCACCACTGCCTGTTTTCCACTTTAGTAGCCAGCAAAATGACTTTCCAGGAGCCCGATCAGTTCATGCCAAGCTCCCTTGCATGAGCTACGGGGAGAATAGTCTGATTGTCCCAAACTCAGAGAGCAAATAGCCAGACTTGTCCTAATAACTCCTAACTTGATAAATATTGATTGCAGAGTCGTCCATTAGATTGTCGTCACCTCTGTAGGGAAGGAGAGGAAGCTTATTTGAAGTAGGTTGGGCAAACCTCTGAAGATATGTAATTATTGAAACAATATTGCACTATGGAGGAATAGGAAAATTAATCTCACAAGCCCTTTCTACCTAATTCTTGACGACATGCTGTCTTCCTTAGGTACATGGCAAAAGGGAGCCCTCTAGGGTAAGTGTTGTACAGGAAGATCTCAATTTTCAAGATGCTTCGCAGTTGGTTTCATTTTGTACTTCAGCAGCTATGAAGGTTCATGAAACATGATGATTTATGTTGCAACCCCCAGTCAAGGGAAACCCAGGCTGCTCACCCAAGCCCAGGACACTCTGTCAGCAGCAAGATCTCAGTACCTATGCCCTGTTTCTCTAAGCATCCATCAAAGACAGGCTGGAAAGGCTGGGGAGACCTTTGTAATGGCTCAGACTGGCCATTCTCATGCTCCCTAAAATAGGGTATGAATGGGTGAATGAATGCTCGGGAGTGGACACCCCTCTTACCAAAGTCCCATGCTGGCCTTTACTTTTTGCACTCCTATGAATGTTTCACAGCTGCCGAAGCCCCATGTAAATGTGCTGCTTCTCCTTTTCCCATCGTTATCCATCATCACACGCTGCTCCCACCCCCAGTTACCTATGTGCTGCCAGTACTGCCAGCCAGCGTGTCCTATTTGTCTACTTTTTCTTTAATTATTGTGTCTTTTCCTCCCCCTGCTCTCAGACTCCTTCAATAAACAAGCAAACCCATGCTGCTTGGCTGGTGTATGCTGCAGAGGGAGTGAGGAGCATAGAAGGGCAGGAAGAGAAGAGCAGTGATGGTGTCAGCGCTGTGCCGAGGAGGGAGGTGAGGGAGGAAAAGGGACAGCTGGAAGGAGTGGGATCGACCATGATATTTAAATATACGGGAGATCTTTGTACCTAGCAAGTTAAGTGGCTTCTGGTTTATGTAGGGTCTCTTCCTTGCTGTTGACCGAATGTAAGACTCGGACCTGCTCTGGTCCTGTGACAGCAGCCCCAAGGACAGGAGGGCGCAGCGAGACCCTCAGCGCCCGGTGGGATGGGCGTCCTTCAAACCATGCACGGCAGACCCCGGCCAGCCGCAGCCCTCCTGCCGCTGCCTCGCCAGCCCTCCCATCGCACCCGGCTCGGAGGCACCGTGTCCGCTGGGCTCCGTAGCCTCGTGCTGTTTTCTCAGTAAGGATTTACCGTCACGTCAAGTCTAACGATACTCCCTCCATTCTCCCTGCCATTTCGCTAAAGCACATGGCTGTAGCTCAGGTAAATTACAGGCCTGCAAGAGAAATTACTGGGTGTAACTCCCTGGCCTGAGTTAAAAGGATGATAGACCCAGGGGCTGCAGAGCTTCCTCCTGAGACTGAGAAACCGTGAATCACCTTGCGAAGCCTGTGGCTTTGCACAGTACTGCAGAGTCTTCTTTTTTCAACCCCTTTTGTTTACCACCCCGATGGCGGCGCTTTTACTGGCTTGGGCAGCTGCATCACTGAAGGAACATATGACTCTGTATTTCCTGGTCTTTCCTTCTAATCCAGAAATACCATAGACAGTAAGAAATTCTTGTTCAGAAACTATGGTCAGGGAGGAAGTGTAAAGCATTTCCATTTTAATGGGATTTCCCATTTCTTCTTTTTAAACTCTCACACCTAAGAAATAGAAACAAGCGGTTTAGCCTTGGGTGCCAGCCTGTGGCGGTTTCCTCTGCCACGCGCGGCAGCTCGGCCTCACGCTTCCAGCGGGATTGAGCTTTCTGTGAAGCGCCTGATGTCAGGCAATGAAATATGAGGTGAGAGAGTGCAGCTGTTTGGGTGAGAAAGGCACCGCAACTCATGTATTGCTGTGCTTGTTAATATTGGACTAGAGCAAGGGTAACAACAGCAAAATTAATTTCTGTTTCTTTCCTAATAAGATGCCATGGCAATGTCAGAGATAGTTGTGTGAAAAATTCCTTTCAGACTTCACTGCTGACCTGGAGTGTGCTTTAGGTTTCAGTTTTAGATTTTTTCATTCCTCTACTCCAAAAATTTAATTCAGTTTTGAAGTGGCTTAACTTGGGGGCCATCCCTATGTCAATGTGCCCCTCTGCTATCTGCTGGGGTGTCTGGTGAGTGCTGTGGACTAAGCCCATTGTGCTCTCCACAAGGATGCGTCGTTCTCCCTGCCCGGACTACATCTCCTATCATTCCTCACTCTTCCATCTGACTGAATTTCCGAGGTGCATCCTGGTAACCACACAAGCACAGAGGGGCTTCAGGCATGGGAACATGGCTCAGGGGAGTGGGAGCAGCTCATGGTGAGATCCGGCTGGGAGACAAGGCAAAGGGAGCGCTCGCCGGCAGGGCAAAACATTTTCAAGAGCTATCTGCCAAGAGTGCCCTTACCTTCCCCTGATGGGCACAGCCTGTCTTATCAGAGAGGCGTGAAGGCTTCATCTTGGGTCACCAAATGGTATCAGTCTCCAAAAATACCTTCCTGCTTCTAGCACAAACCTGGTTATTGGATCAAGCATACTCAATACCCAGTAACTAATACAAGAGTTTGTGTGTCTAATACAAGAGTCTGTGACAGCTGCTGATTGCAAAAGGCTTCACCTGATAAAGAATTGCTCAATTATCCTATTGGTTGCTCTGAAGGAACAGAGAATGGCAAAAGACCAGATTTTGGAGTATTGGCTGCCACCTCTGGAGTGACAGAAATCAGAGAGTCTAAAACGCAGCACACAGGCGAATTGCGTGGTGCTTCCAGCCTGTGTCCTGGTCTCTGGGCCAGAGGGGAGGTCAGGGTGTGACTGCTTTTTCTTTCAAAAAGACCTTAACATCCCAGCATGTTCAATATTCCCAACACTTACATTCCTTTTTATCCAAATATTGCCTCTTTGGAAAAAAATCCTTTAAAATACTCAGCAGCCAAAACCCAACCAACAACAACCAGATAAACTAGCGTGCAACAGTATCACGAGTTTTACTGCAGCAGAAGAGAAGGGTCAGAAACTCCAGGAGCTCCCTCAGGACAACATTTCTGTTGCCTCTTGAACTTGGGAGACTCATTTCCCACGGCGGTGGGGCAGCAGCGTAACACCTAGCTAGGGAGCGATGATGGCACTTGAAAATTAACATCATCCACAGTATTACAAAGATTGGTTCGTCAGATGCTCATACAGACGTTGTAGCTCCTGAGCATTTAAAAGAGGCAAAGAGTAACTCAACAACTCCCAATTAGCTTGTAGAAAAGAATACATGGTGCTTAAGGTACGCCAAAAAAGCAGCGTGCAACTTCTCTGAAAAAGCAATGCTGCTATTCCTTATGATGCTTTAGCCTCCTGCGGTGCCAGATGTAGCTAGTGTTTTACTATTTCTTTCTTCAAATAGCAGTGCTCAGGGGGGATAAACTTTACTTAACCTAATTAATTTTAATCACAGCTTTCAAATCTCATACTGTGCAAAGAATTACAAATTGGAATACATTAATGGAAGCCATGGTTTATGCTGCAAGCTAATCGGGAAGTGTGCATTTACATTTTCTGCATGAGTTTGCAATTACCATTAAAATAAAATTCAGTTATGTCCTTTTAAATTACTAAAATGTGAAGAACAGATTGAGCTGGTCCCATTTGTTGTAGAAAATGACTTGAAAATGGCCTACATTTCAAAGAATTAAATGATTCTTACTGAATAAGAGGTTTTAGAAAATGATTTCCAGTTGTCTAGAGTTAAGGTGCTTCCAGGCATTCTGGTTTAAACAATCTTTCTTTTAAAATAATGGATTGCTTAATGTTTCCTACCTGCTTCAGTACAGGTTCGTGGAAGGAACAAAGCGAGTTCTCCCACAAGCCTCAGCTACGTCTTCCTTTAGGAGTAAACCAGAGAAACAACATCTCAGCTGACCGCATCCAAAACCTAACTCCAAGGTACCACAGCACTGAGCAGCAGTCCAGAAAATTTCCTTCCCAATGGAGAGGTTCCTCCTCATGTGATGAATAACTGGGGGGCAAAAATACCCCCAAATACTAGAATGCAGCAGCTCTGGAGTTTCACAACAAACACAAAACTCCTCCGAGTGTCTTTGAAATTGTAATTCTGGTAGGACCAGCCTAAAAACCTTACGTATACCCAATGATTTAAGAGCCTATGTCCCATTTAAAATGAATAAATGTATGCCCTTGGAAGACTGATCCCTTCAGCAACTGATGGTGACTTGGGTCCATTCCCCAGTGCCTGGCTGTGGGATTGTTGGACCACTCTTTAGCAACGCCCACTTTTGTATCTGGAAGGTTAGGTGCCAAAGTTCTGTGGTCTGTGTCACCCCAAATCCAAGGGCTTCTGTTTCAGGGATGCCAGTGACTACAGCAGGAGTGAAAATAAGGTGTTCTTGGCCTTGCTGATACATGCCAAAGGAGCAGATGTTTTACAGGACTGTGATGCCAGATCAAAATGATTTGGCCAACTAGCGCCCTTCAAAAGCAACTTGGGCTTTCATGAAACTAAGTCCCACTGACTTCAGTGGAAACCTAGATTTTGAGGTGCCAAACACCCTTCTGAGCGTGCAGCGCAGATACCTAAGTCATCTGGCTCTTTTGAAAAAGTGTTATATCACTAGACATGGTCTCGTTTGCAAGAAAAATTGTATTGGTCCCAAAAGGAGCGTTGTCCTCAGGAATGTCTTCTAAGTTCCAGTCTAACAGCACCCAAAATTGTTTTTAATATAAAGTTTTACATCATATTGTAATGACAGTGTTCAAGAGAATACAGCAGTGTTTGTATTTATTTTCCAGTGTAAACCTGCTGCAACTTAACATTTTTTTTATTCAAGATCATGTAAAGCGAACACTGCAAAATAAAGAGGAAAACCACAGTCTCATCATAGTTTGTACAGACACAGAAACAGTTTACTCTTTTTTATAGCAAAAAGGTCAAAATGCATGACTTTCGGGAAAACACAAGCAGATGTATCTATTACAGATGACAACCTTTAGCTAAGTTGTAAACTTCATGCTTATTAAATAATTGATAGTACATCAGAGCTTCAGGAAAGCCATGTTTAAGACACTGAGTTTAAATAAAATGGCTTGTGATAATGATTTTTTTGTAAAACGTAATAAAAAGTACAAATATTGACACAGAGACCAAGAGGATGAAACACTTCCATTTTGTTAAACAGATTATTATATCTAAAATAGCACTGAACCTCACTAAAATCTCTGGAAGAGGAAAATTAACCATATTTTCACTGTGGTATTTCACTTCAACCTTGTATTTGCATCAGAAAGCTTGTTGAGGGTTTCTTCTCTTTAAAAATGCAGCTTAAATGCTGTGTAGAGTGCTCATAACCACAGAATGATATAAGTAGCTTTAAAGGAAATGATGAGCTGATTCTTAACTGATGTAAATCACCAGAGCTCTGCTAGAGTAAGTGGAAATCTACTCAATGGACAATTTTAATTTTAAATAAGATGCAGACTGCAGATCCACCAAAATAGTTTCCATATACTTTCTTTAAATTGCAATGAGAAGAGGAAAATTCACTTTTCCACCCCTCCAGTTTCCATAGGTGACTGTGAGAATACATGCTCATTTGGCAAAAGGAAATGCAAAAACGCACCTTGTTTTCCTTTCTCTCACGCTCAGGTAAATCACCGGTAAGTTTAGAAAGGTTGCACTGCTGCAAAAAATATATAGTCAGAGGGCGCATGTAGTTAAACGCAGAAATGCCTCATTTCTGAGTGATTAGTCTGCATCTTTTATGCCAGGTAGGAGGGTGAGAGTAGTGCAAATGCTACACTTCTGCCTTGAAAAGAGTACTGCTCGCTGCTGAAGCAGAAGTCGGACTCCAGCAAGCACTTTTTGAATCCTTTCAGGGCTAAAGATAAGAAGCCACTATGGGTATGAAGCTTACACCAGGGCTTACCCATGGCAGTCACGGCCCGGAGCAGGAGAGCCCTGCACTTGTCTTTCAGCTGCAAATACTGCAAGCATCCTTTGGCTGCTTCAGTCATTTCAAAGGCTGCTCTAGTAATTAATCTGTGGGACTTGGGTACCATGTTGGGTTTTTTTTTTTCAAATGTGGAAAATCCTAAAGGAAAAATAACATCCAAGGTTTATTAAAAATAAATAAAGGCTAATTTCAGATACTTCTAAGATTACTTCTTGTTAACTGCAATAATCCAACTTCTTTCTTGTGTCCAAGCCTGTCCAGCTGTCATCAAGGTCAGCCTGGGTTTTAATTAGGCTTTTTGTAGTAGCTGCAAACCCAGCCTCTAACCAAGCGCACATTTTCTTTACTCTTAAATAATTAACAATGTCTGATTTCAGACACAAAACCATTTTGCACCCATTAGAGAGGCTTCGTGCATTGAACAGGCTCCACGTAACGTTCCTTGCCAACAATTCCAGACCAGAAGGAGGAAACCACTGCAATTCCCATTTCGAAGCTGTAAAGCAGCTTTCAGCACCACCAGCTGACTACTTAGGGCATTTTAATTAGCTCAGGAACTTTCCCAGGCCACTGCGTCGAAATGAAATGTGCTCACAACTGAAGACTCGCTCATTGGCAATCAAATTTTTAAGTTACCAGGCCTGCCGAGATCTTTCTGCAGAGCAGAGCCACTTCTTCAAAAGCAGTGATAGTCCTCCGGGAGCAAGAGGGGGAAAAAAAAAAGCAAGCCATATTTTTGCATAATCACAGCTTTCAATAGTACAAAATTCACAGCTCTGTGAGAAATTGCAAAACAAAAAGTCTTAGTAAGTACAAAGTCCTCAGTGCTCCGACATGTTAATGCAAGGGAAAAATTGCCTTGCACAAAAGAGATTACTAAGGCTATTTGGCACCATTTTTCTGTTGCCAGGTCTTTATACAGGGTCTCATCGCAGTTACGGAGCAGAGCATCACGGTTTGAAGGGCTCCGTGAGCAACATAGCTCAAAAAAAAAGCTTTCTCCTGCTGCTCAGCCCTCCTTCAGCAGAAGTCTCTCTCACCTCCAGGAAACGCAGGTTACAGCATGACATGATTTAGCCCCTGCTTGCAGTCTCAGCATTGTTTAATTAATTTTTTCAAATTTATTGTGATTTCTTGCAGATCCAGTATAAATTCAGTGTCTTGGCTACTGCAAAGCTGACACTGAAAAATTTTGCAGAAAATATACATTTATTTATTGCCACTTACGTAGTGAAAATATATTGCTTTTGTCTACTAGTATGCACAATAAAGAGAGGAATAACACATTTTTCTTTTTCACTGTGCTTGAATTTAGAGGCTAGTTCATGTCTATCATGTATTTATTTCTATATATTTATTTCTATATATTGGCAAATAAGATAATAATTAGGTGGTTAAAAACCCACCTGCGCACGTGTCCAGTCTTACAAGAGAGATTACAAGTAGAGGATGACAGTGTAAGACCTCTGTACTTGCCTAAACTTCAGTGATGAAGAATATGGGAAAAAGAAACCTGAGCTGGGCATGAAGAAGCCATTGATCAAAAAATCGACTGCTCATTTCAATAATAATTTAGGGTAATAGCGGTGCAGATCTTGAGCACGCTCCCCTGGACAGGCATCGGTCTTGGCTGGCTCCCTGGCTGGGGCTGGGCGAGGGTCCTTGGGGGGGTAACAGCACCCCAAGCTAAGCATGTACAGAAATGTCTACAAAACTCAAAAAGGCCACTGTCCCAGCAAGAGATGACAAATCAGATCTTCACTAACACGGCAATGGTACACTGAGAGCAAACACAGAACAAAATGCTCTTCTGTAGCGTGCTGGGTTTTGGCTGTACTCTCCTGAATTCAGCTGTATTTTCTGGATCATTGCAAGAAACTCTGGCATTAATTTTTTATTTTTTTAAAGAGCGTTTGGCCCGGTTTCTCAAGCCAAGTAGGCCACAGTCTCAAAATGACAGGCCTCCAGGGAGCCAAGAGTAACTGAGCTAAGTCAAGAGCCTAGCAAAAATTATTATTTTGTAGAGCTTTAAAGGTTTTCTCCAGATATAAGTGAAACATGCATTTATTTCATTTTTGTTTGCTCTTTCACTGGTGTCACAAGAAAGTAATGCATTTTTATTTACGGCTTTGCAGTCACTGCTGAATTCGTAAAAGGAAGGTGATCTTGCATTTCCTGTTTTCTAAATAGTAGAAAAGAAAGAATTTGAGCTTGGTGAGAAATTCTTTCTTCTTATGAGCATTGCATGTGGAGATACAGCTTTAGGCACATTTTTTCCTAACTGCACAGCATTTTAATGTAATTAAGCACTTGTAAGTAAGATCTTGAAGTGTATAACATAAATAGATCTCTGACAACCTCTTATTTCAACAAAAAATGATACCATAATTTTTAAATGCTTTTACAGAATTGTTAAAAAGTAACAGTGTCTTTGGTTTAGAATATTTTACTGTCTCCCTGAATTATAAAGTTCTTTAGAGCATTACCAGGCAGTTGTCTCTTGGATTTTTTTACTCCATTAATAGTTATGACCCCGAGCAAGATTAAGCAGAGTCAGTTGGTCTGCAGCAAGCCCAAAACCCATGGCCTTTTATAAAAGCCTTTTATATGTAGGAGACATGTTATCTCATATTAAGATGTAATTTCATCACCCTGTTATGCGTATCCAAAAGATGTACCCATTCATTCATTGCTACCCCACTTTCACAACAACAGCTGACCTGCTTTGTAATTGGTTTACTTCTATATTTGTATCAATCTAATCAACTTAGCTGCAAACAGCAGTTTAAAATGAAAAAAAAAAAAAGTACCCAATCCTTGCTGACTAAAAGGATGTATTCTCTAGCCAAGCTAGATCCAGGAAACCTATCCTGAATTGTGCTGCTTAACTCATATTTAATCAGGGACAGAATCACTTGGAGACCACTACATAAATTACTGGATGGACAGGCAGGAAACTTGAATCTTATTCCCAAATTAGGTATGGACCTTCTGGAAGGTCAGCTACACTCCCTTGGGCCTCTATTTCCCTGTAACTGTGCTTTTCGGAAAGTGATTTGAAGCCTTCAGGTGAGAAATACTCCGTATGTGTTATGCATCAGTAATAAAAGTAGGCCTAATGACCACATCTTTTTCCCTTGAAGGCTTCCCATGGGGCCAGCATCACCCATGCAGACTGTTCTGGAGCATTTCGCTGGTGTTTTTGCCCTACAAATTGTTGGAAGATGGGCTCCAGTTACTGGTTTATCATCGTAAGCCTGTGCTGAGACTTGGCATCTAAATACTGGTGAAAATGCAGTCACTGTTGTAAATTTTCTTATTACCTATGCTCTGTACGTTGCCAAATAAGCTTTTGCCTTCTGGTTGCTGCAATGACGTTTTTTACAAGATGCTGCTGCCTGTGAGACCAGATGACAGTGCTAATGACCCATGTCCTTGTTCTCTGCTTCCCTTGCTTACACCTCTTGTTTCTCCACACTCAATTAAGGAAAGGAATTGAGGTTAATATTCCTGTCCTTGAAATTAAATCTATCCTTGCCCCACAGTGCAATTAATGAAAACAATTTGGATACAGAGCCTTTCATCTCTAGGTCACTGGTTTATTTAGTAGGAGTTGACAATGACTCACGCCATTAATTTGTCTGCTGGGTGGCAAACACAGAGCGAATCGGCGACGTTAGCCTAGATTATAGGCGTCCACGTTGCAAAACCACTGCCACAATTTAACACCCCTGCTGCTCTTTGAGGTGAATAGTTGTGGTGGCTACAAGACCTCTCCGTGTATCACAGGTCCTCCTGCAGCCTGCCTGCACATGGCCTGTGCTGCTCTTGGTACTACTAATTCTAGGGATAGTTACGATAAATCTGGCTATTATATGTCAAACATTAGCCTTGGTCCAAATAATAGGGCAAGTTATGCTACACACTCTTACTGTGAAAACTGCAGGTCAATTATATATTTGGCTATTAAATGCTTTTAAGGTCCAGAATATGTTCAGCAGCACAAACACAACAGATGGGTCAAAATGGGTGTAGGTACCATCTCTGGTTTTCCTCATTGGCAGACAAAGTTCTTGGGGTATTTGCAAATGTTAAACTTCAGGCATCTGAGAGTAATCTCTCCCAGATCCACCTATGTAGTCTAAGGGGACGCTGACTCGCAGAGCAGCGATGTATGTTCTGCATCATCCACTTCAGGAGCCTAAATTCAAGCCCACGGCTTGAATTACTGTGGAGGAACACATCTCTCCCTTGCCTGTAAGGCAACTGGGAGAAAGCGTCTTTGTGAATACTTCTACCACCCCTCCAGTTACCTGCTCCAAGGCCGAGCTCTGAGAAACTGGTGAGTATGGGAAGAATAGCCATATACTGAGTAGAAACAGCACCATCCCCCTACAGCCCTGGCCCTTGTTACAGAGAAGGCTGCGTATCTTCAAGCTCACAGCAACAGGAACTTCCTCCGTTCGCTGCTGTCCTAGATACACTGGAGCAGGCTTTCCAACCCTGACAAGCACACTCAGCTCTTGAAAATAAAGAAAACCCTGTATTTTCCTCGTATCTTCAGAACAAAACAAAAAAGATCCCCAGAGTCACGGCTTACTTGTAATCATGTTCAAACTTTTGAACTCTGCTGTGCCTGAAAGAAAGAGGAGCTGGCATTAGTGCATTATCATCACTCACACAGCAACGATTAGGTCTGAGCAGATACCGTGGGGAACATTAGTCCAAATAAATACCAGACACTGGATCATAAAGGTTCAGGAGAGCTCAAAGTGCTTAGTGTTCATCATCTGATTCTTAAGGGATTTGTATTTATGCCAAGTTAATAAGCGAATAGCACAGCCTGCGATTCATTGCCATACTGTACAGCAGTTTTTTTACGCAACTGACTGCAGTATCATTGATGTTGCATTCAATTTTTGGCTGGCTTGCGGAGGCAGCCACTTTTCTTCTCTTGACACGCTCAGGCTGGACCCTGCGGGCAGACGATGGAGTTGATAGCATTGAGATTTGAGAAATCTGTTGTGATGATCTTGCAAAAATCTTCACAACGTAGAGTGCTGCTGTGGTGGCTTGAATACAGATGAATAAATGCCTCGCCTGAATGCTTCTGCATTTAAGGCGTATTTTAGAGCTACCGCACACTTGTCCATTACACAGCAGGAGGGACACTGAACCAGAACATAGTCAGTCAGCACTTTTAAACTTCTTTTAAGCACTTTTAAAAACATTCAGCTCATTCACCCTGCAAGCAAAAAGGGCTCTTGGGACCTGGCAGCACTGGCTGACAGAGGGCTATACAGATAATTTTGTACTATACTGCCAGCATGGACAGCTCTTTTGTTTTAATTCTTTAGATCTTTAAGTGATCTAAACCTCAGATTTCTTAAATATTAATTTATAGACTACCTTTTTATTGATTCTAATATGTTTTCTTTGAGGGGAGATAAGTAATTATAAGAAATGCTGTCTTTTGGTGCAAGAAGCCAATTCAAACGAAGAAACCTTAAGTAGCAAGTTGCTTATCACTATAAACCATTCACAATAAACTTGTCCGTTGCAGCTGCTGCTGTGAGACTTTCCTGGGAAATGTGGAAGAACATACCCTCTTCATACCCCTGCACGCGCTGTTACCGATCAAGGACTGTACTGTCTTAGGAGCCTGATGTTTGTTAATGAACGAAGAGTGTGATACCATTTGTAGTCGTGACAGCGAAAGGGTCTCAGCCAGGCATGGCTTGCTGGAAGAGTAACAACCTCTCAGACCAACTGGCAGAGTTGGAAAAAGCAAATTTTTTGGAACACCATCTCCCTCCTGCAGGTGTGAGGGTAGTACACCATTTGCTTCCCTGCCCAACCAGTTTTAGACATCTGGATTAACATGCCAGTTTGACTGCAAATTCATTTTCCTCACTGGCATTCTCCATTTTTCTTGCAAATTTTTGAGATTTCAGCGTTTTATTTGATTTCAGAATGGGACTTCGCAGGTTCACCTTCTGTGAACCCAAAGCTCTGCTTTCCCCCAGCAACTTCAATACCCAGGCTAGAAGTAACCACTCAGGCAAATGAAGACACAGTGCTGCTTAAAAACTGGTAACATCAACACCTGCCATTAGACGGATGTTCTCCCTACTAAAGACATTCTGAAAATGACTCACTTCACTGTTACAAAATCTGCTCCCAAATAAATCAAGTAAAGGCTAAATTTCTCTAGAGCCGTCTCCTTTGTAATTAGATTTTATGACTTTCTTTAGCAACTGTCTAATCTCTGAGCCTCATTGGCAGAGACTGAATTTGTAGGAGCTGAATAGAATACAGAAAAGCTATAAGTGTGCAATTGGTTGTATCAGCTAGCTCCTCTTCTAGCTCTGAGACTGGGCACCAGGGAACAAAAAAAAATCTCCAAAATCTGAGCTCTCAGACAATTAAAACCAAGTTAAAGTCTTAATGTTCATCCCTTTTCGCACCTTTCATGATTTATCACAATAGGATTACATTAAAAAGAGATCACGTTCTTAGCCTGAGGTCCTGCTCCAGAAGTGGTTAGATAAAAAGTTACGCTTTCTGGAGGGGCAAATTCATCTGCCCCTCCACCTTGCTCAAGTCACTGACTTGGAGAAAAGAAGTTGCTGCTGCTGGTAGCTCTCACATGAGTACACTGGCTCCTTCCACTCTTGGAAAGGAATAGCCCTTTCAGCTGTACCTGCTCAAAGCTGGTGAAGGCTGAGGTTTGCCCAGGAGGTGCAGGTTACATGGTCCTAAAGCCATAGAATTGAAGCAGCTGAGATCGAAAACTCAGTTTGACCTATAGCACTTTTTGGGGGGGCATGCCATAATATGCAAAATAAACAATAAGCCAGCCACATTCAGATCCCCAGCTGTGCGGGTAAGGCTTTTCCCTCTTTTTCCTTTCAGGTCCGAGAAGTCGGAGCACGCAGGAAAACAACCGTGAAAGCCTCCACCACGCCACCCATTTCACCACGTGGTTCCTTCGGTAGTGCACTCGGAGGAGGGCTTGTGCCAAGGCTACGGGTGTGTTTCCCTGATCCAGAGATGTGGGATACAGTGCGCTCAGTGACCCTCACCCTCGTTTTTTGTTTTGGTTCTTTTTTCCAAAACAAATAAACCAAATCCCTCCTCAGCCATCTCTTGGTAACTACTGTTTTTGATGAGCATAAAAAGATCACCCTAAACCTCAGACTTTGCGACAGCTTCAGTGCCTGCCAGCACTCAAGGGCACCTGGAGTGGTGGCCAAAGACCTCTAATGAAAACCACGGCGCTCGGCAGCAGGCCTGCTAACATTCAGCCATGGCACTGTGCTCTCATGCAAAGCACAGCTGCACCGCCCAAAATGGCAGCCCTCGGAGGACGAGCTAAATTAACTTCACCTCCTACCTCATGAACAATTCCCAGCTATGCTCTAGCCACGTCGCTAATGATGATGTAAGGAACTTTTATAAGAGTCTGATTTGCACGTACCGGGTTTAACTTTTAGGAGACAGCTGTTCGAGGAGTCCTCCGGTGACGGGCACGGGCAGGCTCTTCTGGGGCCTTGGAGAACAAAGACGTTCACAGGAACACTTCTGCAGTGGCAGCCTGGCAAATACGGACATCCTCAGATGACAGGACAATTTAGTCCCTCTCTGAGCTTAATCTTTGTAACTTTGCCTGTTTTTGGAAGGGAGTCTGAGTAGTCTTAAATGTATATTGTAGTGACCCCAGCAATGCTGCATAAAGGGCTCAGTGCAAACAGCTCTCCTCCTTTTCTTTTTGGCCACCCCTCTTTTCACACCGCAGCAGCTACCAGGACAGTCATGGTGGCTTTGCACGTTGCACAAAGGTGGCCCAACCGGTGAAGTCCACCTTGCTGATCCTCACGAAAAAGGAGAGGAACAGACCCAGATAGAGCTCTTAGGCATATCCACCTCATCATATGATCTTCAAGTCTCCTACAACTAGGGATTTTTTTCAAATTTTCTGCTGTAAGCTCAAATCGTGTCCCATCCCACGTGCTGAGCTCATAGGTTATATGAATGCAAGTCACTCCCTGCTCCTCTGCCTGAATAGCCACCTACGTGCAGCTGCTCCACAGCCTCTCCCGTTCACCACCAGTGGGAGGGAAAAGCGTGGCCGGGAAAAGGGAAGACCATTGCATTTCCACCAGTTTGCATGTCAGCGTCAGCGGATTCGATTTATGCAGGGAGCACCCACTGCTTAAGGACAGGAGGAGGTCCGAGGGAAGCCAAAGCTCGCAGCTGCGGTCTGCGCACTGTGACTGTGCGTCACCCCCCACCTCCCCCAGCATGGGTGAAGAGCTGTGGTCTCACACCAGCGGCTCCACTCCACCCGCCTCCCAGTCTGCCTCTCCCAGTGCCTTTTGCTTCACAAGGCTGGATGTGCTTTTAACTTCCTATAGTGCAACGATCTGCTCCTCTCTGTAAAAGGCAACAGTTCCCAAGTGTAAGAAGAGCTGGGCTGCCTTTATCCAAGTTAGAAGGGGGGTTATGGACAAAGCATGTGTAATTATATGAACACAAGCCTATTTTATCCTTTGGAGTATCTCAATTTTTTAGTTACTTAGTGTAAAGCACACAGCTATTATTAAAAACCTTTTTTTTCATTGATACTTGTTTATGTTAAAGCCTTAGGATGATCAGTGCTCTAAGTATTTTAAGACAGTATTTTATTAATAATTAAAAATTTTAAGTATTTTGTCTAAATTCCGTTTTGCTCTTTCATTAAGTACCCCTCCATGACCAGAGTCAGGATGCAGGTTCAAAGTCAAAAGATTTGTAGCAAATCTGTCCAAGTGCGGTGGGAGATCTGAATTGTCCCTGCAAGAAGTAGAAAAGGGTTACATGGGCACAGAAAATAACTGATGCACTCTCACATACACACACCTGTATTTATCTGTCTCTATAGAAATTGATCCTCACAGGCTTAGAGCACCACTCATCTAGCGACATTATTAAAGTAAATAAACGCTAACTACAGAAAGCTCAGATTTTGGAAATAAAAAGCCATCTATCAATTGTGATTTGATATATGCTGCTCTCTATACCTATACACATTAAGTACATAACAGTGTGTATACATGTACACAGGCTTAGTTTTATAAGATCCTCCTCTTCAACCAGTTCACCACAGGGAAATCTGTATTTTGACGGCTTGAGTGTTCCACACCTTTTTTGCCCTTATTCTTTCAAACTTTCCTGCAGGTTTGAGCAGGGCACCTGAAACGGCCGAGTTGTTCAAAGCAGCTCAGAACAGATCCGAAGCACGATTTTGTGTTCTTCACAGGCAAGGAGACAGTTAAGGGCTTGTCTGCCTCTGTGGTACAGCAACGGAAGCTCTCAAGCAGTAAAATCCATTATGAACAAGATAGAGAAGTTCCAGGGAATGGAATTTGTCTGAACTGAACAACGAAAGACGAGCGCTTATCTTTTTGCGGAACATCCGTACGAAAGATGTGGCATTCTTAAAATATCTTAATACTTGGTTATGAGTAGGACTATTCATCCTACACCCTACTTCTGCACACAGGAAGGGAAGAGCTAACAGCAGAAGAATTTTCTTTCGGCGGTGGGAACAACTGCGTGATGATTATCCCCCACCCTGTGTGGGATTCCATCGGAGATGAAGGATGCCCTGGCAAGCGTTGGGGCATTACTACATGTTTGTGGAAGTCTCTCAGCTTTTATTAATTAGATTCCTGACAACGCCATAAAACCCCATAGCAGAAAGCCACACTGCTCATTCCTGAATCATATGAAATCATTCACCATTTTATGTACAAGTTTTGTATTACAATCTTCAACTTCTCATCAGAAAAAAAAACCAAAAAGCCTAAAAAAAGCATTTTTGGCAGAACTGCACAGCGTACAGAAGCATACTTTCAATTACACAATATCTTACAGAAGACATACTGTGACAAAAAGCAGAGCCTGTTACCTTTTCTGAGAAAGCAGTGCCCAGACAAAACTAGATGTTTCACCTCCGTTATTAGAGGAACAGCTTTAACTGGACAAAATAGTACATGAAAAAATTCCTGAACACTCCAGATAGTTTAACAGAAAAACAAAAGTGCATTTGTAAACAATTTTAAAACAAGAGTCTTATGAAAATCATAAAGGTCATTGAAAGTTAAGCTGTTAAACTCCTCTTAGCCCAAACTGTTATATTCTACCCTTTTAGTTTTTTTTTTTTTAATGATACACAGATTTTGCCACACAGAACACTTCACTGAGTAATCTGGGCAAATACTTTTTAAGTTTTTGGTGGAATTTAAGAACAGGACAATTTGAAGGCAAAAGGTCAAACTCCAAATTCCCTTTGAAAATTACAAGAGCAATATAACCTAACTATTGAATGGAGCAGAGTTCAACAGTGCATGGTAGCACAATACTTATTTTACAATCCTAGACCCTTTTAAATGTAAACCCTGAAAAGTCATAAGCAACTATTAGAACAGATTTTTGTATTATGTACCATTAAGATAGCATTGCATTCACTTTCATTATTCAAACTTTGCCATAAAGTGACTTTTCATATACAATGCTGATTTACCTTAAGTGTATCTGTTTTATGACAAGGCAAACCGTAAAAACTGTCCTGGGAAATGATTTTGTGTATGTAATTATCAACCATGCACCTGAAGTTGAGCATTAGTATTTATGCTGCTCTACTTCATGCTTCAGCATATGTTAAGTAAGCTGCTGATCACCGAGTGTGTCCATTTTGGTAGATGGACAGATGTATGTGAACAGCAATGCTTTGGATAACTTGTGCTATTCCTAATACTACAGTTATTTTCTCTGCCAATTACATTTTGCTATAAATATGTGTGCCCTTAAGTTGATCCCAATATCAGTTTCAGCTAACTAATCAAATTATCTGCTAAGGTTTTGGGAATGATAACCCTTCCTTTACTTAAATAAAATGAGGGAAGGGTTTCTAACTCCCAAAGGTTTGCCAACAATAGATTGATTTTCAAGACAGGATGACACTGTTCAGTAAGCTGTTTGTCATCTTTGTTGTTCACAGATAAGTATTAATGTTTTTTATCAGGTAGGCAGGAAGGGGAAGAGAAAACACTGTGAGGTTTTTACCCTTAATGTTTTTCCAAGTTCCGCTCATGGGCTTTACAAATAATTATTCGTTTGAAATAAGCGTAAGTCAAATTTCAGATTACTTCTCTTATATTCTGAGGGCTCAGCAGCTGTTAAACTTCAATTTTCTATTTTCCTTTTGCAAAAGAGTGTTATTAAAACCCTGCCCGCAACTAAGTACAGCAAAAGCTTAGGTAAGGAATAACTTCTCATTATATTTAGAAGTGCCTCATTTTTGTACGGTTAAAAGTTAATTCATAATCCAAATAATCAATCTGCAATGTAAACAAGTAGTTATTTCCCCCCATGTAATAATGGTAAATAATGACACTGATCATTACATATTCTGCTTGAGTTCATTAAATGCAATTCTTCAGTCACAAAGGCAGCAGGCATTCTGTGATGGACTTCCTTTGAACTCTGTTCAAATGAGTGGAATAACTGAGATTCCTGAAGGAGATCTAAGCCATTTCCCTCATTTTCTTAATAGCTTCCGCTATTTGCATACTCAACTCCATTTCATAATTTGCTATTTAAAATAAATTCATTTCCCCAAACTCTCCTCTCTCTATCTAAAACAAACTTATTTACATTTATGATAAATGCTTTTCAGCAAGTAAGTTGTAAGGAAAAAAAAAAATCAATAAGTGGTATAAAGGCAGAAAGGATTTAAACTTCTGTATTAGTTTGCTTTTTGAATTTCCTTCCAAAGATGCTACAGGGACAAAAGCTTTAAAGGTTTAAAACACACTCTCACACATTTTTGATTCTTTCTCTCTTTTATGCAAGGGTCCAACTTTGCCCAGTGAATCACCTTCATAACTTTTGCCCAGTAACTAAATGAAACTGCATGTCATTCCCCCCAAGAAAGTAAAGAAAATACAGCCTTTTACTTCAAATATTTTATGAATGCAAGATTACAAGAAATATATTAGTCAAAATGCAGGGCTATCAAGCACTGAACCAAGGATGCTGGCATCAGTTTGCCTACCATTTTGCATGTGGAAAAAATACACTAAGTCTACAGGTAAAAGGCATCACTAATGCATCATGAATTACTCTGGTCAGCCAACATCACCTCTCCAGCTTGGTGCATGTTTAAGTCCTGAAAATAACCATCATATTAATAGTTTGAGATGAGACACTGGAACAAAACCATTCTTAAACAGGAAAGTTTTTGTTTTGCTCTTATCGAGGTAACACCAAAAACTAAAAACAAGATCTTATAATTTAGCAGCCACTTTAACACTTGTTAGGCTAGCCTTCACACAAGGAGCATGCATACAGCCACTGTTCTTACTGTAAATTGAGGGCTGTTGGTTAATTCAAGTCACTGTTTTCTCACCTTATTCGATTAACCTGTTGAACTGGATGTCCACCATAGGAAAAAGAAAATTAAATGATGTTAAGTGTAGCAGACAAATACAGATCACACCACGAAGCTAACACTCATGAGTTGTCATAATAAGGGATAATAATAACAATAGAAAAAAAAAATCAGTCTTTTCTGTGCATGTTTTTCATTTGAAAGGTCCCAGGAAATCATGATGTTCCTGGCCGTTTCTGTTGCTGATTTCTGATGACCTCTAATTGTTTTTTGCATTGCTGATAGTAAGTTGAGAGACTTTTGTTTTCATCTAACAGCTTTTTATGTTCTTGTACCAGACGGGATGTGTTTTGCTGGTCTTTTTCATCCTGATCCAGTTCTGCTATTAGTTCTTGTCTAAAATAAAAAAAAGTAATTGTCATTTAGAATCTACTTCTATTTGTATCTAGATGACTTCATACGTTTAAAATCAGTATTTGATTAGCCGTCTGATCTCATGGCTGGTGATGTTTTGGGGGGGGGGAGAGGGGGGTGGGAATTGACCAAAAAAAAAAAAAATCTTATTATTTACTGTAGTCTGGGGAAGAATCCTCTTCCAAATCAAATCCACATTTAAACTTCAAAATAGCTGCAAGCCATAGCCTCAATCTCTAAAATTGTCCTTTATATAATGTCTTTCAGACGTAGTTCTACAGGTCAGAGTAAAACATTGAAGGATCCACACAGGATTTCATACATTCAACTCTAATTTTGCTTAACTATATGTACATTTAAGAACTCAAAAGGCAACTTAAAAGACAAAATTGCAATAATTTTGGTTACTTTTTAGTGAAGTGCTGTTTTCTATTTGGACTTGAACTTCTTAAAGCAGTGGAAAAGCAGAATCAAGCAAATTGTTTTTGTAACTGTCACTTCACTTAATTTATGCTGTAAGTGTTCAATATGTTTTTAGCAACAGTTTTAAAGGAACAAACACACTGATAAACTTGTTATAAATTATCCTGCAAAACTGATGCAGCAGTTTGTTTTACTATTTGTTTATGAGGTGACAAGAAGGCAAGCTGCCAGCAATATTTTAGCAACAAAATAGTAGAGGAGAAAGTTCATGTTAATTAATTGTTGCCATATGGTTTATAATTACAGTTAAAGAAAACTTAATCGTTCTATAAAGGTTGAACTAATAACTACCTTAACCAGCATTAAATTCATCTATCACAATACCTATGGGCAATTATGTTCTGATTAAGAAAAAACAGTTTGGGAAAAATGTGTGCGCAGGCTTCCTAGAAAAAAAGATAAAGGAGGAATCTAAAGGTACAAAATTAACAGTTTTGAAGCAGAAACACATTTTTATATAATTTATTGACCCTTGGGGACAACAGAAATAAAACCAAAATTAAGAACTTCATGCTATCTCCTCATGAAGTCTAAAAATTCTAGTTGCACTTGAAAAAAAATTGTTCTCAGGATGCTAAGCCAAAAGTGAATAGATGATAGGAGGTCAATTTACAGAAGCTTTCCTCCCCGTTCTGTATGCTGTTTCTAATGTACAAGAGGTTTATATACACATTTTTCTCATCAGCTATTCCACAAACACCAAGGAAAGCTCCTCATTAACAACCGCTTGCCTGCAGTGGCTCCGACACTGGTGGGTAACAAGGTGGTTACTTGGTCTAGCATGGGAGTATATATGACTTCTCAGAACTGCTCCCCAGTGTCAGGAAACAGAAATGATGAGAAGCAGAACACACCAGAATGTATTGCAAAGTGAAGTTCTGAATCGGCAATAACTTTGGCCCTAATCCAACAACACATGCAGTTGCTTCACTTATTATGTATACACAATGTGAAAGAGTTTATTTCTAGTGCACACGGGTAAGAAGGTACATAATGGCATTTAAGTATTAGGTCCTAAACTCCTGGTAGAAAAACACAAGATGTGTGTTAATAATACTGTTGTAAATGCGGTGATTGACAAAAGTCAGATATAAGATAAAAACTAACTGCAAAATGAGTAACATAGACGTATTACTCAAAATTCTGTAATCCATTATCCAAGTGATTATCTACAAATTACAATTGAAAATCTTTTACTGGACAGCGTTGAAAATAAAATTCCAAGGGTCCTCAATAGTCCAGGTCTTTCATTTGAGATGATACAGACAAACATTACTAATATGTTACATATACAGATGTGTCACACACTTTAAAGTAGGACTTGTCCAGAAGAAGAGTCTTGATATTGATTAAAACTTTCAATTACCTGCTCTAAATATCTCACCTGTACTGAGCAGCTCAGTATTTCTGAGATTAAGGCTGGAAAATAATTATGCCCTATGAAACGTTACTTCATACAGATAACAGACTTTGTGTAAAAGAAACATACAGAAGAACAGAAAACGTTAAACACATTTCACTTACTTCCTCTGCAACAGCAATGCAATTTCTGTCTGAACTTTCATATATTCTTGTGCCATTTTGCAGTGCTGTTCAAACACAGCCATAGATTCTTTGGAGTTTGGGCACGGTGCTAGAGGCTGAAAATAAATCAGACATGTTAAAAGCTAATGAACTGGTATCTTCGAATATAGTGTGTTAGAATGTCTCTGCAGTGTATTTATAACGTCTTTTAAAAACCAGTGAGCTTTTAAAAATAAGTGTTAAACCATGCCCTGGAAAATGTTACTGCACTGATGTCAAAGTTGACTCAAACCTCAAATCTGCAGTTACTAATCTGATACTCTCTGTCACAAAAATCACAGTAGTGTCTAATCCCCCCCCCAAAAAATAAAGTGAATACAACAATTTAATTCAGTAACATTCAAGCAAATAATGTCTTATTTAGACAGTCAAACTCAGCTTACATTTGGTTTTAGGGATCATGTTTCCCAGGGCTTGTTTTTAATAGCTTGATCAAATCTGAGTCAACCAATCTCAGATTACATAATATATTTTTTTAGCCTTGGTCAAAAGTTAGACAGAATATAAACACAGGTAAATATGCAGCACTATGTTTTGCAGCCCCAAATTCACACATTAGAACGAAATGCAAGATAAAGAATCTAATAAAGCATATATTTATTACCTGTAACTGATGATCTAATGTAAGATATGCCATTGGGATGGAGTTATCTGACCCATTGGTCTCTGTAACAATACCAAGAAAATTTTAATGTATTTTCAGAGTTAATTCTACTCTTATAGGACAAAAACAAGAATTCTAAATCATTTCACAATACACAATCTGAATGTGGAAAGGCAAATGGAAATAGCAGCGTTCCAATCCCAAGGCAGATGAATCATTTTGTTTTTCTGATAAAGTTTAGAACTTCAAAAGTATGGTCTATCACACCAAGAAGAAATAAGGATTAAGGTTATCATCCTACACTTCTAGAAGCCATGTACAGTACACAGATTTTAAAAACACTATTTTTGTACAGTTTGCAATCGCATTCTCTATTTATAAAAAAACTGCCATTTCATTCTTGTTTATGAAGGATCAGCCAGCCAGCCCATGCATCTAATGATTTTAAAATTAGAAGCTGTGCAAACCAGCTCTGCCAAAATAAAATAAGCACAACCTCCTGCTCAGTTTTGAAACCTGCTCCCAGTGAGGTCTGTAAGTATCTTCCTCACAACATGCTCTAGGGCATCTTCTCTGCTCTGTAGAGATACTTTGTGGGTAGCAAGGAACCCAATAACCAGTTTTATCTCTTGGGCCTGGCTGCTCTCTTCTTACACTGCGGTTACTCTGGATTTCTCTAGTGCTTTCATTCCAGATTTAACATTGAATTCTTATAGATCCTACCTTTTGGTAGCCCACAATCTGGGGATCACAAGATTACTATTAAGCTTTAAGAGACATAGGAGTAAAGACACATGGAGAAACTACTAATTTCATAGCTGCATTATTACTACTAGAGGATAATATGGAGGAGGGTAGGTGGGAAAAAAAAGGGGCTGCTTACCCATACCCCAAAAGCACCTGCCACAGAGTAGTCGTGGTAGAGAAACTAAGGTGTTGCCCTCAAAGACTATGCTATCTCCAAGAGCAGCTTCAAAAGGAAACAGAAATAAGAGGGTGGGAATGGAGAAAAAGTGGTTAAGTGTATGCTTGTAAGGAAACTGGAAGGTGGTAAAAAAAAAAAGAGAAAGAAAAATAAAACAACCCTAAAACCAGAGACTTAATCACCACAGTATCTTAAATGAGAACAATATAAAAAGTCCTTCCCTACATTAGACTATTGGCATATATGGAGTACTGCTACAGCAAAAGAATTATTGCAATGTTTCAAATACATCAATACATGCAAAACAGATTACATTTCGGAGCATTTCATCACTGTGTCACAGAACTGTAACTTTTCCTGTGATTGACCAGATTCAGCTGCATCCTCATTTTATCATTTTGCCTCATTAACTTCAAAACGTACCCTCTTTTACAGAAAACTAAAATTATTTCTCTTTCGAAATTCAAACAATTCTTAGTTCACAGACTGCATAAACCTAACAACAAAAAAACCCAAACCAAACCACACAAAACATGTGGTACATTCTATATTTACCTGAGTATAAGGTGAGGGATTTCTGTGGGCCAGAAAACAGACCCGACTTTTAGCTCTAGTGTTGTGCTGCATTTAAGGCCAAAGACTTCAGGCAAACTGCCTTTGCACTGGCATATGATCAGCAACTTTCCGTTCCCAATGAACTATTGAATGGGTAAGAGCTTGCTTCCGTGTGAGGCAGCAATTCCTGCTCACTGCCTAAAGCAAGTCAGGACCCATGCTACACAAAAGAGGGCACAGGGTGGGCTGTGGCAGTGGGCAAGGGCTTTGGGAAATTATGAGTGACAAAGCATAGAGTGTGAAGGGTCTGGAGCACAAGTCTTACGAGGAGCGGCTGAGGGAACTGGGACTGTTTAGCCTGGAGAAGAGGAGGCTGAGGGGAGACCTCATCGCGCTCTACAACTACCTGAAAGGAGGTTGTAGCCAGGTGGGTGTTGGTCTCTTCTCCCAAGTAACTAGCAATAGGATGAGAGGAAATGGCCTCAAGTTGCACCAGCGGAGGTTTAGATTGGACATTAGGAAAAGTTTCTTTACTGAAAGAGTGGTCAAGCCAGGCTGCCCAGGGAAGTGGTTGAGTCACCATCCCTGGAAGTATTTAAAAGACGTGTAGATGAGGCCCTTAGGGACATGGTGTAGTGGGCACGGTGGTGTTGAGTTGACGGTTGGACTCGGTGATCTTAGAGGTCTTTTCCAACCTTAATGAATCTATGATTCTATGATCAGGCGAAGTGACAATGGACAGAAAGAAGAAAGCACAGAAGCAAAATACAAAAGCATGTTGCCCTCTCCCACTAAAATGGCGGGGCGGGGGGGAAGGAAGGAAAGTACACATCTTGCATACAGAATCACCTTATATTTGGTAAAATACAAGTGTGCATATATATGTATACACGCATATATATATAGATATGCTTAGGCAGGAGTCAGTCCACATGTGAGTTTCCATTTTGCAGCTGGTTACAGGAAAAGAATGAAAGTCTGATCAGCCAAAGATGAAAAGGATCACAAGAAAAAGATTGCAGAATTTGAGGCACTATGAGATACCAGCTTGAGACTAAGTTTAAGATTCAACATGTACATTTTGGTACAAAAAAGTAACTCTTATTTATATTCTAAAAAGGAATTTGTGGGGATCCATTGTTTTCATGCAGCCCACTACTGGTTCTTTTCATAATGAAGTGCATTATAACGTTTAAAATGGAATTCAACTATTAAATTATGTTCATTCTTAATCCTATTTCATAATAAAAGAACAGTGATGCTACAGTAGAAGTATTTACAACACTTCTGCAGACACACTTACGTTATTTCATTTAAAAACAGTAAGATTGTGTGCACGTGTACATTCTGCATACGCAAAATTACAACATAGATAAAAAATAGAATGAATGTATTCCAGCTGATACTCACCTACATAGTATTTCATTCCAGAAGTCAGAGCAATGAAAGCTTTAACTGTGCACTCATAATACAAATGCACAAGACTAAAATGCTCCAAGATGTCTATTCCCGTAATTCCCCAAAACCACACTACAGTCAAAAACTGGTGCTAAAAAGATCTGCGTTAAATACTATTATCACTGCATATGTACAATACTTTCTTACAAGCAAAATGCTTACAAGTTTATGTAACTTAATATAATCTATATTAAAAAGTTCTTAAAGCCAGTGTGCAAAACAAAGCAGTAGTGTAATGATTTAATTTAAGCAGAACTAAAATGGACTGTGACTTTCATTGCTTAATTTTGTTAATGTCTAGGCACACGCCCCACGCCATAATCAAATAAATCTTTTATATTTTTACAGGCAAAAAGTTAACTAATGAACAAAGGATTACCTGCATCATCAGGTGTCCATGGATTACGAGTTGGCTTTTCAGAGGTTGGTCCCGAGGTAGTGATCATTCTCACACTAGGACTAGATGATCTACTGCTGTTTCTACTCTCCTGAAATGATAACAGGAAAAAAAAAAAAGTTACAAGAAAAGTTAACAGAAGATTTTTTGAAGGGTTCATTTTAAAAAACATTATTAAAAAGAAAAATAAATGTGAAGAAACCTGAACCTATAATCCTCCCAAATACCCTCCTCCCCAACCTTTTACCCTGAAAGCTGTCCAGATAGTTTGATAAACTTTACATGCATTGCAGGGATAATTTCATCCTCATTTCTACTCCATCTTTACTGTATAAAAAGAAATGGATATAATTTGGCTATTCAGCATAATAAAAAGCAGTGCTGAACAATGTGTTCAAGATCTTTATATAAAAGTGTGACATTATGTCTAGTAATTTTCACATCACCATTCAGTGAAATCTACCAGCTCCATAACATAAGGAAGAAATAAAGATTTGTTTCCAATGTTTAATCAATGAATGGAACTACATTCAACTAAAGGAATGCAGCTTAGTAATTGCACTAGACTGCGGTGTATTAATCTACAGTTTTCTTATGGTTCTTATGTTAACTCAGAAGTTAACATGGGATTTGTCTTCAGAAAACATGAAAAAAGTATTTAATCAAAAAGGATCAATCAATTAAAGCAAAGCAATTGAGTACATTCTCTCTCACAAAGCAAAGTAAGAACTAAAACAAAATTCTGTAGGAAGTTCCTTTATATACAGCTTTACTCCTCCAATCCTTTTGCTTACCAAAGCGCAAAAACATAATACCGACCTCATTATTCTACTGAGCTTCTTTTTAAGAATTATTTACAATGCATATTCTTGTATTTCATATACCCCCTCATTAACATAAAATTAACGCAGTATAGGACTTAAGACTATAAACCCCAGCGAGTGTTGCAGGAAAAAAATGAAGTAAAAAGAATAGATGCTACTAAAATACAACTGTTTTCAATATGCTGTATTTATCATGAAATGATTAATTAAATGTCCCTATTTTTCAAAAGAAGCACTCAAATATACATTATCTGGAAACTGTATTTCTTTATGACTTTTATTTCCAAATATCCTATCTTAATTTAATTTTTAAAAGCCAGGATTTCAGTCAAGTAACAATCCAAAGAGTAACAAGATTCTACACACTGAAATATCCATTATTTCAACTACGTTACGTTTCTCCTGTAATTTTTATTAACCATCTAGTGTTTTATGTTAGTAGCCAGAAACAGGGCAATAAACTGTTGTAGAAATAATCCGATGGATGATATCAGGATGACAAGATCATTTTGAGAAAGCTTTTGTGTTGGAGTCTTTGTTGACATTAAGCAAGGTTTAAGTTGCCGAGCTTGCTTCTTACTGTCAGTGTCCTCAGATATGAATGATAAACACACTCTGCTGATGTGCAAGGTCAGAAGACAGAGCAAGCACTTTTAACAGCGTGTAAGTCCTTTAAGCAAGGATAAAAAGATACTTCTTTGTTGAGTATCTACAGTTGATAGCAAAAGGCACCTGAGAACTACTCTAGTTACAGTAACTTCTCAATGCTGTACTAGATTGCTTGCTGTACCAGATTGTTTTGATCCATCAACAGAAAAAAACCGTTTCCTTGGTAACATTATTCAGACAAAATTACTAGAAATAGAAATGAAGGATTCGTATCTGAAGCATATCTAAAAAGCACTGCAAAGTTGAAGGGAAGTTCCCAAAACTGAACACCTGTTAGATTACGGCATCTGAGTGCGTGTTGAGTGAGATGCTTTAGGCCTCCTGGATGCCAGCCCCTCTGACAGGTAAGCTAGTGACTGTTCTTTAGCAATCGGTTTCTGCTACCCTTTCACAGGTATCCTTTCATCCTTGCTTCCTCCAGGTATCTCAGTACGCTCAACAGGCTTGTTATCAGGTTACTCTCAAATCATCTTTGCCAGGTGGCCAAACCCACATGGCATTGTTAGCTTTTTAGCTTTCATTTCTCAAAGACCTGCAGTCTTGAAAAGCTGGCGCGCTCTGAGGAATAATCCCCGCCTCAAGTTTAATTTAAACGCGCAACCCAATTTAAAGAAATCATCATTACTAGCCCTGTCTCCTCATCTGTGGATCTTGCTGTGAAAGGGGAGGGGAAAAAAAAGAAGTGTATCTGTGACTAATTTCACAATCTCAGGGACAGAATGATTCATCTGTATAATATCAGATCCCCCAAATTATCACACTTAGTTGCATGCATGTGGGCATGTACATTCTGACCTTGCTTCTCAACTGTTCAATACAGTACCTGGTTTTCTTTAATATATTAATTTGTTTTTCCACTTCAAAGTAAACTGGAAGTGTTATGAAGGCCCAGCAACAGTTATTAAAAAAAAAAAATATTTAGAAGAGGTAGTTTTGATATTACAATACCACTGTGAAGAATGATGTACCAAAACAACCAACCCAATAAAAGATACACAGGCAAGGACATGGATACCTTACTAGGCATCTGATCACAACCTGCAGTTCTTGAGTGATTATACTAAATATGTTTCTCAATATCTGTATAAAGTATCAAATTCTGTAAAGATTCTATCCAGTGTAAATAGCAGGTTTGCTGTGTTCCTTCAAGCCCCTGAAAGTTTTTATGGCTGCAGTTCAGAGTCTGCACACCTGTTTCTATGTTACAAAGGTGTTTCAGCAAGGGCAGTAGTGCTGGACAGACAGTACAATACAATGTTTTAAAACGGAAATGGAAAGGCAGAAGAAACAGTTCAGTGAAAAAAAAAATTATGCAGAAAAATGAATAGAGCATCACAATATATGGATGGAAACAAACGGAAATGTAGCATTTGACTGTACAGAGAGGGTTGCATCAGTGTTGCTCATGTCACTTGGAGTAAGGTCCAGTCTAAAGTCACCAAGCACTAGAGAAATCTGTGAAAAATCAGACTTAAACACATGTTCTCAACACTGATCCACTCCAACAGCTGATCCAATGATGGAACACCTTTGGCTTAGCATATTTTCCTATCATCTAAACTGTTGATGTAAAAGGGTCAGTTGAGTAGTAAAATCATCTGCAAAGCGCTATTACTGCCTGCTGTTGATAACATCAATAAGAACAATACTGGAAAATGCATTAAGTGCCTCAACAACATAAAAATAGCAATCATCAGCCATACAAACCACATAAAAATTTCTTCTAACAGTACACAGAAATAAAATATACATACAATCATAAAACACACAAGAAGGTCAGATTAAAACAGACCAGCAATTAAGCAGGGAGACAAGAGTCTTGGTCTACCCTTTCAGGTAAGCACCCCAAACTTTGGTATATTTATTATTATCAAGTCCAGTGTTTTCCTCCAGCTTAACAAAAATTTCATTCTGAATTGGAAAAACCTTCTTGATTAAAAAAATAGTTAGAATAATTTTCTATTGACACAGCGGCAATTTTCAGGAAAAACACGTTTAACAGAAAGATTTCTGATCACCTTTAGTGTGTCAGTCAAATAGTTAAAAAAAAGAAAAGCGGCACTGTGGCAATCCTTCAATTTTGAGCAGGACAGGGGTTTACAAGGGCTGGGTGTGGAGGCACGCAGTGCCATGGCAGCTCGGTGAAGAAGGCTGCACCGCAGGGTGGGTGTAAAGGAGAATGGAATGCAGGGAAGAAGGATGTTTGCAATGAAGGGAGGGAGGGGGAAGGGGATTTTCATATTAGAAAGGATAACCTATATATGGTATGGTGCATACGGGGAGATATGACCTCCCCAAAACTGACCAGAGCTACGCTAGTCACAGGTGTTTCTTCTGCTTTGGCTAGTAGATTGCTTATATGGATAGCCGTTCAAGATTTTTAATAAAAATCCCAAGGCAGTGAGGTCCAGAACTATAGAAACCCATAAAGAATAACATTAAGTCTTTTGCCATAATTACATTGTGCTTGCTTTCTTCATTGTTTTCCGATTTTTTTTTTTTTTAAATATACAAACATATGTATGTCAACAGTTCACATTAGTTTCAGCAGACTTTTCTATCTCTTCTCACACCAAAAAGGGGATGAAAATTCATTATTTGTTGATATGGACAGTGCAAAAATTTCTTTCAAAGTGCACTTTTCATGCCTGTTAAAATATCACGTTTTCCAGATTTTATCATAACGTTTCCAAAAACTGCAAGATAGAAGCAGATAATTATAATTCTTCCACTTAGATTTCCAATATGTACACTATCAGAAGCAAGAAATGTGATTCTGGTACTTCTATAGACCCGCATCAGAAATTGGTGAGGTAAACAAAAAAACTTTTCTGTATCCTCCTGGTCACAAGGACAATCCAGCTAGAACATCCATACAAGCTACAGAACAGCTTTCAAAGACAGACTATTATAATAGTTTTTAAGATATGAAGTAAACGATGAAATTCTATATTTTTAAATATTAACCATTCATTAAAATGAACAGAATAAAAAATTTGAAATAAAAAAAAGCTATAAATATATTCATACATCAATCAGTGCAATTTGGTATAACTGATGTACTGTCACTTAATTTTCTTCCCCCAAGTAATTTTAGTTCTACGATTAACTGAATAGGCTAATCTATTCCTTTACTAAATTTTGCAGATTCATTTCTTTCTAACAAACTTGTCTTCTCTGAAGATATTAAAATATATTTAAGACTCATTTGTTATTTTCTGATAGATGTATATAGTAAATTCTACTAATAATACCTGGGGGATTGATGAGGTTTGTGTGGCTATCACACTCCATGAAATTAATGAAGGATCAAATGTTGATCTCCCTGATAACTACACACCCCCAAAATTACCACCTATTTTAGATTATTGCAGTAGGTTTTTTAATATGGAACCTGATTAACCTGATGAATATGCTAAGCTCCAGTTTCCCACATCCAAATAATAGCAGGGATCTCAAAATTGCGAATTCACACTAACAACCAAATAGCCTCTGTGAATTTCTGAAACAGACAACAAAGCAATTAAAACCACAAAATAAACACAGCTGAATGAAGCATTAGCTGCACTTTTCTCATTTAACATGTTCTTAGTTTAATTTCTTTTTAGTTTAATTTCAATTTTATATAGCATACCACTATGTCTGTTACCATGGCACTTACGATACCAGATAAGAAGCTATGTCATTATAAAATATCTTATTGAGACAGTCTTTTTTTAAACAAAACTTTGTGACAGCACCCTCCTGTAAACCTTTCCCAACAAATGGAGAGATACTACTGTAAGTCACTCTACAGGGTTCCGAGACCGATACTAAATACATTTATGATACTGATGCACATGCTTTTTATTTTTATGCAAAAAGTGAGTCTAATGTATGTATAACTGCTTCAGACAATCGTAAGTAGTAATTACAATTGTTTTCTACAAATAGAGAGGTGAAAAGGCTTTCCTGCATAACATCTGCCCTCAGCCAAATTAAGTGGTACACAAAAACTATGTGTACATAAAAATGATAAATGCTGCATGAGCTATACAGAAAGCACTTCTCATCTAGAGCTCATTCATAGATTAGCCTCATAGAATCTCATTTAAATGCAATACAAAAGACACTATAGTCTGCCAAGCTTCCACATCATTTCTACGAAAGCATCAAAGGTGAAGACTTCCAGACCAGTTTCCCTGTACAGATTTGGTGTCGACTTTATTGAAAGATAAAGAAGAGACGAGAAAGACGTTACCTGACTGGACTCTGTTCCAGCAACACTAAGATCTTGAATGGATCTGCGCCTCTGCTGTCCGTTTCCTGCTGGGAAAAAAACAAAACAAAAACAAACCAGTGAAATCTATTCAGAACAAAATAAGAAGGGTGCGACTGTTGCAGAGGAGCTTGGAATTTGTACAAATCCACAGAGAGAAAGTGAGAGAGGGAGAGAGAGACAGCTGCAGAATTTTAACTCAAAACATGCTGGCCTGTCAACAAAAAGTATACCCTAATACAATAACCACTCCTACCCCATGAATAGCTGCTGCACTCTACTCCACCATCTTCTGTCACATGTATTTGGTCAGGCTTAGTACTCGGGGCAGGAGCTGATGACGACATCTATTTCAAGTGCGTTACGTTATGGGGATTTCTAAAAGCTAGACCGCGAAGATAACAGGCTGCCAGCTTTAACCTGTTGCTCTTTGGCGTGCTCAAGGAACACAGCAAGGACTTCTGCCCGCGTGCCGCTCCCCTCATGAAAATTAAGAAGCGAAAGCGCTTCCTTCTGGTCTTTGTCTCCTTCAGATGAACGGAACTATGTCCTATTCTCATGCTCCGGGAAGTGTGAAAAGCGGACTGCTCAGCTAAATCACATCTCACCATCAACCTACTGAGCACAATGCTGTAATCTTTTCCTCTTCTCCTTCCACCTGTTAGCAATTATCCACCAGTGACAGCTACATAAAACAGTTTAAATTTTAACACTGACACGCAATCAAAGGCATTTCCAGGAAACAAAGTCTCCTTAAAAATAAAAGGAGATTATGCAACGGAATCTCCCTGGCTACTTTGATTTTTATTACGGTGATTGTTTATATTGCCTCTTGAGAGCAGGTCAGCTGTCCAAAAGGAAACACCAAAACGTCCTGAGTAACAGCTGACAATGCTCAAAATTCTTGCTCTCAGCTCTGCATTACGTAACTTTTCTAGCGGAGGGGAGCATCTGAAACACGTCCTGCGGCCGCGGCAGCCCCTCGCCCAGCGGCCCCGCACGCAACAGCCAACCCAGCTCACTCAAAGCCCTCTGACAGGCACCGCATTTTTAAGCTTTTAGATACTTCTTATTCAGCATCATTTCCGTATGACTCCACAGCCTATCTTGACAGTGTTTTGATTTGCAACAGTTACTACAAAAACGTAAGACTGTGTAATATTAATCAATACATTTAATGGTATCATACTTTAAATTTTTAAATATAGGTACTATTACATGTAGGAACACATTACCACAAAACAGCAATACAAAATTCTCAGTATCACTTTACCAAATTGTCATGACATTTTATAGTCTAAAATTTATAGAAAGTACTATGAGAAACAAGCATATAAGAAAATCAAGAAGGATTCTAGAATGGGAATATATTCTTTGCTCTGGCTACAAATGAATTCGAATTGCAACTTTTCTGGTTTTGACCTTTTGCTTCTGAAAATTCAGGGAAAGTATATACTTACCTAAGCAACAATGGCTATATGTTGTTTAATACTTCGATATTAGAGATCGTGTGAATGACAAATCTATGTCAAAATTTCTGAACTTGTTCATTTGCAGTGAATTTTTTCACTACCTAATCATTTAACAAACAAGATTATACATTTAATAGAATTCTGTGCTGTGGATATTTCATCTGGCTGCCACAGCTCATCTCAATATTCAAGATATGGGCGATCCACCCACGACTGATACAAAATTATGTGCACGTTTCATTCAACAACACTGTTATAAAATTAGCTCAGCTGAAACAGGCTTGCAAAAATATCTGAAATTCTCATTTCAGATTAGCAACATTTGTGAATTTAAAGAACCCGGCACATGTGTTGCTGAAATATTAGAACATGGCTGCCAAAATGTTAAAATAATCAGGGTGGGGTGCAAGAAAGAAAAGAAAATGCCTCGGGGGGAGAAAGAGGGGCCAAAACTACTGTGTTGTAATAAGTGAACACCTTTAAATGAAATATCTTCAAGTTAGTAGCATGAGGGAAGAGCAAGCTCTAATAGGCAATGCCATTTTAATTAGTGTAACTACTGCAGACATCTGGCAAATAGCTTAGACAAAGCAGAAACAGACTACGAATCAAGAAATACTTATTGCTCCAGATTCAAGACAAATTTAAATTGAAAAATATACAACATATAATCTTTATTTGAAATGATCACTGCTACCTCTCTATCCTTTCCTCTCACAGTTTTGATCTTGTTCTTACCTCTATGTCCACTTAAAACTAATTTTTTGTCATTATAAAAAGTAAGAGATTTGTAAATGCAACAGAAGTTAATATACAGTAGCTTGATGCACTATGTCAAGATTTCAGTGGTTTACAGGATTTTAAGATTAAAAATCAAACATCACAAACATACCTCCTGGCCTCAAAAAAACCATTTCACACACTGTTGTTTATTTTTTAAAATGAAATACTTCCATTGTGTGCTGCCCCACATACTGCAGCAAAAACAAATTCTACAACTTATTAAGGCTTTTGATCACCCCCCCCGCCCTGCCAAATATCCAGACCAGCTATGAACTCTTCTCCCTGCCCTTTAGCAGATACTTGCGTCTCCTTTTACACTTTCTTATTTGCGCACAGTAATCTCTCTTCCTTACACACCTACAAGACCCAAACCTCTCTCACAGTGCAGGATGATGAGTGAATGTAACAGTGCTAGAAGACATTTTAAAGAAGTTAAAACATTGATCTGAATTCCAGAACAATGAAGTGATCTGGAGAGACAAGGGTGGGATTTCTGGCTTATATTGATTTTAAAAGTAGATGGAAAAATTACAGACCTAAAGCACCTATAATTCGTACCCACTTTCTAAAGACACTCAACAAAACGTGTCTACCCTGAGTAATCATTTATGCAGTGTCAATGCTATAAAAATCTTAACGCTGTGGCACAGTTTCAGATGACAAAATTACAAAGCCAAATGCATGCATGCTATATGCATGAGATGTCTAATGTTGCCAGTGAAGAAAAGGCTGTACTTGAAGGTATATTTGCTAGATGCTGTTTGACTAGTTTTTATTGAAAAAGTGTTCTGATTATTTTTCTTGATCATATTACGAACTATACTTAGATTTTTTTTTTCTTTAAACATGTAGCTAAGTAAGCCTTTTGTACTTACTAGGGTTTTTATTTTTCATATATATATATATAAAAAAATAAAATGTTGGTGCTTATTATCTATACTATATATTATATAGTGTATATATATATAAAAAAAAAATATCGATACTTCACTTGGCTATCTGGTTGCAGGATACCACCACTGAAAACTCATTTTCCAATTTGTTACACAAAAAAGAATTAGTTGATCCATTTTTCAGTTTCTAAGTTTTGTAAGCTAGTAACACAAAATAGCATCTTAAATGAAAGAAATTTCTGTTCACCCTTATTTAAACCTATTTAGAAAGAAGAGCAAATATATATTAAAAACCTCCACTTCTGCCAACATTTTATCTTCAACCGATAAAAACTTGCATTTTACGACCTCGGCAGCATAATCAGTTCATGGATGAAAAGCAGCTGAGGCAACACATTACGAAAACCCCCAATGATAGCAGATGTAGTACTCATACTTCTAAAATAGCCCTGCCCCAAAGCAGCTGACTCACGGTAACATGCCTGCCTGGTGCCTCCCCTCTGCGGGAAGCAGCTGCTTCACCCTGTGCTCAGCAGAACTTCAGGCAGCAGCACGGACTGGGTCAGCGCTCGCACTGCCCCGAGGATGGAGACGGGCTGCTCACCCCGCCGACGGACATGCCCAGGGAGGTTCAGAGGAGCTGGGTATGTGGCAGAAGTGCTAAGGAACGTGATGGGGTGGGGTCGAGATGGAGGTGCCAGTTTGGGGGTCTGGGAAGTATAACTAGAAGGGGAAAAGCGTGTTAAGAGACCAGGACAGAAAGCCTTGTGCTGAGAGAGTAAGGAAAGGAAAGAGGTGAGAAATAGGCCATGTTATATTGTCTTTAAAAGAATAACCGAGCAAGGTACTTTTGAATGATTGCTTTAAGTATACAGATAAATATAATTAGTTTACTGGACAGATGATCACAGCCCTGTCATATAATGATTAATCTCTTTTATTCATGGCCTTGGGATTCTAACTGGAAAGCTGTTCTCACAATCAGAAAACTTTTAATATACAGCCCAGACTTATTTGCAGACAATTTACATCTTTTTTCCGTAGTGCCAATACTGTCTTTTAGCTTAAGTAGTTCTCTGTTTCTAGTCTTTAGCTGCAGATTCATCTATAGAAAATAATTATTCATTTCTCAGCTTTCATTTTGTGGGCTAAAAAAGCCATGCTTTCAGATTCTTCTTTATAGTCTCCATACCATCCTACCAGCTCTTCTTGCTATTATTTCAGAGAGCATGTATGTTTCTTTTATATGTCTGCCCAGCTATGTTGAATTCCTGATTAAACCTCAACAAGGGCCTGTAAATAGTGTTAGAGCTTCCTTATCTTTCCTGGAAATGAACCCTAAGGTTTCAGAGTTTTTCACAACTGCATTACATTAGTGGCTTATACTACCTGGGATTAATCTGCATGCATCTGCTATGGTCCTGAGTATGACCCACAGGGCATGACCCTGGATTTTACTCTATTTCTTTTTTTTACCTGGGATTAATCTGCATGCATCTGCTATGGTCCTGAGTATGACCCACAGGGCATGACCCTGGATTTTACCCTATTTCTTTTTTTTTTTCTCTCCAGTCACAACAAAATTCACCCTATGTGATACTCTAATCCTCCTCTTTATGAATAGTCACTTCTGATAAAGCATTAACAGTGAGTATCATTATCGCTTATTTAAAACTTAAATACCCTAAGAGTAAATTTTGAGAAAATTCATTAATATGCTTGCTCCAATCCTATACCTTCTTTCATTTCTACAGGTTGCTATTTCTCTCCTATCTATTCCAAATTCACTGTTAAGATTAACTGAAATAGTCCAGGTGAAGAATATCTAATTGACTTCCTCTGCCTAAATAAGTAAAACCAATAGACTGATACAATCTATTTTGTGAAAACAACATGGCATTCTATTTCACTAACTTTTTAATTATTCTCTAAAAGTTTCCAGGTTTCTTGGAAGCCTCGGTGCTCTTACATGCAGACAGCGTGCACAGACAAGAGACACTCAGTTAGCTTCTAGAGCTTATTTACCAGGCTCTCCTCATGTGTTGACACTGCAAAACTTGACAGATCTCTTCACTTTTTCTTTCCTTGCTCTCTCAGGATTTCATTTATGTTATGGCAGGCCAGGACCATGTGAAAATTACAGTGGAAAGCTACACTAGTAAACTTTCTTGACAGTTTGTTAGCCTCAATGCCAAATAGGTTTTCTTTTCATGGCTAGTTGTCCTGGTTTTGGCTATTGTTCTTTGGAACCTACTTTTTGACATTCTGTGTTTTTATATGTAAACTTCAATAAAGTTATTCGAAAGAAACTTTTGTACAAAATCATCTTTTGCATTCGACTTGAAAATACCAAACAATGTCAAGATTTACAAGGAAACTTCCTCAGATAACACAAATTTAGAGTAGGGGGTCCACAGTTTTTAATGGATCTCTAGATTAGCAGTAGGTACTATTATTTGCATCTCCTGCCTCTGACAAATCATTTAGAAGTGACTTGCATACCGCTAATGGTATACCTATCACAGTTTGGGATTGATTATACTTATTTTTAGGCTTTGAGAAATATAAAATGAAAGAAAGAAATTCACTTTGATTGCAAAAAAAGGAATGGGAAAGGCAAACGATATGCTGTTAACTAAATATAGACTTGGGATAGATGACAATTATTCATTGAAGTCCCAACTGAAATTATCAGCTATGGTGCCTGATTATAGTGATTTTCCTCCTGTCAGAAGCCTCTCCTAATAATTTTAGTTTGCATTAACTTAAACACAACAGAAATACCTCATGCAGACACATTTTAGTTCTAGAAAAGTGTAGTCAAATATGAGAATTACATAGATTAAGTGTTAATTTTTTTTAATCCCAAGCATCACGTGGATTTTAAGTTCTGTATGTAATGTATTTAAGTTTTTTGTTCTATTAATAATTGATTAGATTAAAAATGGGTGCTCAAACACAACAAAGATCAGGCCAAGATAATTACCTAGACAGGAATTTCTCCTCTTAAGTCCATTTCCACCAAATGAGGTATTGTAATAGAAGACTGCATATATAGTTTTGCTCTATAAGACAACTCTTAACATCAAGATCATAAAGGAAAAAATCCTTTATCAATAAAAGTAAATTCAAACTAGAAGATCGAATCCTTTACTAATAAAAGTAAGTTTGTACTAAAATATCATCCTCCTCTTTACAGAAGCATCATGAAAAAATTATTGGGATAATTTCTAGTTCTGTCCTAGAGTAACTGGAGCAAGAAGTATTTTTAGCAGTCTGATCATTATTCCGGCATCTTAACCAATTGACCCGTTCACCTGGTCTGCGATACCTGGTATGATGATCTCAGGGACATCCAGAATGTTGCCAAATGAAGCAGTTTTACGATGGCCTCGTTTAGGCTTGGAATAGGCTGAAAAAATACACATATACAATACACATGCAAAACACTAAAATGGCAATAGCAAAATTATTAAATTCCTAATATTGCATTTTTCATAAACTTGGTTAAAACTATAGTTCATGCAAAAATGTGTCATGCAGAATAAACTGCATTGCCTTCCACTCATGCTTACACATAGTAAAGCAACTGTTAAAAAGCAAAAATAGCAGAACTAGCCGTCATTACAACACCGTGTAATTAGTTATAGTTAGCAACACAAAAGTCAAACACAGAAAGCAGCATGGCAACAAGAAAGGAAAAGCCAAATGTAATTATCCAAATTAAATTATTCCAGATCACCTGTATATTCAGAATAAATTCTTGATTGCCTGAACTTAGATAACATTTTCGCTTTAGTGTTGGGTACAAACTATTTTATAACAAGATTAATAGTTGGGTACTTCTGTTTCTTTAAATCACCTCCTTTTAAAGGAAATCTCATCTGTCTCTGAAAAAATGCTTACTCTCATTACATTTGACAATCATTCTGCCTTCCATTACTTTGTCTTATTAGTGAAGATTTTTTGTTTTGTAAACTGGGTATCACTGTCAACCTTTTCATTTTTGAATGATGTTCGAGAAACATTATATACTTCGGAATAAAATCTAATTATACATTTTTTATTTTTATTTTACTGCTTGTGTAGTTTAAGATAAATAGTTCCCATTTAGGGAAAAGTCTGAATACATCTCCCAAAGGTAGAACATGGCAGCATATCCATCTCAATAATTAATAGTGATGTGCATTATGTGATTTACTCTTACACTTAATCTAGCGATAGATGGAACAAGAAGATTAAATAATTCTTGACCTGATTTACTCTTAACAACAGCCCAATTCTCACCCAGACATACAATTTCTTTCAGGTTCACAGCATATTATTTCTGTCACACAGTTAACAAGATTAAAAAACAAAGCAAAACCAATACAGTGCTGTTTCAGCTCTTTTTGAAAGAGTTACGGTCAGATGGGTTTGACCTCATTTCTAGTAGTCCACTACTGCCTGAAGTGACTTCTTAAAAAAAAAATAACTACTATGTTCAACATATACTTTTGTTTCAAGAAAAAGAAACCCTACAGTCATAACAACAACAAAAAAATCTTAGAATATTCTGAAATAATAATTACTATTCAGAGCAATGTACTTAAGGAAGACAAACCAGGAAAATTAAAAACTCACACAAAGGAGGGCCAGGTTATCTCCACTAATGTAAAAAACTTACATTGACTTTAGAGTGTCAGTGACCAAAGTGAGTCCTGACTTATTTTGAAATAAAACCAGCATGTTATTATTATCAGGTAAGTACACAGCTGCCTTCTGTGTTAGGAAACCTTTAGAGATACTCAGGGTGAGATGTGCTACACAATCATCCAGTCAAAGACTGACAATACAAAAAGACAAATCTTGGAATAAGGCTTTAAAATAAGAACATAAAAGTAAAAAGTGTTTAGGGCAAGATAAATATTATTTCATGAGTAACTTCAGTATTTAGTAAAACAAGATCCTGGAGTAATCGTAATACAATGAAGAACAAAAATGAAATAGTCATGGTGCACAAGAAAGCCAGAATATGATGCATATTTCCTTATTAATTACAGCTACTTGATTACCCTAATTTTCAGATTGGTAGAAAAATACTAGAATAGCTAAACAACCCTGGACTAACCAAAGTAATTTTGTCTGATTATTTAAATCTATGGTTATACACCATAACAAAAAAAAGTTTCACATATGAAACTTAAAACCTGAAGTTTGCATAGATTAACAAACAATATCTTTGATGAAGAAAAGAGACAAGAAAGTGTTTGCCAAGTATACACATTTTTATTAATTCGCTCTTCTAAGAAGAATAAAGATTGCTTTCACCATAAAATTATGTATTTATACTTACACCATAAATTCCAATTCACTCAAGGATTCAATGTTTAGACACAACAGTTTTTACCCGAAGCAAACCTGGCAAAACACCTGTAGCTTTTTTTTTTTTTAAAATAAAAGATACCAATGCTTTATTAATCTGATGAATAAAATCTAACTATGTTTCTCTTTCTGAAATCTGTCAAAGTGGATTCTAAAACCTATTTGGGAACATGCTGAACTTTAAACCCACCTCTTAATTTCAAAATATTATAGGAATAACCTTGAAGGAAATGTTATTTTAGAAATAATTATGCTAGCAGAGATGGAATAATGTTATTTCAAATGCAAAGGAGAAAGTTGGGCATTTGGAATAGGACTGATATTTAGAAGTAATGATTTTTTTAAAAAGATAAAAGTCTAATTCAACAAAAGTAATCTCTTCCGCAACCTTAAAAGTACCCAATTAAAATACTCTACCTCGTTGAGTGTACAACTGTGAATGAAGCCATTTTCCCCCACATTTAATAAAGGACAATAAAGACTACATGAAAAGTTAAAAGTATTTTCATACGGCTAATGGTATTAACCTTCTGTAAGGCTATGCATGTTTTACATCTTCCTTCCTCCTTTCCTTCCTTCCAATTCCTTAGTCTATCCCCCAAACATCCTTTAATTTTACCTGTGATGGAAGCTATTCTTGCTTCTATTTCAGACATGTCAGCACTCATCCTTTTGGCTTCTCCTGAAACAAGGGCTGACTGTGGTCGTGCGCGAACATCTGACAAGCTCTCCACACTGCTCCCACGAGATGGGGGTAAACTCAAACGGCCAGGATCACCCTGTTTCAACAGTCACATTTTTAAAAAGAAAAAAAAACGTTGCAGAAGCCCCTCCATGATATGCACATTATGTAGGTTAAAATATATTTCTATAATGTGCATTTTAACAGTGACAAGATTTAAAATTTACAATTCAATAAATGGTAATAATTTAGCTATTATTGGCATACAAGAACCAAATATCTGTAACTTTCAAAAGAATCTAACTTTAGGCAGATAAAAATTGAGTAGAATTAGGCCAATATTGTCACAAGAGAATCTCTGTATTTTTTCGTCCTACTTGAAATAAAACATAGCATTTCCAAAATTCACATAAATGTTTAATCCTTGAATGTCATACTAATATTTTGGTTCTAAGTTAAGGCAGCAATTTTCAAATATAATTTTTTTTTAACCTAATGAATCCCTTTAAATAAAATGAACTACTTTTTTATTTCATTGGAGATCTTATCAAAGCCTTCCGGTTTACCTTTTTGGAATCATTCATTATTTTTCCATCCCCTTTCGTGTTCTTTTCCTGTAACTAACTGGCTCCAATTCTGTACTATTTTTGAAAGAAGACACTAGCGTTTCGTAGCAGTTACAACACTTCTGTCCATCTTTGTCCATTTTGTTGTTATGGTTCAAAATTGCATGCGTTGGCTTACCGGCTGCTTGGCTGTATTTTTCATTTGCTGCGCCAATTTTGACTCTAAACGTTTAATAGTGTCATTGGTAGAAGCTCCTTGGAAGTCACTTGGTTCCATGTTAGCATCACTCTTGTTACTTGTGTTTGTAGAAGTGATGTCCATGAATGAACCTAGAAATCAGTAACAAGGAAAAACATTTGAGAATTTTCATTAAAAATACTAAAGTGCATCTCTTCACTTGAGCATTCTCAGAAGCCTAACTTTGCTTTAAAGCAACACTTTTGAAAACTTTTAATGAAAGGCAAGCTGCAAGATCCATTAATGTGAAAAGTAAAAGGAGGGAAAAAGACAGAATACACGAGTAAGTACTATGATGACATTCTGAAGTCAATCTTTAGCTTGCTCTGAAATTGTTAGGGTAGATGCTACATTAACAACACAACCAGCAACCTCATTCACAATTAATGGCAAAGTCCATCATTAACCATAGAGAAGCACAAACACCTGAAAAATAACAGACAATATACATTCACAGTTTAAAGTGATAAATCATATCTTAAAATCATGTGCTGAGGGGTAGAGAACAGCTAGTAAAGTCAGTACAATGCTACAGCTGAAAAGATTTTGTAACATACAGGTCACTAAGTTGCAAAGTAGCCAAGGAAACTTTATCCAAAAAACAGCAATTTGTTTGGAGACAGAAAACAAGTCAACCAAGCAGTGGAAGGTGAAGACATCTAAGGTTAAAAACAACTGAACTGGGAAAACTGTACTCTAAAACATGAGAAGACCGAATGATCCTTATTTTCTATTATTAAAGGATTTCTCTGAGGGCAAGACTACCTGAAAGCCTAGCCCACATTTTGTTCTTCCTTGCACTTAATTTAAATTACTGCATTTACTGCATCTTAACATAAAACAACTGCACGTTTAAATTGTAGAGATTGTAACTGAGAGCAGGTGCAGCTTTCAAGAAACAGTCAAAAATTTAAAAATGCCAACTCCTAGACATTACACACGAGTGAAGGAGTGTCAATTGCTAGCAACCTTCATGGGGAAAGAAGGAGGAGACCTTAAAAGCTGTCTCCGAATGTCCAGATTTATTATATGCTTGTTCTCCATTAAAGGTACACCTTTAATGTAGGTAACTTATGTAAGGTACCTTAAAGGTACGCTCTCAGCAAAACCATTTGGCTGAGAACACCAAATATGATGTGGTATGAGGTCTTAACAAAAAAATAGATTTCTGCCAATGCTTAAGATTTTGGAAAGGTTACTTTTCCCAATTTGAGCTCAAAATCAATATGAGAATGTGCTTTATAATCCGTCTGCATCATTTCATGTTGCTGTTCTTTTCTCTTATTTATACAAGAGTACCTGTACTAGTGGCAGAGTTGCTTTGGCCTTCATCTGAATACTGGCAAGGATACTGCAGAGGTTCATCAGCTCCTGGAAAGTACTGTGAAAAAACAGCAATGATTCGATAAAAAAAGTAATTAACAATTGTTTAAAAATTATTTAAGTAGTACCTCATAAAATAACTTCTAAATATAAATTATATCTTATGTTTATAATAATTTATTTAGAAGAGAAATAAATGCAATTCTTTTTAGTAATACATTAAAATACATCTATGACTATTTTTATTAATTTCCCCAAATCTGTTATGAGTTATTCCACAAGGAGAGGAATGATTCCCTTCTCTACTGTAATAATTTGACAATTTTTATCAAAAAGAGAGAGAAGGAGGGAGAAAACATGCAAGCCCGCCTTTAGAGTGTGATAAAAGGCATACCTTTTATAATTCAATTTCCCAACTTAAAAGGTTAAGGAATGATTAAGATACTAAAATAAATTTTTATACCCGCATCAAATGTGTCATTATTTTGACAATTTCCTCCATGGATGGCCGTTGTGAGGGATCCTTGGACCAGCAACGGGTCATTAAACTCTCAATTGGTTTTGGTAAGTTTTTGATCAGTGGTGGCCGAGTACCTATAATTGAGATTAGAAAAACCCCTTAATTTGTTAAACAGACTATAAGACAATTGACTGTGACTAATCTCTCTCCGGTATTGTGCTAAATAAATACAGGAAAACATATAGTTAATTGCAGTCTGAAAGAACTGGCCTATACTTAATTTTCTCTCTTACAAACAAAAACTGACAAAAAAAAAAGTTCCTTTGCACTACATACAAGTTACAATTACATACAAATAAGTAGAAAGAAAATTAAAATTTTCCTTCAGTAGTGGTTTGAATAAATTCACTGACTGACCAAATACAACATATTACAATGGCTAATGAATATGTTACCAGTTGCTGAAGAATAAAGCTCTAGACCAAACTAGCAAGCAAGTAGTATCAGTCTTTGGTTCCTAATGCTGTACTCACAAGAAACAAACAAAACAAAACAAAACAAAACAAAACAAAACAAAACAAAACAAAACAAAACAAAACAAAACCAAAACAAAACCAAAACAAAACAAAACCAAAACAAAACAAAACCAAAACAAAACCAAACCAAACCAAACCAAACCAAAACAAAACCACAAAAAAGGAAAAAAGTATTTTTGAGGGCTGATTTTGCTCTTAACTTCCCAAAAAATTATTAAGCACTGGAAGTACCAATTTTGGGTGACTTTTTCATGGCCTATACATATTTTCAATTACATATTTTACTTCAACTGTTGTATAACTATTCAGCTCTTTTTTGGTTCAAGTTTCTACTCTTTTTACTATTTCAACAATGAGTACAATTAATGGCATCCAGTTGTGTTTAATACATGAGATGCAGTGACATTTTGCATAGACAGCAGCAAGTATTTAAAAATGTATTAACAGAAAGAAAGAGTGCCACAATGAGATGAAGCACACTAACACTTCTTTCTTCAGAAGGAAAAAAAGTGGGGGGGCAGGGGGAAAGAAAGAAAAAGAAAAAAAGAGAGAGAAGTTTTTAAAGCAAAAGTAGGGACAGATAGGGAATTTATCTTCCCCTAAAGGATACTCCTGCACCTTACCAAGGCTTTCTGATTTTTGACTATTACATTTACGCTTACTTTTACAGTTAATGCTTTTATGCAAGGCACTCATCACTCCTAATCTCAACGACTCGTGTCCTTGAAAAACTGAAATGGAGAATCTCTTTCTTCATCCAAAAATGCCATTTACAAACATCTATCTTTGTGCATTATTATGACTATAATGCTTATCCATCCTAACACTGTCTGCCCCTTTCTCTTCTTCATTGACTAGGATGCCTGTGCTCACCTTAAGCTTCTATCATTTAGTACTGAAGCAATGACACTCAGGCAGAGTACCGGCCTTCATTGCTTGTTCGTTAATTACATCTTCCAAACAAGTTCGTGCTTTCTTTGATGTTGTCTTTCACAAATGGCAGAAACTCTTTGCAGACATTCACAGAACTACTTCACTATCATTACTTTATTCTTCTTAAAACTCTGCTTTGCCATGGTACCTAAAAACACACTGTTAAAAAAGTTACACCACTAGCATGAAGATACTACAGGCTATTATTCTGACCAATGTTGTACCACTGCTTTCTTTTGTCCATTTGAATCCAACTACTGTCTCCTGTTTATATTCTAAGCTCCTGAGAATCTGTTCTGTATAATACCTAGCACAGTAAAGTCCTGCTCCATGACTGCAGGTACCTAGATATTAAGGTAAAACAATTCAAACAGCAGAACAAAAAGGAAAAAAAAAAAAAAAACCAACAACACAAAAAAACCCAACAGATGAAAAACAAAGTAACACTTTTAATGCCTAATGGTCCTGCAGGAGTTTGACAGTTTCTAGCATTTCTGAAGACAGGTAAAGTTACTTACACATTTACTATAGATGCCCAATAAAAAAAAAAAAAGACAAACAACTTGGCTAATAAAATCATCATTCATCCAGACAGAGAGGTTGTGGGGTTTTTTGTAGCACATGATTCAGATCACTTTTAAAAGAGAGTGTCGTAACAAAACGAACATGGCTCTTTTCCTTTGTTCATACGCTACTTACATGTAGCAGGAAATGCAAGCACTGTAGCAGCCCAGTAACACAAAACCCACACTGACACAAAAGTGGCAGTCTCTAACTATTAAGTCTTTATGACAAAAATGCATATTTAATGAAGTATAAAACGGAAAAACTAGTCATTTAAAACTGTACAGTTAAGAGTGTTCAGCAAATTTATAGGTCAAATACACAACTTCAAATGCAATAAAGTATTTTCAACTCACCGTTGTGAACTGCCCACATTATGCGGAAAGCTGGACCACCAATCTCATCAAAAGGTTTCCTACGGGTGATTACCTCCCAGAGAATAATACCCCAACTGAAAACGTCACATTTTTCACTGTAATTGCTACCTGGAAGAAAGCCATCAATACAATTTGTTTCTTTTCTATATAACACATTAAAAAGAAGTACAGTTTGAGCTGATAAATAGCTCTATATGCTTCCTTTCACTTCACATTTGTTTTTCTGAGAAAAAAACAGTTTTCTAAAGCTGGCTGATTCACGCTAACTTAAGTCTGAAATCATTTGACAGTAAGATCGTTAAGAATGCCTCTCTCTGGAAATCAATCCTTTTCACTTGGAGTCATCCTGAAATGATAGAATGCGTCAGTTTTCTTATATAATATAAAACACAATTTATTAAGTTTCAAAGATCTCTTGCATTCAGGATTTAACTGACTATGCTTGCTTCCTCTGAATAATATTCTTCAACTCACTTCTTTCATGTTAGTCACAATATGCCAGCCAATAACATCTCTGGCATATCCGTTGCTCTTTATTAATCACAGGTCTTTAGCAGAACTAGTAAGTTACCATATGAACAAGTCAGCAGATTCCTCAATTCCTCACCATATTATTTCCACTCTGTTTATTATTCTTACTCTTTTTGTCATGTCATTACTTAATTAAAGTTCTTTGACCATAAGTTCAATATTTCTAAGACTCCTGTTAAAGGTGCAGAAGACACGTCGGTGATACAGAATAATGAATAAGAATGTTCAGAAACCGCAAAGGAAGAACGTATGCTCTGTTACCGTAACTCTTGCAAATACTAAAAAGAAATGTGAATGGCTAATGACATGATAATAAATGCATGAATTTAAATGATAGAGATTTGCTCATCTGTCTTCAAACAAGGATCAAAATTGGCATAGAGTGGCCGATTTGCTCATCTGTCTTCAAACAAGGATCAAAATTGGCATAGAGTGGCCAAGAGATTTTTTTGTTAATACGTAATAAGACAGCATCATTGAGACAAATCATTTCATAAACAGTGGAACTAAAGAAGCCTAGTTTCATGTGGATACCCATCATACAGCATGCAGTTGCAACAGGCTCGACTCTACCTATGAGCCATCTTTCTCTGCCCCCATACCTCTGACAAACTGTGCAAGGAAAGCAGCATGTTCTCATGCCAGTTCCTCCAGACCAGCCATTTTGCAAGGCAGACAGGAGAGACACGCTGCAGCATGAACCACAAGTCCTCTCTCTAAGTGATGGCATGAATTTGGACTTCTCCCAGCTACTGATTTTATTAAACTCTTTAAGAACTTGGCATCTCCAAAACTCTTTACACCTGTATCAAAGTAGCTGAATATGGCTAACAAGTTCAAGAGTTACTGAAGGGGAATAGCAAAGTCAGTTTTATCAGTCAGCCTTTTTTCAAAGGTGCTGGGAAAAAAGGTATCTGTTAACAATGGCAGATTGCTAAGGGAAGCAAAACAGTCCCTCTTCTCTATGCAGCCACAGCACTTCGTGGAACAGCCTTGACAGGGAAGTAGTGTTATTCTCCTCTTGAGCAAGGAAATTCTATTTTGTGGCTGAGAAGTCTTGGACTAATTCTGAAAACGGAGAGTCCAAAAGAAGTGAGAGAGTATTCTGTATTGTTTCATTATGTAACAGACCAAGGTAGGATAACAGATAGACACAATCATTCCTCGATTTATCCGATTATCCCAAAGCAATTTTAAAATAATTTCTTCTAAAGGGAGTTCTGAGATTAGAGCACTTGCTCTCTTTCACTTTATCCTCATCTAAATGATATTGTTTTAATCTAGATTGTTTGATCTGTACAAGGCTTTAGGTGCCCTAATATTTAAAATGGGGGGAAAAGTCTTAATATTAGGGCAATCACTTCAATGAGCACTCTGCCATCAAAACAGAGACTTCTTGCACCTTTGTGGTCCTCATCTAAAAACGTTAGTACTAGAACAGTACTAAAATAATATTAGAATTTATTCCATTGTTGAATTCTGATGCAGTAGCATAAGCAAACAAACTTTTAACAATTTTGACATTTGACATAATTTTAGTAGCTTAATGACTCTTTCAAGAGTAACTTGATATGCTGCATCATAGAAGCTACTAGATTCATTTCTCTCCTTGATACTTGTATAAAGATTTGTGTCATTATCAGTAAATGCTTTCAGATAAAAGTACATAAAACCAACCGTAAACTGAAGGCTTTTGCTGCTGTCCAACAACAAATTTGCAATACAAGATTTCTTTGTTCTGCCTTACTGAACACAGGAGGAATTAGGCTATGCACTGTAAATCCATACTACAATATACTTATTTCAAAATCTGATTTAGATCAAGATTTTTCACTCAAAAAAATCTAGTTTTAACACGGATTGTACAATTGATTATTTCTAAGAGAAAAAATTCTCTCTTATTTATACAATTTCATTTAATAGTAAACAGATGTTAAGAAAAGAAGCATTCCTAGCTAGAGTTAAAGAAATAGAGTAGGTGCCTCAATATAAAGTGACATAATGGAAAATTTTTAGGCACCAGAATGAAACAGATCATCCTTGGGTGGGTCCTTTAAGCAATACGCGGGAGAAAAGGGTACCTTCCAAACAAAAGCTCCAAAGGTGGTGTTCAGGAGGAAACACTTCCTAAAAACGTATATGGACATATATAATTTGCTGCTTCTCTCTGGAATAAGGACAGCAAAAGAAAAGAAGCCCCTTGGATCCAGAATCTGGGAAACCACTGCTGCACATAGGCACTTGCCAAATATATCAAAACGAGGACACTTGCCTCCTAAAGCAGGAAGATGACTTCTCCACACCACTCTGCTAATCCCAGTGATAATTTAAGTACTGATTGGCTAAAAGGTGTTTAATTTGCAATCTAATATTGACTGGATTATTTCTCTGATAATCATGCAGCAATTATACCTATCTAATTATCAAGTGTCATCAGTCTTCCCCAGCTACACTCCAAGAAATAGCTTGTTTTCCTACTTAACTAAATTAACTGTTAATAACAAGTTCCTCAGCATGTAGGAAAGAGGAAGTACATCAAATCTCTAGATTACATAAAAAGCAGACAAAGATGGAGTTACAAGAAAGCGGGGGAATGAAAATGGAGGCAATTATGTTCAATTTAGAGACACTAACAGGGAAATTCTAAAGATAAAAGCTGATCAGAATAGGGAGTGAAAGTAATGACAGTGTATTTAAATGTCAGAAGAGTCTGAAATGACTTAAGAATCTCGAAAACAGCACAATCCTGGGGAAATAGCCCTCTGATTGTGTTCTACTTGCTTATAAAATAAGAAACAGCAGCTGTCTAAAGGTACTTCTTATGTAAATCTCAGCAATGACACAAGTAAGGGTTCCACATTTTCATGTAATTAACTAATACTAATATGATAGAGTCAATTCAGTGCTGCTCTTTGAAACTCTGCATAATTATTTGGCAATATACAATCATACAGATTTTTAAATAAATGTTAGACTTCTGCCAAGACTCTTTCAGCTGTTACCTCAAATTTCAGTACACTGATTGAAAAAAATTAAGATTACATGATGCTCTTTTTCCTATATCAAATTCATTCACAGTTGCATCCCTAGAAAGAACACATAATATTGACACTGTAAATTATTGTTACCTTCAAAAACTTCAGGTGCCATCCAAGCAGCACTTCCCTTATTGTTGGTCATGTGTGTTTGAATATCACAGGCTGTACCAAAATCACAGATTTTTAGAACTGTCCCCCCAGCTACCAAGAGCAAACTGTCAAAGAACAAAAAAAACAAATTAAAATTGTAGGATGAAATAGTCTGGTAATAAACCACTGATTTTTTTATCCCAACAACTATCATTCTAATAGAGTGGAATATCTAAGGCTTTGCTTCTCAGTGCTTTAGTTTTATAATTTAAAAAATAATTAAGGTCACTTGTGCCTAATCTGAACATATGAAATATTTTAAAATAATCAAATATATATTGTAATTTATTAATATTTCTACATGCTAGATTTTAAATATCTTTAGCCATAGTAAACCACTAAGCATATATTGACAAAATTAGTCTTTCAGATGCCAGAGGCTGAAAAACAAGTGCTGTAACAATTTTACCAAAAGAACGATCAAGACTCCCATTAATGTCAGTCAACGTAGCTATTTATTTAAATGAAAGCACTTGAAATTACATGTTAACAGCTCTCTAAATCAAAACTGGAGATACAAGAAAGAATTCAAGATTTAAAGTGGGGCTTCATGTTATAATTTTATCTGGTAATAACTGCAGGCTACCTCCGAAAGGGGGTGATCCTGCTGATCCCCAAATCTCTGTTTCCACCTAATCTGTTGAGCCAGATCTGAAACTGTAAAATAAGTCAGATCAACAAACTGACTGGGCAGAAAACCATTCATTTTTGTTTCAGGAAAGTGATGGGGGATTCTGGCAGGGGTTGTCGAACAGGCAGAACGAGAGGATAGAGGAGGATGGCCACGGGGGGAAAGAGCTCTAATATATCAGATTAAATATGATGTTAAAACCAAACAAACAAACAACCCCGCCCCGCCAACGTTCTCTTACTGAACACCACAACCCTTTGTAAAACTGGGCCATTTTAAATGCCTCTGATTAGAAGGCCTATCCCTATCAAAATCCTCTTCCATAATGCAGGGCAGGAGCAGGATATTTTTCTAGTTTAACAGAAAGTAACCGAGTACAGTATATGTCCTGTACCATGCACATCATTCTGTAACTGAAGTTTCAAATGCACAGCTTTCATTTAGAATATAGTATATCCAATAAAGTTAGTATCAATTAAAGGTATTTCTTTCAAATGCAATGAAATTATTATAAATTATCTTGAATTCCAATTGTAAGAAAATACGAAACATGAGCCATAAACCTACTTTGGTGGTTTCAGGTCTCTGTGGATTAGAGCCTTTGGTTTCATACTGTGGAGGTACGCCACTCCTTGGGAACACTGTAAACACCAACTCATGGCATGTGCAGCAGTATAATGAGGCAGAGGTTCAGCACCATGCAGCACTGCAAAACAAAGGCACAAACTAAAAAGAACTTTATTGCATATTACAACAGATACAATGGAGTTAACAACATACCAGTCAGAAAGCTCTATGGAATCTAAGTAATTATCAATGCCTCATCACTGCAACTGAAAATATTCTGCAGACTGTTAAAATAATGGAAATGTCACAGTATTTTCCATTTTTTGTATGTTTTTCATAATTTTTGATCTTAAAATTCAATATGAAAGGTGTTGCTTGTTCTCAGCCATCCCTGGTAAAGTCTATATTAAACAAATGCTCAGGGAATTTACAAGTTAAGGAAGAACCTTTTCAGATGTTCCACTGGAAAACCTTAAATGACTTGTATAAAATATAACAAACTGGTATCAAGAAATAAACCAGTGGACTGAAAAGTGGTTTTTAAAAGCACACTCCTTTCTCCTTAAAATTATTTTAAGACTTTCAAAAAACCACAAAATGATTGGGGTTGGAAGGGAACTCTGGAAGTCCACCAAGCAGGGTCAAGCAGGCCACCTAGAGCCAGTTGCCCAGGACTGTGTCCAAGTGGCTTCTCAGTATCTCCAAGGATAGAAACATATGTATGAAACAACTTTATATTTTAGTTCATGTTTGCCCTAACACTAGCACTTCAGCTCCAGGAAGACACTATGTTGAAATGATACTCACCATTGTACAGAGAACCTCCTTCAGCATACTCCATAACAAGACACACCTTTGGGGGGGAGGGGACAAAAAATAGGGATGTTTTAAATGTAGGGGCGGAAAACAGCTTTTGTAAACTGAAAGGAAAGTTCTTTGAATAGAACTGCAACATCTCCATACCTAAGCTAATGGAAAATTTATGTACGAGCTAAAAAGTCAGTTTGAATGGTACGTATTTACGTATAAGAAACAGAAATCAGTTCTTAAGTTCTTAAGTACTTAAGTTCCCACTGTAAGTTAAGAAAGAAGAGAATGCCCCCCCCCCGCAAATCTTGAAAAGCAAATGCTATCTTCAAACTGCAAGTCATTTGCCTTTACTTTTTTTTTTAGTAGCTTACAAAAAAATTTAAACATCACGTCAAAAGAATTTCACTAGTACTAAGGAAAAAGGGATGCAGCATTATTTTAACCAATTAAATAGCCCATACTAAAATTAGCTAAGGATATATCTGTCTGTCACAGTACTCGCTTTTCGGCTTTAAGAGTTTGTGGGACTGTTTGCAGCTGTGGCAGAAAGCAAGCAAATCCTGAAAACTGCATATACGAGAATAGGAACTGACTGACATGCTATGAATCATGTATTGCTAATGTATTGTCTTTTTCCTATTGCTGATTTGCAATTAATAGGACTGTAGAAATAAATGACACTACGTATGTAATACACCAGATGCTGTTCTGACTAATTGAAATATAATTGGTGTTTAGAAACAGCATTTGGAGTTTTCTTGAAAGAATTTATTTCTCATAGCAGGGGAAAGAAAAAACCTGAAAATATCAACGAACCTACATATCTGTGTATTTCCTTATTATGGCTAAAACATACAAAATATATATAAAATATACATTTTTGTATATAAAATACACATTTTGTGCATTGATGCTTGCATATGTTAAGCTAGTCACCTTTTGTCATACTGACAAAGCTATAACTTACTGGGTTTAGACAGGCTCCATATAACTTGACAATATTTGGGTGGTTTACTCGTGACAGTTGTCGAAGCTGCAATACAAATCACACTTCATTTCAAACCATGGGGAAAAAAGGCTAATGCTTTATTTTCACATCTATAATTCATACACCAGAACAGCAATTACAGTTTTATGTATCTGCATAACCCTAGATGGTGATTTTAGGAATTACAACACTGATATACCTGTTTGCATTTTAATTTATGTAATTAGGTTTGTGTTTAACTAGAACTGCATTTAAAAGAAATTTTAAAGAAATTAAATTTAAAGAAAGTATTTTTTTCATAGTGTAGTAAAATCACTCCAGTCATAAACACTGGGCAACTATGACCTCTATAGGTCATATTATTTTTTCTGTATACTTCAGCAGTTCTAAAAAACCAGAATGGAGTATCACAACTGATGCTTGCACTTTGTAGGGTTTCCTGAATCCCAGTAATTACCAAAGTATTTCTGGTTTTATCTTCTCAGATCTCTTTAGAACACAAAAATGCTAAGAGACTGGTCAGATCTACTCACTATTAAATTAGACTCAGATTAACTTCCCATGGTAATGAATGACATATAAATATTTACACAGAGAGGTCTACTACAAATATGGTTCCTTTAACCCTTCAGTGTGTTACATTTTTAGTTCCAAAATTAAGAGATTTGTTCTTAACATATTTTGTATATCTTGAACATGCTAGATTCTTACTGTCTAAATACTAAGCAGCACGTCACAATATATCTCATTTAAATTACATGGCTAACTTTGGATTCTAGAAAATGTTATGTATCTTGGGAAGTTTATTGGTATATCTGAACTACTCAGATCTTTCTGAAGAAGTAGACATTGAACGGGAAGAGTGAGTTACATGTATTAATAAACTTATATGTAAGAAAAAAATAACAAAATGATTAGAACTGCTGAAAAAACTAAGAAACCGTTTCAAGTATGGGCCTGATTGTATGAAGAACCTGTGCTGTAGCCCCTGGAGGTGTTCATCAGCTCCAGGATTTTGGTAGGTATTTCAGCTGCACCCTGACTCCACACCGGGACACAATCCAGGAACTGGTGTTTCCCCGACCTGCGTGCCCTCCTCTCTCTCCCCTTGCCTTCCAGTTTTCATGCAAAGCGAACTAAAGGAGCTGTGACGTGCTCTGACAAGTGTCCTGTTCTGCATGACAAGGGGTTCAGGCCTGTACTCGGTACCACAGGCTGCATTTACCTTGTAATACAGACATAGCTTTTAGTAAACTAATTACAGCCATGAATTTAAGAAAACAAGCTCTACCAAACCCCACTTTTTCCAGCAAACTTACTGTACCTCTACAATAAAGGCTTTTCTTTCAGATTCACTTTCTATTTGTTTAATGGCTACATCTTTAGCTCGCCATTTTGCCTTGCAGACCACACCAAAGGCTCCTCTTCCAACAACCTAGAACAAGATAATATGAAACACTTGAGTTAAAACTTGAAATGGTTTCATTTGCTGTGCTGGACTTCACAAACAGAAAAGAAATTTACCTTAGAGAACTGAAGACGCACAGAAGCGTGTTTTGCAGCAGCAATTTAATATTATGCTGTTATAGCATAACTGGAGCTTAGCTAAGATTCCTCCAGAGATCATTTACAGAAGAAACAGGAAAACACACACACAAAACATTTTATTATTAACATGCAGAAACAGTATTTCAGAAAAACCATGATCTTAATTATTTCGAACAAGATCTGTTCGAAGAAAATTAGGGGAATGACGGCAAATTTATTGTTATAGATTTGACCAGTGAAATTATATTTATCTGCTGTATTCACTTACGCTTGCTAGTAATAGGAATTCAAAATTCTGAAATTTAAATGCTTATGCAAACAATTGCACAGGACTATGCTGAAGTCTGGATGAGGTGTTCAATGTGCTCAAAATTATCCTTCCATTTTCTTATAGATGCCTCAACAGTGTAAGAACAGTAAATTCTCCTGAGAGTCCTCCAAATAAGCACAGTGTCTGTATAAACTATGCTTTCTCTATTTTTGTTGATATCTGCTTTCTAGTTTATTTGGAATTAACATTGCCTAAAAATATACAAAACCAGACAAGAGTCATAACTCTTCACTGTAACTTCACAGAAACAGCTTCTGCATACTACATTATTCAAGAATCCTTTAACGTTTGCTGTGAAGAAGCTCTAACACCCCCACTATTTGGAGTAGTTCTTTGAAACCAAGAACAAAAATGAAAGCAGGACAGAGAGAAATGTCCTTTTTCTCTGAGGTCACTTTCAGTTACTGGTGAATTATAAACTGCCGTAAATTGAAATTTCGCTTCTTTTAATTGTGTTCTTCAGGGGAAAAATGGCAACACACAGAAATAACAACAAAAACATGCATATGCAATGTAAAGTTGAAACTAGAGTGTCACCAAAACAGTGACTCTAGCTGCTACAGGAAAGCACAGACAAGCAAGTTGTTACGTGTATGCCCAAAACAAAGGCAGAGAGAAGAGGAGTAAGAAATGGAAGGTACACAAAGGCACAGAAGTGTAAGAGCTCTTATGATAAGGGATAAGAGCTCCTCCAACTCCAAAAAATGCAAGGCAGGGCAGATGAGAAGGATGGGGGCGGAAGGGGGAAGAAATGGACCAGGGGCTAGGTGGGCTGGTCTGGGATTCTGTATTTGGCCCTAGCAGCCTTTCTTCGCCATTGGTTTTAACAGCATTTTGTGCTCGTGTTCCTAGTCCTTGATTTCAAGTAATATTGTATGTATCCTGAGGAACAAAGCAGACACTTCTAATGAAATAAACACTTTTTCGGGAGGTGAGCAAGAAAAGAAGGGAAAGGAAGGGGAGTAGGGAGAGGGTGGAGTGGAAGCATTTACAAATGTGATTACCATAGCAGTTTATTATGGCAAAATTTAATTTTACTGTCTTCCTTAAATGGATAATGCACACACATGAGTATTATTTTAGATGCAAAAACACACTTCCCAAAATTACAAAGCTCTTCACTAGAAAGTCATAGTTATTTATGACTTTATCCAATAAAAAAAGGGGAAAGATTCAGGGTGTGTGTGTGTAGGAATATTCAAAATTAAAATATAGAGATGCAAGATAATTAAAGGACCCACAAAAGGTTCAAACATAATATTGCATCCATATTATAATCAGTACACCAATTCTTATGAGTTCACTAGTGAATTCATTCCTTAACAGGATGGTATCTTAAAAGAAAAGTGTGATTTGTAGATCAGTGAATAACCACACATTCCCAATGCTGAAACAATGCAAACTGCCTGCTGCCTGAATGCTCATCCTTTGAGGAAATAATATTTAATAATTTTACCTCTTTTTTTGTGATGCCCCCCGATACAGTAATAATCAGGAACGTAAATTAAGAGCGCTGACCCAGAGAAGGCAACTTGGTAGCCAGGAATGTACAAGCACCAGACTGTACTTGTCAAGGCTCCACGTCACAGCAAACTATCATGTATGTAAACCATGCTTGGGTTAGGTTCTTGCTACATGCTTTCCTAATAAATAAATAAATAGTGAAGCTGATTTCCCCTGAGATAAGGCTGCAGGTGCATAGCTCAAGACCTGCTAAACTTTCACGCTGAGTATGAGAAAGTCTGCAAACAAGGGCCCAATTTGAAGAGGGAAAAAATATAAATTAAAAAAAAAAAAAATCAAGATTTTGCATTAAGACAGATGAGAAAAGGGGAAGTATGCTCAATATTTTTGTAAGGTTACATACGGATATGAGAGACGGCTGCCCAGGAATGGTGATCAATGGTTATTTTCCTCCTCTGGTTTCCTTAATACACACAAAGAAGTATTTTTCTCTTTTACATTACAGCACGTGCTTAGCCTTCCAGGACCTCCTTGCTTCTCACCCTCCACAACAGTGGTTCACAGACTGAGTCTACCACAAGATATCCACAGCAGATCCACAGAACGTGCCCCATTCTGCCCCATGTAAAAAGGGATTGATTGTAACCTCCTCCCCCAGCTACAGCATAGTGCCTTGACTCTTCCCTTGATATAACACACACCAACTATTTTCTTACAGTCCACAACTGAGACTGGAAACACCAACCCATATGAATGATAGTCAAGCAGCCTATGAAAATAGTGCATATAAACAATTTGGAAACAATGAGTCCTAAACAGAACACCTAAAAGTCCCAAATAGTCTCCCCTGGTATTTCCTCTTCTCCCTCAGACCACGTTTCGAGTAAAATTGCCCAATTTCTTGGGGTTGGCAGGCCCCCCACCTTCTTCTGCTGGCACAAGAGAGTTGTCCATTACAACCCCTCTACCCACCTCGCACAGTGCATGACCAGGCCTACAGTTTAAGAAAAATCTCATCAGTCTGTGTGTTGTGCTGTAAGTCTGCATCTCACAGAAGTGCTGATTTACTGAGCACATGGAAATCATCCACTGTGCAAGCACACGTAACGCAGATAGCAGCCTGCTCACACCTGAGAAGTACTAAGGACAGACAGTTAACGAGAGGAGCATGCCACAGAGCAACCCAGGCAGGATGAACTGCAATTCAAGGTCCGCTGCTCCCCTACGGTATAGAGGAACCCAAACTGGTCAAGTAACTGGGAAGAACTCTTCCCTCCACTTAGGGAAAAGGAGGTGTGCATATAATGATTTCTTCTAGCTGGATACAATTGGCCCTATGGCACAAGGCTGAGTGAGGCTCCTTTCAGAAGGCTCCTTTTCTAAATGTACCTTTTCTCACACTCTTTCACAGTTTTTGACTTTGGCTCTGTTACATTTAATTCAGTGACATGGAAAAAAAATTGCTATTTGAAAACAGTGCATATTCGTCAGTTAAAAGATTGATCTCAGATACATCTGATAACATTTAATGAAGCAATTTGAATTTTTTTTTTTTTTTTTACTTAGCCTGAATCATTTACAACTGTTTGTGACAGATCAGGCTTACTTTTTTTGGCTAGTCTTTCCTTGCTGAAAAGACTTGTATATGTCCATATGTACAAATATATGTATTACGGATACAATTTTAATATTATGACTATGTAATATATACTACCTATATTTTTACATATTAAATATATTTATTTTTCACATATATATAAAAATAAAATTACAGGTATAACAAAAAAAAACAAGCCCAAGTATCTCTTGCATTTGATTCCACATGGTCAAATTCAGCCCATAAGCCAATACAACTGCATACTGTTCCCCTGAAAAGAAATCCATGACTATTTGCAAGTTTAGCAATAAGTTTACCAAGAACTGGTACACGTATTTCCAGTTCACATACTAGAGAAACCATTATTTTTCAATTTTGCCGTATTTTTAAATAACATTTCTATTCAATGAAGAAGCTAAGATAAATGAGTGTACCACCCAATGTGATGTAAGAATCAGATGCACTTTACGAAGTCCTGCTGATGACTGGGGGGGAAAGGAGAGAAGAAAAAAAAAAAAAAACAAAAAACCAGTGTCATGCACCAACAGGAAGAGCTTACCAGGCAATCTAGATCTTAATTACGTAACAGAAGGCTGTGAGAGACCATCAGATATATAAATTTCATGGTTGATGAGAAGAGTTTGATAAATGACTATGCAGTCAAGGTTTCATAACAATTTATCAGTGACTTGGTGCCTGCCTAGGCAGAGGATTGAACTTGAGAAGAGGACACGAATGCACTGAATATTTACCTAGGATACAGGGAAAACAGAGAAGAGCCAATCCTCCATTAAAGCAGCTCAGCCTCTTGGACAGCATACGAAAGGAGCAACAGTCAGAAGCAATGACGGATCTGATACAAACTTGAAGTTTACCATATGTGAAAGCCCAGTATGTCTTTCCTGCTTAATCTGGAAAAAGTATCTTACTCATTGTAAAAACATTCTTCATAATCGACAGAATGGAGCTTGTGGTGGATTCCACTTACATTTAATTTTCTTCCTTTAAGCTTTCACTGAACTTATTCTTTAAAGGAGTAAGTCTTAGAATTTGTCAGAACAGTTGAAACACTACGTAGTTTCCTTCAACACCGTGTGCTGGAACTAAGTAACTTAATAGCACAGGAGGGAGGCGCTGCCTGAACTTTAGTTTCTTCATGCTCATTCCTTCTTGTCCCCTGCTGTTGGTGCCACACCATATGTTTGGGCAGTAGTGCATATTCTGAATTATATGAAGCACAGTTAATGGAATTATTGACACAACAAATCAATAAACAGAAGTTGATCTGTAGCACTGTGTATGTTTGGAAAATGATCTAAAAATAAACACATTCTTTTGGTAAAAGATTTTATCCCTCTAAATATCTTCTAGGAGAAAAAACAGAAAATAAAGGGCAGATGACATGTTTAGAAATAGAACACTAGTGCTTCTACTTTTCCACAGAATAGAATTAAGTTTGTCAAGAACCACTCGGTTAATACATGACACAGACACATTTTAAACTGGCAGAAATGCTTAAAGAGCTTTAAAGAGTATATACAAATGTATTCCTCTCCCTATAAAATTCATACCAGTAAAAAGTTATGTTTTACTGTGCGACAAAGTGACATGGTGAAAGAAAGTGCCGTTTGCATGTTTTCCAGATAATGTATTTGGAGTCTTATTTAAAGAATATGAACCATACAAGATCCCTGGAACAAACATTACCTCTGCCTCTGTGTACAAATAGTATCAAATGCTGTACATAAACAAAGATACATGATACTGACTTATAAGTATGTAGACTATACTGACTGGTAAGTATGTAAACTAGAAATCATGCAGGAAATAGAGACTGCAGATACGTTAAGCCCCCAAGGATGTATTTTGTCCTAAGGAATGTGACCAATAATTCCACTCCACCCCCCGCCCCCGCACCTTTGTTTATTGAGATGCACCCTACTCCACTATCAAGTGTCAAAACTTCGGAAGAATTAATTTCAACTTTGCAATAACTGCACAGGTTTTCTATTCACTCAAAACTATAAAGATACAAAGTTTTCATCTCTACCCATGAAATTTCCATGTTAGTTAGCTCTGCACGCTGGATACCTAGTGCTTTTCTTTCTAAAAAAAACCTTGCTGGATATATAAGACAGCAATAAAATATAATAGCTCCCTGATTAGCAGATGTGGTATTCTTTGGAGAATTGTCTTCATAATTTGCAGTATCTACATGACGTGTTTGTTTACGATTTTGGGAAGCAAGACAAGCAGTTAAAGAAACTCAACACAAAACCAACAAAACCTGTGCTTCCAAACAGACAGCAGTCTCTAAATTACCTTTAATATCTATGTCCCTTTGGTTACTGGTACTGTAACTGTACTGTTACAGTTACTTGTCTGATGTTCTAGTATGAATCAATTTGTTCTGTTATAGCAGCCCAGACAGGAGATTTTAGTTTTAGACACAAAATCCTGGGTAATGAGGTACTCGGGGTGAAGGTCTCCAACATAAGTTGGGCTTGCTGGGCTGGCACAGTCTAAAATTACTGGTGTTTGAAAAACAAATAATCATTCTGCAGTCAGTAAAACACTGCTAGGATCCACTGGGTGGGATAAATAAGGGACACGTGAAGTTTGTTCTGTTTTTTAGTTTTTTTTCTTAGGGAAAGGCCTCCCCCCCGCCCCCAATTTCTGATAGCAGTTACACTGTCACTCAGTTGTGACCTTAGCTGCTGTATTAGACATGGAACTTCATGATTATCTCATAAATACGCATCTTGCTTTCGTCACTGGAATAGAAGAGCATGTGAGATTTCTTTCCCACGTATTCTTTATGAGAGTAAGATACAAGTTTATTTTACAAGATGCAAACTGATTCATTGAATAAATCTGCAAGTGTCGAAATAAGTGTAAAGTCTTACATTAACAGTTCAGCTTATTAGCCATCTTCTAACACTTACTGCGCACTAAATTTCACCACATGAAATAGGTATTGTGTAACTTCCGCTATAAATTCACACTCCAGCTGACACTTTAGCTATTTTCTTATGTAGATGAATGAAGAGAATCTTCCACTGATATAACTAAACAAAATTTAAATAGTGATTTGAATTAAATCAGAAATGTATTTAGAGTAAAATCACAGAAAATTCTGGCATACGTTTTCACCATGTACTAATTTTTTGCCTTTGCTTCTGAATGCCCAACTTGGCACCTTGAAGGCTTACTTTCTGAAAAAGGCTGAGAAATTGTAGATGCGACTGACTTCAAACGGATTCCTAACTACCACCCTTGGCTCTTGAGAACCAAGCCTTTTGTACTCATGTCAGATATCCAAGAATATTGTTCAGATCTCAAATCACACCTGTGGTTCTCGTCCAAACTTCTTCCAATTTTGCAGATTGGTATTTTACAACTGGACACAATCCCCCAGGACATAAAAACAATGGAGGTAGTAACAAGTCCATGTTCAGCAGCAGCTTACACAAATCCGCTTTACCTTGTAGTGTAACGGTCACTGCATCTCATTAAATTTTTAAAAGTTAACTACTATAAAGGGAAGCAAAAACCAGTTGTCTCACTGTATTCCTCATTCTCTCGTCTCTGAACTGCTCTGCTTCATAATTGCAAGGAACACATGCAGTTCTCAGCACACTTCTCTGGCAGTTAATGAAATTATTCAACTGTTTAAAAAATGTCTAAGGTAGGTTTTTTATGGTGTATGGTTAGACGCCATAAATTACATCTCCTTAGTTGCTGGCACCTTAAGTAGGTTTTCTAAAACAAATATTTAGAAGGCTTACCTGTTCATCTTAAAGAAAACATTATCCTAAATCCCCTTAGAATTAGCTACTGTTGCCCAAATAGATTGTTGAAGATGAAGTTCAGTGTACACTACAGTATACCAGCAGAGCATTAAACAACAGTTTTCAAATAATTTACACTTTCAGACTGTTCAAAAGTAACTTGCAAGTACGCAAATATGGCAATGGTTTTCAACCTGGCTACATCAGACAGTGACTGGGCAGGGCCACAGCATACATGACCAGACATGCATCTTTTGGCTGTGCGATCCAAGGCATATACACATCATGTGATAAAGAGGTCTGCGTTTTGGTCATGTATGGGACTGTTATCGAGTTACATGACAGAGGAAGGGCTGTGGGATTTTCAGGAAAGAGTGGCAGGGAGCAGGTTGCCAGAACAATTCAAAACCAAAGTCTGTTCATTGCGTAGATGTGAAAGCTCCTCTGGGAAGAAGAGACAGCACTATTTAGGCTAGATTTAAATATGAGATTTTAAAATAGGGTATTAGGCTTTTTATTGTTAACTTGATTTCAGTTATATTAAGTTTTCAGATAAATTCTATAGTTTTATTTATTCAGTTTCTAATGATTTGCCTATCTAATACCTGAAAACTTAAGAGAGGATATTCTCACAGTCAAAAGTTTGCATGGTAAAGTAGGGAACACTTCTGTTGAACCCAAGTTTTACGTTGTTTTTCCCCTTCTAGTTTTGAAGATGCTCCCACTGTGTCACATCAATCTTGATTTGACTACAACTCATTAATAATAATTATCTCTATATTTTACTTCAATCTAAGCACTTTAAATAATGAAAAGGCAGCTTGAAGCTGGAGACACGTTTGACTGGTGGGAAGTAACACTACAGTACGGTTAGTCATGTGCATGGTAGCTAAAACAAAATATGGTATATTCTTGGTATTATCCAGTAGAGTTCAGCCAAACCTAAATGAAAGCCCACTTATAGATCTCACATTTATTAGGAAGGACTCAGGGCCTGCAAGTATTCCAGAACTTCAATATCTATTAATAAACCGGTGGCAGAGTGGGACTGCTATCTGCTGACAAGACAGCCTTGATAATACAACAACAAAGCTATGATTATACAAGCATTCATTTGAGTTCCCAGTGTAGATCTGTTGACATTCCATTTTGAAACATCTGAAGTTTGCCAACCGTATTAAAAACTGACCATTTTGAGTCCTTACAGCCATTTAAAAATCCTTGAGAACTTCCAAGTCTGAAGTGAGAGCACTGAAAATCCTGACAGTAATGACATATGTTTTGTTATGACTGCAAAGTTGACTATTTGTGCTGAAACTGCATCATGAGTGAGAGGTCAACACCCACAGTTGAGAAAAGCAAGGCCTAAGTATTGTCTCTAATCCACCTATTTTATTGTAAAGTAGATCTTATTTCTTCCTCTGCGCAATGACGTTTGGACTGTGTTCAGCACTATGGTATCCCCATTGCCTATAAGAATTTCTGATAGGACAGGTACACTGAGCGTAACTCAAAATGCTACACCAGCTGTCATCAGATTTTCTCATGGAGAGAACGCTTTATCAGAGCTCCCCAGCTTATATCACATGAGTTTTGTCATCTCCAATAGAGATACTACTTTGAGGATAATGCAACAATCACATTAAATAAAGCACAAATTACTGCTTAGGCATCGTCTCTACATACATTTTTGTGCATATAGTCCTGTCTCAGCGGGTGCTAGGCAGGTATGTAGGACACAGACAAGCTCTGAACAGTAAACCTTAGAATGATAAATTCTAGTTACACCAATTACACACTATGCAGCTTCACATTTCCTACATGTAAAATAGCAATATAATCCTTGCTAACAGCCTTCCCAAGGGTGTCGTGAGGATTTACGATTTGTACAGCATTTTATCCATTCAAAGTGCTATGTGCAACATATTAGATGTGCTACTCACTTCTATGAGCCACCACAGGACACCTTTTTATGATGGCTAAATTCCTATCACCTTTATTTTCTTCTTTGGGTGAGAAAAGCCAAATTTCTCCCAAAGCATGTGATTTGATCCCTGTCCATTAGCAAGTGTTGCAAAAATGTCAGCATATTATCCAATGCTTTCAGTTCCCAAACACCATAAAATTTTCTCACTTCAGAACAGTTAAATGCATAAATGGAAGAGGAAGAATTAGACTTACAGAGACAAAAATCTTCATGATTGCCATATTCATAGAACGGGGAAAAGGCAATCTTTTGGAAGATATCTTCTGAGAATTTCCAGTGTCTGCTATGGTGAAAGCCAAAGATACCATGACACTACCTGAATACTGCAGAAAGTGCCCTGGTATTCTATGAAAACATTGCAGATTTTACGTTCTGTGAACTCTCCTAGGCCACACAAGCCCAGCATAGTAATTATGAACAAACCAGTATCTAGCAAACCACTTTAAAAACATGAGATGCTGGTTGTCATATCTATAAAAGCTACTGCACAAAACTAAATTGGATTCCACAGAAACTTTTTAACCAAAAGAGGGTAATTATTACTGAAAGAGAAAGAATTTAATCTACAAATACAAGCACAAAGACTGCTTCAGCAGTCTTGGGTATCTGTTAGGTCCAAGTATGGATCTGCATGAACCAACTTCATTCCTGGAGAGACATTAGCAGGGGAGGAAGAAAAAAATCCAAAAGCAGCAATATTTTTGTGTGACCCTTAAACAACATTGTGGTATATACATACTACTGAGCCCTTTAGTAGAACATGTAAGCTATCCTAGATCACACCCATCCTACTTTCACAGGATATCCAGACAGATGAAAGGTACATACGAAATTTTGTACTTTATGCATCCCATTCCGGCCTCAAAGAATTTAAGGCAATAATTTTAGTATGAAACTTTCCACAGAAGAAGAAGAAATACTTGCTTCCAACTATGTTATATGATAACTGAATGTCACTTCCCGGGTAACATGCACAGGCCACAAGTGAAATGTTACAGATCCATGAGTGCAACATCACTAGCCTATGTTAAGAAAAAATAATAAAAAGAGATCTGTACGCCCTTACAGCTAACAGAGCTATAAATTTAGCAAATAATTAACACCGGTACAATGATTATATATACAATGGTTCAGTTAGGTGGCAGGAGAAAGCAGGGGCATACAGAAATAGAGATCCGAAAGAAACATCAGAATTAACAGTTCCCTCTTGTGACAGCGTTTGACAACTGTGTTTGCCACCCATACTAAAGTGGGTGGCAAAATGGGCGGCGAAACTTTAAAGTCCTGAATAAATCTATCCCGCTTAAATAAAACCCCACAGTACAGCACCCAGCATCAGGGTTGGTGTAAGTAAACTGGCACCTCCGCTCCCAGCCATACCGCCTTTGTTCTCCGGTGCCAACCTCTGCAGCATCCAGCGGAGAAGGAAACCGCACGAGGGGGGTCGGGGGATGTCCCGGCAGCCCCGCGCACCCAGGAAGCCTCCGCGGCCCGTTCCGCCAGCGGGGGGGACGCCGCCGGGGAGGGCAACCCCGGGGACCCGCGGGGGCAGGCGCCGCGGCGGGGGCCAGGCTGGCCCCTCCGGCCCGCCTGCAGGCCGCGGCCGGGGAGCGGGGGGTGTGTGCGGGAAGGCCGCCCGGCGGCGGGGCCCTCACTCACCTCTTCCACCTCGATCTCTTTGTAGTCGATTTCTTCGAAGTTGAGGACCGGGGGGGTTTCAATCATTTCAGCGGAGGCGGCAGCGGACATCCCTCCTCTTTCACCTGGGGGAGGAGAGGCCAGGGCAGGCCGGGGGCGGAGGGCTCGGCGCGGGGCAGCCGAGGGCCTGGGCCGGGGCTACGCGGGGCGCGGCGGCGGCTCCTGCCCTCCGCGCGGGCGCACGTCGGGGAGGGCCTGGCCGAGGCGCCGCCTGGGCCGCCGCGCGGGGCGAGGCCGCATCCGCGGCGGCCGCGGGCCTCAGTGGCGGCGGGCGGAGACCCCGGCAGCGACGGCGGCGTCGCTCCGCATCCCGCGCCCTCCCGCACCCCCGCCAAGCGCCGCGCCGGCTGCCCTAGGCCGCGGCCTCCGCGGAGCCTGGGAACCGCCTCGGCCGCGCGTCCCCGGCGGAGAGAAGGGGGCACCCCGGGGGCCGAAGCTGGCCGCCTCCGCCAGCCCCGGCGGCAGCAGCAGCGGGGCGAGGGGGCCGCGGCGGGAGTAGGGGAGCCGCTCAGAGCCGCGTCGCGGCCGCCGCCGCTGACATCAGAGCCGCTTCCTGCTGCCCCGGCCGGGGAGGCGGGGGAGGGAGCGCCGAGGCAGGGGGCGGGAAGGGGAAACGCGCCGGCAGCGGCTGCTACTCAGGCGGCCGCGGCGGGGCCACGGCCTGGCGGCGGCGACTCCGCCCCCGCCGCGCCCCGCCCCGCTGCCCGCCTCCGCCAGGGGGAGCAGCCCCAGCGCCGGCCCCGGCCCCGGCCCCGCTTCCTCTTCCTGCCGCCTCCGCTGGCGCCGCAGGGGCGGGCCGGGTGCCGGTGACCGGTGGAGCAGCGCAGCGGCGGCGGCGGGCAGCGCTGGCTGCCCCCGAGGCAGGAAGGACGTCGCCGTCTCGGCGGCGGGTCTCGGCCGGGGCTGCAGGGGCAGGGGCAGGCGCAGGCAGGCCTTCCCGGGCTGCAGGCAGGTGCCAGGCACGGCGCGACCCGCGGCCCCGCCCGCTTCCCGCGGCCGCACGGTGCCTCTGCTCTGCGGGAGGCCGGCGCGGGGAGAGGGCCCCGGCGGGGCCGAGGCAGCCGCCCGCCGTGCGAGTGCGGGGCAGCGCGCCTCCGGTGCTGAATATGCCTCTTCCTAATATATATATATATATATTTCCCCAGGGGAAGAGATGTACGTGCGGGGGGCATGCGTCGCGGGGCGCGCTGTCTCTGAAGGTGGAAGCACAGGGCAGCGTTGGGTGGCCTGCGCTCTTGAGCGGGTCTTTCTCGGGGGGAAGGGTGTGTGTAGGAGGGTAGCTGGGGAGCGGAGAGTAATTAAGCGAATTATGTAAACACATAGCAATAAGGGAATAGGACTCGAGAAGGAACGTATGCCTTAACCGCTCCTTCTCCGGTTCCCAGCTAATGAGAATCTCGACCCACTCTTCCAGCAGTTAGTGCCGGCTTTGACTTTTGGCTGGAGCAACACATCAGTGTTTCTGGTGATAAATCTCCCAGGCTGAGGCTTCACGGTGACCCACGGTATGAAATCAGTGTGGGATGAGTGGATATAGCTGCTGTGTTTCAGTGAAACAGCTGTGCTTCATTTTGATCTGTTTAGCCTGGGGCTATATATAAAAAGATATGTTATTGTACAATACTATTAATAGTACGTAATTTTAGTAGATCTAGTGAGCTTTCCTAGATCTTACTCCACTAAAATGCTAGTGAATGTCTGTACCTCACAGTGAAGTCTTGTAAATGGGAGATAGAGCTGGTTTACAGAGCTAGCCTGAGAAAGCCACTTAAGCAATTAGCTAAGAAAGAGAAGATCAAGGACAGACTGTCATTTTGGGTTGTTTGCTCCCCTCTTGCCTATTTCTGTCAGCTTTAGTAATTTGTCCAGGATTTCCAGATGCCTAGCAATCCAGAAGTCCCATGTGTACCAGTAGACTGCAAGATGAAACTAGTCTCCAGAACAGGCTGGGTCAGTGCAATTACATCGCGCAAGCGATCTGTGTGTGCGTGGGGAGCAGACTCTGAATGTGTTGAGTTCCTGTTGCTTTTTGATTTTCTGATATGATTTGGTCTAGAAGGATCTAAAGAGGTTTCTGTTAGACATGGGAATGTTCCAGGTACCACAAAATCTGGCTAATATCTGCTTCATCCAGCAATGGGATTATTCAGAGCCCCTAGTTTCTCAGAGGCTGTATGTAGGTTTGGATGTTCGTATTGACCCTGGTGCTCTCCAGATACGTAGTCTGTGGATGATTCGGATCTAGCACCGCTTATACTCAGAGGTGTATTTGAGTTTTGCTTTCATGAAAGCCACCGTTAGTACACATCTTGATCATACTGTGACATGGAGTCGTAAAGAGCCACGTTTGTACCTGGACCTGACGACTTCTTAAAGGAAAGCATATCAAGGCAGCCAACACATAAAGTCAACTGAAGCCAAGGAACAGGGGTGAATGAAAAAAAAAAAAGGATGTGTGTAAATCTGTGGCTGCTGGTCTTGATACCTAGTTGCAATCCTGAGTGTGGTGTCAGGCAGAATTCTGAACTTAAAACTTTTCTTTTTGTTTTTTTTTTTGGACATGTATGTTATGCATTGGGGAAAGTGAGCTACATCTGTTTTCTGGAAAGATGGCCAGATGGGTGGTGGTACTTTAGGTGGCAGTTGGTGATCTCTAATAAAAGTAACTGAATATTTGGCTTTTTGTTATGTTTCACAGACCTCTCTTGAGGTTATATATCAGGCAACTGACAGTTGCAGTCTTTTATATTTCAGTGGTGAGATTTTTCTGTTACCTTTATTTTTTTTGTTGATGGGAATTAAGAGCACAGAGGAGAGCATTCCAATTACATCTGCTTGTAAAGTTCATTTCCTTTCAGAAATTGATGTAAAAATATGTATCTCAAAAATAATGAGCTCTCTCTTTGTGAAGGCAGAGTCATCATCATTATCAAAATGTCACTGTCATGAAGATCAGGTAGGGTTTTAAGGATGCGGTAATTTTGATATTACTTCTTTTTGTTTTCTGACTGACACAGTCTTAATTAGCTGTGTTGGGGACTGGGTATAACTTGTACACCTCCAAAATAGAATATTTTAAATATTTATTCAACAAACACATTTAAAGGGTGAAGGAAAAGAAAAGCTGCATCCGCCACAGGCTGTGTTTATCTCAGAGAAACACTGCTCTTGTGTTTAGAAGAAAAACCTGGAATGTGGGAAGCCCTCGTTCTGGGTGGGCTGTCTCTAACAGCAGAAGGAGGTTACACTGCAGGTAAGATTGTTGGAAGTTTCAGGATACTATGGTCAAAGCGCGCACAAGTGCTCTTCCCCTTGTGGAGGAAGGGTCAGGCAACTCAAGAAGAGTACAGGGATCTCGTTAGGTCGTGCAGAGAGGAAATTAGAAAGGCAAAAGCCCGGCTAGAACTCAACCTGGCCACTGTCGTGAGAGACAACAAAAAATGCTTTTACAAGTATGTTAATGACAAAAGGAGAGCCAAGGAGAATCTCCATCCTCTATTGGATGCAGGGGGGAACGTTGCCACCAAGGGTGAGGATAAGGCTGAGGTACTCAACGCCTTCTTTGCCTCAGTCTTTAATAGTCAGAGCAGTTATCCTCAGGGTACTCAGCCCCCTGAGCTGGAAGACAGGGACGGCGAGCAGGATAAACCCCCCATAATCCAAGAGGAAGAAGTTAACGACCTGCTATGCCACCTGGACGTCCACAAGTCTATGGGGCCAGATGGGATCCACCCGAGGGTACTGAGGGAGCTGGCGGAGGAGCTTGCCGAGCCGCTCTCCATCATTTACCAGCAGTCCTGGTTAACTGGGGAGGTCCCGGACGACTGGAGGCTTGCCAATGTGACGCCCATCTACAAGAAGGGCCAGAAGGAGGATCCGGGGAACTACAGGCCGGTCAGCCTGACCTCGGTGCCGGGGAAGATCATGGAGCGGTTCGTCTTGAGGGTGCTCACGAGCCATGTCCGGGACAACCAGGGGATCAGGCCCAGCCAGCACGGGTTCATGGAAGGCAGGTCCTGCTTGACCAACCTGATCTCCTTCTATGAGCAGGTGACCTGCCTAGTGGATGAGGGAAAGGCTGTGGATGTGGTCTACCTGGACTTCAGTAAAGCCTTTGACACTGTCTCCCACAGCATTCTAGAGAAGCTGGCGGCTCACGGCTTAGACAGGTACACTCTTCGCTAGGTAAAAAACTGGCTGGACGGCCGAGCCCAGAGAGTTGTGGTGAACGGAGTTAAATCCAGTTGGCGGCCGGTCACGAGCGGTGTTCCCCAGGGCTCAGTACTGGGGCCGGTCCTGTTCAATATCTTTATCAACGATCTGGATGAGGGGATGGAGTGCTCCCTCAGTAAGTTTGCAGTTGACACCAAGTTGGGCGGGAGTGTTGATCTGCTGGAGGGTAGGAAGGCTCTGCAGAGGGACCTGGACAGGCTGGATCAATGGGCCGAGGCCAACTGTATGAGGTTCAACAAGGCCAAGTGCCGGGTCCTGCACTTCGGCCACAACCACCCCAGGCAATGCTACAGGCTTGGGGAAGAGTGTCTGGAAAGCTGCCCAGAGGAAAAGGACCTGGGGGTGCTGATTGACAGCCGGCTGAACATGAGCCGGCAGTGTGCCCAGGTGGCCAAGAAGGCCAATGGCATCCTGGCCTGTATCAGACATAGTGTGGCCAGCAGGACTAGGGAGGTGATCGTGCCCCTGTACTCGGCACTGGTGAGGCCGCACCTCGAATCCTGTGTTCAGTTTTGGGCCCCTCACTACAAGAAGGACATGGAGGTGCTGGAGCGTGTCCAGAGGAGGGCAACAAAGCTGGTGAAGGGCCTGGAGCACAAGCCTTATGAGGAGTGGCTGAGGGAACTGGGACTGTTTAGCCTGGAGAAGAGGAGGTTGAGGGGAGACCTCATCGCGCTCTACAGCTACCTGAAAGGAGGTTGTAGTGAGGTGGGGGTTGGTCTCTTCTGCCAAGTAACTAGCGATAGGACGAGAGGAAATGGCCTCAAGTTGCGCCAAGGGAGGTTTAGATTGGACATTAGGAGCAATTTCTTTACTGAAAGAGTGGTCAGGCCTTGGAACAGGCTGCCCAGGGAAGTGGTGGAGTCACCATCCCTGGAAGTATTTAAAAGAAGTGTAGATGAGGTGCTTAGGGACATGGTGTAGTGGGCATGGTGTGTTGGGTTGGCGGTTGGACACGATGATCTTAGAGGTCTTTTCCAACCTTAATGATTCTGTGATTCAAAGCTGAGATAACTGCTGTGGAGCTGTTTGTAGCTTCTGTCATAGAGCAGGTTTAAGGGCTGTATTTTTTCAAAAGATGAGGCAGAAGGTCTTATGCAAAATGTAAAGTAAGTCTACATGGCCAGCTTAACAGACCTGAAACTTAGCCCTAACATCTGCATATCTTAGCTAAAATTTATCCAACATATACAGAATCTTACAGCTTAGAATTTGGGCACATTTTCATGAGTACAGACAAAGGCACAGGTATACTATCATGGCTACCCTCTGTCCAGGGTAAAGTCTACCCCTTAAAATTACTCCATGTAACAATTGTAAGAGTTACAAGAAAAGCAAACCAGCGTTATTTTTCTCTAACTTAATTTAGGAAAAAGCTAAGTGATGTCTTCTTTCAGAAGATTTCAACTTGTGTCGTATTTTCAGTATATGCAAATTTTTTTTCAGTTGGTTAAAATACCTCACTTGAAGCAATGGAAGAATGATACTAGAAAGCAGTGGTGGAAGGTGTTGGGTAGTCTCAACAAGTGGCATACCTACAGCAAGAAAGGTTCCCTTCTAGCTTTAAACACCAGAATAGTTCAGGTTTCTGACAAGACTGACTATTTTTTTCTTGTTAAATATTGTCTTGTAAATACGAAGTTATGTCATTTCAGTTTGTGGGAACCCTGTGTGATTAAAGACCTTGACACCAGCTGTAGAACTGATGGCGAGTCATCAGCCTCATCTTACCCGTGTGTTGGAAAGTGTCTGGATGCACGCTATTGATAGGAAACCTGCAGGAATTAAAAGGACGGGAATTAGCGTGAATGACTGAGTGACAAGAACTGGTGGATGAACTGTCTTGTGCATTGCCTTGCAAGTGTGAGGCCAGAGCGGGTCCCTGGTGACCGGTAGGATGGAGCACACCATGAAAACATGTGCTGTACAAATTCAGGCCCCAGCTGGGAGGGACCCCTGAGAAGCCCACTTCTTGTTCCAGTGCAGGTGGAGTGAAAATAACTCATGAGGACAAATGACCATGATGATATTGACAGATTTCTGTTGCTCAGCATGGCAGAGTTGTTGCCTAATCCACTCTTCTCATGTAGCTCCTTCGGCTCTTGTGTTAAGATTTCCCAAAAGCAGGTTGCAACATTTTGTGTGTAAGATTTCACTATGAATCTCAATGATTTCCCCAACTCTGTCTTGCATTAGTGCTTTGCAAACTCTTGCAAAGCAGCACAAGGATGTCTTCTGTCAAATACACTGAGCTAGCAGTCCCAACACTCTTCGTGTTTTCTTACTACTTCTTTCCCTTTCTGGGAAGACTTCCCCACACTATGTAAAGTCTTCTAAAAAGCTCTAAATTCCTTCAGTTGTGGTGTGCCTTATCATTTGTAATAAAATGCATATATTTAAAAAAAAAAAAAAAAGCCTTGCAAAATAAATGCATGAGCTGCTTTGCTAAATACCAAACACAACAAGGAACCGTATTCACTTCGGTAAAAGGAAAAAGAATTTCTCTTGTATGAATGTTACAGGAACTCAGATGATCACAGTTGTTTCTGAATCTTATTTTGCCTCCTGATCTGAGGCATGTTAGATCTCTCAAAGTTTTCCAGCAGCCTAAACCACCAAGAGAACTAGGAAAGAGGTCTAATGCAGCCACTGTGCAGTAAGGGCAAAGTAAAGGTGAGAGATGATCTAGATGCAGTCCTGAAACCAAACTAATGTGTTTCCCCTGTTGCAGCTATCAGCAGCTGGGGTTGGCTGACTAAGTGGCTAGTGGGAAAAAGATACTAAAAAAGTTAGCACATAGAGAAGAAGGAGAGAGATGGCAATAGACTGCCTGATCTTCAACTGAGAGGTCTGAAAGACATGGTATGTGAAATTTCTGATAGAAGATGTGTTAGAGAAAGGCAGAAATGTTACCAGGTAACTGTAAAGTAGCAAAGGTATTTTAGAAAGGTGCAAAAATGATCCAGGCGTCTAAGTATGTGTTGGTCTGCTCTCTCTAGCATGGAGGTAAATGGAATGAAATGTCACATCTTTTTAATCAAAGGTAGATTATCTCGGATTAACAAAAGATCATTTTTGATAAATTCTGTGGTATTTTTAGGCAAAGGGAATGGATAGAACTATTCTATCCTGATTGTATTTGATATATTGCCTTGTGGGACATTATTAATTAAGCTGGACATGATAAGAATCCTTAAAAGAACTGAAAGTGGGTAAGGAGCGTAGGGGAGTAGTCAGAAGACAATGGGGACTATCAAAAGGGAAGTATTGGAATGAAGTTACTAATAGATTTTTTTTTTCTTAAGATTCAATTTTGAGAGCAACCTTGCTAATCTTAATAATTTCTTTAATGATGTTGGTAAGAGAATTAGGAGAGTGACAGTGATTCTGGTGACACAAGCTTAGACAGCATAATTAATGGAGAGGAGGATAAGAATATCAAATGGGAAAAATTAGATGACTCCAAGGACAAGAGAAATAAAGTGGCTAATATTTAAAATATTAGAGTGCAAATTTATGAATTAATTTGAGAACTCATAACAACTTGTTATTCTATAACAGACCTATTGGGAAGAGAGGAAGAAGGATACAGCTTGCATGTTTTAACTAGTTTTAGGAGGACTATAAGTCTTGTAGATAATGTACCTAGAAAAAAGTGCAAGCTTATATATCCTATATGATATATCCAATAAAGCTATACAGGGTTATGCAGATCTCATCTGAAAGACTCTACAGTATTGGTTATCTGCTTTCCAAGAAAAATGAATTGAGACCTAACTACTTGCAGAGAAAAGATACAAAGATAGTCAAGATAAGAGAGGGCTTACCACAGAAGGGAAAATAAAACAACTTGGCATGTTTAATCCTGCAAAACCTCTTTTTAGAGAGATTGGAAAGATAATGATATTGGGGAAGTAAACAGTACTGATGGAAAAGTGATGTTCAAGCAAAGGGAAACTTCTTTTGGCACAAGAATCATGTTAATGCATGCAGATTGGAAACCTGGAAAAGGTTTCTTGCCGTCAGGGCAAAAGTTGCTTCACTGGGTGATGCCTGATCAGTGCACTCATTTATTTGTCATAACTATCTGTGCAGAGTACTGTATTCATTGCCTAAGGAGGTCTCTTCCAATCATATGTTGGCCAAACAAGTGCTATTAAAAGTGTAAATAATATAATGAATTCTTATCATGGTCTGTCTTTAGCTGAGTATACATTGAAATGAACTGGTACGTTCTTAAGATGAAGTAAAAATTATATTGGTAGAAGTACGTGAGTAAGGCCTTGTTCTGCAGTACGAGGTGAAGTTTGGAGGGAGGGGGGATTTTTATTTTTCTATTTCTTGGAGAAGGAATATCAATCTTTTTCATCTTTTAAAGCTTCACACTCATGAGTCAGAGCAAGAGGAGGGATTCTTGCAGGTATGCTTTTTAAGCAATATTAGAAAAGGGAGATGTCAGCCTTGTATGTTTTACACAAGACACACAAGTGGGTAGAGTACTACAAAGCACTGGAGCAGTGGACTGGAAGTAGGAGGAGAGACTGTTTATGACTTTCATCAGGGAATGAGGATAAAGACTAATGTAGCGTGAGTGCATGTGCACTGAGGCTTCTGTGAATGAGGAAGTTGTCTTCAAAATCTTTCCATTCCAGAAGATCTATTCCGCTATTTAAATGAGAAACAGGAATAGATGCTCTGTGTGGTTAGTTTCTGGTTTCATACCAGCTAGAACTGATAGAAGCAAGGAACATATAGAGCTGTAGGTCAAATGGAGAACCTGCTCTATGAGGAAGGTCTGAAGGAGTTAGGTTTTTTCTCCCTGGAGAAGAGAAGGATCAGGAAAGGACCTCATCACAGTATTCCAGTACTTAAAGGGAGGCTACAAAGAGGATGGATGCTCTCTCTTTATAAAGAGCCGCATGGAGAACACAAGGGGCAATGGGTACAAGTTGCACCAGAGAGGTTTCATCTTGATATAAGAAAGAAATTTTTTACAGTGAGAACAACCATTGACTGGAACAACCTCGCCAGGGGCATGGCAGAGTCCCCATCACTGGAAGTTTTCAAGACGCGGCTGGACAGGGCGTGCTAGATAATCTCATCTAGCCTTCCTTTCCCACACAAGGTTGGACCAGATGATCTTTCGAGGTCCCTTCCAACCCTGGGCTGTTCTATGTTTCTAGGAAATATGCTAGCAGGCTAGAAACAGTGCTGCAGAAGGCAGCCTGATTCTTGTGCGGTTCGCAATAGCCAGCAGTGTGAGTGCCAAAAACAGACCTGCAGCTCCAGCCTGGTTCCATGTGCCAGAGTGTCTTGCGCATGGCTCTGCCTTCTGGTCGCTTGCGGATGTGTGTTTGGCTAACAGCCTGTGTATGCATGTGGAGGACTCAAAGATGCCACCAAATAGTCATATTTCTAATTGATACCTGATTCACATGTTATATAACCAATATGCTGAAAGTCAGTGTTTTGTAATGTACAATAAAAACCACAAAGATCTGGCTCTTTTTAGAGAGGTACTTGTTAACGTGCTTTGCCATACGTCATTAGGATGGTATATCTTTCTAGAAGGTATCTTAAAAAATGGTCAGTCAAAATAATATGTAATCAAGATAACACGTTCTCACTAGTGGAAGAATAAAGCAAATACAATCACAGAAGAAGGAGGTAAGCGGTTTGTATCACTTGTTTGGTAATGAAATATGGACATTGTCTTCTGATTTACTGGGAGCACAAGACACATGATGCTCCCAAATAAATGAGATCCGATAGGAGCAAAAGTCACAGTAAAACTGGAAGTGGCAAATCACCAGAAATTTTTCTGTCCCCTTAGAAACTTTCAGTCAGGTGGTACTTGACCACTGTCAGTGACTGTGTGTTTCATAAAAGCAGTGGTTCTTCAGGCCATTACTGTAGCCATTACTTCAACACCCAGATCAATGTAATAGAAGTGCTGAGCCAATTAACTTGCTAAGGCCTAATTTTTGGCATAACCTCAACAAGTTCTAGTATTTAAGCATATAATTCTTCAGTGAGCATAAATATATCTATCTCTAACCAGTAGGTTAGATGTTAATGACACTTGAGAGAGTTTCTTCTCAGCATAGGTCAAGCTTCTGAATGTAAAATCATTATTCTCTTTTATACCTACTTGTTCATAAATTTACTCCCTGCAACAAGTCTCAATTTCTTTAAAATTGAGATAATTTTAACCTATAGATGCTGCTTTCTAGTGGGGAATCCATCCTCAAAGATGCTGAATGTTTTACGTGGGAGGTGCTCTCAGTCACTCCCCTTGATGCTCTTCGACCCCGTGTGATCTGCTGTTTATTGGAGCAAGGGAAGGAGTCCAAAGAATGCGTTGTTGCTCCTTGACTCAATTGATTTTTAAGTGTTTTGTGCAAAGTGGAATAAGACAGGATGAAGAATGCTCAATTCATAGTGCCCTAAAAATGGTATTTGATGACATCTTTGGGAGATGAATGTTTGATGAATGTTTGAATCCCCTCAGGCAGAGGAAGGATTTGAAGGGTGGTCTGTTGCACAGCAACTGAACTATTAGGGAAGAAGTGCTCGTAACAGTGATACTTGCTTCTCTCCCATCAGTCAGTCCAGCACAAAGTTTGGTTTGATTTTCTTGCAAAAGTCCTAAACCAGAACGTTAAAGATGAACAATTAAAAAGCTGAAAATAACATAGCATGCAAATGTTGTGGCTAATTTGTCAAGTTGAGAAGCTTGTACTGCCTCGTCGTATGATAGGGGAGCAGAGGTGCAGCTGCAAAGCCCCTTCGCCACTGCTGTGGGTACGTGGCACTCTGCAGCTGTTCTCCTCTTGCATCTAGTTTGAGTCTGCACTGAAATGCAAAGCAGTACCACTGCCCACATCCCTTCCTTCTGGGGTCAGGTGGATCGAATTCTCAAAGGCATTTCATTGTCTAATTCATGGAATCGTCACAGAATCGTCATAGAATGGTTTGGGTTGGAAGGGACCTTTAAAGGTCATCTAGTCCAACCCCTCTGCAATGAGCAGGAACATCTTCAACTAGATCAGGTTGCTCAAAGCCCCGTCCAACTTGACCTTGAATGTTTCCAGGGATGGGGCAACTACCACCTCTCTGGGCAACCTGTTCCAGTGTTTCACTGTAAAAAATTTGTAAAAATTGTAAAATATTTCTTCCTTATATCTAGTTCATTTACTTTGATGAGACATGGAGGCCTATGCCATCTTGGGAATGTAAATCTGTGTCAGTTGGTCCCTACTTGTGAAGAGGAAGGGATATGAACTTTTGTAACAAAATTAAATAAATAGATATCTCATGATTGTGGCGGAAAACTCCAAACATAGCTGATGTCTAGATTCACAGCCAGCCTGAAACGGTAACTTTGAGACTTGCATATTTTTTCGCTGAGAAAGTCTCTTGACCTCCCAGACTGTGGGGCATATATGGCTAGTGGCACAGCAGGCACTCCGAGGTAAGTGTGCCAGGTGATGGCAGCAGCCATAGTTCTGCATTTTGTAGAATGATACCTACTCCTGAGATGTGTGACAGATCCATCACCCCGATGGAGACTGGGGGTGTGGGATCGAACCATGGGGATTTGGGGGAGGCCAAGACTTTGAGGTGTTGGTTTGTAGAGGTGGAGGGCATGAGGAGGGAGGAACACAGCAGGCATTGGTTTTGAAGTCTTTCTGCCAACTGAAATGCATGTTTGGAGAAGAGAGGTGCTGCCTGCGTTGGGAAGAGAGCAGGGAAAGTGGGTCCGTAGAGCATGGGATCCTGAAAGAGCAGGTGGGTGCAGAAGCATTGCTCCTGCATATGAACACTGCCTGGCGATCAGTTGCTGCTACTGCTGCTGATTAAGGCCACACTCACTGCCACCACTCATGATGGGACCTGAGCTGACTGTTTAGTATCCTTCCTCTGAGGCTTGTGGCACAATGTATACCTGATAGTTCAGATCACATTATCCAAATTGTACGTACAATGTGCAACCTGGAGTGTGTTATCAGGGTGCAAAAATAGGGAGAAAGTCTATAATCTGTTGTATTAGGTTTCAGATTAATCTCAGCAGAATGTGATCACCTCGAAGTTAGGCATCTGGTTTCCAAGTGCCTTCTTTGGTCAGTAAGAAGAAATAGGCATCTTCAGGGGGTATTTCTTCCCATCTGTCATAGACATGTATGTTAGGATGTGATGAATTACTGTTTGGAGATGACTTTCTCTACTGACTGTAGATGGAGCCTGTATGACAAACTTCAATTAGACACTTAGGGCTTGATTCATCTTCCCACCCATAGCCATCTAGTGACTTTGGAGGTCTCCAAAGATTTCTAAGACTTCCACATGGGGCTGGCAAATGTGATGTAGGTCATGAGCTGAAGGTCCAGGAAGCATTTCCAGAGGAATCTGAGATGACGCTAGGTAGGTATGTATGGGCAACTGGACTGATTGCCTAATTTCTGTTTACTTAAAGTGAGGTGAGAGGAATCCCACCATCGGGATCTGACACCAACCCAGCTAAAGCCAGTGTCGGTCTCTCAGTAGAATATAGCTGCAGGTGGGTCAGCCCCCAAACTCTAGACATCTAAATTCACAGCCTAGCTTTGTGTGAAGCATAAACCTGAATATAATTTTGTTTTGTTTCTTGTGAGTTTGATCCTGCACTGTTTCCATTAATGGGAGGTTTTCCAAACCATGAATGCAACCAGGTTTAAACTTTATATTGGAAAAAAATAAAAACCAACCAAAAAAAAATGCCCCAAAAGAATACTTTCATCCCCACCCCTCTCCCTCAACAACATTATATTAAAGACTATTACACATGCTTTGGCACAGTTTATCCCAACTTGACCCAACTATTGGTCTCCAGCAAAGAATACCCCAAAATGAAATGTCAGGAAGAGCTGATGTTAAGAGTGGTGCCCATTGGTAAAATGCAGAGGGAAGCCTGCCTGTTGTTTCGGCCAACGCTGAAACCATTTAGGAAAGAAAGAACCAGTTGCTCTGCTTTATTAGGGGTGTTAAATTCAGAGGTGCCTCTAAGAAGTTATATCTGAAAGTGTGAAAATTACATTTAATAGAGCTCTTAAAATATGACGACTGGGCGACTGTTTCTTCTGACAGCCAGCAATTACTTAATCATCCAAATTTCTTTCACTATGTGAAAGAAATGGAGAAAAGCAGGTGATAGTTCCCTTTGGGCATCTGAGGATTTGATAACCTTATTTCTTCAAATGTACTCAGGAATATTACTGTCTCTAATCTCTACATCAGTTACAGAAAAGCAATAAAAAAAGTAATCTCAAAGATCCTGGCATTAGTTTGTTTATGTCGTAGCCTTTAACTTTATGAAGCATTTTGTGGGGGTGGAATTTGACATGCCTGCTGCAATTGTTCTCTTGATTCAGTGTAGCTAGAGAAATAAATTTGCAGCAAATGGGAGTCAAGAAAGGAATGCAAGCAAATGTAAAAGGAGACATTTTTCTTCCAGGAAGTTTTTACATTAGACTTCTGAAAGATTTTGACTGGAACATGGATTCTTCAAAAAAAGTAATTTGACACTGGGAGAAATCATGCATCGCATACGTTGCTGGTGCCTGAGTCTGTTTGATTTATCTTAGAATTTTATGTTTATATGATGGCTATTTCCTGAAACTGTGCAGTGGAAGAAGTCAATACTGAGGCCATTTTTATTTCCCCACAAGGTGGTACTGTGGTACTGACTATAGAACTCTTGATTTGGCTGTAGCTGATTTATTTCTGTAACCCTTCTGCAGATGTTTTAAAGACAGATTTTTGTCTGTGAAGAAGACAGTTTCAGTGTTAGAATCAAATTTCTTAGCAGAATGGTCTTAGGACTCTTTCTTGGTGTGCTTTCTTTTCCTAACTTTTTGTCTCATTAAGAATAGATTTTATTGCAAGTTGAGATTGTCAGAAAAACTCCATTTTTGCTGTTTGGACTTTTTCACCTTTTATTGCATTTTTAAAACCTAATCAGTCTATTTCAGACTCCCTTTTTTTCAAACTAAAACAATAGCTCTTGTAAGTTTATTCAGAAATTAATATCTTTTTTTTTTTCCTTTGGTTACATGTAAGTAAAGAGGCACCTGCAATTAATTACAGAAATGAAAAGAAATGAAAAACATTAAATATTCAGGAGAATGCAGTTTTCCCCCTGAAAACAGACCTAACACTATCAAGCACCAAAACAAAACATAACTGATTGCTTAAATCAACCTCTCTGGCAGTACATGGGGTTCTTCCAGTTGCTTGTGGATGTCTGTAAGATCTATCGTGAACAGCTCCATGGTTTTGCACATCCACCATTGCATTTGAGAACTTGCACAATTTCTGTGGTCGTGTCTGTACTACTACACTACTGTAGTTTATACCTTATTTTAGAAAATGGAATAAGGCTAGGGCAGAGGCCTGAGCACTAGTTTGGGGGTCTGCATGCTGTTAAATGGTCAGCATAGTCCTTGGCAGGGCTTTGAGCCAGGATAGCAAGTACTCCCCTAGACAGAGATTATCAGGGTTTGACTGTAGCCTGTGCTTTACGGGGAAGAGAGTTAAGCTATATTGGTATGTGCCGTGCAATAATTATAGGTCTCAAGACCAGAGAACAGGCTCTGGTCCACTTTATTCACCAGTATCAATGTAGCCACTAGGATCCACGGAGTCATGCTTGTGCTCCAAGATGAGCATCCACTCAGGCAGGTTTGGGGCTGCTCAGTTTCAGAAATGTGAACTCCTACTTTTATGATCTAGCTTTTACATATATTATTTTTCTGTGTGTGGTCTGTTTCTATTCACCTGATGTACATGGATACACCTTGAAAAAGCAGTTACTCTACAGATGCTGGTCGTACAAGTATGAAGCATCATGCACAATCTATAGTTAAAAGCAGGGGGGGACATCAAAACGGTGTCCAGTTATATAAAATGAAGCTTTTTACTGCATTTGGAGGCTCGCATTTGACTGTTATTTTAAAAAATATGATATTAGAAACAGTGATTTGTGCCTTATTTAGTGACACCTAATAGTTTTTTCAAAAATAAGGTATTTAGTTTTCTATGGGATTTCTATATATTTTTTGTGAGTGGAAGAAATACATTTGAGAGCTGAGTGTGGCTATTATCTTTCAAACCTTCCTTTCAAATAGCATCCCACTCCAGGTTCTTGTGCTTCATGGTGGGCCAGGGACTACAACATGCTTCAGGCAAGTGATAGAGACTCCAGGCAGGTCCGGAATTAAGGGGGTGCCTCCATGTGGCACCACACAATCCTTTATTGAGGCAGAGTGAATGCCTTGAGTCCACGAGCAGTCTAGCAGGCCTTGTTTGCCAAGGTCCACAGCCTGCCCTTCATGGCTTCTAGGTCAGAGGATAGAGCTGGTCCTGCTGAGGTGAAAACAGGACAGAAGATACTCCTCTTTTTAGGAATACGTGACTTCCTGACACTGAGGTGAGGAAGCGGGAGGTATGGGAACAGCAGACAGGGACTGAAAGAAGAGCTGAAGGGCTACTAGTCCCCTGGCAAGTAATGTTTGCAAAGGAGATCTCTGGGGTCTGTTGTCACTATTATGGTCATATTATTATGCTGGAGGTAGCATGAGAGCGGCATAGGAAGAGCGACACTAGACACTTCTACTCAGACATTCTGTACACACTACAAATGGGAACCTTTTATTTGGGCATCAGATCCCGAGCAGAGAATTTCTCTATGATTACATCTTCTCAAAGCATAAAGCTATGGTCTATTAAATGCCTGTACACCCTACCTGGAAAATGACCTAACAGCATCTTCAGCTTTTGGCTCTGCTTTTGGACAATTTCCATCTATTATTGTTGATAAAGGCTTCTTTCTTCCTACTATTTTCCCCCATTACAAAGAAGTCCCCTGAATCCTGGGACTTTCCTGCGAATGTGCATGCTTAAAATAATGCTTTCTGTGGGTTCTTTTAGATTTCCATTTTTTCTTGATGGAGATAATTAAGAGTATTAATTCTACCTGAGAGAAAAATATATCCAATGCCCTGGGGAAGTGTTCTGGACCTGGGACCAATGTCTCAAATGTGTTTGCGTGAGATCTAACAAAGAAGAATAAGCATGTGTCTTAGGCAGGCTCTTGAGACTGCAGGATGGGAGAAATACGCTTGAAGGAATCACACTGAAGTGGTTTGCCAGGAGTACGTAGATAGGATTGCTGGTAGGGATATTTAGTAACATGGGTATGGTTCTTGTTTCCAGGACTTAGAGTTCATAAAAAACAGGTGAAAGGAGATTAAACACTTCTCCAACATCATTTTTCCATGTCAGAATTTGCTGTCGGTGCCACAAGTCATCTTTGCAGGGGGAAAAGTGAGCTATGTGCTACAAGCAGGAAAGGGAGGTGAGTGTATGCCCTATAAACTGGGAATCTTGTTTCCCATGACACTGGATCCCGGTAACAGTATTTCTTTGTTATAAAAATGCACTTCAGAGATTGAATTGAAGCCAAACAAGACAATTTGAAGAATCATACTTCTGAAAGCAGAGGAATATCACACAAAGAGTAGCAGACACTGAACATATTTGCCCTGTGGCTTCCAGCTTTGGTTTCTGTTCCTAAATGCTCCTTCTCTGAAGCCTAAGAAAACTGTTAAGCTGGACTCACCCCTTCACAGGCCAGACTTAGCTCACATGCACTCTGAAACATCTGCTCACTCTGATGTAAAGCAACCAGAAACCCCAGTGTTTTATGAGCCCTTTTGGTCTTTAGGGAACCTGTACTGAAGCACCGCTTTGGTGTTATGGAAAGAAAATTAAGGGTTGCCAATTTGAGATGACCACCAAAGGGGACTGCAGGATCAGGATTGTAAGAAATCTTTTAAGAATGCTCTTAAGATGTAATAGATCCAAGAAAATGACCTTTGGAAAGTCTCTTATTCTCCTGTAATTTCTTTGTCAGTTAATTTTGCCAGGTATGTCTACATGATGCTCTAGTGTGAAGTACCTGACCCTCAAAGCTTGGAAGTCCGTGTATTTTCCTCCTCTACTGCTTTATCATTTTTTGGAAGAATTCAAACATATATTCTAGTCACCAACTGAAGAATGGATTCTGGTTTATCTAATAAATGATATAAATTGCTGGTCTGTTCTATCTGGACAAAAGAAATGAAAAAGACCTCAGATAAAAGACTTACTTTATTAAAGAGCCAAAGACATTTTAGATCTCATTTGGCTTTCATGCCCTACTCATTCCTCCTCTCTTTATCTAGTGGTGCTTTGCTGATACAGTTATTATCCTTTTCAGCTGCTCTAAACATATATTATTAATTCTGCAACTGGCTTTCTTCCTCCAGCCCTTTTAATAGTAAGCTCACTAAAATCCTTGAGGCTATATACCCTAGGAACAACCTGCACGTTTCTCACCCAAGTGCGCATACTGCGATTCCCTCTGAATGGCCCATTTGGGCCGTCCCCTTCTTGCTCTGTTTGTGCCCTTGCCTTCTCCCTTCTCCTTGCTTCTTCACTATCTGCATCCCTTCGGCTCCTGTATCAGGAAAACCTCTTTGTCCTCATTTTCTGAATGTTTTTTTCCATTCATCAGGAAGCAAAAAAATCAGGGAAATAGGCGGTAAGACTTGGAATTGAGTCCCACCTGTGAGGTGGGTTCAAGACCTAGGTTGAAATATTTCAGTGAATGTCCATTTTTACATTACAGCCTGCTTTTTGCATTGTATGAAATGATTGGCCTAGACTATCGTAATGATTGTGTTGGCTGGTTTTAAAATCCATGGGTTCTTCTTTAAAGACTCACTTAAATAACCCACCACTTGAAACAATTACTTCTCTCTTTCTATCTTCATTAGTAATCCCCTCACACGCTCTTTGCTACAGTGTTGTTTCATCTTGTGTTTGTTTGTCCTAACTAATTTAGATATTAAGTCCTTGGTGACTGACAATGTGTCTATCTATGCAAAGCACACTTAAATAAATAAATTTAATAATAATTAATAATAAATATACCAGCTGAAAGCTATGCATCTGAGCTAGCAAGGACGACACCGACATTGATGTATTTAGTTTCAGGAGCAGTGCTTGCTCTTCCCCTGCCACGGCTCCTTGCGAAGCGCTGTTAATGGCTGCTGTGCTCTGAGGGGTGTCGGGTCCCCCTTTCCCCCTCCCCATCGGAGAGTCACTCAGAGAGCTCTGCCTTGACTCTCGTCGCTCACCAATGTGAAATCCAGTCTTCGGAGCTAATGCTCTCCTAAAGGTGGTCAAAATACAAGAGGAGAGCATAGAATCTGTTTTGGGGGAAAGGATCCTGCAAATCCCTGACATCTCCCAAAAGCCGCTATTCACAACTAGTACCAGTCCCCTACAGACAGTAAAATTTTTACGTCTTTATTCATCCTTCTGTGTGGGGCAAATTATTTTTTCTCTCTCTTTCCCCCCCCGCCCCCCGCCTCAGTTGCCTATATGCAAAAGTCTTGCAAAGCAAGTAAATGCTTTTGTGAAACAGGCTCTGTAAACACTCGGGCAGAATCATTGAAGCTGGTAGGAAGGAATTCATGTGGTGTGCGTTAACAATTGTCTAAGCTAGAACACTATTTAATCTGTAATTCCTGGTGGGCACTACCTTGTAGAAAAATAATATTGTTACAGATACAACCTTTCAGTTAGTAATAAACCTCAGGAGTGGTTGGGCAGAGAAAGGGGAGAGGTGAGTCCTTCCTGAGCAGAGGTAAACTGGGCAAAACCTGCCCTTCATGTGTCTGCCTGAAGAATTATGACATTTGATAGAAGCAAGTTCGTATATATTGCCTTTTTATTTCATTATGGGAAGAAGGGATTACTTTGCGTATGCTTTCTCTGGTCCATCCCATAGCTAGAACTGCAATAAAAGTCAGGAAAAGAATAGCTGAATAATATGTAGCAAAAGCATAAGAATTATTGTAATTTCTAAGATTATTAATCCATCTGAACATGATGATTTTTATCAGAGATGGCTAGAATGTGTCCACTGTAGTAACATTAAAACCTTAATGTTTGGGTGCTCTGTATTTACTGCCATGAGTAATGTTTGTTACTTGGGGTTTGTTTTCCCAGTTCACCCTGGAGAAGAGGGGTGAGTGCTCATGAGCTTTGTTTTTTGTAGAATCTTTAATTTTTTACATAGGTATAAAATGCACCTTGGAGGAGGCGGTGAGATGCTCTGTGGGATTCAGTAGCCACAGATTAGACCACAAGACAGTTCTTTCTCCGTCAAATAACTTTTCTTTTTACACTGTGAGGCTCCATTGTGACAGAACTTTCTGAAGTCTGGGGAGTACTTTGGATATAAACACTGCAATCTTGAGCTTAATTCAATATTTTGCGGAGTCAGTGGAGAAGGTAATATGATTTGTTCACTGTAATCAGCTAGTAGGTGTTTCTGAAGCTCTGGTTGCTTCATGTTCAAATAAAATGCACTGTTACAATCCAGATGGGAGTTAATGATGGCATATATAACTAAGATGGACTTAGGATGGAGTCTTTTAACCAATCAGAGATAAAAGAAAGCATTATCGATGGATACGGCTCCTCGGGAGCTTGGTGTGAGTGAGAAATCCAAACCTAAATTAAACACTGTGGGCATGCAGTGTCAAAGAAAGGATGTTGCACAGTGACTACAAACTTTTTGAAGTGTGCTGCAGAGCCTCCAGCATAACCTCTGTGTCTCTCAAGTTCCAGGTTGTCCAGTCATTTTTCAAATATGAGCTACTTTTGGCTCATGTGATGGTGCCAGTATATTCACCCTCCCCTTCTCCCCAGCTTTTTCCTTAACAATAGCAAAGGTGTGGCCACGTATGGCATCTTTTATACTTTACGGTGATGTGTGGCTCATTACCAGTTTGGGGATACAGTCAGTGGGCTCAGCCATCACTCGAGCAGCTGTGATTTGAGCAAAAGTGGGGGATAATGAAGGCTGGGCATGTTGCGTGTCGTCCCTGGATTGTTGGCTTTTTAGTCCATATCGTCTGATCCCACCATTTCGTGGCTGCACGTAGATGCTGACAAGGCCTTGAGAGAGAATTGTTTCTTGCAGAACTCTGTTTTTAAGAAGTCTGTTGACGGACAAGCGTTTTTCTCGTTAGTACTTGTTAGGTGCTTCTAACCCTGAAATAAGCAACTATTTTAGCCTATTCCTCATGATGACTTTCTCTTCTAGGCAGGACAGCAATACCTGTCAGACCCTTTAACAGGTTACATTTGCATCTTACCCCAGGATCTCATACTCGCTATATTGAAGATCCTCCAAGCTTTATGTGAAGCAGAGAAATGCTACGTAATGGTCTTCTAATTTTTGTTTCTTTTGACAACTAAATACCAAGCCATTGTGAATGAGACACATCTGCCCAAATGCAGCTGTCTGTAGCTGAGCTAATCACCTTCCTTCATTAATTAATGAAGAAAACTAGGCACTTCTGGGATGCAATTTGTTTTATACCAAAGTAGATACCTCAAACATACAAGAGGTATTGAGACCTGGAAGTTTCAAAATTAGTGACTTAATTAGGTCACTAAAATTAGTCCAGGCCAGGGGACAGGCTGTTTAGGCTTAGGGGACAACAGATGACTATTTATAGCTTTATTTATTATTATTAAGAGGAATCTCAGTAATCAATATTCCCCCATTTTGCAGTACTTTACAGGAATTTTGTTTCTCATCTTTTTATTTTTTTCTCTTTGGGAGAGGAGAGCCAGGATTTCTTTCTTTCCAATTCAAATGTGACTTCCATCCATATTTTTTGAAAGGCAACTCTACCCAGGGATCCCTTAGAATGAATGAGCTGAAACTGAATGATGTGTGTTACTCAAATGCAATGGGCTCAAGACAGGACTAACTGGATGCTATTTTATGAGCAATACAGGAGGTCAGATTAAATGATTCAGTAGTTCCTTCTAGCCTTAAAATCTATTAAAAATCCTGAACAAGTTCAATAAAAATGTAATAGCGTTTTACAGAAATTACTCTAAAACCCTTAAGAATTAAACAATAATCATTAATAGCCTTTTTATGATGTTTTCACTATATATTTCTAGAGCAACAAATCCTACAGAGAGGCATATATTTCTCTTTAAATTGATGATGTGATGGGGAAAAAAAAGTCCTCACTTGAACAATCAGACCTGGTATAGCAAAAAAGCTTATTTCCTAGTGTGGATGCCTCATATGCATTTGCAAGTAGGAAGAACAGTAATTTAGAAATGAGAGGAGGATCTTATTTGAATGTGAATTTTCAAAGCATTGCTCTGTGTATCGTTTAGACAACCCTTGGCACTGACCGCTGCGTACAAATGCATGAGCCAGTGTGTGTGGGCAGTGTGAGTCATTCAATTTTCCTACTATATAATAATAAAAAAACAAATGGTGGTGAAGCCAGCATTTAGGTCTAGAGAAGGAAGCTGTGATAATGCCATGAATCCTTGCACTCGGGGATCAACAGTGATGGCACAATGACAGGCAGCTTCTTGCGTAATGGATGTTGATCTGAGACACAGACATAGATTTATCCAACCTTATTTTTATCTCACAGCTCCTGTACCCTGACTAATACCTTTAAGAAAACGAGTGGTGCTTTAAAACATGGTAACTCAAGCCTATAGGAATTAAACACATTTGAAAACAAGTTAATGCATCCTGGTAAATATCAGAGATTTCTGGCCTTTCTTCCTTCCTCTTATTCCCCTCGGTTATATCAGTTATATCTGTTTTACATTTTAATGTAATATATTGTACTGTAGAGGCAGCAGTCGCAATTGATGCTAGTGAAAAAGAATAGAAACCCAGAACTGCTGCAATACCATGTGGCTTCTGGGGATCCCCATAGCCAAATCTGTCTGGAGAACTTCCCTTCATAGGATATAGCTTCTGCATCATCCCTAGTAAGAAACAGGATTAAATGTCCCGTAATGTAGTTAAATACCTACGCTGCACGCACAAACAAGTTTGTCGTGACAGAAGAAATACTTTTTATTGCTTTTATTAGCATTATTGCACAAAGACTGGACTAAGAATTGTTTTTACAAATTTTATTTATGGCGAGACATGGGTATTTAAAGAAGATCAAGTGTGGAAGAGAAGACGATTTCAAAAATTTTTAATAATCAGACCATCACATTCAGGTTTACAGTCTGGTTGGAGACAGTGTGATGGTCCAAATTAAGAGAATTGAGAATGATGACTGTCAGAAAGGGAGTATTAAATAGACGAGGAAAGAGTCAAGCCTCTAATTCCATTACAATACTCACAGATAAAAAGTAGCAAATTCAGTGGCACATAAAACACTGACACGTTGACTCTAGGGAAACTTGGCGAGACCATCCACATGAGTAGAATATTAACTCTGATGGCAGAAATTTTGTATGCAAAATTGTCTCAAGAAAGACTTTCTGAACTGCTCAAGACTCAGAAAAAAATTTGGGTCTAAAGTGCTTTAAGGGTGAAGCATTATTTTTATTGTATATCTGGAGACTCTAAATGCTAGCAAAATGTAAGTATCTTTTAGTAACAGGCCAATGGTGATGCTTAGTGATGCAAAGAGAAATGTGGTAGTGCTGATAACGATATTCTTGCATAATTTTTTCCTATATGTAAAAGGGACCAGGATGTGAATCGGAAGTATGGGTATGCCATAGTGACATCCACAGTTCCTTCTTTCTAACCCTGCTGGGGTTGGAATACTATAAATATTCCTGTGAGATTTTGGTCCAAAATGGAGCACAAATTATGGGAGGGCTGAAGACTGTTTATTGTTGCTGGAGCAGTAAGATACAAATTAATAAAGAAAGCAGCAGCAACAAAATGCTGCCGGTCACAATTTGTGATATAAAATTAAAGTAGACAGCCCAAAGGAGCTAGTGACAATAAGTAAATAACATTTACAAATATGCTGGAGGGGGGGAAAAAAAAAAAAAAGCAAAAGCAAGAGAAGCAGTCAGTCTCTTGATAGATGACAAGGGTAATAAAAACCAGAGGCATGAGGCTTTGCACAATTCTCTTATCTTTCTGTCCTTGTTCTCACTCATGCATCCTAAGCTGGAAGTGGGATCCTCTCATGTCTAATGGGAAGGGACATATAGTATCAAGGAAACAAGAAGAGCAGATATATTCCAGTGCCTTCACTGCTGCTTGTGTGAGCTTATCACCATACGGGGAACACAAAATCTTCAACCCTGTAACAAAGCTCAGCTCAAATGCCTGGCAAGGCTCACGCAAATCCTGCCTTTCCTGCTTGGTCTTCACATCTGGCCCCTCCATCTTCCCACAGCACCTCTGTCCTGGTATAGATGAACCCATCACAACCCTGCCTGGGCTCTCCCGGACTAGCCAGGCCAGGAGGCAGCAACGCTGGAGCTTCTTTCTGCCTCTGCTCTAGTTCCTCAACAAAGAGTTTATCTGCCTTTCTCCTACCATGTGCCCCTGCACCGCTGGTTGTCGAAAAGTCTTCCTCATCTGCTAGAAATGTGCGTCACGCTAAAAGGACATGACACAGCTGAGTGACTTTTTTCAGCTTCCCAGATTCTCTCCTAGTGTAGGTGAGACGTTTTCAGGGGAACAAACTACCACACCGATGCTCCAGTCCTTGTATTTCCCTGCCGTGGTCTCCCCGGGTGCCTTGACGTTAGCCCAGACTCCAGCAGGCTCTGCCAGGATTCCCATCAGGGGCTGCCACAAAGCCTCCTTCACCAGTCTGTCTTCACCCCCCGCTTTCCCAGCAGCTCTCCGTTACTGCTTTTCCAGGACTCGCATACTTCTCAGCGCCGCTCCTCTCTCCTCCCTCCCCTCCCCTCCTCCCTGTCCTTTTTTCCCCCGTTTTCCCAGCAGCAGCAGCCCCTGTCTCCGTGTCAGCCCGGCGCCTCTGCCTGAGTTCGGTTGTTAACAGCAGTCGCTGGCGTAACGTACAATTGCATGGTTACGGATTACGGGGCTCTCTTTAGTAATCAAATCTTCGCTTTCCTCCAAGTGGCAGAGTATAAGTAAACTTGAAGTTTTACCTTCCGTGGAAGTTTAACGGCTGAGGCAGGGAGCCACATCTGTGTGGAAAGGAAACTGGAAAGATTTATGGAAGGAAGGTAACGAGAGCTTGACAAATAGGGGAATTATCCCGTAGAGGATCCCTCTGCTCCTCAGACTGCCTTCCTCGGAGCCGGAGCAGCACTGGCCTCCGGGGCTGTTCAAAAGGGGTCTGGAAGCGCTGCGGGAGCGTGACAAATGCAGCCAGAAATGTGCTGGCAGCTGGGTTCTCCCCCGGCCTGTAGCCGCTTCTAGCCGGAGAAGAGTGGGATGGAAGGGCAAAGGAAATAATTTGGGGGGAACTTCAGGTGACGAAGGGGCCTGGGCTGGCTGTGCGCTGAATGCCGGCGCGGCGTAGAGAAGGAGCCCAGGGAGGCTCTCGTGCCCCAAGGAAAGGGGCCAGCCGGCAGCCGGGCGTGCGGGGCTGGCTCAGGCCGGGCTGGGCCCCCGTGGGCGGTCAGGAGAGAGCAGGTCGGATGTCCCAGTGGAGCCGAGCCGCTGCCCGCGGGGACAGCCCCCAGGAGCCTTTGGAAGGGAGGGTGCACGGAGCTGCCCGCAGCCCAGCCAGCCTCAGCGGACACGGGGGAAGAGGAGTCTCCCACACTAGCACGCTGCGTACGCCGTTTATCCCTCTCTAGCTGCTGTTAGCCTAACATGGCTACGCTGCTCTTGCTAACGTAGCAAATTTATTCAGAGCAGATTGCCAGCATTGTGGCCCGGGTTAGCCTTAGGAGCCCGCTCAGACAGTGAAATTTAGGAGAGCAGTGAGTGACTGCGGCAGCTGGCTGTTCACGCCTGCGTGGGCTGACGCCCTGTGGCCTCCATCACCTTCGCTCAGGGCAAAGCTTCGAATAATCAGCAAGTAAAACCTGTAACACGCTGAAGTAGATGAGCTAATGCAAAGTGCTTTTCCACTCCGATGCAATTATGAGGTATTGCTAGTTCTTCATTTAAATAAATACATTGATTTTTTTCCCCACTAACTTGCAATACCTACAATTGCGTGTATGAAAGCTCTGGTTTGATCATGCATTTATGTTCCTTGATCCTGTGTTCAGAACATATATCACATATGCATTGCTTCTGTCTATAGAAAAAAATAAATGTAGAGAAAGAATTGTAGTGAAATGCAGTGAAGAATTTCAGAAGGTGAAATTCCCACAGCAATGTTGCCGAGCAGGACTGAGAAGAAAAATATGTCATATGTATTATGCAATAAGGTAAAGCTAATACCTCTCTTGGAATCTTAAGTTTTGGATCTTGTGCTTTCTGTGTGTTTAGCGTTTTCAGACTTTGTGTGGTGATAGCAATCTTTTCCATTAATTTGCCATCTAGCTGCAAAAACAAAGCACTGCTTTTGTTTTATTTGTTTACATTTTATTTACAGCATTCCTGCTTTACCAGAGGTGTGTTAAATTATTAACAGGTTATGTCCATGTTCACAGAAAAGCTAAATTGAATCCAGTACAATGTGGGCTTATTAAAAGACTGGCTAACAGATTCGCTTTGCCCACAAAACTGTGCACCGTGGTCTGAAGTATTCCTTTTCCAATTAAAGCTATTTATTTATTTTGATTTCTAGCAGTCATGGTGAATTCTTGTCAGCGGTATTTTTTTCCACAGAAATGCTCTGTATTTTTGCAGGAGTAAAACTGCATGTTTAATTGGTTATTTTAACACCTTTAGTGCAATATCTCCGTGCTTTAATAGGGCTATAATTTTTAAATGTAGGTCCGTTATTTTCTATGGCACGAACATTGGCAGACTTCTCAAATGTCTTGCTTCTCACTCGTGTCTCTGATTTCATATTAAAATCCCTCTTTGTCCCTCCTTAGTCCCTGCTGATGACCCTTATTAACCAGAAGGATTTCTAGAGCTGAAAAGCTCGTCAGGTTAGAAAGGGGCATGTTACAAAAATGCGTTTTTGTCAGAACTTAAAGTAACCATCCGTACAAAGAAAGAAAAGCTGTGGTGTTGCACTGGGCTGCATACAGATAAAGATAAGTGTGCCATAAGTTAGCTGATTTTTCTTAGTATTTTTTCTGCTATGATGGGATGACGTGTTAGGCAGAGGCATTTAAGTTTTACTTCACCAAAGGGCATCAACTCTGTGCAGTACTCTGCTTTCCTAGCACTTGGCTGAGCCTTCAAGTCGGCAGGTCAGATCTCATAGGTGGTGACAAGCAGGTCATCTACCTACTTTCCAGATGTGTTTGGGGGAAACTCAGTTGAACTCTTGCCCTCTTTCTGACCTATCTGGTAGAAAAGGATGTGAAGGATTGAGGGAGAAATGGCTGTATGAATTGCTGTAAAATACCTTGCTGTGCTTATGCTGAATGCATGAGGCCGAATCTTGCATTGGTGTCAGCTGGTGTCACGCCATGGGTTGGCAAGGGGAACTCTGCTCGTTGACGCTGGTTGGGACCCGGCTCTTTGAGTTGTGCCTCTTTAGACAGAGTTTCATTGACTTAATCAGGACAACTCATGTAGCTTTGCACGGCTTTCTATGAGTAAAGTTAGCAAAATGGGGCCAATTATGGTCAGAAAAATCAAGTGTTATATCCTAAAATGCAGTGTGACTGAAAAAGGCTAGGGTTCGTGATATGCTTAGCAACTGAACAGGGAACTCTCTGGGAAGTGCTAAGGACAGAGGACAAACACGATGTTTAGGTGTGTAAGGAAGGAATATCAAGTATGAACGGGAAACTGGTGTTCCACATTGTTCAATGCTGGGGAGATATTTACTATAATAATAATAAATCAGGCCAGAATATCTTTGAGAAGGATACTGAAAACCAGGGAAATGTCACTGCCCTCATCACAAATCTTTCACCAAGATTTAACAATGGTAGTTCCAAGTCTATAAATATACCATAAATTTAGAGATGTAAGAAGCTTGATGTATTTTGATTCTCCAAGAGGAGATTAAGAGGTGAACTGATTATGATTTACACTTACGTAAGGAAGATATTTGTGGAGATGAGTCTTTAATGCAGTGGAAAAACCATGATGGGATTCAATAGTCAGAAAATAAGATGGACAAATAAGATGTGTGTTTTTAGTATTGAGGGTGATTAATGCACAAAACAATTTGGAAATTGGAAAAAAAACTTGGAATATGATGGCTTTTCAATTGCCTGATGTCTTTGAATCAATAGTGGATATTTTTTATCAGAGATGGGCTATAGCTTACTGAGACATTATAGACTTGATGCAGGAGTCAATTGTTAAAGTTCTGTGGGGAAACGAAAGGTCAGGCTAACTGATCATATCATATCATATATCATATCATATCATATCATATCATATCATCATCTAGCCTTGTGATTTATGAATCAATTATGTCATCTTAGCCAGCTCTACATTTTGATTCCTGTTTTTAGCTGAGCCAAGCTTGGATGTAGAATCTTCATGCACAATAGTCTATAAAATCAGGGAGAGGGTCAGCAACATTTCATGGGAAAATCTGTGAACTGCTAATTTTTCTGCTTTTCCAAAGCAGTGAACATCAACTGTAAAGCAAATGAACCTAGAAACCCTTAGCCATCCTTTCATGCTGGCCCGACCAAGTGGTCAGCTGGCATATGATAACTTGCGTCTGGGTTCATGGTCCGCTGTCTCAGCCTATATAGAGATGCAAAGAAGATGTTTCTGCTCAGCCTGGACCCCTATGAGAGTAGTTCAGGCTCAGCAGAATATACAAGAGAATTTGCTTTTCTTCTCTATTTAACAATTTATTCCTTTTAAAGTATGTCCTCTTTCAAACAATACTAGAAGGAGGACTGGAAATAGAAAAGACCAATCTTAGGAGGGATTTTTCTTTGTATCCACTTAAACCAAGAACATAAGTGAGGATTAAGCAATCTGAACAAATAGAAGGCTGATTCTCCATAAGTTGAGACATGAATCAAAACAAAATGAAAATACCTTCTTTGCAAAAGTATGTAATTACGTTGCTGGTGCTATTGAAAACACTTGTTTTATTCAAAAGCCTTGTTATAAAACCTTCATGGGAGTGAAGAGGTGGCTGAGAAGCAGTCCCTATAAGCCATAATTGGAGAATCATAAATGTAACAATTATTTTTCTGCTCCTGGAGTCTGCACAATGTCTTTATCTCATCAAGGATTAAAATAATGAAAAAATTACAATCATGTTGTCAGAGCATGGTTCATACTTTAATTCAAAGTTGGAGGGCTAATCCTGGCAGTGGTAGAACAGCAGCGAAGTTTATTGAAGTTACTCCACAGAGGGATTAGATGCTGTTTGTCTCCTGATGCCTCTATTTTCCACTCTGATAAGATACCTTTATGTAATCAGTCAGGTTTTTCAACCATGGGTGAAATATTGACTATGATATTGTTTTTATCACTGCAAGCTGCAACTTAATTTTTATTTTGTTTCAGTAATATCTTTGTCAATTGGCAACAAACTGTGGTGAGTGTGATAAGTTTTTATTTAGGCTGCAAATGTGTGATGAATGTATACTCCCAGAGTAATCAGAAGCTGAACTCTAGGAATTATGATTAATAGTTTGGAAACAAATTGTGTTAATTTTAAGCTTAATGAAATTCCAATAGTCGATTTTACCCTAAAAATTATGCTTGCAAGATCTTGAACTAGCCCCTATCTGTGATGAATGCATTCATATCACAGTGCTCTTATTTGTGAGGAAATCTCAGCTTCGTTTTGCTGTGGAATGGAATTTATAGCATGAAAATGCTGTGGCCCAGAGCTGTGCACTGCTCCTTTCCAAATGGCTAATACATGATTTTTGACTTGCAAGTGATCTGCTGCCTAAAATAAGAAGGAAAAATGGAAAAAAAAAGCCAGTGGGGGTATTTCTAATTTTAAAGGCTTTGACGTGTAGGAGAAGATCATGTTCGAGACCATCTAAGGAACCTGAAGGTGCACAAGTCCATGGGACCCGATGAGATCCATCTGCGGATCCTGAGGGAACTCGTGGATAAAGTTGCTAAGCCACTATCCATCATATTTGAGAAGTCGTGGCAGTCCGGTGAAATTCCCACTGACTGGAAAAGAGGAAACTTAACCCCCATTTTTAAAAAGGGAAAAAAGGAAGACCCAGGAAACTACAGGCCAGTCAGTCTCACCTCTGTGCCTGGGAAGATCATGGAGCAGATCTTCCTGGAAGCTATGCTAAGGCACATGGAGGACAGGGAGGTGATTCGAGACAGCCAGCGTGGCTTCACCAAGGGCAAGTCCTGCCTGACCAACCTAGTGGCCTTCTATGATGGAGTGACTACCTCAGTGGACATGGGAAGGGCTACAGATGTCGTTTATCTGGACCTCTGTAAGGCCTTTGACACGGTCCCCCACAATATCCTTCTCTCTAAACTGGAGAGATATGGATTTGATGGGTGGACTATCCAGTGGTTGGGGAATTGGTTGGATGGTCGCATCCAGAGGGTAGTGGTCAACGGCTCAATGTCCAGATGGAGATGGGTGACAAGTGATGTCCCACAGGGGTCTGTATTGGGACCAGTACTGTTGTTTAATATCTTCATCAATGACACAGACAGTGGGATCGAGTGCACCCTCAGCAAGTTTGCAGGTGACACCAAGCTGAGTGGTGCAGTTGATATGCCTGACGGACAGGATGCCATCCAGAGGGACCTGGACAAACTTGAGAAGTGGGCCTGTGTGAACCTCATGAGGTTCAACAAGGCCAAGTGCAGGGTCCTGCACCTGGGTTGGGGCAACCCCCGGTATCAATACAGGCTGGAGGATGAAGGGATTGAGAGCAGCCCTGCCAAGAAGAGCTTGGGGGTACTGGTGGATGAAAAGCCGGACATGAGCCGGCAATGTGTGCTCGCAGCCCAGAAGGCCAACCGTATCCTGGGCTGCATCAAAAGAAGTGTGACCAGCAGGTCAAGGGAGGTGATTCTGCCCCTCTACTCTGCTCTGGTGAGACCCCACCTGGAGTACTGCGTCCAGCTCTGGAACCCTCAGCACAAGAAAGACATGGACCTGTTGGAGCAGGTCCAGAGGAGGGCCACGAAAATGATTAGGGGGATGGAACGCCTCTCCTATGAAGAAAGGCTGAGAGAGTTGGGGTTATTCAGCCTGGAGAAGAGAAGTCTTCGGGGACACCTTACTGCAGCCTTTCAGTACTTAAAGGGGGCTTATAAGAAAGATGGGGACAAACTTTTTAGCAGGGCCTGTTGCGACAGGACAAGGGGGAATGGTTTTAAACTAAAAGAGTGTAGATTTTGACTAGATATTAGGAAGAAATTTTTTACAACGAGGGTGGTGAAACAGTGGTACAGGTTGCCCAAAGAGGTGGTAGATGCCCCATCCCTGGAAACATTGAAGGTCAGGTTGGACAGGGCTCTGAGCAACCTGATCTAGTTGAAAATGTCCCTGCCCATGGCAGGGGGGTTGGACTAGATGATCTTTAAAGGTCCCTTCCAACCCAAACTATTCTATGATTCTATGGTTCTATATTACCGGTGAACAGAAGCAATATATTATTACACCCTAAGCACAGTAATATCTCCTGTGTCATCACGTTACAGAGGGATTACACGTATTTAGATATCCTTTATGGAATTTAAGAAGAAATGCGAGGCATAGGTCATACCGCTCTTAACCCTAAGATGCAGAGGCACCTAGAGAAGCCAAACTGATAGCTGTGTACATTTACGTAACTCTTTTGATACTTGGTCAGCTATGCAAAAGCACAGCATAGAGTGAGTTTCCTGGAAAACGTAAATCCCCTGAACGGTTCCAGTGGCAGCATGGAGTGTTTGTGCACCCTCCGAGGACTGCCTGCAGGAAGTTAAATGGCCTTTCTGGGGCAGGCGTGCAAGCATTTGCTTAGCTCTAGGGGCAAGTGCACAGTAACCCCTGAGGGTGGGAACAGGGGAAGGAATGAATGGTGTATGGCCACCACGCTGGCCGTTTATGTGTTAACTTCTTCTACAGGCCAAGCAGTAGAGTGTCACAGCTGTTTTTCTTGGAGCAGCTCTACAGCACACCGGCCAAGCAGGAAGGGGAGTGTAACCTGACCATGGAGGGATAGAAGGGGATGGTCCCTCCAACTTTTGCAGAAGAATAGGATTTTCCCCGAGATCTAGTCATTAGTGGATGGAGAGTGAGATTTCCAGTTATTTGAGACTGTATATTTCCTTGACTAAATATCCTTTAATTTTGACCTAAGCAGGATCCAGTTCCATATTTGTAACACTTTTCTTGTGGCAATTAACGTAGTTATTCAGTATTTAATTGTATAAAGCTCACCTCAATCAATGGCAAAACTCCCATGGGTGTCCATAGGATCAGGTTATTGCCTCCTATTCCTTGGATGCTCTCAGTCAAATGTGGCTCGTATTTTCCTGTGAGGCAGCTTCCAGGCTCTAATGGTTACTCTAATGGCTATTGAGCATCCCCCACCCCCAGAGCATTACCCTTCCTGCCCCTACATCCTCTTTGACAATGCTGTCAGCTGGTGTGGCTGTTTACTCTCTTCTATATTTCCCTTTGGAAAGAAGAGAAGAACTTGGAATTTAAGTCATCAAAAACATGATTTTGACAATATGAAAACCTTCATCTAATAAACTGCATGTAGAACAAAAATAAATTCAATGCAAAAAATGAATGAGTGAAGTTTTGTGTCACTGGGGAAGTGTTCTGTAAAAGCTGTGACAGGGATGAGCAATATTTATTTTATTTGTTCTCATGTTTCATAGTTTCTCAGACTATAATGCCAAAAAGGCCTGTTAGGATCATCTAATCTGGACCCGTCCTGCATGAACAGAATTTCACCCAGTAATTTCTACATCAAACCTGGTAATTTCTTTCTCCAAAGATGTATTCTTTTAGCAGCTTTGTGCTTCTTAATGGTTATTGATTTAAGCATCCTCCATCCTGCTCTTAAAAATGCTTTGTTTAGAGGAGGAAAGAGTACACTTTGTTTCTTGTCTGAACAAAATAAGCTTCTTTACTCAGCTTGGCATTTCTCTCCTTTCTCTATAACAACAAACTTCTGCATCGCAGCTCAGGGCATTTCAGGGAATATTTTCTTAATTATTGGCGGAAAACCCCTGTTGACTTCAGATAACAATTGGAGAAAAAAAAAGAAAACAAGAGAAGAGAAAATGTGAATACCTGGCATATGATTAGCAGATTCAGCAGCTTCACTCACTTCTCTAATTGTTTATAGACCGAAGGACAGGTTGATAGCAATCACTCACTTCTTTCAAAGTAATTATACTGTCCATGTCAGCTTTGCTTATCCTCCCAAAACAGTTTGAAGAGCTGACTCCCTGAAATATTTATTCCGCAGTCAAAAAGACAGGAAAAAACAGTGATGGTGGCATGGCAGGAATTTTCAGAAATGCGTTTGAATAAAGGTGGTTGGGAGGAGGGCATACAGGACCTCCTGACAGAGGTAGGGAAAGGAGGTGGCAAGGAGTGTCCCATGTGTACCATGGGCTTGGCCTAAGGAGCCACAAAGTGTGTGATGCTGCAGTTACAATGACTTTTTAGAAGGTTTTGTAAATGCTACAGTCACACTGTTCCTGTGAGGCACTGTATGTGCCTGCAAGGTATTAAACACTTTGCATACACTAATAGTGTCAGGAGTGGAAGTTAGGAAACAGCCTTCTTAACAAAGGCCCAGGGCTGGTAGGACCAAGCTAAATATGCTTCAGCATATTTCAGGTCTGAGTTTTTCATTGATGATTATTTGTGCTGCTGATTCCTGTTCCCTTGTAGACTGGAATCATTCTGGTGAGAAGGTGGAAGAGCCGAGGAGGTCCACAGCTCTAGCTAAGTAGTCTGAAAGAGAATATAAGGAATAGAAAAGAAATGGAAAACATACATTGTGAATATGAAGCTTTTATAGTAATATACATTTTCATATGATTCTTTATATCTCAACTCTCAAGTGATGTAATGTTCCAAACTAACACTCTCTAGAGTTAGGGGGGAAAAAAAAAACCAAAACACCAAAGGAACAGTGAAGTCAACAGTGCATGTGGACAGCTGTACTGCTTATGTTAACCTTTGGTTTTACTTATTCAGTTACAAACGGGAAGAGAAAAGAACATAAGGGATAGCAGTTGGCATAAGGCATACTGTTCTCCATTCTTCATTGCTTATTTCACGTCTCCTGGGAAGGCTGCAGCAGGCTTGGCTGGACCTGATAAGCAGGAGCACTGTACAGCAAAGGAGCCTATGAGAAGTGTCAGCACTGCGTTTGTGATTGAATATCAGTACATGTGCTATCAAACCTGTTTGTACCTAACAAACAACATGAGAGAAAATGATTGCTGGTAAATACCTCTTTAAAATTAAAAAAATAAATTTGCAAATATTTGTTACATTTAGAATTTGATAAAAATTATGTAAAGAATTTGATACAAATGATGGCTCCAGAGTGAATACGAGATTTTATTTCTCTAGAAGGGGCCAGTCAAGTCATAAACTACAAACTCCCAGTGTAAATGGCTTATGAATGGCAGCAGAGCTCTAGGAATGAGTTCATTTGTTTTCCTTCTGGGGCCATCTGTTGTTATTTCTAATATATACTTCTTAGCTTTCACCTTTGATCTTTGCAGTTTCCAGGTTTTTAAACTTTTATAGTTCATGATTATATGTTTTAGTGATGTCAGTGAAAGGATATTATCACTTGCAGTGACTTAGTGGGAGCTTATTATTAGTTTACTACCCTGAGAATTGCAAATAAATAAGCCAGTAAGTAAATATTATGGAGGGATGGTTGTGTCTCCATAGTTAGAGGTTGTGACTAACTCTGTTTCAAAGTTGATTATAACGTGCTCCTTCACAGGAAAGTTCACTAAAACCAAAGCAAGATGCCTAATAAATCACACATGAAATGTCTTTCTGGAGGTTAATTCACTGTGCAAGCTTTGAGGATACTCAAACAAGGCTGGACTGGAGTGCAGCAGTAGTATTTTATCTCTTCATATACTCAACCTTTTTTCTTTTTTTTTTTAATGGAACCCTCAAAATTATTTTCTTGAGTAGTGCCAAATTTATGCATGTAAACTAAAGCAGAATGAGTCACTTTTGCAGTAGTGACTGGAGCACAAAATAATTGGTGGGATAGCAGTTAGCACTCAATCTTTTCTTCTATCTGTCACTTCTCACACTTCATTATAAACTAGTCATATTCCTGAAGTTAAAAACATACTCTCCAGGAAAGAGCAAAGCAAAAGAAAGTGGTATTTATCTGTCTATCACCCTTTCATTGTTCTTTCTTAGTCCCAGTCTTCACTACAGCATATTTCAATATTCCTTTATCACTAGTTTATATTCTCATTCACATCACCGTGAAAACGTAATGCTTCAAATGCTCCTTTTTTTTTCCAAAGAAACTCCCTTTTAGTCAAGCCTAGCCCAAGCCACACCTGCCCAGAAAACCTGTAGCCTGGATGAACCTATGCTGAGAACATCTCCCTTTCTTCCCTAACCTCTGCCTGGGTCAAAACAAGTTTTAATTCACTGCATGATGCTTCAGGACTCGCCCTCTTAGATCCCTTCCCTCCAAATCCCAACGCAAGGAGTCAGGTTTGGAAATCAGAGACCCACTGGGAGAGATTCTTCTGGTCAGCTGTACATAGTCACAGCCTATACCTGCCTTAGCTGTGTAGTCTACCTTTATAGGCAGCGGGAAGAAGCAGGCACCTAGAAAGTGCTGTTTATTTCATCTTAAAATAGAGGAAAAAATAAATCAGATGACTCATGTCTGAAGGGGGCCTCTCCCTAAAAGGAGGTTGGGGTGACTGACTTGGATGCGCATGGCTGCTGTAGGTGTGACAGCTCCCATGGTCGCTGGTGTATAAACACAAAACTCTGCAGCTCGGATCTTCCATCACTCAGAACAAGGCAGAAGGCGCCATTTTGCTGTTATACCTTTGGTGTGCCCCTTTTTTGACCACTGTGAGCGGCTTTGGCCTTGTGTTTCAAGAAGGACATAGGGGAGCTAAAGGAGATGCAGAGAAGGGCAAGTAGAGTAATTAATAGTGTGGGGCAGCTGCCGGATGAGGAGGGGTTAACAGATGTGGGACACTTCAGCTGGAGAGGAGAAGGCTGAGGAGGGATATGACTGAGGTTTCCAAAGTCACCAAGAAGCTAGATAAGGGGAAGGCAGAACTGCTGCTACTCACCAAACCCTGTGCTGTTGGATCTAGAGGACAGTATCAGAGGCAGGAATGTACCTTCCAGCATACCTACCACTGAAGAGACTGTACAAAGCAGCCTGGCTCATGAGCTGTCCTTAGTAGCATCTCTCTTCTTGTGCAAGTCAGAGGCATGGTACTGGGCTAGATGGATCACTGATGAGACCCAGTGTGGCACGTCTTAACGTTTCCCTCCACTGACTGTGTAAGAAATTAAGAATAGCTGTGCTCCTAATTTCTATTTCTTGACAATTGATATTGTCTGGCATCAGTCCCAGGCTGGGTGCTCTGGAAGCAGCTACTTCTGATGTAGGTCTGACTTTCTGGAACCGCAAGGGTCCACCAAGAGCTCTGTCTTTACTAGTGAGGTTTTGTTTGTCAGCCTAAATGACCTGGGAGAGAGCAAGTTCTCTCTCCTCCTAATGAAATCAATGAGAATTACGGGCGCTGAGTGTATTCCAGCAGGTGTTCAGCATCCCACAAGGTCAGGCACTTGGTTAATAGACTGAAGCTGTATAAAATGGTGTATGCTATTAGCAGACAGGGGAAAAATCAAAAGGTAGAAAAGGACATTGGGCAGAGCTGTCAATTACATATTGGAACAAGAAAAGAGAGAAACTGTCTGTAGCACTTAAGAGCAGAAGGGTTTAGACAAAATAGTAAAAAAGCGCTAATGTTTATTGCTATCAAATTTATTCTGCCTTTCAGAATATTAAGTATTTTTAGTAATGTATTAAAGTATCACCAGTGCACAGTCACATTGCTCAGTGATACTGAATCCTAACTTGCCTCCAAGTTTGAACATATTCAGGCTTAGGTTAGCTTTACATATTTAGGTAAAGTTGACTTGATTTTGAATGTTTACCTGCACAAAATAAGCAAGTCCCAAAAGTCTGGTCAACTCGGGTCAAAACAACAGTCCATAAATCTTTTGAAATTACTAAAGCAACTTCATGGAGCTGGTAACCTCAATTTGACCATTCACCACACCAGTCATATTTGCTAAACTTAATTTATAGCATCTATACAAGCCTGTGTCTCACAGTAGTGTAATTAAATTCATAGAAGCTTGTCATACTTTTAACTTTGCAGCTGGGTGTAGCATTCAATAAATAATACCAATCTCATACCACAAATTGACTCTAATGCAAACAGATACAAAAATCAAGCCTGTTCAGAAGAGGCTATCAGCCACATAATGGAAACAGTAACTGAGTTAGAATTGCTCAGCTAATCAGCACATGTTTTATTATTCCATTGCTTTTTCCTCCGAGTTCTAAGAGACCAAATCGGAGGTTAAGTTACCAAGTTCAGTTTAATTTTTCTTCAAGAAAAGCTCTGAAGGACTGCAAAGACCCATCCCGTGCCTCGCAGTCTGGGGGAGGCTGCGCATCCTCTGTAGTCGACGGGAGCAGTCGGTAGCGCGCTGAAGTGCTCAGCATCTGACAGCAGTGGTGGAACACTGCTGGCAATATTGTTCTCTGCGAATCAATTACGTGAGGAATTCTGACAATTAGTAACACCAACCCTGTGATATTGCTATAATTGGTTTGGCAAGATATTAACATGGTAAATTTGTAGTTCCTTCATCAGAAGTGGCTGTGAAATGCTTCTACCTCTTCATCAGAACTGTAGTGGTGGGTTCTGCTTTGCTCCGCTCTTCTCCTGCACTGGGGGGAATCCCATCTCAAACCTTCTGGGCCAAGAAGGATCTCCCTCAGATATCCTTCATTTTAACTCTTCACAGTACTCCTTGCATTGTGCTGGGGTAGCGTAGCTTTATAGTTTCTCACGATCAGGCAGGTATTCCTTTCTCATATTTGATTACTGAGCCTGTGAACACTTCAGGGCATGCAATATCCATTGCCCTAGCACAATGGTTTTCTCACTTGTGCTGAGGCTGCTGGGTGCTTCTGCAATAGGAAAAAGATGGTATTTTTTCAGTTTTCTGATCATCTGATATTGCATTCTGGTATCAAAACTCCCCTGAAGTAATTGTTCATCCTTCTGATCCCTAATTATATTTATCAACTCAGTATGAAACCTATTGCTACCTGGAGCTTTGTCTTCCATTATCTAAATATTTCCTCACAACTATTTTTATAATCTGCAGAAGCACCTACAAAATATATCCTCACAGGAGGCACTGTTAGTATTCTTCTTAACAAATACAGAGGAAAAAAGTCATTGAGTTTTTATGTTACATTCAAAATTACTATTAATATGAAGGAATATTTTTTTCAGCATACAAATCCCATGCAGCACTATAGATTGTGAGATAAAAATTGTTTGTATATTATTAAGTTCATGCTGTTTCGAACTACAGAATCACTTTGGTAATATTTTTCTTGGAAAAATAATTATATATGAAATTGTGTAGCAATTTAGTAACATAAACCCAGGTAATAATATAATTAAAAAGAAAATATTTACTTGCTGCATGGGGTATTTTGTATACTTCTTAATTATGTACCTTTGCTTGCTGACTTGTATTACGTTTATAACCTTTGGGTAGATTTAGCATCAGGCGGATAGGAATATAATAATAACTGATACCATACTTAGACTTTAGTTGTAATTTGAGAAATGATTGGTATCTAGATCTTTGCTGCCAGTGGCACTGTGAATTAGGAAAATGGATAGAAAAAATATTCCTCAGCATGTAAATCTTACATGATAATGTGAGGAATCAGACCCTAAGCATCCAACTCACCATGTTTTAAGTATTTTAGGCCAGATCGGTCTAAGTGGTGTAAATAGTTTGATTCTAGCAGAGTCAAATTCTTCATAATATTTCTCTGCTGTGAGTCAGCTCTGAATTTGATCCTTTGTTTTATTGTTCATTTTAATGGAAGGGATTTTGGGAAATATTCTTCCCAGATACCTTACAACTGTAGACATGTACAGTGAGAGATTCCATTTTTCTTCTTTCATCAAAAGTAATTTCTTTGGTTGCTATATCAGAAAGATCGTCTTTATCCATCTTTTCACTTGGGCTAGCTGTTTTATTAGGAGCTGAAGATGATGAAATCACCACAATCATTCTCAGCATCACTGAAATAAATGAGACAAGACTTAGCCAACTAGCCAAGTGAGGATCTCAGGCTGATATATCAATATTCATCAAAGTATTTACAGACTTTTGGAGTCTTTAATTAGCTGTTGCATGTCGAGGATTCAGTTCAGTGAAGACAACAGGATGTATTCCCTTCAAAAGCTGGATGAGGTTTACTGCAGTCCTGACTTGAGGATTTGTTCTGTGTTGCAAAACAAATCAAGCACGCTGTGATTATAGCTCCCCATTAATCACTTTCTGCATTGTTTCCTTACCAGTCCTAACAACTTTTTTCTCTAGGACTTTTAAATTAAGTCTAAAATCCCTCAAGAGGACATGGCTCCACTACTCAGAGAGCTTGGGCACTTTCTGTAAGAGGACTGCTTTGCTAATTTTGCCTAATTTAGGTGGGGATGTCCACCACTGAGTAGATATCCAGTTTCCTGTTGTGGCCACTGCCGATCTAACCAAGACTGCCAATAGAGTTTATTCATCTGACCAAACACAGTCCAAACAAGTTGCTTTCTGGACTCCCCTGATAAAGTCAGATGTACTCATCTATGCTGTATAGACCTAAATATGAGATGAACGCCACTTTAGGTGCCTAAAATTTAGATGAAAGTCAGATACCCAAGTTAGGCAGACTTGATCTTTAAACTTCACCATTGTAAGAGGTAGCCTGTTGTTCAGGATTATATGATGAATGCCTCATATGGCAAAGATATGTCTCAGGTATTGGTGGAGGTTGCTGATGTTGTCACATGCCCTTTTACTCCTTTTGAACTTGCTGCCTTTTTTAATTCTGTAAAGTTGATGTGTTATGGTTTCCTTCCATCCCTAGGACTGACAAACCTCACTGCTATCTTGACATTCATGTTTTGTTCATTACATTTCTCCAGTTTTACATCCTTATATACATCTCCAAGACAAGAAAAAACAAGGTTTGCTTTATGGTCCCATCCCTTGGGAAAAGAGAGGGAAGGGAGAAAAATTTTTTGTGACCTTCCAGCAGCAACACAATCTCCCCTAGAACCTGTTTTTCCCATAACTGACTTCAGCTCAAGATCTCCATGCTGTTAGAGGCCAATGTCCATTATGTACCAGTCTCTATTTATACCCAGCTGAAGTCAGTGTCAAATGCTGTAGCTGGGCAACAGCCAGGGCTGGCAAGTCCTTGTTTTCTGTGGAGAGTCCCATGTATGGTTGTCATTTATCAGAATCACAAAAGGCTTCTTCTGTAAGTAATGTTGGATTTCGTAGAGTCTCGAAAGGACAGCTCCTCCTGTAGTAACGAGTAATCCAATTCAGTTTTACCCAGAACATCCCACTGGCTGTTCTCTGGCAGTCATCATGTTGTGTAACAAAACTGCTGTTATATCTGATGACAAAAAAATTAAGTGAGAAGGTGAATGCTTTGTTTTAAAATAAGTAGGGGTTTGAAGACTCTCCCCACCCCCCAGCCCCGCCCCAAGTCCCGGTGGGAAATATCTTTCCGTCTTTTGACAAAATCTTAGCCTGCGTCACACCCACAGGAAAAAAACCTGTGTGGAGGTGGATAAACTAGAAAAGTGGGAGGTCATCTGGTCTAGATCCCGTTGTCGTCTCTGTGCAAGGGGTTGTTTTACCGTCCAGTTCGAGGTCTTTGGGGGTGTCTTGCCAGCAGGGAGTTCTGCTTGTGGAACAGAGGCTGGTGGTGTGCTCCTGTCCAAAAGCTGCACTGAATGCACTGCTTCTTTTTGCCTACTGCCTTTTTTCAGGCCGTGCTTTTTTCACTAATAATGTTTCTTTTATTTACATGTACCTGTAGCGATCTGGTGTGAGGTGTTTCGCTGGAATTTAACCTGAGAAATTTCTGCCAGTTTGTTCAAACTCTTGCCACCAGTCTCTTCCTAAAAGGTGTTGGCTTCAGCTATGGTCTGACATATTTTTCTTTAGGCTTTAATATTTGAAAGGACTAAATAGAGCCTAGATCTCCTGGATACTTTTTCTATTGTAGGTATTGCAAGATAACTCCTCCTTTCCCTACTAGTCTTAGTCTTACTCTGATTTGGTATTTTTTCTCTTCACTAAGTACAGTGTATCAACCTTAATATCCACCTCCAGCAGTACTATTTAACTCTATTTTTAAGTGGATATTATTGCATTTTCTTCCTTTTTCTACAGTGCATACTTGTGTACTTTCTTCTATGCATCTTCCTCCTTTTTTAAAGTCACATAACTGCTGGGTTGTTTTTGTTTTCCGCCGTGGACCTTTTGAGTCAGCATTAAGGTGCTCTTTAAGATCCATAATGGATCTTGAATTGAATTGGAAGGAAAGGAGACTGGAAGGAAAATAACTCACTACTGCAACATTTTGGGTAGGTCAGCTTCCTTCCTGATGATCACCTACTATACAACATTTCTGTACCTACTCTTGTAACCCTTTCTAGTACATGGTAAGAATAGATCGGGATTGGTTAACTAATTGCATATGCTTAATGAAAAATTGAATGACCCCACCATTATGTAAAAAGAGAGGTACTAAATTTGGCACACAGTAGTTCTTTCTCTTCAAATCTCTCCTTTGATTCCACAGCCTATTAGAAAAAGCAGCTAGGAACTGACTTTTGGTCAAGATAACCACGTACACAAAAATATTCTTTATCTCTTTATATCCACAGTCAAAAATTCATGTTTACAGAAAATAGAAAAACTCAACACAACAACCTACAACAACGTAAACTTGCTTTTTGGCCAGTAGAAAAGTAATTTGTTTTTCTGACCCAGAGGAAAGGAGAAAGAATTAGTGCAACCAAGACAGATACCAGGACATAATTTAAAATTCCAGGACATCATTTTAGACCCTTGCGAATCATTCTTCAGATGCCACTGAATAAGCAGAGTATGATGATAACCTTTTTCTCTGACCTAAAGTAGAATGCCAACAATGGCAAATTCACCCCATTTTCTGTCTGCATGAGCGAATAGGCATTGAATGTGTTTCAAGCGGTTCTCCAGTTTCAGGCAGTTGGGCAGCCCAGTGCGAAATCACAAGATTAGGTAAACACGATAGATTGACGCTGAGGACATTTGGGGTGAATGAGATCTTCTAGTTTATACATGAGACAGCCAGGTAAATTAATAAGGGAAATTGACAATCATTTATACATGCCAGCATCAGCAGGTGTTTCAGCAAAACTGCTGGTGAAAGGTTACAGCTCATCTGCCACTGAGACGACCAGCAGCCAGGCTAAAAATTATTCATTTTCAGACTTTGTTTGCTGTGGAGGCAGAAGACCTTCTTTTTCTTCTTCTTTTTCTTTTTTTTAGCAAGCAGAAGCAATAAATCAGCTAGTTTAAGAAGACCCAGCTAGCCCAACACAGATCGATTTCACGGGGAAGTCGATGGGCTGCTAATAGAATTACAACTACCTGTCAAAATAGGGAAAACATATCTGTGACAGTGACAAAGGGCAAATCAATTGAAAAAGTGTTGTGGGCTCTTTTTTCCCTTTTTTTTTGAGACACAGATGCAAAGTACATATGTGTCTTTCAAAGCCTGCGTCTATGAAAAACAGCAATATGTTTATCCCTTTACAGGAGCCCCCAGTCCTGCAATACTGAATTCTGCGGTCACTTTATTTCTACTGCAATCACTAGGCTACTCCCCCAGAGACAAAGCTAGAGAGCCACATCCAGAGCTATTTGAACAGTTTCTCATGTATTATGAAAGCTATTTAAATAGGTTTTATTAACAGCTGTAATAATTTGCTCCAGGTGAAAAACCTTGGCGCATTTTGTTTACCACAAACTGTTTTTTTTTCAATTACACACACGAGCTTGCCAGTTTCAGATGGTTTTTAGTGTTTGTACAGCTCAAGCAGAAAATCAGTTACAACAATGTTGTTGGCTCAGAAATTATGTTATAATTTGCGATAATTAGATAAAAATTGAGTTATTGAACAGTGGAAAGCTGCCATTGTGCTGCAACACCACTCTGCTGCCTGTATATCATGTATATAGCCTGTGCCCTTTGTGCATTGCATATTTATGTCAGAGATCAGAAAGGTTCTATGTAGTTAAAAAAGTAACTAAATATGTACATACCTGTTGATGCAACAGTTTGCAATGGCCCTGCAGATGTCACGATTGAGTACTGAAGTAGTAAGATGTTTACCAAGTCATGCCAGCACAGGCTTCTGGTCTGCTGGTACAGCTCCAAAATGATGAAGAAATACTACAGTAAAATAAGTAGGATGACGTTCCTTATTCTCCTCTCACTGCAGCCGTTCCTGGGCTTAAAACTGCCTCTGACTTTCTATAGAGAAGACCATATACCTTTATGAATTTTGTGTACATGTGTGAATGAGAACTTGGAACAAAACTGTGATCAAAATAAATTATCTGGGAATCTTCCTCTTATCCCCATTACTTGGTTATATAAACCAAAGAGGTATAAGTCCTTTTGTTTCATTTCTTAGCGCATAGAAGTTTGGACAATGATTGGGTGCCAGAAAACTGTACTGCCAAAATTAAAAAAGCAAACAGTTTTATTCTCCAAAATTTACTCATGTACTTTCTTTCAAATATGTGTATACACACACACATACATATATACACATGTATGCCACACATTTACAAAAGTAATGAAAGCGGCATTTAGAGCTATACTGCCTTGTTAAATAACCTGAAGAACAGCTGAGCTATATTTTGCAGTGCTACATGTGTACAGGCCCAAATTACGATGATTAGAAGTATCGTGTAAAACTAAACTGGGGAAAATTCCTTGAAGTCAGTTGAATTTGCATTTAAATAGAGGATAAAACTTCCATTGACTCCCAATGAGAACGGGATTTCATGCAGTGCAATTAAACCAGACTGTAAGAGGAGTCAGGGTCAAAATTCTCAGACCTGAATATCTTGCTTTTCTTGCGTTTCTTTGCTTGCTTTGCCTATATGAAATCAGTGCCCAGCTGTGCTCTTTATCATATGCTGCAACTTCTGTCGACTTTGTTGGGTCCTTCAGGCCTACATGAGCATGGCAACAACGTCTCTGGAGGCAGAACTGTGTTTTAAATTCTTTGGAGCAAGGAATAAACCATAACATTAATCTTTTTGTAGAACATTCTATGCATTTTTAACACTGTGATTTTTAATAGATAGTAATAATAGCAATTTTGAAGTACCCTGCCGATTCTAGTAAAGGACTTTCCTTCAGAAACACTATCCCCTGCTGCTAGTTTGCAAATCTTCTAATTCATTGCCACATGGAGTGTCCTATGTGCACAACATTTTTTTACTTCAAAACAGATAAAGCTGTATATTTTACCAACAAAGGTTCCCCGACAGCATGTTACCATTTCTCCTGTGTGGGACTACAGCTACTTTAAGTAATTTCCAAATAATGGTAGTGGATAGTTTAAAGATCATGAATAAGTCATTTATTTAAATTCAGCATTTAGATTAGCTATCTATATTTCAAAGCTTATAGATCCCTACTAAACGAGTAGTGTTTTCATAATGTGAGTCACGGTGTTCCTCAGAAAGTCACATCATCCTTAAGTTATATATATCTGCAAGAAGTGTCTTCCCATCCCCGGCACGACGTGGATGTGGATCTTTGTGCTGTATAGAGCTTGGGAGCCCAGCGGGGAGTGGCTGGGCTGGCGGTTCACAGCTCCTATGGCAGGGAAAACCACGGGGAAGCTGTTGCTGAAGCTCTCAGAACAAAAAGTATGAAGTTAGATCCAAGCACTGAGTGATGACAGCGTAAGTGTCTCTCCGCCACAGACCATGCTCTTTCTGGAGCCTTACTCAGTTCAAAAGTAGTGGGAAAACTCCAGGAAAGAGGGCAAATGTTCCCATTATTTTCAAACAGATATATAAAAAGCTGGGTAGCCAAAAAGAGTTTAACAACAGCTTTGTAATGAAGCTCAGAAAAGAGCAAGTGGCTAGGACTTGGTCATCAGGGCTTCAGGGCGCATCTGGTTTATGCAGCCCAAATTGAATTGCATATGCCACTTTAACTTTGATCTATGTTTTATAAAGTAAGCCTTAGGTGGGAGAGTTGCCATAAACTTCTAATGTCTCACAAATAAAAAAGCTTGAGGGAGGGTTTGTCTCTCCAGAAGTGCCAGAAAACCCAGTTGTTTGTGTCTGAGGAAAATGCATGGAGGAATAGGTTATGGAAACAGTGAATCTTAAAATACTAGCACAACAAATAACCCTGCCACCACAGGTCTGTGCCTCAAAAACTTGGCATCTTTGGGCCGGATTGTACCTGGGAGAGAAAGCTACCAGGGACAGAATGTGTAAGCACTGCTTTCTGCTCAGCATTGAATCACTCTCACGGTTGTTTGGCCCACTTCTGTAAACTATGTGTTTTAATATGCATTATGGACACTCCACTAACAAAGGTATTCACTTTTCTTAAATAGAATTTCAGGGAAATATGTTTTTAGAGGATATATGACCCTTTTAAGGCAGGAGCAACTATTAGTTACTATAGAAACCTAGAAAATATTTGTTCAGTGCTCTCTTAAGCATGCAGCCTGAATGCCTCACAAACACAGTGTCACCATTATAAATTAAGCAGAGACAAAGTGCCTGACTGTCTTCTATCGTGGCAGTTTGATACACAAAGTTCTGCAAACTCCAGGGCTTTTCAGTAGCATCACGTCAGTGTAACACAGTGGAAAATCAGATTGGAGGGGTATTCCTGGTTGGTTTATTAGCACTTTTGAGAAGAGGTCATGCTTCTCCCCCTTTTGAGGATCGTGCTTACTAGATACTGTTTTAAAAAGGCTAATATTTTAACGTTGTGCTTTAGCATGTATAGCACATACTGAAAATATTCTAAAATACCAAGGGTAAAAAGCCCTGAATCAGCTTTTAAAAGGCATCTTTGGAGCCCTTTCTTGCACCAGTCAAGCCACTGAACGATTAAAGGAGTGTCTGACTCTTTCAGGACTCTTCTGGTGCAGTGCTACCAGAACGGAAAATTTCCACTGCATTTTAAAGGAGCTGAAGAGCTCTGTGGCTCCTCAGTGTTGGCATTTGACAGGAGATCTAAGCTGACCCTAAATGTTAAATAATGTAAAGTATATCTGAAAGGTTTTAGGCATCTTATCTGCGTATTCAGCTTTGGTCATTTCACTGCAATTTTCAGATGAAAAGAAAATTAAAGAATGTGAGAGCAAATGAGGAAAACATTAACTTGTTACTATATTGTTCAGTTTCAGTGCTACTTACTATGAAAAAAACCCTCATTCGACTGAAATAAAATTTAAAACAAGCAAAAAAGTATCAAAATTTGAGCAAAAATAAAGTACTCCCTCCAAAAAAAGCCAAAGCCCAAACCAAGGCAAAGTCATTCTAATTAATATAGTTTAAGGCCTACCCACAATATGGAGGATTTCTCTTCTACAAAGCTTTCACTCTAGCTCATTAGTTCCTTCATAGAGCTATAAACTGCATTAACTCTCCTGTGCAGAAATCAGCACAGAGTTACGGAGCTCTTGAGCAGATGTGATACAAGAGAGCCTTTTGATTTTTTTTTTTTAAACTCAAAGAGTAATGACACTGCAATATCATGTGGTGAAGGAGCAATAATTTGATAAACATTGTCTTTCCATTAGATTAGAGCAATTAATCTGATTCTAATTTAGCTGAAACATTACCATATTGGAATCCCTAGAGCCCTATGAATAATCTCTAAACACATTGACACACTCAGCAGACAAACATTATCTCCACTCATACTGTTATTCCATATGGTCTCCTCCCATTCTGATGGAGGGCACCCTGCTGTTTCAATCAAATAAATGTCAATTATCTGAGATAGATTTTTTAGTTCACCAGCGCAGGCTTACAATTCGGCAACGGCGGCTGTGGAACAATTGTCTGCAGTTCTCCCCTGATTGCCGCTGCCTCCTTTTTCAACTGCAGACCTTGCTGGATTGTTGTCAAAATTCGTTGCATCATGCAAAGTTTCAAAGGCTCTCTCTTGAAAACTGGAGGCACGGAAAATAATTTGTACCTGGGGAGAAAGCTGCAAAGCATAGACGAAATGGCAGAAGGATTTGCCATGTAGACTTCTTTACCCTATTAGTTGGGATAGTCTTTATTGCCTTTTCTATTTGTTGATCTAGCAGGATGCCAAAACTCTATGTGACTAAAGGCTGCTTAGAAAATTTGATAGGATCTTACTCTTCTAAGGCAATAGCTCCGAAGCCTTTTGCTTCAATGGATTATGGGCACGCTTGCCACTTCTCACAGGCTGCCTTGCACTTTTAATTGAAAACATTATAAAAGAAGACAGGCTGAAAACTGCAAGCCCTTGCAAGCCACAGTTTTGACTGCTGCTAAAGGGTTTAAAGCTTATCCAAAATATCATCCCTTTGGCATGGTAATCAGACAGCTTAGTATATTTGCCTAACGTAAGGCTTGTGGCTACTGTGATGTCTAACATTGAAGGAGCAATGTGCAATTCAGGTTCTTTACTGCCTAACGCTATCAGTAGAGAGAAACAGCCAGAGCACCCAAGGTAGGTCCGTCTCAGTGGTGGTCTGAACACAGCACTTTGCAGGCCCAATTCATTATTATGTTATATTATATAGTATATGACCCGTGTTATTTAAGGCAACAGTTTTCTTCTCTGGATGTGCGATGTTAGGCAAATACACCTGATGGAAAGGAAGGATGGAGATGGCAGATTTTGTTGAACTGTGCTTCCTTCAGCTTTCAGTTCTTTGGATGCTCAAAGCAATGTAGCAGAAGATACCCTCTCTTCAATGAAACACCTTAAACTGTGTCAGATAATTCTATCACCCCTGCCCAAGGTATGTACTTGATTGATCATAGTTGTTTATATAGATATGCTGCCTTAGAGACAGTGTCTGTATATCTGTGTTGGAAAGATCCTTCGGCAATCTGACATGGAGAAAGTTTTAAAAATGTAAAATTCTGCAGTATTTTAATGATACTTGGCATTAAGCTTGACCAAAATGCCATGGATATTGTGAGAAGAAAAGTTTGTTGAATTGAGCCTGTGATCAATGTGAGAAACTGCTCATTCGATCATCTGTGTGAGGACCAGTGTGGCATTCTTCTGGTAGAGAAAACCTTTGGCTTGAATAAGTCCTTTTAGCTCCAGTAGACTGGGATAGTAAGTACGGTGTGAACGGTTTCTCAGCAGCTTTAAATCATACCTGTGAAACTGGCCTATTTTGCTTAACTCAGGTATAATATACCTGCTCTTCCCAGCTCTCTTCCCTCTTGCCTTCCTCACCAGGTTCTCTTTAGCATCCATCACATAGACCTGAAATGCTGTAATATCTTACTGCTTAGAAAAAGTCTTATTTTTCAAGATGCTGTGTATCTTCCCCTCTTCCTAACATCAAATGAACTCCCACATACTTCCATACTTCAGGAGCAAATTCATTCATCCCCATTCCACCAGGTATTCCTCTTCCCTCGCACAGGCAGCTGGAAACACAGAGAATCTGTCAATAAAGTATGGTGATTTGTGTGCAGCAGTTATCCATACATGTCAACAGAAGATAGGGCTTTCAAGCAGAGCCATATGGTTATCAGTCTCTAATCTAGAATTTTAGGCTATCTGTAATTGTATGTTATAGAAATAAAAAGTGTCTCTTACTTTGGATTTGGACATTCTGTCACCATTAATGTGCCAGTAAAGGCTTTGCTTGAGGACATTGTGGAACAACACACTTCTGTTAATGTTGCTCAATAAGACTATTAATACGATCAATTTGATTTGAAATGTCTCTTGTCTTGTAAAGTATCAGATCATTAACTTTAACAATGTTAGAGAGTTCTGACTATCATATTCAGCTAAATTAATGTCCAAGGAATAGCTAAGAGCTCATTTTGCATAGTGGGAAGTATTAATGTGCCATAGTGGAAAGTATTAATGTGTTACTGGATGTAAATAAACTGAGCAACCTTCAAATGCTTCAGGAAGGATGTGGGCTTGCACGAGTACATGCCATAAAAAAGAGGCAACAAGAGACGTGAAGCAAAAAAGGAAACAATAATGATTCTTGAACTGTAGGTATGAGAGAAAAAAAAATGGTATTGAACACCTGAAATCTGCTTGTAATCACAGGAATATGTTGGTTCTAAGGGTCTCAGAGTAAGGCACATTATATGCTATTGAGAGACAAGAAGTAGGGTCAGGAAGTGCACGAAGAAGAAACTCTACAGGTATCTCTGCAGTAGCATTTTAGTTCAAATCAGGAGAGTACTTCTGAAGCACAAATCTTAATCTTTCCAGTTTACAATACTTTGGTTCACATTGTAGAGAGGTCTTGGAGTACATGACAGTAAACTGAAAGTTATGGTCCCAGCTTGCACCTGGTTCACTCTGTTCGTGGCTGGTCAAGTCCATAGGAACAGGCTGGAGCTAGTCAGAAATAAAATGCCCTAAAATTCTTGTAAAGTATATAGTGAGTCCTCAGCACTAACTATTTCACTCAAGAAATCCACCTTTTTTGGGCCGCACTGCTTGCTTGTGTGGACATAGCAGGTGAAATATACTGGGGACTCCCCCCCCTCCCCAACATGTGTGCTGTCACCCATGCACCCAACATGCATAAATATTGACCAAGTAAATAACAATTTTCCTAATTATGTTTGGGAAAGTAATGATCTTAAGACTGAGTTTAAAAGCATCTGTGGATGCTCTTGTACTGGCCGTGCCAACAGCTGAATTTAATAATAACGTGGGGCAGATCCTAGCACTCACACTGACTACAGAAGCAGGAACTAAGGGGGCAGTGGGAACTGAACATGTTATTTTGAAGCTCCTATGGATGTGCAGTGCTTTGGTTTTTTTATCCTTTCTCTGGTCCTCTGCCTAAAATAAACTCACGCACCAATAATCCTGGGAACTGACTGCCTGAGTGGTTACTCTGCTGAAAAGGACCAGGTGGGTGCCAAACTGAATAGGAGCTGACAGTGCATCCTCATAGCAAGGGAGGCACATGTGTGCTGGGTACATTAGGAGGAGCATGGCCCAGGGACGGAGGGCAGTTACTCTTCCCCAGTCCACGCAGGTGAGGTTGTACCTAGAACAACTTGAAGGCCAGTCACAAAGAAGACACAACTGCAGCACTTCACAGTGGTGGCAGATCATGTAACAAGGGGCAACAGCCAGAGGCTGCATTCAGGTTGGTCATTAGGAAAAAGTTTTTGCTGTAAGTGCAGCACAGAAGCAAGTTACTTAGAAAGATTGTGTAATCTCTAATGCTGGGTATTTTAAAGACATGGCAAAGCAGATCCAGTGCTTGTGGTGGCCCTGCTTCGAGTGGGGTGTTGGACAAGGTGACCTCTAGAGGTCCCTTCCAACCAACACTGTTACGACTGTTCAAGTGTGTGAACCGGACTTAAGTGCATATTAGGGGAATAACATGAAGAGTAAATTTGTTAACTAGAGTATTTGGCATGGCTTAGCCTTGCAGAAGGTCACAGGTAGCTTAAGCTATATCACTCACTGGGACACCAAAAGTCTCTAGCAGTTACTGGGGGACAGTCTGTCTCTTTGCATCTAAGATTTCTAAGCAAGAAGAGGGGTGAAACCAAGGCAGAGAAAATAGAGGGAGAGCCTTGGGGAGCCTGACATACCATTGCTGAGAGGAAGGGGAGGAATGGTAGTTGCTTCTTGAATGAGAGCCCTCATTCTCCCACCCAGAATTAGCTGCTGCCCTGCGTATTTCCAGCTGTAGCGACAGCAATGGCTGACTTCCACCCTGGCAGCCTGCTGCCTGAGGCAGATGCCTACATCACCTCACCTTCATGACTAGCTCTGATCAGGACTTGCAAACTTGCTCCAGGGAACAGAGCAGCTGTACTCAAAATACTGAGCAGACGTCTTCACCTCCACCTCAATACTGAAGGCTTACCTGTTCCTCCCCGTGGGGTGACTCACTGGTACAGATTAGGAGCAGAGACAGGTGTCAGCATGGCCTTAGTCAGAAATCTAAATTTTCACAGCTTTACTGAGATACTGGGAGGCAAAGACACAAGCCAGCCTCAGAAATGTCACACATATGGAACGGCAACTAGATGTGACCCACAGAGGCATAGCTGAGCAGGTGCCTGCTTAAAAAGCAGCTGCCTGGGCGATGGCTTTTCTTCACTGCCTATGTCACTTTTCTCATCCAAAGTCAACGGGATTAGTGGCATTGAAATTACTGAGTACATTGTTTCAGCTCTGATTTTAAGATATAAACTTTTATAATTGAAAACTTTTTCTTTCAAAATACATTTTTTTCCAAAGTTTGACTTTCATTGATGATATCTTTGGTTCACATCACAATTTAGATTACTTTTCTTAGAAATTGGTGACTTTATTTTGCTATTGACTTCCTTTCTGATAGTTTTAGTAATGCAAAAGAAACTTTCTGTGTTGTGGGACTGAAGAAGCAGGCTCCATTCACAACACGACAGACTGTTAACGAAAGGTAAATATGACCTATGGCTGTAAGAGTCTAAATGGACTTTTTCCCCTGCTCTATTTTCAAGATGTGACAAAATTACTAGGTAGCCTATGTATCCAAAGTCAGAAATACACTGGGAGCTGAATACTGTCAACAATATCAGAGAAGCCTGATTTTAGCTCCATCACAACACAGCAGAGTTCTGCTTTCATGGTGCATTAATTCAACACCTGCAGGCACGCTCTTTCCTTGCTGAAATTACAGGCTGTCTAGCGAGTAGTTAAGGCTTTGGACTGGAGTGTGGAGTAAAGTCATGCAGTCTTTATTGATCCGCACAGGGCCAGATCCTAATAGTGTGCTGTAAGTTACAGATGCTCCCTCCTGTTGCCCAAAATGGAGACATAGGATGAGACATAGCTGAGAAGTTTTAATGACATGTCCAATTTTTAGAGTTCTTCACCTTTAGCCAGTCACCTTTAAAACAGCCATTTCTTTAAATTAAAAAGAAAGAAAAAATCATGATGCTAGAAAATGATCAGTATTCAAATCTGTTTATTATTTATTTGTTGAAAGTATAATTTAAAAGCCACTTCAGCCTCTCAAAAAAGACTTTGAAGCACAGGACCACATGAATTAGAGAAAAGCCAAACCAAAAGCTTTGCTTTTGTTTTGTGCATTAATACATTAAATTAGAAGCATTAGAGAAGCTTAATTTAATTTGAAAGTAGGCAGTTGACAGCATTGTTTGGCTGTTGGACTATTGAACCACTCTGGTTCCTGTGATGGTAAGAGGGGCTGGAAGTAACAGAGGGGCTGGAAGGGAGGCCATGAATAAAAAAGACATTTATTTCAGTATCTTGGGTAAATGTTAAACAGTCATAATGAGACTGCTGTGGGGCATGTTAATACGCTCCGATAGGCAATGCGTTGTTGTTTCTTTGGTTTCCCCTACATGGCCGTTGCTTTTTAAGGTCTCTGCCCTGCAGAGTAGAAAATGGGGATGTTTCTGAACTCAGTGGAGAGCGAGAGCTGCTGCCTCATACCAAGGGGGGATCCCACTCCTTTCCTGCAGCTGGAGCAGTGGTGCTGTGGGGTTCCTAAAGTGCCTCGTACTGCACTGAGTTATTATGTCTCTTGGCTGGTTTCTCACCTTCAGGCAGACAGTAGCTCTCAAGGCACCGTGCCTCACCAGAGCTTTGAAATGAGAGCTAATGTGTCACCAGGAGCGGGTGGTTGGTGATATCTGGTCGCTGTGGTGGAAGATCACGCAGAATTCCTGCTGGTGTTTGCAGTAAGCCAGCCCTGATGCTGTTCAGTTTATCAAAGGAGGTATGCATATAGCTGCGTATACTGTTCCACTCTGAGTGTTGAACAACTTGCATAGACATAATAGGGACTAGTCGTATGTTGTAAAGTTAGGACATAAAAACACAGACTAAAAGAGCACTGAATGGGGTCATACCACTCTAGCTCTCTGTCCTGTCCTTGATGGCCGTCAAAAGGAGATGTCTAGGAAAGAGTATAAAAACAGGGTGCACGATACATGATACTTCCCTGGATACTCTCCCTGCTTCCAATCATTTGCAGCTCAGAGACTTCCTGAACTGGAGATGTTTCTTTGAATTTATAGCCTGAAAGTATTTCTGATCTGTGAACTTGCCCTGCCTCTCTTTGAATCCATGTAAGCTTTTAGCATCTGCAACATCCTGTGGCATGGAGTTCATCAAATGCACGTGCTTTTCTAAGGTCACAGCCTCAGAGGTCAGGCTGACTCCTTGTGTCAACAGGATTCAGTCCCCCATTGCCATCGCAGCAGGATTGGGCTCCAAAACCAATTCTTCAGTACCCTCTCTCTGTACCTGTTAATACACGTTAATATTGATTAATGCACTTGCCACATATGGTGTAGGCACTTGTCTTACTCCCCATCCACCCGGGATACACATTAATCAACAGTACACCATGGTATAGTATGTCATGTCTCATTGCTTAAACATTTTCCTACTCCCTTATGTTGTTATTAAATTGAAGAAAACTAAGTGCTCAGACAGAAGTAATAGATCAGTATAACTGGATTTGTCTTAATACGCCCCAGCTGAATTTGCCCAGAAGAGTTTTGCAGAAAATCTTTTTGGCCATACAAAAATCTTTTTGAGCAGTTATATCACTGAGGATTGCTTTCTGCAACTGCAGTAAAAACCAAAAAAGGTCCTTTGTTCTGTTCCCATGTCTCCCATAAGATAAAGATATTATTTCTCTCCCTCTCCTATTAAAAAAAAAAAAAAAAAGATTATTGGCTTCAGAAAGACAGCATTTCAGCTTCCCAAACTTTTAGTTTCTCAGTGTCCTGTTAATAGGTTATGGGCTAAGTACAACTCTGCTGTGGCTTAGTTCGGTTGAGCCCAATGATGGTGGCACTCAGTGTCCCTCATGTTACCTGGTCTGAGTACCTGGTCTGAGTTGCCGGCTCTGTAGTTGACTCAGGAGGATGGGTGCCTCCTGAGAAAGATTTATGTTACCCTGTGGTAGGTGTTTAAAATCAACCTCTAGAGATGTCTTTCCTGCTCTATTGAGTAGAGGTTATAGATTCATTGCAAACTAGCTTAGACTACACATTTCCTCTGGGAAAAGTTAGATCCTGGGACCTGGAGATTAGAGAACAAAGCAGCATGATGGAGAATTATTTCAGTTGTATTTGGCATGACAGGCTTCAAATATATAAAAATTCATATTCAGTAAACATAAAAAAGTGGAAAAAACCAAGTTTTAGTAGAAGTGTAATGCACAGAACACAAGCCAAAGGGGCTCATGGGGCAAACAGCAGGTCCTTCCAGTGTGAATGGTTACTGGTTTGAATTGCTCTGTTATAGGCTATACAACTAATTCGTATGTCTAACTGATCACTAAATCAATATTGTTGCTGATCTTAGTGTAAAGTGAGGAGCTACTCACTGAGAGCAGGAAGTGGCAGAAACTATCCCAAAATCAATACATTTACTTCGTGTGCCAGTGACAATAATGGAAGAGCAAAAGAGCTGAAGACGATCACCAGAGGTTTTGCACTCTGTTCTGTGCTGTCTCATCTGCCTCTAGGGTACATTAAGTTTCTTTTACATTTATTTCTGAGATTATGGACAAAACTGTGTCTTTTATTACTTAAGAAATTTCTGAGCTCATACTCAGCCTAGTAATTACATGCTATATTTTAATGTGCTTACACAAAATGACCAGGTTATTGTTGCTTATGCAGTCCTTACCATATCATTTTATCACTTCCAAATGCAAGTTCATGGTCCATTAACGTAGTTTTTGAATTTTTTTTTTAAATTCTGTCAAACAAGCCCGTGGCTTCCTTGGTGTTTTTATCTTTTAGATGTGTGAAGACCATTATCAATATGCCTTGCAGATTATTGGTGCTATATGAATACCAGGTAGAAACTATGATGTTCTTCCATTGACTGCATATCAGCTACTGTAAAATAATGGTTACAGTCAGACTTCCTGAGCATTGCAAATGTAGCTTGTGATGTGAAGGGTAAGTCCAGAATAACTTTGATGCAGAAAGGGTTTTGATGCATAATCAAGAGCGTTTTCATGGAACGATACTTTCCAGAGTATTTATGCAGTGCCTTACATCTTTAAGCAACTGTATAAACCATAAATAATCCTCCTCATCAGTGTCACTACATCCTATTGAATAAGTCCTCAGGACACTATAAATAAAGGTTATCTTGCAGGCATTAATAACAAGCAGAAGAAGGATTTCCTCACTAACTTTTATAAAGTTTTCAGTAGTGTTTTGATTTGATTCAGCATTTTTGATAGTGATGTAGTGTTTGCCTGCCTGCCTGAGATGTTCAAAGGCACGGAAGTTTGTTAGGTTCACAAATCCCACAAGCCTTTGAAGGACTTCAGGAGCTTGCTGGGCTCTTTGGTAACTTCACTGCAGTCCACTGCTCTCCAGGGTACATTTGAAACTGTACTGGCATTGAAACCTGTGTCAGGAGTGTCCCTAGATATGCCTATGGGATGAAAACAGGCCAACCTGCTCTTGCTCTAACCAGGGATTACTCGCTGAGGTTCAGGGCAGCTTGTGTGGGTTTTAGCCAGTTCAGAATACTAGGCAGCATAAATTTGTGTCTGGCTACCCTCACCTACCTAGACACCCAACATCTCTAGATAAGTATACAAGCCCTCATCAATGTATAATACGTAAAACTCCAAATGTTAAACTATTACTCATTACAAGGTCCCCACAAGGTAAGAAACTACTGTAATCATAATTTTACAGGTAAGAAACTGAGGCTCAGGGGCAGGATTGTTAAAGATACTTTCGTATCTTTTTGATATCCGTAGAATGGGGGTCTCTGAATGCTAATGAAATTCTTATGCTAAGAGATGTACCTAATTTCACTTGAAGGAGCCTGTTGGAAAATGTCAGCGAATGACTCCTCCTCACTAGATATCTGAGATCAACTTTATTATCCCTTTCTTGCCTTGAGTTTAAATCAATTGGAAGGAAGGGAGGGAAACTTGTTCAGTAAAAAAATAAATGTTAATTATAAATCCATTATTATTCCTCTTACCTTACTTTTTTCTTTGATCTGCAGATGCCTTCTTGCACTTACACGTGAAAGAGCTGAGAACCATCTTCTGTGAGCACTTTTTGACTTCAGGGCAGGGGGGGTATACAGGAGGTGAGTGCAGTTTTCAGGAATAGACCGGGAGCTCTGGGCTCAAGTCACATGGATCCCCCAGGTGCTTAAATCACTTTGGAAATGAGAGCCAACTGAAATGGGTGAGGCTTTCCTGCCTCAGGCCTCTTTCAGAGTTTGTCACTTCTGTGACAGTGATTAGTGAATTGCATGTTAAACAATTCTGAACTGACTTAGTTTTCAGACCTGTATATTTAAAGTTAGTTAATTGCTTTGACAAGCCATAGGAGCTTTTCAGTGGCAATCCTGGCAATGGCCGTAGCAGCTGTTTATAATCTTCCTCTGCGAATAACACCTCTGGCTCCTAAACTGGTTTCCAGTTACTTTGCAGATCCATCCTTCTGAAAAAGCCTAAGTCTTGTGTGTTTTTTCAAAATGTCGAAATTTGACATTTAAGAGTGTAAGGGCAGATAGGCAGTGCCTCCTCCGTTCACCAAGAATGGAATTTCAGGGTACATGGTGCACCCATACTAGCAGGATAAGACTCAAATCAGAGCTGACCCAAGTGGAAAAATTAGTTGGTGTGAGCTAATGAACAGTGCTGATATTTTGAGATCATCAGTTTACGTGCAACAGGGAACTGCACATAATGTGAACAAGGCAGATTAATTTGGGCCAAATGTGCACTCCGATTTGAGCACATCTGGTACGGCAGAGTAACACCCAGTGAACCAACCTGCACAATAGATCCTCTGTACATCCAGGGGAACTCCTGTTCCCTTCAGTGGGAGTCCTCTTATGCAGGTTATGTGACAGGACAGGGTTTTGGTGTCACACATGGATGCTGGGATGGTTTTCCTGGTGACCACCCTCTCTTATCTCTCTCTGTGCTCCAGCTGAGCTGCAGCCAGTCAGCAAGAATTCTCCACCCTTTTTCCTTTTCCCACCTTGCTGTCCAGGAAAAGAGAGTCTCCCTTACCCCTGGTGCTATATAGGAGAAAAGGCCTGCCTTTCATGCCTCTTCAGTAAGTAAATACAGAGGAGTGAAACTGAAAATTTCAAGAAGACCAATTTCCAATACTATTTGCAAATATTTTTGCCTGTCCTGATTTCCTTACTTATTCCTATGGCTCACTCACTCACTGATGATCAAGCCCCTTATTACCTTGGACGTAAATTGTGCTTTGGCTTTTTGAGATTGTGCATGCTGGTGGTCTGCGTGAAAGGCTTTCCCTGGTCTTACCTAAGCAGTGACTTTGAGGTGCCATGGTTGAATCTCCAACCCCTGCCTAGCAGCACGCTTTGAGCAACGCTTTGCCGTTACTGTCACTGGGACATGGTACTTGTTCTGTTTCCTCTTTATTTGTATGTTCCTTGTGATGAGTATTTTGTTTCCGAGCTGTGGTACATGCAAGAGAAACTCAAAGCTCAACCAAAGGAGAAAATTGAAAAAACATTCAATGCTATCAGTCAGAGAAGAAATGAGTAATGTAAAGAAGAGGTGAGTTGTAGATTTCCACATTCAGAGGACACTGCTTGCCTTGTACCTTTCAAACTTGTTAGTGCAGCTGCTGATCCAAGCAGTATTTCTGGCAATTCTCATTAGGGCTCTCCTGCCCAAAGTCAATGGACTGCCTGTGTCATACAGCACAAGGACTAAACCCACCTTTACCGCGCATATGCTAAAAATGTGACTGAAATGCTATCCACTCATAAGAGCAAAGGAATCAACAAAACAACCTGTGCAGGACCTAGTCTGACATGAACTCCTTCCATGATCTTTATGTCATGAAAATCTGATACTTCTGAGAGAAATAACCCAAAGTGTTTCATAAACTTTTTTAGGCACCAATATAAGAGGCATAACTTTTCAAGGGCTCCAAACATCAGCCAGTCCCATTGCCTTTTATTACCTCTGAAGGAGAATCTTATAGTACTTCTAAATTGATAATATTTTTTTAAGAGAAAACAAAGCAAACCATGAACAGAAACACTAGGTCTAGAAATGTTCTGATTTGTTGCGACAGCAAAGACCTCCTATGCTTTAGCAGAGGCCCATGTTGGGCTGTTATGCTCCATGTTTTTGTCATGTTTTCTCTCTCTCTGTTTAAACTAAATCCCAAAGCTACTGTTGGGTCAATTTCTGGTAGAGCAGAAGTGGCATAAAGCTAGTTTTTCTTGGTTGAGAAAATACGTTCCGTCTGTGATAGTGTCTTTTAAAAAAAGACACTACCAGTAAAGTAATCACTAAAGTAAGAAACATCAAGGTAGATCCAATAGTCACACCAGAGAGTCTACTCATGTATAAGAAACCCACCTGCTTCTCATAACACCACCATAATAGACTGTGGGTATTTTTTGTTTTTAATTTTATGGCAGCATGAGCTCTGCTCTCTATATACAATATAGCAGTCTTTGTACAGACAAAGTGGAAATGGCATCTATCCAAATACACTGGCTCAATGAGCCTTGGTTTTGATGACCTTATGCCTTTTTGGTCTTCTGGTTTAACTGTGGTACTTTTATTGTTGGCGCTGAAGCAGTTAAATGCAGTCTGAAAGCCTTTTCTTATTTCCTGCTTCTTTTTTTTTTTCTTTCTCTTTTTTTTCTTCTCATTGTAGAAAAAATACTGACTATGTCAAGGGCAACACTTACGTTGTGGATTTTTTTCTTTTCTATTACTATTTTTATTACAAAGCAGCCCTGAAGACCTTTTAATTCTCTTGATTGTTTAAAGAGGCTTCATGAAAACATGACATCTCAGATGTGGAGATAGGTATAATTGAGTGCAAAATTCTGTTTGCCAGGACTCTACTACAGTAAGGTCCTGAGGAATTCAACAAAATGGAAAGGGTCAGTAAGGGTTTAGTGGAATTTGATAGGAGGCCCCATACAAATATCCAGATGAAACTAGAGCCAATTATTCTGTGCTGAATATTATGCCCTGATGAAAATAAAATACCTGAGTTTAATCTTTCATTCAGAGTAAAGATTTGTAGTATAATGACCTGATTTAGCTGAAAAAAGGAAAAAATAAGTAAGTCTGACAGCTGAGAACAGAAGGGGGATTAATCTCAAAAGTTGCTAGTCTTTGTTTCCCATCCTTTCATTATTGTGCAATCAGAGCAAAGAAAGAACTAGCTGCCCTGACACAGCTCCAATTGCATTGCTCGGAGAAAGGAGGAGGCATGGTGGAGAGAGATTTTCCATTACTTACAGACAGAGGAACTGGCAAGAAAATGGAGAGAAATGGAGCCAGTCGGTCCACCTCTCGGTCTGCCTGGGGCTTAGGGCAGAAGCAGGCTAACAGTGCCTGCATTCATCACCAGGCACAAAAAGGGCAGCTGCAGGTAGGTACGATAGGGTGGGATGTCTCACAAGGTGCAGTAAGCCCATTGAATGCATAATTATCCCACTTTTCAGTCTTACATTTGATCTCCAGTGTGCCTGACAGGAGAAGAAGAAGGGAGAGGATGCTATGGCATACGTTAGAGTGCTGTCTGCTCTTCCGATCTCTTTATGGGTGCCTCTTCTTGGCATATGACATGATGCCAGCTCTCATTCCACTTGTGAACATATTCAACCACCAGCTCCTCTACGCACCACTAAATGCCAGTGGTTGCTGCAAGGCAGACTGCTGTGCACCTACTTGCTCCAGCTGACCGGAATTGCACTTGAAAGTACCACAACATACCTTGTACTTCTTACACCAGCTGTTTGAATTAATGCGTGAGTTATCACATTCTCAATAATCACCATGTTAAAGTAGCAAGGGACAGAAAGGCTAGTAAGAAAACTTTCCATGTATGTTAGAAGCAAGAAAAAGATCAAGGAGAAAACTGGATTCACTATTAAAAGAACAGTAAAATAAGCTGCCAAAAGATGAGGTTGAGATGGTTGACATGTTTAGTGGCTTTTTTTGTGTCAGTCTTCACTAAAGTGATCAGCTGTGCTCATAAATTTAACAAAGCTAACCTCAGAAGAAAATAATAAGAAAGGAGATAGGCCAGTTAGATGGCCTGTCTTGGATGTTTTCAGGAAGAAAACAGGTTAAATGTCTCAGGAAATTCACTGTAATGTGAAGCCTGGCAGAAGCAATTTTAGAGCTATTAGTGGTTATTTTTGATAATTCTTGGAAGATGCATAGGCTTCCAGAAGACTGGAAAAGAGAAACCATGGTGTCTGCCTTTGAAAATGGGTGACATGAGGAACTGAAAATCATAGAGCGGTCTGCTTAGCTTCGATTTCTGGAATGATATTGGAACAAATATTCAAAGTATTTTTAAACACCTGGAAGATAATAAGGAAATGAATTAACAGCCATCATGGATTTGCCAAGAACAAATTATGTCAGTCATCTAATTTCTTTCTGGAACTGAATAATACCTGCCCTTATGGATAGGGAAGAAACAGGCAAATGAAATGCTGCTCTCTCCTGATAAATTCTGATATCATCTCTCATGGCATTTTATAAACTAGTTAAGAAAACACTCTATAGATTTAATTATCATAAGACTAGTTTGACACTGTTTGGAAAACTGTATTTAGAAAGTAGTTATCAAAGGCTCACTATCACTTTTCAGTATTTTCATGAACTTTCAGATGATACCAGCATTTAAGGAGCCTACTGGAGGGCAGGATTAGACCAGAAAGGGTTTGACAAGTTAAAGATGCAGTCTAAGGCAGCACAAGGCAGTTCAACAGGAAGAATTTCAAGATATTAGGCTTGGACAGGAATAATCTTCTTACATCAACACAGAGAGAGATTAAGAGGTTGGAGAATTGAGTATTCTCCTTACCGGAGAATAAGAGGTTAGGCTGGATCTCCCGTCACAGTGAATCACATACTGAACAAGATTAAAAAATGTAATTTTGTTGTGAGTTAATATGATAATTGCACAGGAGTATTACCTGTAGGGTATGAGAAATCATCTCCCGCTCTATTAAGTTTTGGTAAAGGTTTGTTTGGAATATCATGCCCAGTTTTGGGTACTAACTTTTGAGAAAGACCTGGCTCAATTGGAGAGATTGCTGAAAACAGTAATTGCAGGAATAGAAAATGTGATTTATGAAGAAAGGCTTAAGAAATTGGGACGGTTAAGTAAAGAAAGGAGAATATTAGAGGGAAACATAACAGTCTTTGAACAACTTAAAGGAGAGAGGAAATTGTTCCCTTCATGTTCTATTGATAGAACAAGAGATAACAGGCTTTAACTGGAGCAATGAGGATTTATGTTGAAAGTTGGGAATAACGTAATGAGAGCAAAGACAGGAAAACTGTAGCACAAGCTGTGAAAGGTTGTGGGATCTCCGCCTGAGGAACTCCTCTGTCAGGCTACCTCTTGGGTATAGTTCAGCAGGGAGAAGGATTAGATGTACTCTTGAGGTCACTTCCAGTCTGATTTTCTATAACTTTTTGCTGCGTCTATTTTTGTTTTCCTTTCAAGATGAGGTTCATCCTCAAGAGTGACTGTGAAGTGAATGTTATTCAGCAGAAAAAGACTAAATGGACTTGATATCCACTCAAATATGTGCTTGTGACCACTTCTCACAAGCTCAAAATGGGCTTTTTGTGTCCTATGTGAGCCTGTGGTGCTGGAGGAACCTAGCAGGTAGATTTCAGAATACTCCTGACCTACTTGTAAATGCTTAACAAGACTGACGAGTTTTGTTGTGTATATGAGACGGTTCTCAATGAGTTAGAAGTCAGATGTACTCTTTTCAAAAATGTTCACTATTTTAGAAATCCTCAGGCTTTGGTTCGTCTTGAGACACCCAGTTGCCTCAAACTCAGCTCTACAGCAAAATGGTGCATGAAATGGGTTGCCACTTTGGTAAGTGCTGGCTTTGCTCACTGTACTTCAGCTTCCAAAAGAAAACGTCAAATGTCCTCACTGTAACCTTCTTACTCCTACAGTTGTAGGCTATGAATACATTGGCACCCAACCTATGATCCAAAAGGCTTTCTTGTTAATAAGTTTTCCTGTTAAATTTCAGGGTTGTAAGGTCAGGTTCCAAACACTTGGGAGTTTTTCTGTTTCATCAGAAGACGCTGAGCTCTGTTATTAGGATTGTTGATTTTGGCTTGTAATTGCAATCAAAGCTGAATAATTAAAAAAAGCAGCAGTGGTTCAAAATGATTGCCAGTTGTAATTGCAAACCAAAATCAACAATCCTACAGCCTACTGGCACCGTCTGCTTTTTTCTGCTCACTGCAACTATACTTTCCCCATTTCCTCTTCTCAGTCAACACTGGACACCTTCCACTTGCTGCGTGACCCTCTTGCAGGGCATCAGCGCTGGGATCTTACAGGGGGCTGTTATTAGCAGGATGTCTCCTGTTACAGGCATTCTGCCCACGTACAGGGGTTTTGTCATCTCTTCTCCCAAGAACCTGTCATATGAAGAATGCCTCTTGTTGAAGGAAATGTCAGGTAGCCAACTGAATTGATTAAGAAACTTTTATTATTGTTTGTTAAACTGACAGCTGGAAAATTGATTCTCAGTTAACAGTTCTAATTTCTATTGCTGTGTATCTAACTCCTTCTTGAAAAGAATTCAGATTTCTCATTTAATAACGTGAATATATTCTTTTTGCCTATGTGTCATGTCCTGGATTTGCATAATGAGATTTGAAAGCATGTCCAGAGGTAAAGAACCCCTAAAATAACCTGGACTATGTTGAAGGAGACAAGGAGACATTAACATATAGAAGCCAGAAGAGGATGAAGAATAGCTTTTTCATGGCTGTTAAATATTCTGCAAGTTTACAGTATCATCTAATATGACATTTCATCATGGGCTACAGAGGCAAAACAATTATAGCATAGGACATTACAAACAAATGAGATCAAAGTATAAATACAGAAGAAGCAAAAAGGAAGATAGTTTTGAATATTATTATTCACATTGGTCAGGGGCCATAGTGTAGCCTCCTTCAGCTGCCCAACTATCCCATTCCTAAGCCTGTACCTAGTTTTAAGTTCAATTTTCTGTTTTCTGGGGAAAAAAAAAAAATTGTACTGGTTTCCGGTGATTTTTCACAAACTCTGGTGATGTAAGATAAAGTATATACTTTTTATCATGTTTAAATTCTTGCATAAATGTTCAGGAGAATGAAGTGACTGGAAAACCACTTAGATTTTGTGACATTCAGGCCCATGAATTTCAGTACTGCGTATGAAGAAGCTTCTCACTAGTCAAGAAATCCCTCTTGGGAAAAAAGTAAATAAAAGGCTTATTGTTCAATATAATCTATGGAGATATAAGACCTTACCTGTAACCTCTTCAGTTTGAAAGTGAAGAAGCAGATTACTAGACCCAAGCTGCAAGGCTCCAGATGGTGCTGAAAATCACTTTCTTAAGATGAAAATGAACTACAGAACTGAGATGCTGATGGGGTGAAAGGGACATCATCTCTTGTGGTGCATGGAATTTGGATGGCGTCTTTTGAAATATCTAACATTACTAGCTGATGTCAAGAAATGACCGAACATCAGGCAGAGCATGGATATATCTATAAACAGATCAGACAAATTGATGTAAATTTAGCGAACACAATTATGTGTATTTCAGCTGTGCCACCTTCCTGTTGTGTAAAAAGAAATAGATACAATACTTTCTTATGATTAAACATTCTTAGTTGGTTTCCCTTTTATTATATGTTAGGAATTTGAACTTTGTTCTTAAAATCCCATATTAAAAAATTGGCCTAATAATTTTAGTAGCGTGGTAGAGACTGATTTATTTGAAATGTTCTGTGGTACTTTGTATTCAAACATTTGCATAGTGGAGTATTTTCTTTAGTGTTTGCTTTCATGGGAATATGTCAAAAAGGGTGCATTGTGCTTGTGGGAACACTGTTCTTTTCTGTGTGCATGCTTTATATTTGATGTGATAGGGAAGAAACAACAATAATGAGGTCAGATTTGATAATTTCACATAAATGATGAAAAGGAGCCCACATACTTACATACTTTCAAAATAAAACTGATTGAAATTAATTCTAGTTGGCTCCCATTAATCTTAATTGTAATTCCATATTTCACCTTAATAGGTTGCTAAATTTTAGGAAGCTGTGTTATTGTTCTTGTATACTTGGCTAATTTTTAATTCACAAAGTTTTTCTGACTTCTGCATCTGGAAAGGAATGCCAATGTTTTTATTTTCTATATGGGTGTTTATATGCCAAGCAGCATCTCTCTGATTCAGAGCAGCCAGAGAAAATGCAGGAAGTTCTGTTTAAGGGCAGACTACTGTACCTGGGATAAATTTGGTGGAAGGCTTCTTTTTGTAGTTCAGCTTTTAAAACAAAATTAAATCTTTCAGTCCACAAGGAACAAGGTAGTGGTAAAACAAACTGACCATATAGCACATGAATGGCTTCAGAAAACTCTGCTCAGTTTTTTTAATGTCCAGAGGAAGACCTGGCATTTGTAACGCAGTACCTAGGAGGTCAAAAATCTCAACCTTTCTGCTTTCACTGACTTCAAGGAGAGTCGAGTGTTCTCCACACCTTGCAGGATTGAATCCTTTGTAAACTTGCTCATGATTAATATCTGTTATGAATATCTATTAAATGTTACAGTAGGTTGATAACACCCAGCCATATCACTCATTTATTAAAAGAAACTGTTCAGTCACAGTCTGAACAGGAGGGCGAGAGAGCAACTCAGCTGCAGTTAGATTGATGATACTTCTAAAAATTGTCCAAGCATGTGTGCAAGAACCTGTCAAAATAAGAGTTTAATAAATGAGAAAGTGAAGGACAGGTAACTTTCCCAATATACAACAGTTGTGCACATGCATGTGCATGCTTCATTTATTCCCCACTCCCTAACAGGTAAACAATACAGAAAGAGAGTCTGTTTGCCATTTTTGAGCTAGATTGTCTGGAAAAGAAATTTGCCAAGTCAGTTATTACTGGGGTTACAGCGGCATGCAGCGTGGTATCACTGAAGACCGCTTTCGCATCAGCAAATTTCCACCAAGCTCAGTGTAGCGGTTCTTGCCTGTCGCTCCAAGAACCCACTCTGGTCTTCTGAGCAGCGTCGGCAACAGCAGGATTTGCCCCCTGGGAGGACAGGCTGCTTCTGCAGAGGGGATGGGGACAGCAGGGTGAGGAAGCAGGGGGAGACGCAGACCAGAGATCAGGGAGCAGTTGATGCTATGGAGTTGCCTACCCCAGGCAGCCCCATCCTTCCTCTGCAGCAACAGCATCAGCCCCTGATTTCGTAGGAAATTTGCACTTTTCAGAGGTCTGTTGGCCAAGTGAATTGCTGATTTTGCCTTTGTCAGAAGCTGCCGCTGTTTACACCTGAATTGGTAAGGTACCATGGTACTATAAAACTCTCAAAGGCAACACGAGATGTGATATATCAAAGCATTTTCCTCCCTACTGATAACCTGGAGGTGTTTGTGGTAAATATTTGGTAAACTAGATGAGGAATAAATTTTGAAAAAGGTGCCTAAATATAGGGATTGGAAGCTACATTTAGGCACTTACCTGATGTGGAACAGACGCCGTCATCTTAATTTTAGGCTTTGATTGTGTAAGTCTCCGAAGCAAAATACAAAGCACTTGGAGATGGCACCCAAGCAGAAAAGGGCTGTTGGCCGAGCGGTTCTTAGCGCCTGAGCACTCCATAACGAGCGTCTTTTCTGTGCAGTGATCTGCTCCGATTGCTCTCTATAACAGAAGTTACTCCATTCATGATTACAGTAAGGGGCTTGACACAGTCCACATTTCTAATAAACTGCTACAAGACTTCTTTATCAGCTAGTTTTATTAATTACTAACCTCTTGTTTCACAACATAATTCATATGTAAAGCTCCTGAAAGGTTACTGAGTAAATATCTGGGAGTACAACCTCCTCTGTATTCCACATTTTGACATTATTAGTACTTATGTGATTGTGGCTCTGGAATCTTTTCTTAGTAAGTGAGCTATGGTAAAACGCTGTATTGCTAAGTTTTGGGGTTCCAGGATTTTGCTGGAACAAAATTATAAACACTGAGTGAACTTATTCTTTGCTTTAATTTCTTTCTGTTCTTGAAGCTGTGGTTGATATGTGGTATGTGATCTGGTATGATGTGATATGTGGTTGACTGAAGGGCCTACCCTCCAGATGTTTGTGACTACCTGTGTTCTGGTGTAAGCATCCTGGAAGCTGGCTGGCTAACCTTGGTATTTACTGCCATTTGAAAGGGGAAGGACACTGTCAGGTCCATAAGGGCCACCAAAGGCCTCCATTGCCGTCACCACCCGTGCACTCCTTGCCCGTGGGCAAGGAGCCCCATTTCAGCGCAGATCCCCAGTCCTGGCTGAGACAGGTTGGGGGTTGCTCTGTCTCATTCTGTCTTGGCTTCCTGATGGGACTTTCTGGAGGGACCCCAGCCCTATGATCCAGTCATATCCCCATCCCTGCCTCCCGTTGTTCCCAAATGGTCTTCCTGGATGGACCCCAGCTCTGACTCATTCACTTTGTCTGATGGTCACCAGCTGGCTAATGGCTGTCACAGTCACTGGGCTCCCTCTTCTCAGATGTGATGGGTCAACACCCTGGTAGGAGAGGGCACTGCCTGTGCTGTGGTCCCCTTGGCTCCCGTGGTCCCCTCTTCCTTTAGGAGCAGCCCGGCTCCCCCGGAGTCAATACGTTCTGCCTCAGTTGGCTCAGGCAGCTGGTCGTTATATAATGACCTCTCTGAATCGCCTGCCCCAAGTCTCATTGGCAGGAACAGGAGCCTTTGATGATTTGATAAATCCAAAATAGATGAGGGTCACTTCGCGGTCATGGTCAGGTTGGCTAGGAACATCTGCTTCATCTAATGGCATTTGGTGCCTTCTATGGGAAGGTGGATTTGTCCGGGCATGTGACATATTTAAAGAGTGTGAGTCATCAACGTCTGAAAGGACTTTAGTGCCCTCCTGTCGTGTGCTTGGCATTGGCATTAAATGTAAGTGAAGACAGTATGCTGAGCCATATTGGAAACATTCACACCATTGTGCCTGCAGAAGCATCGGAATATCTCAGCAATCTCTTCTCATGGCTCAGTTTGCCCCTCTAAAAGTGAGGAACAATAACTTATTTTCAAGTTCTGTATGATATGAATAATGTGCAGTTCTTGCCTGTTCCCTGCATAATTTCTCCTGAAATTGTACTGTGATTTCGGCTGCACACTTTAATGCATGGTAAATTAAATGTATTTCTGAGCAAGGAAAAACAACCCCAAAACAAACCAACAGCCCTCAAACAATCTGAATGAGTTGTTTAATAATTTACCTTGATGGAAGAGGCATATGGATAGAAAAAAGTTAAGTCATGAGGGAAAATAGTATCAGCAGTAAAGAACAGTAATCAATGCGAAATAATCACCACAGTACCTGAGTGCTTGTTCAAAATCCAAAAGTCTGCATCAAGTCCCAGCCTCCTCCTGGCAGGATAGAGATCACAGTGTGTCACTTTCTGTCATCTTGGCATAAACTGCATGATATGAGTTAAGAAATGTAATGAGAAAAAAAAATGGCTGAAGTCCAAGTTTGGGGTATGTGCCATTCGTAAAAAAGTATCCTATTCAGAAAAATGACTCCTATTCATGAAAGATTTAAGCCAACGCTAGACAGATTTTTAGTGTAGGTTACATAGAAGGCTCTACAATATAGTTTCCTCTCCTAAACTGAACAAACTTTGCATTCATCAATACGGGTTTCTTGGCACACAAGTGGTACTCAGGAGCATGCCAGGGAGGGGAAAGGTGGGCCAGAATAGAGGTGAAGAATGAGGGGAACTTGGCACTGACGCAAATGATACCAAAAATGCTGATTTAGGGAAGAAAAATGTAAATCATTTCTAATGTCTTTTGAAGAAAGGTGCCCAAGTTAAAGTTGCCTTGAAGGCATATGACCCAGCCTGACATTGCTTTGGCAGCAGAATGTGAAGGGTGTGTACGCAGAGATGAAATATTCTTTGATGAAACGTGCTTACAAACAGCCTTTCTGACAATGACAGCAATGCCAGTACCTTTGAAGTGCCGTTATTTTTTCTGTCTCTGGACAAAGAGAATCAGGTATGATTTATTAACCATGAAGCAAAATGGATCTCATCTTCTATACATGGGTGTATTTTATCCCCTCATTTATTCAAAATCAGGTAGCTAAACCTAGCACTAATTCTGAGCAGGTAACTGGTTCAAAGTCTTGTTTTTTACTGGGAGAGGAACTGATACTGAACCATCACTTTGAAATCATTATACCCGGTTTGGAACTGAACCAGCAATTTACCGCTTCAGAATACTGAGCTGCCCATAAAGTGACATCTCTGCTGGGGAGCTATTGAGCGCGGGGGCTGTCTGTACCTTGTAGGGTATACAAGGCCACATCACATAGAGACTATCGGCTCCTATCCCTCCTCTGACAGTCCCCGACCCTGGGTTTCCCCAGTGTGGGTAGCAGAAGACCTCGTTTCTGCACCACGATACAAGGCCGTGCTGCTTAGCAGATGCTAGTGGGTCTTTGTCAGTGCAGGTACTTTTTGTACTCACCTAGCTATATTTTTTTGGTCTCCCTTCTCTTACAATAGAGAGCAATGCATTTTTTTTTACAGCAGAGCCCTTTATATGTCTTTTGGACCGTTGCAGTCCTGTGGGGTACATCACTGTATATACAGAAAGTTTCTGTACATCTGGGATGTAAGTGTATAGCAGAGGGGTTATTTTTCCCTCTCTCTTCTGCTTGACTTCCACAGCACAGCAGCAGCCGCACAGCACTGCAGTTTCTCTCCACCTTCTTAAGCCAGATGTGAGGAGTACGAGGACCCTGCGACACTATACTGCAAGTACAAAAGGTGCCAGTGCTGCTGGGGGAGCAGGGACCATCCCTCTGGCTGAACTGCACCCTGAGGTTTTGCCTTTGTCATGTGCCCATTCCTTTTTTGAAATGCAGTATTTTTCAGTGTTAAATGATTTGAGGGATTGCTGGACCTGATCATGATCTGTTATGGGCCTGAAGTGGGACCCAGACTGGAAGGACTTTAGTCCCAGTTTAAACTGAACTAAGACTGGATTGAGAATGTGCTCGTTCAGCTCCCACCCGCAGGCTGTTTCCACTTCTGAAATCTGTGTCCCACTACACACGCTCAAATCTCCAAAGGCTGGAAAGCAGCTGCCAGTGTTGGATGATTATGTTCTGCAGCAGCAGTTCCAGCCTGAAGAGCTTTAATTTCTCCCGATGCTCTTTTGTGCAGATCGAAAGCTTCGTGGGCTATCATCACCATCCGCAGCCGTGGGAGCAGGAGAATTAGAAATGGGCTTTATACAGAGGCTACCTGGGTCCTGCTGGGAGAATGGGATAATTTCAAGGTGGAGGAGAGAGACTTGCTAGCTGTGTCTGGGAACTGCTCCTGACCTTACCTACACCTGTCCTCTGTGGCTTGCTGTGGAGGTGAAGCCTGGGACTCGTGGCAGTCGTCCTGAAGGGCAGGACTTTGGTTTGATTTAATCTTACAAGAATTAGACTTGTTTTCTTCACTAATTCAGAAAATTCAACACTGCCAAATTTACCTGTGAGCAAAGAGCTCCCTAGAGAGGCTTAAGCCTGCTGCTTGCCAAAGCACTCTGGCTTTTTGGGTCTATCCTTTGCAGTTTCTTTGTGTGCTGTGTTCCTGGTAAAACTGACCCTAAGGAGGTAGCCTGAAGTCCATGTATAACTTACCTCTTTATTTAACCTTGTGCTGACCAGTTACACAGGAATAAATTGCATCCCTCTGGAGTTCTGCTTTCCAATATGTATTTTTTAAAAACCCAAACTAAGACCTTTTCTCTTTTGCAGAAACCTTAATAACATTTCATAGCCTCTAAATTCTTGGCTCAGAAATGTATTTTCTTTCTGAAGACTTTTCTGACTTTTAATAATGAAGGAACTGCCTGCCCCAAGCAGAGAAATACAGCAGCACTTTCTTTTTTGGTGGATATTCTTTAAAAAACAGTCTCTAAAAAAAGGTTAATAGCTTGTGACCTGGATATACCAACAAGGAAGCTTACTAGTACCATTTGCTTAGTCCTAGATGGAAACAATTTCTTTATTTATCGGTATCCTATAAAAGAGAAATTTGTAGAACGTGCTTGGAGATTTAGGGAGATCTTCATTGCTTCATTGCCAATTTAACATTGCCATTTAATGTACACAGTATGTGGTCTTGTCTTCCATATTTTGCAATGGATGCAGTGTAAGAATCATAATATATCACTTTCACAAGCAATTTAGCACAGCATAAGGGAGGAAATGTAGCTGTACTGTCTTAGTACTTATTTTCTAACAAAATTCTAATAGATTTTGGGTTGATGACACAGAAGATGACATTTATGTCCTAAGTCTTTTTTTTTTTATCTGTAGCAGCACAATGAAGGAGGAAGTTACAAGACCAGATGATAAGATAATGCGCTCCTTGCTTGTGTACAATAAAGTACCCTTATAAAAAGCTGGCTGGCCTTTGATGCTTAACTAATGTCTCACTGTGAGATAGTACCTGGCAGGCCAGAGTCAGTAAAGCTAGTTAGGCTTTCCTTCACTGGAGACTGATTTGCTCCTTACTTGAAAGAAGATCTACTTTAACCCCCCAATAAGGATTATAAGACTTTTTAAAGAGAAAGGCAGGAAGAACAACAATCTTTTTTTTTTCTGTGGTTAATAAAGGAAGAAGATTAAAAAGACTCCCTGTTGATAAGATCTAACCATTTATGTTCCTGTGTGATGAAAGGTGAATACCTATTTAAGATTTATTTAGTATTTTGTCATCTATAATGAATCTAAAGGGCACAACAATTTGTCTTAACATTCTGTAATGCAATGAAGCTCATTTTAACAAATAACTGTATAAATAACACATTTACTAAGCCCCTCGGTTGACTGATCTTGTGCTTGAGCTGTAAAACATAATTCACAACAGAGTGAAGCTGAAATAGCAAAATGGATTCTTTTCTGTACAGAGAATCAAAAAAAGAATGTAAGGCACCTGTAGCTATGTGTGCATGTTTCTGTAAAACTTGCTGTGCATCTATGCAGGGTCTTATTTCATGCTCCTCAAACTATGAGTATTAGCACTGATTACTTGGGACATGACACTGGACAATATCTATCTTGAAGCGGAGGCTTTTCAAATTCTTTACAACTTAAATGAAGCAAGCATCACAATATTTCTCTGAATGTCATAATACACTCTGATTTCCAGAGGCAGAAAGAAGAATTCTTGTTTTCTGATCTCTTGGTTCATTTTTTTACTACTAGCCAATTCTGCCACTTGGTACAAAAGATGATCATCTCTGTACAACAGAAGTAAAAGAATATTGTGGGTGTATTCGCTGTTTATAGGATTGTGCAACCAATCAAAAAAGTTGTGAGAGCTTAGTGCTATGACCCATGACTTTTTTGTCAGTTCTCAGAGGCTGTGTTTGAGTCCTTCTTCTGTGCCATGCCGACTCAATGTACGTGATCTTTGAGCACATTTTTATCTGTTTTTGTGTGCTACTCAGCTAATTTTTGGACAATTGAGAAACAGCAAATCAATAAGAACACGAGAATACAGCATAAAAATACGCCCAGTGGAAGGATTAGTCAAGCTTCTCACAATATCGTACCAAAGCATCCCTTTTCTGAGCTGTGCCTACCTACGAAATAAGTGTGTGAGTAGAAGATCTGAGTTTTAGTTTCTGGTGCAGACGATATGCTTTCTTCAGCAGTTCAGTTTGGCTGCACTGGAGCCTAGAAGGAAGGAGCACAGGCACTAGGCTATGACATACAACTTTTCCCTTCCAGGGGAAGTCCTGGAGGACTGAACAAAGGCACCGTTCATATGTCAGTGAGTTTACTTGAGTAAAACAGGTCAGCACGTTCCTATTTAGCTTGAGATATCCGAAGAAAATCTAGTACTGTTACTTAACTTCAGTTGGCTTTGGGCAAGGCCTACATAATTTGTAGATGCGCAATATTAAAATAATTCAGCAACATTCGTGCTGAGGACGGTACTTCTGCAGTATTATCTGACCTCTTTTGTACCTCTTCCTGAAGATGAAAGGAGTTACGTCCATGCCTATTTCTCTCAACAGACTATAAGGAGTCCAGACAAGTAGCTCAGATGTACACCTCTAGTTACTGAGACCTAACGTTAGGTGTATACATTATAGGCTCTACCCAGCAAGTCCATTTTGCTGTGACTCACTCTTGAATTTGAGCTCATCTAGAGTTTTGTTTCCAATAAAACATTCTTAGAAGCAAAATACATGAAGGGGAGCTGGAGCTACACTGCTGGAGCAGAGGGAGTGAGAGTCTTCTATGATGGGACTCCAGGGGGTCCTCTAGGGGTCTTCTGCTCTGCTCCTCTACATGCCCTCTTAGATGATGTATATGCATTTGTTAGAAACAACAGATTGAATGCATTAACCAGGACCTTTTCGCTCACCTTGTCTAAAAATCTAATGTCAGTCACAGTTCTTCGCCTGCATCTGTGCACTGTTTTTTCAAAAAGAATCAAATACAGTCAGTGTTCAACTGAATAAGTACTAAGATTTTGTCATAAGATATGTTGAAAGCTCTTCAGATGTTTAAAGGAAATAATCAGAATTCAGAGTGTATATTAAATTATCAACTATCTAATAAGTGTGCTACTTCCCAGCTGGGATCCTTCTGGTACATTCATTCATCTTCAACCGGTGTAATTAAAGACGAAAGGTGTAACACTGATGATCCTTCTCTAGAGATCTCATCAGTTTAATCCTAGAACTATCAATGGAAAGGGAATATCATACAAATTGTTCAGACTTAATTGGACACCTGCTGGAGGTCAAGCAAAACAACCAAGGTCTGCTGAAATAGGGATTGCCTTCTGTAATTCCGTAATTTGGTAAGAGGGAATTTGGCAAGGCAATGCAATCTTTGTCTCATATCTGTTAAAACCAAACCTGATTTGGCTAGCAAAGAAAACACTAGGAAAGAAGTGAAAAACAAGAAGAGCAAACAGGAGTGTGCTTAAAATCTCACCATAAGAACTGATAACTTCATGCATGCAGCAAGTGAAGCAAAAACTACAGTGTCAGGGTTGCATTAAATAGCTTCCTACCGGTGCAACAAGGGCATGCAGAACTATTTCTGATGTAACACAACTTCCTTATAACCTTCTACTCAAAAAGTATGCCATAGCTGATGAGTGAAAGAAGAGTATTTGTTTTTCTCAATTGGGATTTTAAATCACATCAGTGCATTTTGATGTAGTAAAAAAAAAAAAAAAAGAGGATGACACCCTTTCAAAATAATTTTTCATCTGGTGCTGTCAAAAATAATTTTTCATTGTGGTGATGTCACCAGACCTACTTGATCTGTTTATAGCTGTTATTTAAGTTGCTGTTTCCATAAATGTATATGACTGCCCTGAGGGTGTCTATATTTGTTACAGAAGGTGTCTCAGGAATCTTGGAGCAATCTCCCAATCTAATTAAGAGTGCTATAATTACAGCATAAAGAGCTGTTTTGCTAATACTAAAGGTTCAAAAATAATGAGTCAGGCCCCATAATTTAAGACTGGCCCCCAAATGTGAATATTTGCTTTTAAAAAGAGTATATTTTGGGCTTGTTTTTAATTTTTGAACTCCCTCTGCCCCTTGCCATGGTTTGTGTGTGTGCGTGCGTGCGTGTATGTGCGTGTGTGTATGCTGCTGTAATTCTACCAATAATGTTACGTCTTCACCATATGTTTAGGATAAGGCAGTGCTGGTCCCTACTCTCATTCCTGTCTACCCCTTTACCTTTAAGCCCCTGCAAGAACTGTTACTCCGCAGATCCTCCTGTAGTACTTCATGTTGTTCTCTCCTTGAGAAGGGGACAAATTGCAGTGTCTTGTGTTCTTCTTCCCAGGCCTGGAATGGAAAGAGATGGGAAAAAGGAACAGGGGGGAAGGGATGGGTATCTTGAGCTCCCAGTCTCTTTTTGCTTCTTCCTGTCTTTGCTACTCAGGTGAGAAGTTTATCTCCCTGGCTTTCCTTTCCCCCAGAGTTGGGGAAGTACATAGTAAATGCAACAAGTTCTGAAATGGGACCACAGTCTCTGGATTTATCTAGAGATTAAGCCAGGACCTTCCTTGTCCTGGCTACAGGACAAAGCTAAGATTTGGTGATAACGTTTTGAACCCACGTGCTGCAGGAAAGAGGACTTTGCTTCTGTCAACATTGTATTAAGTTCTGTATGTACAAAAGGTGCTCAGCTACGACACTGATGGGTCAGTCTTCCAGACAAAACAGAATGGAGGAACCTCTGCTCGGGTAGACTAATAAAAGAGTTGATGTCTGCTTTTCTTACCAGTTTGCTATAGCTTAACTAATCTCTGGAATAGCTTGTTCCAGTTATTCCTGGAATTTCAATTAGTGAATTACCATAGAGCATCACCATGTCTTGCAAGGCGATTTGAAAGTTTTGTCTCAGAAATGGCTGCGTTACCACTTAATATAGGAGCTGCTGCCTGTGGATGGAAATATTTTTGATTTCCCTCCTCATGGCCATGACAGAAGTAAAGAAGTCATCCAACACTCCCCCCACACAGCAGCAGGGAGCTGCCTCACCACAAAATGTTCTTTGCTGTGACACTTCAAAGAGGTATTGTACTAATTGAGATGGATTTTTTTTAAAGGATAAGAAGCTTTCAAATATTCTTTTAGATCCCTATAAATGTTTCCTTATACTTCAGCCTCTGCCTCATCCTCTGAATTGTGTGGCATCATTGCATATGCTTTTCTACTTACAACCCTTGTTCAATAATTTATCCTTTTTGTATCAGCTGACTCGAGGTCCCTGGGTGCTTTTGTCCCTTCATAATGTTGGTCACTTTCAAAGAGACAATGTTATCTAGTAGTGACTAATGGGAGATGCCAAGTTTGACAAGACATTTTCTCATTCTAATAAGCACGTCTGTTACTTGATTTTTTTTCCTGTTTTGACTCCATGAAATGGTGCTGTTTGTATATCATCCATCCTGTTGACTGGGCCGACTACAAAGACCATATATCCCCATTCTTACCTCTTGTTTGCCCATCGTGTACATTGCACTTGAACAGTGAGGTTCTCAAGTAGCCTTCTCTAATTATTAAGGACTATATTTTTAAGATGGAGAGTGTGGGTGTCATTCCACAAGACTCTGGCTGTTCTTTTACATAGTCTTTTGGAATAATGCAAAACTAATACCAGGATGGGGACTCCTTTAATGTTCTCTGAATACAGACAAATCATCTTTTCTTGTCGTCTAAGCTTCATCTGTAGTCAATAGACAGAGAAACAGGTACCAGAGCGAGAGGCTTATTTTGTCCTAAAAGAGGTGTCTAAGATAAGTAGGAGAAATTGTTCTCTGCAGGTACCCATAGTCCTTCCCTTGCATCTAGGGGAACTGTGAGTTCTTGTCTAGTTTGCACAGCCTAACTTTAAGACACATCTATGCCTTCACCATCTCCTTTTCCTACACTGAGCCAATCCTCACTGAATGTAATGGAGCACCAGGACTGGGATCTCTGCTCCAGGTCCAGCTCCTCCTGTCCCGCTGGTGGCACGCACCAGGTATCTTCTGAGAGATGTTTAGGTGCTTTATTGCCTGAGCTGGACAGTGCTCTGGGGCCTGGAGCTTCATCTCATTAAGAGAAAAATATCTTTTACCAGGAAATATTGCTACTTATGTTTTGTTCTTTGTTCAGGATGCAGGTGTCGAGTCTTCATCATATGGGCCAAACACCATTCCTGTTTCATCAGCCTTCTGTACAATGGCACAGGGATACTACACAATTCCCCCAGGTTCAGCCAACCATAATTCCTCAAAACGTAAACCATATTCTGCTACAAGTTCTTTTTTCTTAATAACCACAGCCAAACCCTGAGAACTACATATTAGCATACTAACACTAGCGGAACAATTGTATTGCTAAGCTTTAACAGTGCATGAGCTGTGATTAAACCTTTTCTGTTAAAATTCCTCAGTTCCAGAAATTTCCCTTGTACTGACAGTTTAAGAAGGTGAATTTGTCCTTGAAAGGACAAAATTCTTCCCTCCAGACTTCATACATTTTTCTAGAACTCCCTTACATTATACTTAGGTATTTCAGTGCTGCAATGTATAGCATCAGCTCAGTTCAGCAAAGCTATTGAGTTATTGTACTGGTTAATATAGTGAATTTTATACAAGCTTAATCACATTTATTATCCCTGACAACAATGCAGATGTTCTGAATGCTAAGTGAATTTTTTATAAAGAATATAATTAATTTTTTTAGCCCTGTCCAAAAATGCTTAGTGGTCAGCTCTGCCACTGAAATGTACTTAATAATATGTAAATCTGGCATTTTGGGAAGTAATTAAAAGTAAAGTTGCTGTAATTTTAAATTCAGCTAATATCTGTATTGCTCCTATCTAAAGTGGTACTAGGCTAAGTGCTTGAACTAATCGATTTTTAAAAGGGTTTGTTTAGTGATCTCAGGGGAAATAAGGTAGGTTGTATGAAAACATATTAATTATAGAGCCTTCTTTTTTAATGATGCATGCCCTTTTTAGAGTACAATATATTGATGTAGCAACTTCTTCAACTTAAATCATCCAACAAACCTTTCTAGTTTTGTCTCATCCATCTTGATTGTTCGCTATATTTATTACAGAATGAAAATAAGATTTTAGATTTTTAATTATTAGCTATAAAGGATTCCAGAGTAGCTCAATGAATTAATTTCTTTGTAAAAAGTATACAACTTCAGCAAATTTTTGCTGACTAGGAAATTTGTCTTTCTCAAAGATTAATATTACTTTCCCCTTCAGTATGTCATATTTTGCTCTCAAGTGTACAGAAAGCTTATTCATGAAAAAGTTTTTACTCTTCTAATAATATTTTTGATTATTTTTAGAATGTGCCTGTTGCAGTCTTGTTTGAAGTGAATCAATATTTTAGGATTTTTTATTTAAAAAAAAAAAAAAGCTGTTGCGTTTAATGCAGAGATAAATGCTATGCCTAGCTCCCAGGTTGGAGTGAAATATCAGATTATCTGGGGCAGGGAGGCTGGGATTTTGCCTGCAGAATGCAGGGCAAGGCTGGAACTGCTTCCAGGGAATGGGGGCAAAGTTGTTCCTGATGGGCAGGTGCTTTGCCAGAGGAGGCTGACTGCTGGCAGTGACGGTGAGACACGGCAGAAGCTGCTCTGCAGATGGGAGGATGGGACGTCATGATGTAGCGTGGGGACAGCGTGGGTGGTTAGCAGTGGGCACAGCCTGCTGATCTAAGTGTGACAGGATGCACAGTGAACCAGAGCGCTGAGGTGGAGCTGCCTGCACCTTTCTCCTCCAGTGAGCGCAAAAGGGCATTGAGTATCTAAAAGCTTCAGCTTACTGGAACACAGCTTCGAATACAATAGTTTTGAAACTGAAATAATTCAAGTCTGCTACATGAGACCAAAATGAAAAGCTTTGAAAACAACTATTTCTCTTAACCATTGCTCCTTGAAGGACAGGTCCTTTCCTCCAGCTCTGTTCTCAGTTTTAGTGACTTCCCAGGTTACAGCAAACACTATATAAAAAGTCTGGTCTTTGATCTGACCCCTGGTCATGTGCCTGCCCCTGCTCCTCAGGGTGTCTGTTTTCCCCACCCTGGGATCTAGAAGGTTTTCGCAGCTCAGTGTGCCTGGGGGCAGACCCCTACTCCCTCCAGAGAGTTTTGTTTGACCCAATGAGCACCTTCTCACACATATCAAATGGACAGCCTTGCTCTCTAGCTTCTTAATAAACAAAGCATGAAATAAAACAGTCAGTGAGCCGTGGACCAACAGATAAAATAGAATCATAGAATTATTTAGGTTGGAAAAGACCTTTAAGATCATCAAGTCCAACTGTAAACTTAACACTACTAAGTCCACCACTAAACCACATCCCTAAGCACCACATCTAGTCTTTTAAATGCCTCCAGGGGTGGTGACTCAACCACTTCCCTGGGCAGCCTGTTCCAATGCTTGACAACCCTTTCTGTGAAGAAATTTTTCCTAATACCCAATCTAAACCTCCCCTGGCGCAACTTGAGGTCGTTTCCTCTCGTCCTATCGCTTGTTACTTGGGAGAAGAGACCAACACCCACCTCGCTACAACCTCCTTCCAGGTAGTTGTAGAGTGCGATGAGGTCTCCCCTCAGCCTCCATTTCTCCAGGCTGAACAACCCCAGTTCCCTCAGCTGCTCCTCATAAGACTTGTGCTCCAGGCCCTTCACCAGCTTCGTTGCCCTCCTCTGGACACGCTCCAGCACCTCCATGTCCCTCTTGTAGTCAGGGGCCCAAAACTGAACACAGTATTCGAGGTGCGGCCTCACATATAGGGACCAGCTTTCCTGTTTTGTGTGATAGATGCTGCAGTAAGGATCGAAGGGTGTGTTTTGATAATACTGTTTCTTCAAACGAACTCACTAAAATAAGATTCCCTGACTTTTTTGGTGTGTGGGACACATTTCAAAGAGCATGTTAGTATATGAATATCTCCACTGCTAGTGTGTGATCCTGTGCTGTCTTTGTGACAAATGAAACCACTACTTACAAGACAATAAGAAAGACAATATTAGGCAGACATTTCAAGGATTTTTAATGATCTTTGCAGCTAAGAAAGAGGATCCTGTGTGATGAGATTGGTCAAATTCTTCACAGACCATCAAAGAATGCAGCTTTCAGCTAAAAGAAAATTATTAGGTGAATACTTATATCTGACTATCCTGTCTGAAAGAGAGATGTGAGAATTATGAGTATCTCAGTTACTGATTAGACAATAGAGTTTTGTTTGGGTTCAGATAATCAAAGTCTTGAGGTGGTTGCCTGAGCTTAGCAAGGTGGTGTCTGGAGACAGGAGTACCTGGAACATACCTGAAGATGCCTATATTATCAGTCCCATTTTTAATGTTGGGATGTGCATGACAAGAAATGTGTGTTTCAGAAGATGGTTGTGCTAATTTGTCAGCACAGAAGATCCTGTGCCTCCTTTTCCCATTGCACTCTGGCTGTGTGATCCTCTCTGTTTTCTTTTGCTGCCTCTGAAGCCAGTCTGACCCCTTGATGAGACATTTCGGCTTATTCAACAGGCAGAAAATTATCTCCCTTTTTTGCTTGCTGAGTGAGCTGAATTGACTCATCAAACTGTTGGAGCTAGCACAAAGGAAATGGTAAGTACACACAGCTGGGAGGGAGAAAAAGGGGAAAGCTGAAGCATATTTTTAGTGGTAGGAAGCTGTTAGACCAGCTCAGCATTCTTGTGAAAACTCATTCTCGGTGAAGAACTCCTGTGTCATATTCACTCTGCCTCTGGTCTGGTGAAACCTGAATATGTTGGCTGCTAAGGCTGGTGGTTCTGCAGAAGTGTTTGCCAGAAGAAAGGTCGTTTGATTTAAGTGGGTCCCTTGGTGGAGATGTCATTGGCAATGAAGATTGATGGATTGGAGCTAATTACTAAGTCTTAGTGCATAACCTTTTAGTTCTTCTATGTATTTTTATAAATGTAAAACTGGCTATAATTTGTTGACTCTTGCAAAAGATTTTGCCATTTGCACTTCAAAAACATTCATGGAACTCCAGAAGTTTTTGTTAAAATTACAAATGTATCCACTTACTATATCTGTTAGTCACATGAACAGGATGGGAATGCCTCCAAATCTGCAATGCTAAATAATGTGAGACTTACTGAGGAGAATGCTCGCTGGAAAAATATAAAGCCACAGAGAAGAGAGCATATTGGAGAGGTTTATTTTTGTCACTATAGATGAATGCTAATGATTATGTCAGGATTTTCAAGTTTTACAGCAGCCACCATTAAAAAAAAAAAAAAAAACCAGCAGATTTTCAAAATAAACCAGTTCCTGTCTAGGCGTTAAAGAAAGGAACAAATTTTTGAAACTATATTCAATACCCTCACATATGGTTCTTCTGGGCAGTTTTCAAACATCGTCAGTGCTAAGATTTCAAGCTCTTTAGAAAATCTGGCTTAAGATCTGCATACCATGCTGAACAGCCTCCACATAGAAGTAGGGAAGAATCGACTACCTGTTTACCACAATAGAACAAATTATATATCCAGATGCAGGCTGGAATGGATCAAAACAATAAAATCGGGTGACCTTCAGTGAAATGTTTCATTTCCCTGAAAGGACGTCAAACAAAGTAACAAAGATCAAATCATGGATCAAAGATAGGTGTTTTAAGAAGGTTTTTTAAGTTCAGTCCCAAGAAGACATTCACAGAAAAATACTTTTCTTTGTAGATGGATTTCACCTGAGCAACGGGCGTACTTAGTTTCCGATTTGCAAAACTGGTAGAAAGGTTTTTGAAACTGTAAAATGATGGAAGAAGATGACTCTGAGAAACTTGTATAATCTTTATATAAGATTATTGTTACTACAATAATTTATTACAAGTTTTCTTATATGGATAAATGGATATCAGGAAGTGGGAAAATAAAGAAAAGGAAAAGGAACTATTAGTAGGTAGGCATTGGATTGAGGCCACAAGGGAATATGTGAAATATCAATACAAGGAGTGTGGGTCAAAAAATGGAGGCATTAGAACTGCTAATGTACAGAATTAAATTGCATATCACAGAGAGAAGAGTGGTGGCCATAGCTGGAACAGTGAAAGATACGAAGGTCTAAACGATCAGAAAAGTCAGAATCAAAGAAATTACCTTCACTCAGTATTTAGCCATGTGATAAACTCTAAATGAAGAAAAAACCCCAAAACCAAACAACAAAGACAGTGGATAAAACAATCTCAGAGTCAAAATTATTTTGGAGAAAGATGATAAAAGCCATAATATTGGCAATGGACCATCAGGGATAGATCTAGTGATAGCTGTGGATTCGGTATTGATTTTAGAAAGATAAATAGCACTGGAAATGTATTTATTTAGCTAAACTTAACTTCTCCAGGATAAATTAGAGAACAAAAGCTGTGAAAAAGTCCATCACCACCTTATTTCTAAGAGTGGTCTTCCTACTTTCTTCCTGAATAGTCACGGAACCAGCAAATGTTGATTCTATTTTAAGCTTTATTTTGCATGAAGGGAAGATGATTGAGAAAGGAGTTTAATAGAAAATTACTTTGAATTGAAGGGCCCTGCTGCCTTTCAGTCTGAATGAAAGGACAGACAAAGGAAAGTCTGCAGAGTTCTCAGTCTGAACGGGAGAAAAGGTCTTTCAATGAAGGGGATTTGGTCAGGGAGAGCAGCAGAGTGAGATATTCATAGACTTGTCTGTGGAGGAAACTCAGAAATAAGTTGAACATGGAAAATGACTTTAGAATTTCAGTCCCAAGAAAAGGGGGAAAATATGTTGGAATCACAGCTGTGTTAACGTTCACTGTAAGGGGTGCCCTAGGAATGTCAAATGGCCTGTAAGGAACCGTGGACTCATAATGCCATGACTTCTAGAGGTGAGCTAGTCCAGTACACTCTTAAAGCATGATCAGCTAGAGCAGGCTGCTCAGGACCTTGTGCAGTCAAGTTTTGACTATCTCCAGGGACGGAGGTCGCACAACTTGTCTGGGCAATCCTCCCAGCAATAAGATTCTCTCCCTTAGCCTTCTCTTCCTAAGGCTAAACAAACCCAGTTCTGTGTCTCTTCTCCTACATCATGTGATTTGGATGACTAAAAAGAAATATCCTGCAAAGAAAGAGATCTTGAAGTTCAGAAAACATAGGCATAAAACACAAATTTCCAAATGTCAAGCTGAAGTAAACCTTGCAAAGTATGTTAGAAAAAAATAGTTGGAGGTTATTAATTTAACCATGTATAGAGATGAGCAAGAAAAATAGAATCAAGGCTCACCAGGCACAATGAGGACATTAAGATAAAAAAAATCTAATGCTGTGTCCCCAAAGTCAGTTTAATATTCTGTTTTGGTTTTTTTCGTAAATATAACCAAGCATGACTACAGAGCTGGATAACTAAGAGGAGCTAGATATGGAATGGACTTTTCCATTTCCAAAGTAAAAGAAATGGATCATTTCAAGGCAACAGATAATTGTTATCGCAGAACTGTGAAAAAACCAACCTACCGAATCACAGATCCAGTATCAAATTTTTTAATGGTTTTCTTCATTTTGAAGTGGTTCTATAGTGGGTATAGTATCTGTTTATGGGGAAAAGTAACTAGAAAAACCTGCATCTGTTAGCTGACTACTATATAAAATTCAGAACATTTTTTGAGAGAAAGAATAATTAAGGACATCAAAACAAATGGGAAACTAGATAAAATGTCACAAAATTTTACCAAAATGGAAATCTGCAAGCCTATCCTTTCACATTCTTCTTTATGAATGAAAATGAATTATTTTCTAGGCAAAAGAAATATAGTATACCTAACTAATCAGAATTGCAGTAAAATAGTATATGAAGTTCCTATTAGTTAAACTTGATAATGAGGATGGTAAAAAAAAACCCAACCTGTCAGGAGAGGAACTGGCTAAAAAAGGAGATAGCCATATTTGTGATACAGGGTAGAGGAAGGTTACTGTTAGATTTCCTCTGGTGAAACTGTTGGAATATATCTCCTACAATCTTTTTGGTAATGTCTGTGTAAAGGCTCAATATTTTAGAATACAAATGAATTTTGCTGATGGTATAAATTGGGAAGGCATTATTAATGCAGAAGAGGATCATAATATGATACTAGCAAGACTGCATGAGCTTGAGAACTGTGATCACAGAAATGGGATGGAATTTAAAATTCGAAGGACAAGGGTCTCGTAAAGATTTTCTTCTATGATTTGGGATCTCACCATTAAAACAGACAGAAGAAAAGAGTTTTTTGCTTGATCAAAGAATGATACAAGTAGCAGAAATGATGCAATACTAGAGAAAGAAAATTCAGTGCTTGAATGAGTCTACTGAGGAACTGTTAACAGAGGGAGAGAAGAATGGATGTGACTGGATGAGGAACGTCTTCACTACTGTTGTACAACCCTGGTGACCTGTGTTTGAGAAAGATAACTGGAGCCAGAAAAGCTGCAGAAGAAGGCTAGGAAGATGGCTGGGGGAGTGGAGAGCAAACAAAAAGACCTTGTCTTCTTTAGCCAAGCAAACTGAAGGCTGAGAAAGTATTTAGCATAGGCCTGTATCGCTTGATCATGTAGTTGTCTGAGACTGCTGGGAATGAGACTCTTCCAGTCAGGTATTCCTGCATCTGCTGATTTCAGTTTCTTTACTACTCACCATGGAATTTCTCTTAAAATGCAGCAGCTATTCAGAGACTAGGCATGGGGAATTAAAAGAATTTAAGTAAAATAACATATGCCTAGATGCTTTCATCCTGTCTTGAACTGCCATTAGATGCATTTAAGGGGAAAAAGCTGTGGAAAACGTGCGGAGTGAAATCCTGGCTCCAGTGAAGACAATGGTGAAACTGAATGGTTATAGTTTCCCCCAGCAGTATACTTTGTTTGAAAAAAGTAGCTCAGAGAGAAGTAGTTCATTTTTACTGTCACCTGATCTCTCCATTGTTCACATTCTTTGTTCAAATTTAGAAGTGTTAACATAACTGTTTTTTAAAGAATAAAAAGCTGAGATAATGAAAGACTAATATTCTTGGAATGAGGAAATCAGGACAAGTCCTGGTTTTTTTTTTTATCTGAATGAATAATTAACAGGAATTAAAAAAACCCCACAAGTTCTTAAACATACTTTCTTTGGAACGAAACGTTCTTAGATTATGGGAGAGAAGAGGGCTGTAATTTTGCTGTGTCTTTCACTGTCACTCAATAAATTTCAAAGGTTATTGGAAGCAGGTTCACAGAAGACTCTGCTATTTGTCTTTCGAAATACGCACGAACTCTTAGGACAGTTCATCTAAATCACTTTGAAACACCCGACAGCCTGGTACTGTAATGCAAACAGAACTATTTTATAAATCAGTCAGGAAAGCCCATTCTTTAAAAGGTACGCTATATTACTGGAGGCAAAAAGCTCTCTGTTTCGTTATATAACAATGACAATAACTCAATTTAAGTGTATAATGACCCAAGTCAGCAGTCCACAGCAAGAAAAATTTAATAGGAACCTTATCTAGTTTGCTGACATGTTCTTCTCTGGAACCCGTTATAGGCTCTTCAGTATACAAAACAATTGGCTCTAATCTTTAATACTGCTAAGCAGCAGGGGGCAAATAGGCATTTTAGCAGAGCTTTGCTTTTTATAAACAGCATTTAATATATTCACATGCTCTTAGGCACGGAGCTGTATGTCAAATGTTTCTGAAGTTTGGTCATTAGAACAGGCTCTCTCGAAGTAGCGAAGTGTGTCTGCACTCCCGTGATGCCCTTTAAAATGGATCGGATGTCACTGCGTTGTGAAGGCAGAAGACTCTAGCATAGGTCTCCTTCGGGAATAGCATGGTTTCTCACTATCTCTTGACATAAATTAAAGCCATGATAAAATGAATGGGCTCCAGAGAACCATTAGAAGGAAAATCACTCTATTAAATACAAAACCAAACATAGTTTCCTCCCTATTTCTTCCACTGGTTTTCTATATACTGCATTTAAAGAGTACAGGCTAATGCCTATATCGAGTAGGTTGTAATGGCCACTTAGTTTATGATATGGAATGTTACTATTGGGGTAGTAGTGCTGAGAGAAGGACAGCAACAGATGAATAAGCTGTCGGGAGAAAACTGTATTTACATCTCAGTCGTGGGTGTTCAAAATTCATTCATTGTGTTCAGTTAAATGCCCTTTTTTTACTTTCACAGTTTACGAGGCAATCAGAGGACATTAGATATAAATACATTTTTTATGATTCTGGTAACGCTGCAATGCTTTAACAGTATATGTTGGCCCTCCAATAAAGAAGGGTGGAAATTAGCATACGAAAAATCTACTCTTTGTGTGAAATGCAAAATTTTATACAGAAGGCACTGCCTGAGTCACTGAGCAGTCCCCTGCCATCACAGATTACTGATTTTTAGTTCAGAAGGCTCTGCAGCAGATGTGTTTCACACACCTCCTTGCACTCTGGCCCAACAAAATTTTCCCTTTAACACAGTGAAAGCCAATAGTAAAGGAGGAGGCATCCCTAGAAGGGAAATGGGAAAGAAGAGTATATGTGGCAAAAGGAGCTGTGATGAGGGAGGCGTTTGAGGGATGCCAATGAGAAAGACTGGGAAATCTAGAGCTAGGAAATGGAGAGGGAAGGTGTATGGGTATGCTTGGCTGAGTCACACCATGTTTGCCACGGGGTAATGTCACAGACCTGGACAATCATTGCACCTTACCTGACACATGGGGTGAGGTTTATTTTACTTCAAATGTTTGTGATGTAAACCACTACACCCGAGCTAGCCAGCCTAATTTCACTTTATTCTAATGGAGAAAAAGAGGCAATTTTAAGACAAGACCAGTTTCCAACATGTACTTTAGGGTGGGATGTATTGGGCCATAGAACTACCTGATTATCTCCATTGAGTCCTGTGGTTTTTTTTGGTTTAGTTTTTATTTTCTTTCTGTGCATGAGAAATAGATTCTGCTGGTATGGACATTCTCTGTCAGAAATGTCATTACAAGACACATCCTCTGTGTCCAACTAGTGTAGACGTGGAGCCATCCTTCCATGGATAATGTGTGTAGTTGTGTTTGATAAGTGCTGTCAGTGCTCTGTTGTGAAGACTCTGTTTGCCTTCTCCCTTTCTCTTGATTGCTCAGCTAGCAGAATGAGTTCAAAACGTTTGTGTTTATGTAGCCAGTGGTGAAGGGAACAAAAAACCAGAAACAGAAAACTTTGTGAAAAATCATCCTGCAGAAGGAGGATTTTTGGAGTTTCATTCCATTATATTATGTTATTCTTTTCAGTGGCTGCTGACAACTTCCTACTTAGTATTGCCAATCTTTTCTAGTGTTTCTTTTCTACAGAGCTTGTGGAACTTTCTTTTTATTTTGTTTTTAACTACCAAATAGTCATCTGACACCTTGTGAAATGGGACCTGAGGACTAAGGAAGTTGAAAAACTGTGTCATGCAAGGATGCTGTTTGACAAGATAACTGTGCTGCTCCAGCAGCTTGCAGCTGCCAAAGGGGGCAGTTCTGGTCTTGCATTCCCCACTCCGTCCCCACTCTCAGTTTTCACTTGGTTCAGCACATTGAATGGCCAAAGCTAGCTTAGCAAGAGAACAAAAAAAAAAAAAGAAAAAAAGAGGAAAGGGGAAGAGGTCATAGAGCACCAGGGTTGCTGAAATTGAGGAGGTAGGACTGTGTGTGCTGAGGGGATGTGCCTGCAGAAAGGAGGAGAGGAAACTCTCCTTTTGGCAGCAGCATGTTGCTCCCTGTCTTACCTGAGGATAAATGTGATGACTACAGCCAGGCACCTGAAGAAATGAAAAAGAAGCTGCAATGACCTAGGAATGATAACGTTTACTCAGAAGCTGGTCCAGATAGGTGGGTTTAACTGCGTACAGTCCTGAGGTAGGGCTTGCCCCACTCTGCTGATGCTGGGGACACTGGGGGTTTACAGGACTCGAGGAAGGGCTGCCCGAGTGGGTTTGTGGTTTTAGCTGTATGAGCAGGAGGAGGCTTAGCAGCTGAACCTAAGGTTTTGCATCAGGTTTATCAAAAAAGGTAAATGTGTGAAAGAAAGAAGAGGTTTTGGAAGTTACGTTCATGTTTTTATGAAACTAGTCCCACTGAGTTTCCTTTGGCTATTTTTCTGATTCCTCAGTGGGGACCCTTAGAGGTTAGGAAAACATCCTGGTAAAGCATTTCTACTTCTAAAATACAGTGTTGTGCTGGCACTAGACCCTTGAGTTGGCCTTAGGTCTTACTGTCTGTGATTAGGAACGAAACTTGTTTTACATGCACTAAAATGCCTAAGGAGAAGTTGTTACTCTTCCTCCACTTCCCCACCATGAAGCTGTTTTTATACCAATTAAAATGTCTTTGGGTTTTTGGAAACATTTAACACTTTTTACTTGCTTTTCTTTTTCCTTATGAAAAGTAGCAGGGCCTAGCTATTGGGTGCTGAAGTGTGAACTCGTCTTGTGTCACTAAGGAAACTGACAGAGTCAGCATCTCTTTATTTTCCTCCCTGTAGTTATCATGGTGAACCAAAATGATTTTACAAGTCTTGGGAAAGCAAGATTCCCATTAGAGTAAGTCTTACTGATTTTATCATTGCTGGCCTCATAAGTGGCTGCTGATTGACTTTTTACCAGCTAATAGGAACATTCCTAGTTCCTTTAAGAGAAAGTGGGCTTAAGAAAATGTCTGTCATGGAGCAAAACCATAGGCTCAGAGGATTTGATATTGTTTATTTCTCTTAGAACTCATTCATTATGTTTCCCATTCTTTCTGGATTTCAGAGACTTATTTCAAAAAATGAACAGTTGAACACTGATCCGTGCTAAAGCATACACACGGTACATCTGGTGGATTGTACATCTGTCCTCAGACAATAGTATTGTCTATTGGATGTTCTCCAAGACGGTATTATGCCATAGACCATGCTTTGTCTTGTGTCTTACTAGAGATTTCAGACTCTCATTTTGTAGCAGTGTTTTCATTTGGAGATGTTTCATTTTTTAACTTTCCCCTTAGCATCCTTCAAGAAGTTTTATCTGTGTTATCATACGAACACAGACTGTACAACGAAAATATGGTATAAAGCCAGAGTCCTGTAGTTGATTCAAATAGCTGATCGTGAGGTTCCTCCTGCACAGAACCATTTGAAGGTGCAGGGCCCAAGTCTGCAATATCTATAAAGATAGAGATTGGAGAAGACTAAATGATTATATAATGATGATTAAACACCAAAGACTTTCTCTAATAAAGAAATGAGGTATGACCTAATTACTACTGTTTGCTAGTAAAGATCGATCCATTTATCATTTCACTCTCTCTAATGGTTAAAGCCTTTTCCCCCAATTTTTAATGAAGTGAAAGTTTTGAAATATTTTCAAACTTTTAAGGTTAAGGAAGAGGCCACATCACTTATTGGGGCTCAAGTAGTCACAATTAAATCATGATGACCTGAGAAGTTATTCTGCCACAACTATCTTTGTGCTTTTAGCCCATCTCAGTACAATGCAAAATGCTAAAAGTTTAAGGCTAAACCTTAAGTTTGTCAAAGTTCAATCTTTCTCACTGAGAAGTAAGTTACCAGTTGTGACAGGAATGCACCAAAAGCATTCACATTATGGACTAAGTTGGCTCAGTTGACAGGGTAACCCATGAAGCCATGAAAATTTTGTCATGCTTCATCAAGTGCCAGAATTTCAGCATTCTTCTCTGGTGTCCTGGGAAGAGCCGGGGAAAATTGCATTTAACTCCTTGGGATGTCCCATGTGCAATGATTTAAATGTGGAGATACATCTGCTTTCCGCACCTGGCTTTGAAGGTCTTTTTAGGCACCAGCAATAGGAGAGCAATAGCATTGTGATGGTGTTGGTAGCGGTTGAATTAGATGACGTGCTCTCGTTTTTGTTTAAGACAGGACATTTCTTTTAAGATATGATACAGGCCCTATATATGGAAGGTGAAGGCTTCAGGTGTTTTAAATTTATAATGCCCAGTGCTTTCCAGAAGAAGGACAAGTCCTTAATTACAGTCCCTACGTGAAATTCAAACTCTTTCAGTAAACCCGTTTTTTTTTTATCCAGGCAGTTACAGGGGAAGAGGATAGTAAACAAGTAGATCAGATGATTTACCTGAAGAGTTTGCTCTCAAGATGGCAAGCAGCACACATGAAATGTGCTTATTGCAATTCCACCAGCAGACTCAGAACTTCATCAACGAGACAAACATTGAAGCTAATTTCCACTGCTCCCGTGGAGCTGTAGTCTCTGATCATGTCTGTTGAAATGACCTTTGGAAAAATATAACAGGGTAAATGACAAACTGCAATTGTGGGTTTTGAAATTTCCCAGTAAAAGGGAAATTTCTGATCAAAACTTTATTAGGACACTTTTACCTCTTTTCATAGCCTTTGAAACCTTCAATAAAAAAATGTTTACTGCTGCCACTGCTGATGAAGGCATATCAGGAGTTTTACAATCTTTTCCTCAGTATTTCTCCTTTTTATTTTGAATTTGATTGAATTAAACCACAGATGAATGTAGGGACTTGTCCATACCAAAAGTATATTATTTTGTGCAGTTACTGTTCTGAAATGACCTGAGTTTTTGCTAACATTTATAGTGAATACGTTAGTTTCATTATTCTGAAATCAGAAATGAATGGACTGGTAAAACGTAAAAGCTTAGCTAGGACAAATGGAGAAATTATTCAACTCATTGCAGATTGTTTTCCTTGTTAGATCTGGTATTGTCAGAGCAGGAGAAGGAAGGCTATAGGCCTGTGGTCTGCTCCTCTGCTGGTAGTCTGGTAGGTATGCGTCCTTTCTTCACAAGCAAACCAGGAGGTTTCCCTCTCTTGCCTCGTCTTTCTCCTCTGTCATTTCTGCTCCCTTGACCTTTTCCTCTGCTGATGCTGGAGTAGATCAGATGGTGCTCTTGACACTTAGAATTTTAGATGTTCAGTTTAACTGTGGACTTAAATCTTTTAACTTAAACTTTAAATAAAAGATGTCCACTGTTAGGTCTTTGGTCCTCTGGAGAGCTGAAACTCATTGCTCCATAAACCTGTACAATTGCAGCCACCATAAGGTGCTTCCTCTCCTCATGCTACAGATTTTATGATTTTGCAATACACTTTTTATGATTTTGCAATACTTTGTACTGCAGCTGTAGAAAACCCCTTTTATTTACCTTGATTTTGCCAAGATACCTTTGCAACTGATCTTTTATACCCCAGAGAAGATCTCTAGTTTCAGTGGTTTGCCTGTGGTGTTCTCCCTGGCTCTGTCATTATATTGCCTGGGGTGCCAGAGAGTTTCATAGTTCCCAGGTCCAGTTGTGCCCTTCAGGGGACATCCCTGTCCCTTCTGTGTCTCTCCATGCAAAGGAAACCCAAGAAGGTAGACATGGCCTGTCCTCTACCAAGTCTCCTGATGTGGATGATCAGGAAACTGGGACTGCAGGGCAGATTGTGAAGTGCCTTTTGCCTCCAATCTAGAAGCAGTCACCTTGGGTTGAGTCCAAATTTGTGTTTTACTGAAGTAGGTGAACTGTTCTTGTGTTTCCCAAAGAAGACCAGAGAAGGCATCAGGAAAATAGCAGTGAGTTCCAGCATTGCAACAGATCAGTCGGGCTACTGCGGGAGAGGTCTTTTTCATTTGTCACCTGTAAGATAACGATGTGAAAAGACTCTTTTTCTACTAAATTGTAGTGTCTCTTTGTTAAAGAAATTATTTATAGTGTTTCTCCAACTGTAGCTACAATTCCTCACCACTGATGTGAGGACTGACTTTCAGAGGCCTCCACAGACTCTTTCTCCTTGTAAGCGTATTCTTCTTACCCCTTTTCATTTAGGCTAAACACAAGGGAAAAAGCCAAACTTTTGTACGTCTCTGTGTCTATCAGACACATACACAAGGGGACAGTGAGGCTATATCCTTCAGAACATGCAATGAAAAAGAAAAAAAGGCATCTGTTTTCAAGATAATTGATTTTCATATATTTTAAATGTATAGTCTGTAAAGGGCTGACTTAGCATGTTATAGAATATTAACCATTTTCCCTCAACCCCATCCTCCAGTTCTGATTATATTTTGCATGTAGAATTGAGTATTCAGTTAGGCGCAAAGCTATGGAAGCAAATTTTCCTGTTTCTAATTGCACTGCTTGCTTCAGTTACCCTTGTAATAGTATTTAGATTCAGTTGAACATGCTGTTTATTCTGCATGTTTAACACAAACTCCCTGAAAATTTAGCTCCATATATATATATACATGAGTATTTGCTGAGTTTTGCAATGATCAGATCCTTGACTCTAAAATGCCAGCAAGAATGAAAGAAGTAATTGTATAATTTATGTTTGCTAGCATCTTGTATGTATTTTATTTTGTAAGAAATCCAAGGCAACAAGCAATCCAAGGGAAAAGAACATTGCAGTAAAAGAGAACAGGAAGTCACTGATGAAATTTTAGAACCAAATTTCAAATACAGTAGAGAAAAAAATATTTTAGATCACTTTTTCATTTTCCTTCAAAAGCTATAAAGTCAAAGAAACCTGACACTCAGAAAAATCCAAAAGGCATTAATGCATTTAAGTATCTATTTCCTGCATAGGGTCTAGGAGTAGCCATTTCTTATCATACACAGTTTTCATGTTGTATGAAAAATAATAATTCTAGCAGAAAAATAGTGCTATTAAATATTGCTATTATTTCATTCTTGTGACCCTCAGCTTCTGGATAAACCTTAATGGCTACTGTAAAACTGCCTGAAAGGAAGTATACTAACTCCCGGCACATGTGTAAATTTTGTTATAATTACTGAGGAATGCTGCTTTCTGCGCTTGCCTCACGGGAAGGGCTGTGGGGAGAGCAGCCGCAGCTGCCGGCAGCGGCTGGGAGCCGCGGGGTGCTGCCCCAGCCCCTGCCTCTGGCTCCCCGTTCCCCTTCCCGGGGGAGATGCGGCTGCCGCAGCGCGTACCAGAGACGCGAGTTTACAGCTGCTTGTTGTGACCAGGGCGGCGTGGGGCAGGCAGAGCATTCCTGTGAATCTGGCCAATGCCCTTTTTATAGGGTGAAATCCTATCCTTGTGAAATCAGTGGGATATTTGCCATCACAGGGCCAGGGTTTCTCCCAGAAGTTCCTCATTGTAATCTGAGATAGGCAGGCAGGCATCACTGGGAGTGTAGATAAAAATTCCTCAACTCGCTTCAGTTTGTTCCTGCTAGGCCCAGTTTTCCACCGCCTTGAACGTGCAGTTTAATTTTTCACTGTACCTGAGGCCTGGCAACCTGGGAATTAGTCAGGACTACCTGCTCTCTTCATCCCCCCAGGCACCAGCTGAAATCGAGGAGGGAGCCTTTGACTCAGGCTGCTCCAGGAGGCTGTGTAACAGGGGGGGTGAACCGCAACCGACACTTCACCTCCTGTTTTTCCTTCCCCAAATCCTTTCCTCCCCACTTGGGTATTTGTTTGCAGGGCGAGGGCGATACAGGAGGTCTCTTCCCTCCCTCCTTCCCCTGGCGATGGTGCTTCGCTCCCCCTTGGCGCAAGCGAGATGGCTGCGGGAGAGGCGGGCGATCAAGGAAAAAGGAGAGGGTTTTCCAGCACAGCGAGGCACGTCTGTTGTTCCTCAGATTAGAACTGAGCCCATAATAGTTGTCTGACAATTTGCAGGTTGGATTTATAAATCTGCCCTTGTAAGAGGCTGAGTTATAAACGCACTGTGCAATTTATAGAACCTGCCAGCAAATCTTAACTGTAAACTCTTGATTTATACCCCATCCTTTTAAACAGTGATTTTTAGTTTGGTTTTTACTAAAGTATTTCAGTATGTGGTAAGTCAGAGAAAGAATTTCCATATCCTACACAGGATTAACAAATCTTAAATCAGATCTGTAAGTCCTACAACAGATTTACAAATCGTACCAATAAATCCAAAATAAAACCTCATCTTTTTTTTTTTTTTTCCTTTGGCTTACAAATCCTGATTTTGCAGCTGGTTGGTAAGGAAGTGATTTATAAAGGAAGAATTTAAAGCTCAACTGTCAACATGATCAACTCTGAGAGGTCTGGCTCTCACATCTTATCTAACTGCTTTGATTTACAGGCTGTAGTCAGGCGCTCTCTATCGCGGATTTTCTCCTGAAGCTTGGAGTTGTTTATTATGAGATCTACAAAAGGTTAAACTCTATGTATGCCACAGTGTGACTGGCCTGGCAGTGTTATGGAAAAGGTGATACCTAAGCAGATTGCAGCTGGCAAAAGTGCCCCGCATAACATTTGGTTGTCAGAGAAAACAAACAGCAGCTGAGCAATAAATTCTTGAAATGTTAATAAGCTGAGATCCCTGACTCTTTCTTCTTGCATGTATCTGTAAGGCACAATGGACACCTTCAACAGCTACAAGAATAGAGGTGTAGGTCCTCATGCTGCTTTGCACTTGTTAAAGTCCCATTAGAGGTAAGATTAAACATAGGTTACTGAGTATGGATGGACTTAAGCACATGCTTTAGCTTGTATTTCAGTACACTGCTGAATGGGATTGCAGCTGATTCTTTTTCAGATCTGAGATCAGATTTTCTTTCCAACTCATGTCAATACCTGGCTTTGAAATTCATACAAATAAAAATACCAGACAATTAAAACGGCATAATTACAGAATGCATTCTGGAGACTGAAATCTGTGTAATAAGCCGTCTGCTTCCGAGGAAAGAAAAAACCAAAACCCCAACAATCGAAAGCAGCTTCAGTGACAAAAGAATATTTAATTTACGGAATATTTATGTGAATTTGTTTCTACTTGACAGATTAGCTCCCACTAATCAGATAAGTAATTTAAAAATCACTTTCTGTACTCTAGAGTGATCACTTTAAGGGCCCATTTTTTCTTCATCGATAATCAAGCTTTTCTTTATCTCATCTAACATGTTTTCCTTCTACCTACTCTTCACCTCCCCTTTATTGATTTAATACCAAGAATCTTTTCATATTAAAGAACTTGGCAAATAGCGTGTAAGAAGCCTGCGTCCCCGCTACTCTTTGGATATGCTCGCTGACAGGTGCGTACACCACCTTGTAGCTCAGAGGCTGCTTTCCTTATTGTTTGAGCTCCTTGAGAGGTTCTGGGCATCTGCAGCCAGAAGACACAGTGGCAACCAAGTTATAACACAACCTCCAGACCTGGGTTAATATTCCCATCTTTTTAATAAAGTTAATCAGTATTTGCCTAAACTCAAATGCAAATGCTTGGTTGTGCTTTAGGGGTTCAAAAATGTAAGTGTTTAAGATAATATATTAGGTGGTGGAAAATAAGTGAGCCTATAAAAATAAAATTGGAAGCTGATTTAATAGTATAAAAGGAGATTATTTTAGATTTCTGAATTATCTGCCTAATATGATTATTTTGCCTAGTTTTGAAGCAGTTATTGCCTCCTGTTAAAATTTAATTAAGACCAGCTATTTTACACACAGATGTATTTGTATCGAGTAAGCATGTACCGGCCAAATCCAAATGATACTAGCCGCAGCTGTCGGAAAGGTGTTTAATTGGGGCCGAATGTCGTTGGGTTATTACATGATTAGTCTAATATTCCCTCCAAGGCACAAAACAGGCTGGGGCATAGCCAGTCAATGCTGCTCTGTACTCTGGTTATTGCTGGTGCTGCTTAGGGCTTTCACGCTAAGTTCAAGACAAACCTGACGTGTTGCAGCGGAAACCTGTGCAAAACCAGCAAGTCCGTTACCTTTTCTGGTAAATTCACTGAAACGCCTTAAAAAGGAGGGAGGATGATTCTGGTGCAGCTAAGCATTTAACTTTTAGTGTGACAAACGTTGTGATTTGACAGACAGGTACCGGAGTTTGAAGAGATGAGATCCCATGTGCTGGTGCCTACTGATTACACAGTGATTATTTAAATCCTTGTTTGTTGTTGGGAACTGTTTACTGAACACAGCAGCCCATCAAGAAGAGACTTCCCAATCTGAACAAATAAATCGCGTAATCCTAATAGCAAACGAAGTGTTACAGAAATAATGAAAAACTCTAAGGAGGGTGTGGGGGCTGGAGCGTGGGTGAGTAACTTTGTCAGCGCATACATCCCTCACTAGCGCCTGTCGGTAAATTTTCAGGGACCAAGCAACTTCCTGGCAGGGCGGCAGGTTGTACTGATAACAAGATATTACGTAAAGATAAACATAATTACAATCATGGGTCTGTGTCTTTTTTTTAAAAACCTAATTATGATAGTAGTATGGTTTTAATAACGCATGGGGCTGTTCCAGAATAAATAAGTATCTATTACTGCTCAGGAAAACTGTGTTTTATTTTACTTGTGCTTGATTTTACCCAAACATACCAAAACTACCTCAGGAAGAGCTATGGGATTTGAAGAGCCATTTGACCTTGGAAGGAAAAAAACCCAAGAATTCAAAAATTTGCTTTGTGGCTTCTGTGGCTTTAACAAATCAGAAGAAATCTCATATATAAAATGGCATAAATATATTTCCTCTACTACCTTGGATTAATGGGCCCTGAAATCTACTCAGATAAAGCTTATGTAGATCTGGGAAATTGTGAAGTAGAATAGAAGTCTTTGTTTTTATTATTGCAGTTGGCATACTTGCATACCTGAAGGGGTGTTTGGTTTTTCTCAACTACAGATCAAAATTTTCTAGACTTCCTTGAAAATCCTTCCCCGGGTAAACGGAAAACCCTGGAGATTTTATATGAACAAGGGCATAGGAAAGAATTTGAAGCGAAAGGTCTTTTCTGCATTGTCCTGCACTGGAGAAGGAGGAGGACTAGAGCATCCCAGGGACCTTATGTGAAGTGCTGGCGTATGGCATCAAAGAGTGGCAGTTTATGCCACATTACTGAACTCAAGGATGGACTTTTTATGTTCTGAGTATAAAGTGTCACTTGAATGGCCCAGAATTTTATTTCACAACTGTATGCTGGGTTTAATCCCAATTTATATCAGAGTAAATGGGTATGGTTTCAGGCCCATGACATAAATAGTAGGGCTTATCAAAATGTGTCTACTTTTCTTGTAAAATTCTATTTTTTCCTTTAAAAACATGAAAATCCTTGACTGAAAGCAGAAAGCAAAATATTTACTTCAAGTTGCTCCGATGTGATTTACAATGTCTCTGTTTATCTAACCAAACCAAGAAGTTTCATCTTGGGACAATTTGATGTTAAAAAATGTAGTTTTAATTTTTTTTTTTTTTTTAAACTGTAGTTTACTAGGGCACCACTGTGATTTTCTCATCATTTGAAGTGCAAATAACTCATACCTTGCTGTCCTCAATGGGTCAGCCTTCCCTGACCGTACTGCAGCACGGTTTACTTCAGGGACTTGTCACTGTACAAAATGGGAACCGTTGTTTGCAAACGCGCTTTGCAAAAACGTTTGGAAAGCAGTTCAGAGGAATTGGATTGCTTTGGGAAAATGAGGGTGTGTGGATCCTAAAATACAGTTCTTACAAAGCGTTGTGACAACTTACAAGGATCAGATTGAATATTGAACAGAAGTGAAGCATTTGCTTATAGGACTGCTGAGATGTTTTGCTTCAGTTGAATGACATATGTTTATATTTTCCTGCAAAACTCTTCAGCCTTTAGCTAAACTAGTTTTTCTTTCTCTTTGCTTTCACATTTGAGGTCTTTTTTTCCCCAAAAGAAATCAAAATGATACATAGAAATAAGACATTACTATTGGAAAACAATATTTTGAGAACCCTCCTTCCCACATGTACAACCATTTTTGATGCAAAAAAAATTGTTTTGGTCTATTCTTTCCACCATCCTAATGCACAGTTTTGCAGCTGTATTCATGCACAAGGATGTGCAAATATAAACAGCCCTACTTGGCTTATGTACTCAAAGAGGTTCCAAGCATTAAAGATAAGCCGTTACATTTTACTCTGTGTTATAAAACACTAACAACCATTTCTCAACACAATAAAAAGAGAGATGGGTAAATGTGTTTTGTATTTAACTTTTGAGGTTTGCAGCTTGTTCTGGACAGGAAATACTTATAAGCTGTTGCTGTCTGTTCTCAGCTCTTCCCAACACTACCTCCACACTCTCACTGAGAAAGAAGCGAGGGGAAAAGAACTCTTTCTGGGTAGCTGGAAGATGGAAAGGCTCCATACTGAGACAAGAGAATAGCAACCCTTCATACTATCTTCTCTGTGTGAGAAGAACAAAGACTGTTTTCCTGGCCCTTTGCCTTGCCTCCCCCTCTTCTCCCTTGGTGGTGGAAACCATCCAGCTCTCACGTCCCAGCAGTCCCTGGCAGTGGGGAGGAACTGCTCTCACTTCTCTCTGTGTTAAGTCCCTTGTGAATTAGTCTCAGATTTGATAGGGATTCTCTGTTTCTCAGAAAAAAAATGCATGCTATTGGAGCGCCTTTGCAAATGTGCTGGCTTACAGAGTTTAAAATTATTGTTAACCTTTCATGGGAAGTTCCGAAGAAGAAAGGAAGGCAACCTTCTACCAACTGATACAACTCATAGTAGCTCCTTCGATGAGTCCTCATATCAGAGGAGACTTAAAGTAAAGAAGAGAGGGACTCCTGATGGGATAAACTTTTTCTTATGTCTTTGTGTTACAGGTCAGGCTTTGCTTTTTAACAATGAAAAAGAAGTCAGAGCAGGTATTGACTTCACAATGATGCAGATTAGGTTTGTGTACTCATGCAAACATAAATGAGAATTCAAAGCAAGACACCATCTCACAGAGGGAAGAAATGGAAAATTAAACCTCTCATTTTGCATTGGAAATTATATCTATTATATCTGTCACCCATAGCATATGACAAATGTTGTAACCAGCTTTGCTGAGTGGATTTGCAAGACTCTTTGGAAACTAGAAATTTAGAAATACTAGTTAAAGAAAAAAATAGTAATTCCAAGTTGCTTTTTGTCTTTGTGATATATATATAATTTAGTGCTTTCTTAAAAGGAGAAGAATTATCTCTTCAGCCTCATCTGCTTTTAAAGTTAGATTTCATTGTGGACTAAAGGAGCAGCTTAATGAAGACCATATCCTTAAACATCTGCATCCATTCGATCAGTAGATCAAATCACTGTTTCCCTTAGGTGTATTTGATCTGACCCTATTCTTACTGGCTTCACTTGCAGCAGAGATTTAATTCATAGTGTTTAATTTTCAATTCTTAATACTCATCTATGCTGTCAGCTTATTTAATAAACATTTAATATTAATCTAATTGAACAGGATGATGTTTAAAACTGGGAAAGTTCTGCTTTTTTTATCCTACTATCATAAGTAGTCCTAAAAAACCAGATGATATAGGAAAGAAAAAAACCCAACAGTGGCATTTAGAGTTTAGGAGTGAGCAGCACACAAGCTTTGACTTCTTGAAACAATAAAAAAAAGATCTAAAGATTTTTTCCACTGGCACTTACAAATATCCTGGAGTTAATGTGTGTATCTGAGGAAGAGAAGAACTTGACCTAAGTGGTTACTTTTACCATTTTGGATTCTTATCCATTACAAACTTGAGTGCTTCCAAACACGATGGGCCATGGAATATAGCCACGTCCAGGCGGGGCGGGTGCGTTCAGGTTTCTCAGGCATCCGTGATCAGTGAATGGAAGGAATTGTTAAACCGTATTAAATAAGAACAAAAGCCGCAGTGAAGTATTCCCTTACTTAGAAGCAGCTTTCTGTTTCGATCTCCTTATTCAATTACATCATGGGATAATATGCAGGACACATTGAGCCAGAATCGCTTTAATCAAATAAAGAAACTGAAAAGGACTTCTACCCTCAGTACCATTTTATTGAGACTAATATTGTTATTGTCTACAGTGTCCGTATCAAAGAATCTGGATTGATTTAATCATTTCAGGCAAGGTTACAGAGGGTATCCTCAGTACGTGTCCATCAGCAAATCTTTATGGAGATCAGTGCCCTCATACCGATTTACATCAGCCCAGCGTTTACCTGGTAACTTCAGACCCCAGCCCTCTCAGTGAGTTTCTGGATGAATCCTGACTGATTCAATATTCAGTAATCATGAAAGGGAGCACCGTTATTTGAAAAGATGTGGTATACACTCTTTCCCGTATGAGAATTTGCTGCTTTTTACCAGCTGAGAAGTGGCAAGAGACTCTGTCATTGCCCTTGCCCTCCGCGGTGGTGTTGGAGCCTGTGCTGCCAGCACAAGACTGGACCTGTTTCTGTGCTCCAGGAACACAGAGGGCTGCCAAGAGCTGATGACTGCCAAGGTTAAGTGATTACTGGGAATGCAATGAGGTAAGGAAAAGCTTCTTGGTTTCCCCCCTCCTCTAGTACACCCATATGTGGTCAACCACGAGCTGGACTGAATACAATGTTTGAATCAAGCCAGATGCAATAACCCTTAAATCAGCCTGTGACAAGGTGAGAGGGAAAGAAGGACATGGTTGCTCCGGTTTGGCAGTGCTTCCTTGGTGGTTCCACGAAAAATGCTGCATTTTTTTAAAACATGAATGGACTGATTTAAGTCATTGCTGTAGTTAGGGGTTCGTCAGCTAACGCAGAATAGCATTTGATAACATGTGCTTAGGGTCTGAATGCCAAAATGTAGGGGCTTGATTTGTGTATCTGTGTTACAAGCTGTGTGAGGGGATTTTCATCCGCCACATATCTTCTTGGTAAGCCATCTGCTCAGTGACAAAGCTAAGGAAGGTTGCACGAACAGGGATATCTCACTCTTCCTGCTCAGTCTTCCTTTGTTCAAAAGATTTCTGTTGCCACACCAGGGGACAAACGATAGCATACATTTATCAAGCCACTGCGACATGTCAACAACAAAAGTGAGATTGAATCTGAGCATTATCTGACCAGAACGCCATCAGAAGAGATGCCCAAGGGCCTCCATGTGCCAATCGTCTGTCTAAGTGTCTGGCTGATGGTTGTAAATGGCAAATACATCCCCTGAAATACACATCAGTTCTGGAACAATTTGCGAAGGGGAACAGGTCATGAATGACTTAACTATCACTAATAGCAGTCCGTAATTATTACCTTGTTAGGCTGTGCTCCTTTAAAGCCACCCCTGGGGAGATGCAACTAAGTCAAGGGCACGTCTTGGACAGATCTCCCCCTACAGATCTCTCTGTGGGATTACCCTTGTGTTTAGCCTTGCTGTTGAAATAATCAATTACGTTCATCTTCTAATTAATGAACTAGTATCCGTTTCATAGAACATGCTCATGCTGTAATTACTGCAATTGTGTTACCAGTGGAGCACTCGGGGAATGAACGTGTGTGGAGTGCTGTTGAGCTGGAATTGCACGCTGTGGAGAGGCAAGGGTAATGTTTCCTCTGCTATTCAGTGGACACTTTTTTTGATGAGAAAATACAGAAGAATCTGTTCAAAATGCCTCTAATGAGACAACATTTTTTTCTCTAGTTTACTGTGTATAAACCATACCTTTCTCTTTTATGATCGGAATTTATTTGGGTTTTAGTTTAAGCATTTGTCTTATCTCAACTGCAGCAGAAAGTCTATTCTGTACAGTAGGAAAAGTCTCCAATGCACTGCATGTGGAGAAAGAAAAAAACCTTCATTTTGCTTCCTTCTATTTTTTTATAATATACTGTCAAACATTTTTGTGTATAAGGTTTCAAAATTCCATGGTATCTTGAAAATCTCTGATAAAAAGTATAACATCAATATTAAACATGTCTGAATAGAGGCGTTATGGGAAGTGAACTAGATGGACAGTTTGATCACTCGGAAAGTGATACCTCCATTTGAAATGAGTTTACCTGATAATATTTCAGACCTTATATCAATTAAATTCTATATTGAAAATCGGAGGAAAAAAAAAATGTACATAAAACTTTATAAAAGCCAAGTAGAAATGTCACAGTGAGTTACTGGGGCAGTTCTTTAACTGGTGTAAATTGGCCTGGCTCCACTGAATTAAGAAAGGACCTAGCTCTTCAAGTTCAGCCTTCCAGTGAATCTAAACATGACTCATAAATACATACATGAACATATGCAATTTCTTGTACGTGTTTCTAGGGCTAGTTAAAAAAATGGCTTTTCTATGTTCCTCCTGGAATCTGAGAATAATGTACAGATTTATTTCAGTGAATCAGGACATACAGCAATGAAAGCTAGTTGGGAGGATCATGTAAGGAGCTCTTTGTACATAAAAACGAATGACTGGACTCTTACTACACTTAAGTAAAACTGTGTGAAATAAAGAAAAAATGCAAAGGATTTGTTTTGTGGTTTTTTTTACTTTGCTTTGTCACTTTTTCCCCATTCTGTTTCCTTGTAATCTTTTGAACACCTTAGACCTTAGTTTAAAATTTGCATTTCAGTTGGTTATACAACTTTTGCATAGCACCTCTTTGCTACTGATATCTGGCGGAGCAGTGTTGCTGTATGCTTAACAAATTAATGCTCTGTTATGCAGATGATGACAGAAAATGTCTGCTTTATATAATTACAGTTTTAGACCAAGCAAGAAGAAAATTCCCTTAATAATTTATGCATATGATAATCAAAGCAAGTTATCATATTCCATACTCCAGAACAGAGGCAGTAGTAATAATTTTCTAGAAATTAAAGTAACTATTTCTCACTTTGGTTTCCTTATGCATTTGTGTGCCAAGTTTCAGCCTGAAGCAGATTTTAATGGTTGCATTATGAAACTCTGAAAGTGTTTGTGATGAAGACACTGACAAGCCGAGCAATACTGGTGTTGCCCAGTTACACTGCAAAAGTTACACACAAGAAGTTATATAAATCATTATGCAGTGGGCGTATGTCAGCAGCCAAATGATGGGATTTGAAAGAAAATTCTGTATGTGCAGCTTATTCCAAAATTTTCTTCTCCAATATTTCTTTTACCTGTCAGTAAAAACTCTCACTTGTCTTGTTGTGAGAGTATGAATATTGAATTAATGGACCTCTGTCCCGATCCGGACAGAAGTTTCCTGTCAGAAATTCCTATGCTTTGGGGTGGCCAGCTGAACCAGTACTTTGAACTGGTGTGTACGTGCGGACGTGTGTTTGCTTCAGCAGCAGCACGCACAGAGATGGAACTTTAGAAACCTGTGCTGGCTTGTGCTCTCCCTCTTCCCCCCAGATCTATCAGGAAAAAACTTTCTTATGAAGAGGCATGTGAGCCCTCTGTATGGAGTTGTGATAAATTACAGATGCATAGTAAATTAAATTTATGATAGCTACCTTTGACCTCCTCCTATATGCTTTACTTATTAATCACATCTCTTCTGGGATCACTTCTGCTGAACAGCTTCCAAGATTTTCACATTTTTAAACTAGTCTGCTAGAAGTGTGCATGAATATATGATGCTACTGAAGGAGGGAGGAGACGTGAGTCAGAGACATCATCAAGGAGAAATGTTTCACTGGTTTGGAAAACTGAACGAGAATGGAGGAAGAGGAGGAAAGTTACAGCTCTGAGCAACACTAGATTAATGTCAGCACATTTCAACGGTGCTTCCTCTTATTGACTATATTGTGGTGGTGGTGTGCTCATACACAGACAAGTAGCTAATCAAGATTAGGATACAATGGCCAAATCTCTTCTCCATTTTGGTCCAGCTCTGGATTCAGATCTTAGATGATAAGTCAGTGAAGTCAACATCTGTGCTACCCTCTCCCATGTCCCCATAGTGACACTTTCACCCTCAACACAGAAGTTCTGAAAAGGGGTCCATATAAACTCACTCAAAGTGTCAGCTCTGGGAAATTGGCTCCTTCCTTTCATGAGCCAGTGAAGATAAAAATACTATCCCACCACCATCCAATAAATGCATTCTCTATATATAGAGAATATATTAGAATGATACTGCGGATATTGAATTTATCTTCATGAGATGGGGATGGTTTCATCAGTCATGAGTGTCACAACTAAGCAAAGACACAAGTGAATAATGAAGCCACCCTTATCGAGTACAGATGAATTCAATTTCCTCTGCACTATAATGTCATATTTGATTCAGTGAAGTATAACATCTACTTTTTATTTTTTAAGTTGCCCATGGGTTCTATCTTTTTCTCATTCTCCCTCTCTAAAGCTGTTTTTGCGATGCATTTTTCTGCTTTTATGCATCCTGCATGTCTTTTTCCTCTGTCTGACATAACAACTAAGTTGAATCATAAATGGCATACACGGAGTGAGAACGCTTACCATGTCAGGCGCCTAAATTCCCTGCCCCTACTAGCTTTTCTGGAGGACCTATCCCTGGGAGTTATGCTGACAACACTTCATGCACAGAAGTGTAGGCCACGGATAAATGGGCTTGTTCTGGGGTATCTGTAAGGCTATATTCTCTTGTGATTTTTGAAAAAATGTGAATGAGTCTGTCCATCCTGATAGACAGAGTAGCATGAAGGAACTAACTGTAGGAGTGGCCTTGGTATTAAGCAACCATAACTGCCCTGAACACAGGCTGCGAAGAATAAACCAAATGTGTACAATACTACGCAGCAGTAGGTCATGTGCAGAAGAGTCCATGTGAAAAGAAAGCAGGGAGCAAAAATTGCTATGGCCTTCCTCTTACCGAGACAGTTTTTAGTATGAGTAGAGCTAATCAGAAAGCATGTTCCTCTCCACACCATGTGCCCCCTGCCCTTTTCCCTAGAAAATGCCTTTACTGTGTGCGGGCTATCAGCCTGCCCAGTAAGCTGCTGTTTCAGGATGCTTTGGGTGCAGTGGGAATAAACGTCACCTGCACGGCACTGCCGCAGCCGGGCATTAGGCACTCCAGGAAGCACACAGAGACAAAGCATATTCAAACCCTTTTCCACTCACACTGTTAAAGTTGTGCTAAGATGCTGGCTGCAGACAATACCAGATTTGTTTTCAGTCAACTTAACCGTTCACACAATCCTACAAAATTGAGATCTATCTGCTTAGACAGAAGAATGTGCCACTTAAGCTACCAAGGGCAGAACGTAGCGCTGTCCCTGGGAAGGGCTCCTCTCGGCTGGCACAGCGCTCAGCACAGTGGAGACATAGCCTCTGGCTCAAGTCCCCAGAGGTTGCTGTAGTTTTTCCTCCTTGCAATACAAAGAATAAACACAAATGTGTTGCGTGAGCAATGCAGCTGCTGCATCGACTCTGAGCAAGGTGCTATTTTGTACCTAGACTGTATATTCTGTATTGCTTAATACAGAAAAGGGCACAATAGCTCAATTTCAAGCTAATTATAGCAGTAGAAGATTCTGTGGGAATGCCTCTCCAGGTTTTACCAATAAACTCCTTAGAGAAACAAGGAAACGTATTCACATTATATTTACCTAATAGATGAGATTCAGTCTATTAGATGAGATATGAAGTAAATTAAATTCCATGGCAGGTGAACACCCTGAGGGTACTGTAGTTTATAACACTATATTAATATTCCGTAAGACCACTGCATGAGCTTAGTACAGCTAACTTCAAAATTAGCTTTACAGGCCACCTGCAGATTTTTTTCTGGTTGCTTTCATAGTCAGTGCTGCAATCATAGATAATTTAACATAAATATTAAGTAAATAATTGGTTCAGAATATTTCAAGGTTAGGAACATAAATCTCAGTCCTATTACATGAATGCAAACCATAAAAATACAAGGTGGTATTTAACCTGGCATTTTTAGTTTCCAATGAGCCATATTCCCTTCCATTTTTTGAAAAATAGAAAAGGCCTAAACAAATTCTACAGAATGCAGTTACAGAAGGTGCAGAATTATTATGGAAAGGAGATATTAATTCAGAGCTCTATGTAAAAAATGTTCAAGCTGATAAAATGATTGTAATGAGCCCTACTAAGGTTTTAGAGTGCATTTGTATAGATTTAGTGATATGAATATAGGCTGAGGGTTTTTTGTTATGCTTTTCTGAAAGGATGATTTCTGAAGCTGGGCCCTGGCTGAGGTAATAAGAAAGAGGCAGTGGGTGTGCCGCATTTGACAGCTGTGGTTACGAGATTCTTTCTCATTAGCCTCCAGAAGCTTACAACTTGCAGGTTAGCCAGAAGTAATCATCACAATAACTAGTTGGTCTCTTAGGCAGAAAAGCACATTTACATTTTGAAGGAGGTATGCTCTTTTTCTAATGCAGTTCTCTAGTGCCAGAGCTTGGGAAGGAGATCAAGAGGAACTACCCTTGGATGTCAGACTTTTGGCTGTTCCAAAATAATTCTTAGCAGTTCATAACAGCGATACTTGGGAAAAAGTCAGCAAGGTACTGTGTCTATTGTGTGCATTTTCCCAACATCAGCAGGTTTTAATTTGATTTTTTTTTTTGCTTGTATTATTTTCTGGCTGTAGCATGTCTGTGTAGATTCTTGTTTGATGCCCTTGTTCCTAATTTGTCCTTAAGGGTACAAGGAAGCTTGTATTTTAATCATAGCTTGAGAGAGTAAGTTGGTTTAATTAGCCTTCCATTGCTTTCCAGATCCTTCTCAAAACATTTACTCTCTGATATTATTGTCAAATTGTAAGAGGTGGCTGAGGAAGGACAGCTGCAGGTATTCCTCACACACCAGGTGATGCCTGTTAATGCAAAATTGATCTGAGGAAGTAATTTTATCAGCACTTGTCACAGAAAAATTGCAATCAGAGAATCTGCTTTCAGAGTTCGGCTCCATCGGCTTTTACCTGTTGCTTCCTTATTACGTATAGCAATTGCTTTAGGTTTAGTAAGATTTTTTGTGTTCTTTTTATTTCAGATCATTAAATATTGAATCTCAAGAAGCTAAGTTTCCTTTAAGTGATTCCATTAGAAGATGTCTGCAGAGTATACCTGCTGGCTATTGCCCTACTGCAGTAGGGAAATCTTCTGCAGATATAAAATTGGGATAGCAGGATCTCCCTCGGGGCTTTCTTTTCAAAGGTAAGTACGTGGAGGCCTTGGCTTTGGAGGGGAAGGTCATGCTTTGAATCTTCTAGTCATGGTAGCAAAATCACCAGACACAGTTGTTAAGATGGCATCTGAATATTTAGTAACTTAAGCAACTGTAGGGAAAGTTGCTTAAGAGTAATTGAAATAATAGATTAAAAAAGGGTCAAAATCCACTGAGATGCTGACAAGAAATCTGAGTTTTTTTAGGCAGAAAGATTTTAACTCTTTTTTTCTCATACGTGTAATGGATGTTCTTCTTCCTGTATGCCCAGAAGTGAAGACATGTCAGTGTGAACATTTAATTATTAAGTGATGTATTGATTTGGACATAATTTATCTCTCAAAATTGAAGTATACTTGTGTGAGGATCGTGCTAAAAAAACCTCCCACATATGAAAGTGTGAACAAAAATCAAACTTAGAGCAGGAAGACAGAGGATTTAAAAATGAATGCAGAAGGAAGATGTAAAAAGAAGGCAGGGATTATCTTGCTTATTCTGATTGTTTTCTCCTCAAATTTATTGAGGTGCTAAGATGTGCCTCGATTACATTTTCCTATGTCTGCTAACATTCCTGATTTTGCACTTTGATACTATGCGGGCTCACACCTACTATTAAACTTTCATGATTGAATAATTTCAGTAGGGAGAAGTCTGCTCTATTAAAGTGCATAGAAGTTCAATAGCTAAAGTCTAAGGCAGACATATGAGGTAATATATAGTGTAACTTTTTATATTCTCAGTTCTTCTTACTACACCCTAGAGGTACTGGGAGACAATGGAGACAATGTGTAATGAATGACAGAAAATGTGTGTAAAAGCATTGTATGGTGAATAAATTAAAGCCTTTAGTCATAAGACCAATAATAGGAGAAGTGAGAAATTAAGAAGTATAAGCAAGGGAGACAAAGCATCTAGCAGAACAAACAGATATAATAATTTTCAAACATGTCAGCTTGAATCAACTAAGGTAAACAACTGGAGTCTCAACGCATGCCTGGACTAGGCAAGCTTTGCCACTGAGTACTGTAAAAAGGAAAGGAGTCATAAACTGTTGGAGAGCAGAACAGGAGCACGTGTCTGACCATTTATAATCTTTTAATCAAACATGGAGCCCATAGCTGGAGTCTAGTAGCTTTGGAGACTACTTTGTCTGTGTATTCATAGACCATTCATAACTCAGTGAGCCATAAAATGCTCTCTCACTTTCTTGCTTCAGCGATTTCAACACCTTCCTCTGGGACAAATTTCTCTAATAACAAGAGGTAATTCAATTTTGCTCTTGCTCAGTCCTAAGCAAACAGTTCTGGCTGTTGTGTCTTACCAGATTTGTGGAGGTTGTGCACAGAAGACAGCCTAACGGTGCCCTGTCAAACTGTAAATTGACTGTCGTATGGACTGTCATGGATATCGATGCTTTAAAAACCTGAAGGTATTGCTGTGCATCGTGGCACGGTGGCAGCCGGTGCCTGCCCCACCACACCTTCATTTATAAAGGTGCTGTAGGCGAGCTGGGACACGGGGAGCCCTGGCTCCTGCTGTGGGAGGTGGAGGCAGTTACCATCCATGGGGTTGGATGGTGTGAGTATTTGCGGAGGTGGCGGCAGTGGGGAAGGCGGTTTCGATGCTGGCAGTGGGGGCAGAGGTGGAGGTGGTGCAGCGTAGAGGTGGTGGCACTTTTCTGCTGCTGCGCGTGGCAGGGAGGGTGCGAGGAAAGGGCTCTAGAGAGGCAGCACAGCTTCCCTGCAGCAGCCAGCGTGCCTTCCTCTCCCTCCTGCCACCCCATTGCTTACGAGATTACCGCTCTTCGTTCCAACAGTTGCATTTCTACCACAGATATAAGGCATCAGCCAGTAGTAGTGCGACTCGGGACAATTTGGCTGAGTATTCACACGCTGTTCTAGCTTGGATTTTATACATCCCTTTAAATTTACAAGTTGGGAAGTTCATTTAATTTGTGAAACTGTTGAGTTTGTGAAGAATATCTTGAAATGTTTTACTTATCTGTTTCTTCAAGATCTTGTCTTATAACTGTTTCAGAGAGGAAGTAGATTCTTTGTTTTTACTAACAATGAGCACTTACTGGCTTGTATTTATATTGCTGCAGACAGAATGCACATAGTTATGTCAGGGGTATGAAAATTGATTTAGAAATTGAATAAACTTTTATTCTATTGTGTAATAACCAAACATTGATTTATCTGGGCTGGTTTAAAAAACAAACAACAAAAACCTCAATGGGCAGTTTTTCTTTGTAAAGTTTCTTGGGCCTTCCTTTGAAGCATCTGGCCCTTTTAGAAAAAGGGTACCAGACAAGGCCACTGGTGAGATTTGTCTTGTCAAATCAAGTATTTTCCTTCTGTAGCTAACCTATTAGTTTGAGGCTCATCTGCAGGCCACATGGTGCCAAAGCTCTTGTCCTACCTTGTACTGACTGGGGGTTTCCCTTCATGTGTGGGTTTGACAAAAAACATCCTTACTGCTCCTGAGGATTTCCAGGTTGAAAAGGTTCTGAATGCTTCTCTGTTTTAATTTTTTTTTTTTTTTCCAAAGCAGCTGTGTTCACCTAAAATTTTCCTATATTTTCCTTTTTTCTGCTCTAGATGGCAATATAACACTTTTTCATCCACTGGGAGCCTCATGTTTCTGTAAAATTTGTATAAACCTAGTAAGCTAGCAATAGACTTCTCTTATTATGTGTGTACAGTACTAGCTGTACTGGCTCCCCTGCCACTCAGCCGTGACTCTCACCCCATCACTTGTATCCACCCCCCTTCCTTGTCTTCCTTCTGCCCTCATCTCACAGGCTCTATCTCCTGTTCTTGCTACTCTTGTCCCACCAGCTTAATTTTTTGCCTGCATCAGATTAGGATAACTGTGCGTGAGACACCCAAATCTTAGCTTTCACACTCTTGCATTTCCACCTCTTCCTTCATGCCCAAATGGCTGATTTCATACCCATCCCCTCTTTGTGTCACCTTTTTTTTTTTTTTCTCTTTTTCCCTGGAGCAAGAACTTAATTTCTATGAAAAGTTCAGTCGTGATGCACTGATAATGAAAAAAAACTGAGCAGACACTCCTATTTTGCCTGTGAAGTAAAATGTGCTATACTGCCAATCTATGTTACTGAAATTAGGAACAGGCTAATAGCATGTATTTTCAGTTATATAAAGGCAGCTGCACTGCATCAGACTAACATCTACCTATTATTCTACCCTAAAAGTGTCCAATGGTGGATGCTGAGGGAAAGAATATTAGAAGTGTGATGTATAAATTCCCTTCAGGTGGCACTCAAGACTTTAAAAATTTCTTGAGCCAAAGGTTGTTGTGTATTGCTGCATCTAATCATTTTGATGGAGATTTCTTCTATGAATTTGTGAAGTTTGTTCCATGATTAAATTGTGGAACATAAGTAAACAGATCTTACTTTTCAGATGCTTTAAATCTGCTTCTTGATAATTAAACACGGTGTTCCTAGTTACTGGGATATAAGACAATGAGAATAATTGTTATCCTTATTTTTTGGAGGGGGATGATGTAAAGTGAACTGTACACCATATAACAAAGTTATGTAATGATGCTGTCTCTTTTGTTCATTTTTCCTTTCCTATTAGTCCCCAGTGGTCCATTTTCTTTTTTAATCTGCTGCTGACCATGAAGATGATGTTTTTTGGGATGAGTGCAAGATCTCTTTGTAAGGGGTAATAGCTAATTTGGAATGCATTGTTGTGTCTACATTGTGTGGTTATTTCCCTCTCCTATTTTTCGCTTTGTATTTATTGACAGTGGATTTCATTTGGCGTGTTACTACCTGTTCACTTAGAAATATGATATCTCCTGCAGCTCTTCACAGTCAGCTTGCAAGTGAAGTGAGTAATTTTGAGTAATCAGAAAACTTAGCCACCTCATTCATGAATGTGTTGAGGAGCATAAGCTTTAGCACAGAAGACCATCATTGGTAACTTTCCTGAAATGTGAAAACTGATCATTTATTCTTATTGTTAATTTTATATCCCTTAACTTGATTAATCCTTGTAAGTAATGCTTGAGAGAACCTTCATTTTTATCCCAGGACAGCTTAGTTTGAGAATCACAAGTGATGAACCTTGTAAAGGAGGGAGGGGGGGGGGGAAAGAAAGGTATCCTCTGGATTACACTTTTCCATATGCTTTTTAACACTTTCAAAGACCTCCAATGCATTTCTGGGGCATGACTTCCATGGAAATCATGCCGACTCTCCTATTGAATTTGCCCATGTGTTATCTGAGTTGATTCTTTACTAATTTCAACCAATTACTGATCAAAGGTTTGTTTATGAGTGCAAGAACTGAGGGGACACAGTGGATGTGTGTACCCTCAGTTCTTGCACTTGTGACAAACTTTTGATTCAGAAAATGGGAAAAGCAACTGAAGAAGTTACAAAGAAGAACAGTTACAAAATTACTGTTTGAAACAGTACAAAATTACTATTTGAAAAATGTGCAAGTGGAGAGTGGCTTGAATGAGAGCCACCACAAAAATGGTAGCATCTACTTAGGAAGGGAAGGAAGGAGAAGAGCAAGCAAACAGATTACTTTTTTAAAAATAAAAAACAACAATCCCCCCCCCAAAAAAAAACTTAAATGCAGAGAAGTATGTTCAAAGAGGTGGTACTAATGACACAGGCAGAAAAACCAGCAGTGACAAAGCATAATAGGAAGTGTATCAAAAGCCATCTTTGTTAAATGGTGAGGTCACTGTTGACCTCTAACAGATGCATACACGCACCAAACCTGTGAATTAGATTGGATGTTGAAGGATGACTGTAAGAGAGCACAATGGGAACACAGGGACAAATTCAAAAAAGCCAAGGCTGAGAATAGGAGGCACCTGATGAAAGACATCAGGAGTGATAGGAAATCATTCCATGTATATGTAGTTGATAAGAGAAATACCAACGAAATAGGTTTCTTTCTCTCCTGTGCAGTAAAATTACTACAAGAGGGTGAGAAGGCACAGTGGGATGTGATGTCCTTTTTGCATCAGTCTTTGCAGAAAAGACTGCTTGGAGGAACTTACAGCATAATTAATACCAATTGTAAAAGGAGGCAAGATTAAAGAGTACAATGGGAAAGAACAAGTTAGAAAGTTCTTAGAAAAGTTAGATTTTAGAGAGTTCTTAGAAAAGTTAGATGTCTTCAGGTGGATGGGGCTGACCAACATCATCCTGGGATATTTAAAGAACTTGAAAATACTAGCACTTATGTTAGTGCTACATCCACATATAAGATATGGAGGATAACCATAACATTGGTTATTACAGTAAGGAAGCACTGAAAAATTAGAAAAGGGCTTATATAGGATTTATATTTATAAAAGGGAAAAAAAGGCCTTCATTTAAGTTCCAGGAAAATTCTGGAACAACTTATGAAATAGGTTGTGCTACATTCACCCTGAAGATAAAAGGATGTTTAAAAGCCAGAAGGACATAACATTTAAAAAAAAAAAAAACAACGAAATCCAGTGTCTTTGTGTGATAGGATAACAATCCACATGGATAGGAGAGAAGCAGGAAATACATCTCTTCTTTACATAAACATGGTCTTCATGAGAGTTCAGAAGAGAGTAAGTGAATTGGTTTATAGCCAAATCTAGAGAGTAACTCTTTGTAGTTATTGTGTAAACAGAAACACACAGTCCTAGCCAGATTTATTTGGGGTCTTTCTGGTCAGAGTTTATTCAGGACTTTACCAAAGTTCTGAACTTGGCATTGACACGAAGCTGGGAGGCAGTGCAAATCCTCTGGAGGATAGAGCTGGAATTCAAAATTATCTCAGTGAACTGATGAAATGGTTTCTAATAAAAACCTGTAAATCAATAGGGATATTCAGTTAAGCAGTGATAATCACCTACACGAATACAGAATGGGAAACAACTGATTAACCAACAGTCCTTCAGGAAAGAGTCTGTCAGTATAGTGATAACAACCTGAACATGAGTCAGCAATGTCTTGCTGTTACAAAAGGACAAACTTCACAGTGAGAAGTATAAGCAAAAGGAAGTTTGCAAGTCATGTGACACAATCTTTTTGCTGTACTCACCCTTGGTGAGGACACACTGGAGAACTATGACTGGCCTAGAGTATCTCATTTCATGATAAATGTGGGATTACAACAACAGACTTTGAAGACGTGAAAGCCTTCTGCAAAAGAGCAAGGCAGTAATCTGTTCTCTGTATTTATGGTGTGGGCAATAGGCATGAACTGCAGCAAGAAAGGTTAAGGTTAGGTATTAGAGCTCCTAACATTAAGGAGAATGAGTCACTTGAAGAATGTGCTTTCCTAATGCCATAGAAGCTATATCATTGGAGGCTTTCTCACCACGTCTGTCAAGGATGATGTAACATCTTACAGCTGATCCAGCCTTGAGGCAGGGGATGGACTGAGAACATTTCCAGTCCTGTTCACTGTTATCTCCGTTTACCTCTTTCCCCTAGCTCCTCTGTTTTCCTCACTTATAAGCTGCTTGCCATCTCCTTCAAGGCCCTCTATCTTCTGTCCCAAGTTTATTTTTCTCGTATTTACCACGGAGAGCTAGTGAGGCCAATGTCAGACTTGGTCAGACCTTGCTATTCTTTTACTTTTCCAGATCATTCACTAGTTTATTGAACAACATTGGTCCCAGCATTGATTTTTGAGGTACCTGTGCTGGTAAATTCCCCACCTTCGAGAATGAATCATGTTCTAAACTGTTGTTTCCTGTCTTCCAAACCATTATTAATCCCTGAAGGGTCTTCCCTCTTACCTTGTGCCACCTTAATTGCTCTTCAGAACGGTTGCTGAAGGATCTTATTTAAAGCGTGTGGTTGGGTTTGTTTTTTTTTTTGAATGCATGCTGCATTATACCCACTAAAACATTGTTTTCTCACTGTGTCCTTTAAATCTCTGTTTCATGAATTATAAAGATGATGTTGATTCTGCCCCGATGTGTTACAGTTATTCATGTGCCCACTTGTTCTAGCTTCTATTATATTTTATGCTAATTAACAGGCAAATGAATTTTCTGGTATGTTAATCAGACTCATTAGTCTGTAATTCCTCGAATTGCCTCTGTAGCCCCTTACAAAACTTGGTCTGATATTTGTCTTTTCTTACTCTGCTGGAAAGTAATAGAGCTTGCAATAAGCAGAAGGGAATGTACTTTTGTTAGTTATTCTGTGGTTTCACAATTGAATTTCTTTAGAACTCTTTGTGAGTATGACCTGGCCCTGGGTGATATATTGTTCTTTTTTTTTTTTTTTTTGGGTATGTGTGCTAGTTTTGCCACAAAAGGGATAGAGTTAATTTTCTTCATAGTAGCTAGTATGGGGCTATGTTTTGGATTTATGCTGAAAACAGTGTTGATGATAACATGAGGGTGTTTTTGTTATTGCTGAGCAGTGCTTACACAGAGTCAAGGCCTTTTCTGCTTCTCACACCACCCCACCAGCAAGTGGGCTGGGGGTGCACAAGGAGTTGGGAGGGGACACAGCTGGGACAGCTGACCCCAACGGACCAAAGGGATATTCCATACCATATGACGTCATGATCAGTATATAAAGCTGGGGGAAGAAGGAGGAATGGGGGGACGTTCGGAGTGATGGTGTTTGTCTTCACCATTACGCGTGATGGAGCCCTGGAGATGGCTAAACACCTGCCTGCTGATGGGAAGCAGTGAATGAATTCTTTGTTTTACTTTGCTTGCCTGTGCAGCTTTTGCTTTACTTATTAAACTGTCTTTAACTCAACCCATGGGTCTTCTCACTTTCATGCTTCTGATTCTCTCCCCCATCCCAGCCGGGTGGAGTGAGCGAGCGGCTGCGTGATGCTTAGTTGTCGACTGGGGTTAAACCATGGCAGTATGCTTTAAAATTTCCATTGCTACTTAACCTTGCTCCTTAATCAAGTTCTCCGTAAAAAAAATGGTGCCTGAAGGCCACTCAGATTTCGACTTCTGTTGATGCTGATGAAAAGAATTAATTTCTTATAATGGTATTACCTTTCTTGAGTATGCCTCTCTCAGTCTGAGCATTGTTTTGCTCAACTCTCTAGTTAATTTTTTTTTTTCAAAAAAATGTATTTTATACCCTTATCATTGCCTTTCCCTCCTGATTGGTCCTTGCAGCCAGCCTTTAGGGAATAATTGCCAAAAATTAAAAATAAGCTGCCTTCAGAAAAGAATATGGATGCCTTTAATGGCATCCTCTAAGTACCTACAACATTAACTACTTCCTCTTTAAATGCATTCTTTGCTAAAAATTCAAAATCAATTAGTATTAGTTAACCAGAACCAGGTAGTGTGCTAGCACTTTTTGGAGCAGTTTTTATTTGTATATTGCTACACCATAGTAGGGTCCTAGGTTGCAGATGGGGCTTTCAGCCATTCTAAATACTTTTACTGTTACTGTTTTTAATGATTCCAGCAAGAAAGGTATGGAACTGCAGTCCCTCCCTAAACAATTAATTGCTTTAAAAATATCTAAAAAGATGTATATAAAGAAAGACAGAGACCTGTTAGAGCGGGTTCAGAGGAGGGCCACGAAAATGGTCAGAGGGCTGGAACCTCTGTTATGAAGAAAGGCTGACACAGTTGGGGTTGCTCAGCCTGGAGAAGAGAAGGCTCTGGGGAGACATTACTGGGGAGACCTTTCAATACTTAACAGGGCTTATAAGAAAGACAGAGAGAAAGTTTTTACCACAGCCTGTAGTGATAGGACAAGGGGTAACAATTTTAAACTGAAAGAGGGTAGGTTTAGATTGGACATAAGGAAGAAATTTTTTACGATGAAGGTGGTGAGACACTGGAACAGGTTTCCCAGAGAAGTTGTGGATGTCCCATCCCTGGAACTGTTCAAGGTCAGGTTGGACAAGGATTTTAGCAACCAGATCTACTAAAAGATGTCCTTGCCCATGGCAGGGGCGATCGGACTAGGTGGTCTTTAAAGTTCCCTTCTAACCCAAACCATTCTGTGATTCCATGACTTCAATTTGAACATTTTCACCTGATTAACATTCTTCACAGGAAAATGCAAAATACATAAAATGACCAAATATGAGTACATAAGGCAGGAGCTAGGAAAACTGGGACATGCATGGCTTCAAACATCAATTACATATAATGAGTTGGGATCTCGTGATCAGAGTATCACAAAGGCACTGGGTCCATTGGAAACTGACTCTGTAATGATAGGTCCTTCAGTGAAGGATATTGTCGGAAGAGTTTAACTTTATAAATTCATCAATAAATTGGACTCAGACCTGCTTTACCATTTCTGTTCCTCCTATATTACAGATGCCAGAAGGAAAAATAACCATAATAAATAATAACATTTCAGCAAATAACCTGAAATTTTGCTTCTCTAATAAAGGATGATTCTAAATGGTACTGTGCAAATCTAACTATGTTTTCGAGAGAAGGGGGGTTATGTCTGCTCATAGTAATAAAAACAAAGGAGAATTAAGATGATGTATAACTCCATATGTTATGGAGTGACTTTCAGTCACTACTCAACTACCATGCAGTGCAAATATCAGAAGCAAAATTTCTGCATCTTGGATTTTCTCTGAAAGAAAAAGTGAAGTAAAAAAGTATTTGTGAAACAAATACTCCAATAAAGTTTGAACTCAGGATTGATTCTGCAACTCTGTCTCTAAGGCATCACATCATTCCTAAACACTACAGAGCAATTGAAAAGATGACTGTCCTGTGATTGCTGACCTAGGTACAGCTGTGAGTGTGATAGATTTAACATCAAAGAGCTAATGTGATATTTCCATACTTTATTGGTTACAGTTGGTGACACTGGTATATCTCATGTTTGTTTTGAATTGCACATACTGTCCTACTGATTTGTATTGCTCTAGCAACGCAAAGCAAGCGTAAACTCGTCTTAAACTCTACCCACCTAAGCTAGTTTTCTGACTGCTTCATGTCAAGAGAGTGGAAAAGCAGCCAGACCATGCTGGTTTATATGTCCTGCCTGTGTAGGCTGGCTGATCAAAAGGAGGACAAGCATTTTAGGATTAGAGAAAATCTGTGATTTTTTTTCATTTCTTTTGCCCAAGAAGGAATGTTGTGGAGCTTCAGTGCTCTGGTGTACTAGCAGATAGTAGAGGATGAAACATTTGTAAATGGTGACAGCAGCTTCCTTCAAAAAAGTGAATTCTTGAATGTCCTGTGTCAAGTCTCATCCTGTGCAGTTTCTCCTAAACTAGTTCTTTCCTTTTTCTTTAGCCTTTTTTATCATTTCTGCATTGTTATATCACCCTTCAAAGTAATTTTTCAGCAGATTTATGCTGATACATTATTAAAGGTAAATATTCCAACTGATGCAAAGGTCCCTCAACTTCTTTTGAACTATATTTTTAATATCTAGGAAAGTTGATGTTTCAAATCATCCCTGATCTTAGTGCCCTAGGGCTTGCAAAACATCCCCAGTATTAATGAATGTAATCTGAGGAAAACATTTGTCAGAGGGAGCTGGGAAAGGGACCATGAAAAACGTATTACGTAGACTGGAGCAAAATGGCTAGCCTTCTGATTATAAATCTAAAATATTAAAATAATGAATTCACAGAACCCCTATTAGACATCAAAGCTTGTGTCTTATTGGGGTATGCTTTTAATTTAGATGCCCTCTTTCAGGCCAAAAGCAAACCTGATAAATTGAACAGTGAATTCCTAACCTGATTGAAAAAACCTGACTCTGGATCGTTGTTGTCAATAGAAAGGAGACTGTGCAAGCTGAACTCTGCTCAAGTAGATGCCTGTGGTATAATTTAATGGCACATTTTCAAACCTTACAACTTTTAAATACAGAGCTAAACTTTAAAGCAGCAACTTAGTAGCCCTTATGCTATTTGCTCTTTTATCTTATTTCAATTTTCTTTGTTTCAGAAGTCTGCAGCAGAGGCAGCTGTGAGAAGAGAGAATTTAAGTGCTTTCAGTTGGCCAGAGCAGCCAGCGTTTAAGCTAATAAATATGATGTCTTTTCCCCCGCCTTTTTCCATAGGAGTGAGGAATGCACTGAAATGAATATGCAGGCAGCTTATAGTCTATATATTACCCAAAACCAAATCTCAGTTTAGGAACGTTTAGGTACTCTTCATTACATAGCCTTCCTTTTTCAAAAAAAGCGAAGATTTTGTTATATTCCACCTAGTAACACATTAGGATTCCAGAGATGACAGATAAATATAGTGGAGGAAGCATGTTAAACATCAGCAGTGAGTGCACAGGATGAGAGAAAGCTAATTATTATGGTGCTAATGTGAGATTTGGGAGACCTGCTTTCAATTCCCTCATCAGCCCCAGGCTGCCTCTCTGACCTGGAGCAAATTTGTCTCTCAGGCTTAAATTTACAAATGTGTTTAGGCACATAACGGCCTCTGTTTGAACAAATACATTGCTGATGAAATGAGTGGTAAGTTATCGATTAGTGCATTTGGTTCCCTAGACTTCCACTTTTGCTCTGCAAAATTGGGGGTGATGTTGCACCATTAGCTTAGAGTTGTGCTGAGAGCATAAATGGCTTACTAAGCTCTAGGGATGCTGATTGTCCATCTGTAGGAAGCGTTAGAATATCTCATATGATTATGCCCGATATGAATCCATTTTGAGTTCCTTTCTGATATTGTATTCAGTTCTGATCAACCGATCTCAAAAAGCCTATAGCAAACCCAAAGAAGGGCAATGGAAATGATCAAAGGTATGCAATGGTTTCTGCACACGGAGAAGTTGAATAGATTAACATTCTTCATCCTGAAGGAGAAGTGACTGAATGGGGATGTGATAGCAATCAATGCAGTTGTGAATAGGGAACAATTACTGAGAGTTTCTCACCATGTAAGTGCTGTAGACTTGTTTTTTTACCCAACATACAATTAAACTACAGGACCCTTTTCCAAGGGGATTGTGGGTGACAAAAGTTACATGGTTTTAAAATACATAATAGAAAAATTTCTGGATGAAAAATCCATTCTGGATTATGGAACACAAAGAAATGACCTTGAGTTCAAGAAATTCTGTAGGCTCAGGCTGCAGGAGGCTGTGGGGAACTGCTGCCTCCTGTTTATCCTCATATATTTTGGGCACGTTTGGTACTGACCACATCAGAGAGCATTCTAAGATAGATGGACCTTTCGTTTTGCCTGAAGTAGCCATTCTTATGTTCTTCCTTTATAAAGTGAAACAAATATAGACAAATATATTCTTCTGTGCACATTGTTCTGTTTCATCGATTCAATGACAGATGGTAGGTGTGCCCTTTGCTGAGAAAGCTGAGGGGAAAATGATGAAAAGATATTTTTGCATTTCTATTTTATCTTCTTGCCCTCGAATGAGAGAGAAGGGATTCCCTTTGAAAAGAACGTTCTCCTTCAATGGCTGAATGTGTCTAGATTGTACCTTAGAGTTTAGTATCAGTGAAGGTCAAACATAGTGACAACTATCTTAGCAATGGACCAGAGAATCAGCTGTGACAGCCTTCTGCCACATGCCATCTTTGCTCTAGAGGGGGAGTGAACTACTTTCACATGATAGCTTTCATCCTTCCCCTCCCCTTGCCTGTTGCTTCTGGTTGATAAGAGAAAACAGAGCCTGTTTATCGGTGGCTCTTGGTTGTGGGTAGAAGCCTGAGAGGTCAGCAAAGCATTCCTTTTTTTCCTACGCAAACCAACTGGTATCACAGTGACAGCAGAGTAAAAGAGGCAGTTACTCCTTTTGGAGACACTCAACGGTAAAGGGAGGAATGATTCAGTCTAGCCCTGAGTGTTTTGAGCATTTTGCTCCTGAGGCAGACTGTGGACTTTTGTGGAAAGGCTGGTCACAATTTGAATGTGGATCTCCCCACGGCAATGAGCAGCACCACCTACTAGCCACCAGTTGTCTATCTCCTTAGAAGAGAGGAAGGTATTTTCTGATTTTTTTCCCCAGCAATCTTCCTTACAGAAACCCCATTTGTAGCAAGGCATTCTTCTAGGTGAACTGAAAGACATGCATCTCTTTCTGTGAGGTTTATTAACATACTTACCATGTGGTAATAGGGCATACCCAGCAGCAAAACATAACACTTTCCTCCCAGCAGGACTGGAATACAGCTTCCAGGCTTGCCATAGCCCTGACAGTCCTGGGAGTGAGGAACTGAGATGAGACGGTTTATTTGCAAAACAGAGAGCTGTATTGCTAGCAATGAACTGGAGAACAAACAGAAGACTTTACACAAATGTGACACTTGCTCTTTTCAAATTACAGCCGTTGTATTTTTACTACAGATGAAAAACAAACATGCTGCTCTGTCTTGTCTCTCCCAGCTTGCTTAGAGACTCAGCTCAGCTTGGCTGCATGTAGATCAATTTGTTTCAAGAGATCAGCATTTCCTTTTTAACCTTTCGAACTGTAAGTCTCCATAGGATCCTGATGTTTTCATCAATTATATATTTTCATTTTGTACTGGTAATCAATAGCACTTCAGAACGCTAATGTCATACCATATCTTTGTCTTGGGCTAGTAAGTGAATAATAACTAAATAATGCATTTCAAACAAGAGAGCAAATGAATATTCTCCCTCCAGCGCACAAAGAAACATGCAAAAAGAAATCACTGAATGATAGGACATTGATTTTTGTGGCTCCAAACTTTCCAGCTGCAGGCAGAAAAGACCAGAACAGAGTTGTAGTGCATTATCTTACTCCTGAAGTTGCACTTGGGCATGAAACTTCAAAATGTCTCTCACTTTTCCAGCATTACTGCTGGATAAATGTTTGGTGCAGACCAAGGTAGTGCTGAGACTTCACAGTTATAGGAATATTTGGAAAGCAAAAAAAATGCTTGCAATCCCAGCATTGTTGGCAGGGCCTTTTCAAACGCGATGTGTTCTCAACAGACAAAGCTTTCAAACAATTGATATCTGGAAAACAAGGCTGTGTCTGTACTAGCAGACCTGAGAGGGTTGGGGAATAGCCTCAGACTCTGGTTTGCAATCATACATGCTGTTACATTGTTAGCACAGGTTTTGTCAGAATTTTGGCTGGTGCTAAGTAGCACTCTCCCAAGTAGCGCCGGAGTACGTAGATTGGGAGTTAATGTTCTCGGCAAACAGCTTGAACATGAAATCCCTATTTTGGATACGAGAACTTGGCTGTGCAGATCGGCACCATGCTGTGTCAGCTGGCCTCGGGGCCAAAGAGCAGTCTATCTCTCATTTCATTTGCTAATGTAGACATAGTCAATGGGTATTAGCTGTATTTGATAATCTTGCTACCAGCAGCAGCAAGAGCATCTTGTGGCTGAAGTGTTGGACTGGGACTGGAGAGATTCAGTTCCTAGACATTGCACAGATCTTCAGTGTAACTTGAGGTCACTTAGTCTCTCTGTGCTTCTTGTTTCACTTATAAAATGGGGATGACAGAACTTTCTGACTTTAAGTACTGTGACGATGACATGCGGAAAGATGTGATAGACGGATTGTGACCTATTTAATACAGCCAACGTCTCTTACTAGAAGTGTCTAGAAAACTGGGGAGTTCATCTGACTGAGAAAAGTTTCCAGTTCTCTCTCTCTCTCCCTCACTGTTTTTTTCTCCAAATCAAACTGTTTAGCTCAAGTACTGAGGCCTCTGGAGGCCCTGGAATCTGGCTGGGTTATTTTTGTCTTCTGTGAATTCAGCCCACCAGTGTACTAGAAAGGGTTGAACCCCTGCTTGGAGTTTGTCAAAATACATTTTGAGCCTGAAATGTTTAGAAGACAACAGGCATATGGCATTTTCTAAGTAAAGTTTCTGTCACTGGAAAATTTGGGACCAGCTGTCAGTGACTAGGTGAGAGAGTGCTGCACCATAATAATAATATAATAATAACAATAATAATAACAACAACAACAACAACAAAAGAGAATAGTGAAAAACTGTTAAAGATGCACAAAAGAAGATATTTGTGTTTTCCACCCTGATTCAGGACAGTGCTTAAACTTATCCTTAATGTTAAGCACTCTTAAGTACCTTTCTCAAATAAATACATAATTCAATGTTGGCTACAGTAGTGCACAATGCTAGACAGCTATTATGCCCAGAATGAGATCCAAAACAAAGCAAGTATTCACTTGGACAAGTTTCTCTCCCTAAATCCATATTCTGCCTGGTGGTAGCACTGCTGGAGTTTCCCCTTCCTCAAATTTAACATACCGCTCTTTATCAGTCCTGTGGTTCCTTCTCTTCTCTTTGTCTTCTCAAGAGGCAAGCTCCAAGGTTTCTCTTCAGCAGAGCATTCCCAAATATCTGCTAGTGTATTGATGTATGTACTGATAAAATTCTTCTGGCAAATCAGTATAAACTTGCAGGTGCCACCTTAGTTTAAGCACAAATTTGCTGCATTTCTCGTAGAGGTGGTGATGCATTTGAATAAAGGACGTCTGTCATATTCTGAACAAACTCTTACATCATAACTGACTGCATTTGCTAGCACGATGACTCAGTTGTTGGGAGTATATATGCTGAGTATGGACGGGTTACTACACAACACTGTTTTCACTTATTACTATGCCCTGTCGTGTGTTCCTGATGCCAGCCAAATTACGGTCTCCTGTAGCAGTGGAATGAGCAAAGAACCTGCACTTGGGATATACTCACATATATTAATATATATCCAAGATCCTTTGGCTTGATTCCTTGACACAGGACAAGACGTCTCCATTCTTGCTTTACCTGGATATGCTTTGTCTGCCGACTTTGAGGCATTTCATTATTCTTTTACATTTCACATTATGTTTTATGTTTCACTAACTGACCTAATTCTGAAAATGTAAGTGAAGAAATTTCTGTCTGTCCCAAGGTATATTAAAAGCGAACAGTTCAAATGATTCACCCTCTAACCCGATTTTCCAAAACCTGCAACAAATGTCTGAAGCTCTAGGAATGAAGAATGCTTTCTATGATTCCATGTGTTAAAATTTCTAAGATCTAGGCAAACCCTTCTTTTTAATGCTCAAACAGTTAGAACATGGAGTAGCATGTTTAATTTGGCTAGAAATCCGTTCTTTTCCAGCTTCTTGCACATCTCTCTAGTCTCTGTCAGTGTAAAGGACATAAGTCTGTAACGAGTCTTTCTCAAAACTGCCCTTTAGCTTAAGACAGTCCTCGGCTGCCGGAGGGCTTTTTACCCCAAAAGATTTATCTGTTCCTCCTGTCACCTCAGACCTGCATGCTAGCAGAGGTGGGAATTGAAGAGGTTTTCAGACTTTCCAGCCAAACTTTCTGAACAAAACCCATTAAGATTTCTGTGCAGATGGGGGTAGAGAGGGGACCTGTTGAAGTGGATATGCTTCTTTTAATCTTGACTGCAATACAATCAGATTTTTCTATTGATCTTTGATCTGAAGTACAAAACGTCCCTTAAGCCACGGGAATTCAATGTATCTATTGAATTATCTATCTATCTAGCAACAGTAGAGTCAATTTTCAGAAATATCTATTCGCTTACTGTATCATTTTAATTATATTATTAGAGTATCTGACATAGATCTTTGGTTTTCAGAAGTTTGGAGAAAATTCTGTCTTCACAGGTAGATGCACAGTGGAGTTACTTTTTTAGTCAGGAGTTAATTTTTATCCTCAACACTTACATGCTCACAATTCATCCTACTGATGTTACTGAGAGTCTTTAACTTCAGTAGGAGTTTGATCAGACCCTAAAGAAAGTTGGCATCAGCTACAGAAACCAACAAAGGACCATTTCTACAGAGAAATTCAATCAAAATATCCCTCTTCAAGAATTAGAAAAGGCACTGTGGAAAGACTTTCAAGAAACCAGCTAAAATTATGTAGTTAAATATCTAACATCTCAGGCAATAGAAGTTTGTACAGTTCTGGAGTATTTTAACTCTTTTATTTATTCTCTGTACAATAGAATTTAGCAAAGGTGATGCACCCATGTAATTCTAAGTGAATAGCATCTTTCTTGTGAATTATAACATAAATGAAACTTTCACAGGTTACAAGGTCAGAATAAGTAGAACCTTCTGCACCTCGAATACTGTGTTCAGTTTTGGGCCCCTCACTACAAGAAGGACATGGAGGTGCTGGAGCGTGTCCAGAGGAGGGCAACGAAGCTGGTGAAGGGCCTGGAGCACAAGCCTTATGAGGAGCGGCTTAGGGAACTGGGGTTGTTTAGCCTGGAGAAGAGGAGGCTGAGGGGAGACCTCATCACGCTCTACAACTACCTGGAAGGAGGTTGTAGTGAGATGGGTGTTGGTCTCTTCTCCCAAGTAACTAGCGATAGGACGAGAGGAAATGGCCTCAAGTTGCGCCAAGGGAGGTTTAGATTGGACATTAGGAGCAATTTCTTTACTGAAAGAGTGGTCAGGCCTTGGAACAGGCTGCCCAGGGAAGTGGTGGAGTCACCATCCCTGGAAGTATTTAACAGACGTGTAGATGAGGCCCTTAGGGACATGGTTTAGTGGACATGGTGTGTTGGGTTGACGGTTGAACACGATGATCTTAGAGATCTTTTCCAACCTATATGATGCTATGATTCTATGATTCTGAAATTTCTTCTCCCCCATTTAATTCCAACGTTCCCAGAAGACTAAAAAAACAACTTAATTCCTCAGGCTGCTCCAGGGCCCAGCTTTCCTGATCATTCACGGGCGTTTGCATGCGGAGTACTCTCTGAAGTGAACGAGTTGTTTGTGGTGTGGTTTTAAGAATATTTTGTCTTGCAGGCAACATGGGTAAGACTGAAAAAGCTTTGGATTTCCATTCTGTGCAGACTTCCAGCACCATCCCAGAAGGCCTTTTTTGCTCAGACCTCTCTTATCTCCCTCATGACACACCTTGGCATGTGTAGCGTATGCATCACACTATCAAACCTCTCTTCTGTCAAACCATAATGCAGCCCTCCCACCATTTCAGATATTTTGACCTGAAGAAGTAAACACCAAAGCAATAACATACTAGTGGCATGCAAACACTCTCTGGGGCTCATGGGAGGGCTGTGAGGAGTCCAAGGAAAAGTACCATGTGTTAAAAATGCAGTCAACATGCTCCAGCAGCAGCTGGGTGTGGAAAGCAGGGATGATAACTAATAGGCTGCACTTCACCTAGGAGCCGGAGGTCTTTGCCTGGACTGGACTTCAAGTTTTCCAGATGGTGATCAACAGGCACAACTGACTGGTTGCATGAATTTTTGTTGATTTATCTATTTATTGTAATAAGGCAGTTCAATTTTTAGAGCTTATTTAAGAATATATTTTCTTAGCAAATTAATAGATGGTGGGTGTAAATGATGAGTAAGAAGCAGGTTTTTTCTTCTTGATGGTTTTCAAGTTCTTTTTTGTGTAAACAGGAGCTGATTTTTCTTATAATATTTGTGAGCGAAAAATAACAGTGAAGTCATTGTTTAAGAGGTGAAAAGGTACAATAACAACAGCACAAACACAGTATAACATTCTAGATGCTGAAATGCAGAGGACTGTTTTGAGAACCAACTTGTCTCCCGTTGGTGCTTGATTTATTATCTACATCCATTTGGGAAATGAGCCCTCAGGAAGTTGAAATGTAATTATCCAGTTACTTGTTCTTAGTGGGGGAAAAAAGAAAAGACAAAAAATTCCCACTAGGAACAGTATAATGTCTTACTGAACCCTCTGAAAAAAAGTTTCCTTCTTCATTTTCAATGAACTACACTACTGAGTCATTCTACGCATGTCACTGTGTTAGGGATATATGGACTTTTTGAGAAGAAAATATAGGTAAATAGCTGACTTGATATTTCAATGTGTGTCTCTGCCCATTGGTTGGTTTTGAATGGAAGAGGATTAATTGGAGAAACAGAATGTGTTCTGGGAGGGGAAGAGAGCCAAAAATGGTAGAAGATTGCAACGTCTCAGCAGTAATTGCTTGAGATCAGTTATGTCAACAGTAATGTGAAATATTTTGTATCCTGTTATTGCTTCTGTAAGAAGAAAGATCTATTCTTCAAAGAGGTGAGAGCACCATCTGTGGCAGTAATGTGGGAACGAAACTTGTGAGAAGACATCATGTTTCCATCTGTTTTCAGAGAGCCTTAAACAATGGCCAAATCTGCCGAATAGCTTCTGCCGTGTGAACTTGTGAAGTGTGGTTTACAATGTTTTATGGCTTCTGCATCTGAACTTATGCATGCAAGTCTAGAACGACCGTCTGTCAAGTGCAACTGCCTTTGCCTACGGAGGTGTCTGCACTGGAGGGCACGCACAGTGTCGAAGGTCTGCTGCGGCAGCTGACTTTCATGTTGATCATGTACAAGATCCTACATATGCTGAAGTGGAGAGCACTTAAATTCTTTGTCGAGCTCTTCTGTTTCCAAAGGTTGGCTTCGGGGTGTATTTAACAATACGTATATTAAAGAATAAAATGTGATAATGCCAGGTTATCGTCTTGCGATATCTTTATCTTTTTTTGTATTGTTCAATTGTCTGGTGGCACTTGTATCTTTTTTCTAACAAGTCGTATTGTCTCCAACCTGTCTGACTAACTGGGTAAGTTAACACTGACCTTTGCGGTTATTTTGTATTCTCACTTTGCTGTCCCCCTCATCGTGATGTTGGCTTTCAGGGAAGCTCAGGAGGGCGAACCTTTTTTAGGGACCGAAGTTAACTAAAGAGCACCAGAGTCTAGCCTTTAAATGGAGAGGCCATGTATCGCTGACATTCGTTAATCTGGAAATTGTACTTCCTTTTGGTGTTGTGGTGGCAAGGCATTGCTTGATAAATAAATGAAAATAAAACAGTATTTTTTTTTCTCATGGAAATGCACTCAGAACTTTAACAGACCTCGAAGTCCAACGGCTCTGGCCAGCTGTGCCATTACCTGCAGCCTGGCTGAACTTCTGCCGAACCCGAATGGGGCTTTGGAGCAGGTTGCTATACAGATAATTTCTGGAATATGTAATCTTTTAAAAGCCCATTATTTTCTCGGTAGTCTTTGCTGATAAATCATACTGTAGCTAGGCACTCCTTTAAATTAATGCCTGTGAGCCAGTGAGTGAAAGAGCCTCCTTGGAGATGTCGGTTTATCATCTTGGAGAGCATTCCCCTAGCCCAGCAGCCGTGAGGGGGACAGTGCGAGTTCCAGTACAGTAGTTCTGCACCAGCAGGAGATTTCTCTCATGAAAGGGAAATCCTCAGGAGAGAGATGGAGAAAAGGATTTGAATCCTAAATCACCTGTGAATCCTTGGGAGACCCGGGTGGGAAGCTTGCTGTGTCCTCCTCTCTGCACCGCAGAGGAAGCCTTACAGCTAGCCCGGCCAGCGCCCTCAGTTCGGTTTCAGCAGCACACTTCGACCAGGAGTCAGAACAGGGCTCCTCTGATTTGCTGAACTGGGGGTGTGACATCAAATTTAATTTTTGTCTTGTTAAAAGTATGTATTTCTTAGGTTTTCACCTCAAAAATGCACCGACAGTAAGCAGTTTTGATTGGAAGCTATGTATGTTTTATCTAGGAAATCCACACAGAAGTTTTAAAAAACGTAGCTTCAAATGAATGAGAAGAATGAATGGTAATATTGTGGTCTTGTAAAGGTAAGAGAGAAAAAAAAAGAAAGGCTGAAGCACTATATGGTGCTTATGCCATTTTCTTTTCCTTCTTCAGGATATATGAGTTAAAAAAACCCCTATGTAAAGGAACATTAAGAAACAAGGAAATACTTACATGAAACAACCTTCCAAACTAATGGGAATGGATCTCTTGTGATTTTAAATACATCCCAGTACTGTGCTAACGCATGCAAAGGATGAAGGAAACAAGTTACAAATGGTGAGAGTGTCAAATTCTCAAATCAAGACAGAATAATTCATCCTAAGAGATAATTTATACCGACTAAGCTGTCTGAGGGTTTGGAGATCAGCGTTTGGCATGTGTTTCTCTACAGCTTGCACGGTGGACCACAACATAGTATATAGATGATTCATGGGCTGGAGACTTTCTGCACATGCGGGGTCGGAGGGGGGTTGGCTCGGCTGCAGAACAATTTTTAACATTCCTTTGCACCTTATGTCTTGGGCTTCTTTTCAGCGGTTTCAAACTCCATCTTCTCAATAGCTGAACAAGATATTAACGGGATAAATTGCTCACTGCATGTAAGCAAATTACAGGAGAGGTGTGACTTATGAAAGCAGTTGTCTCTCTTATGTGCTTAAACTCCAGCTATAATGTTGGTAAAGATGACAGTAACAATATTAATAGGGAGAATATGTTGCTATTAAATAGACTGCAACCACTCCTTTATTTACTTTCAAAGCTGTGATTTGCCAGTACTGTCTGCTCTCCCTCTACCCCGCAAAAGAGGAAAAAAAAGAAAAAGAGAGAACCAGAAAATGCAGAGAGGATTCCGGCCAAGCTGAGCAGGGAGATGCAAGTAATGTCGTGACTCTTCCCTGCCATCAAGGGTACAGGGAAACACTAGGAAACTGGTTTTATAATATTTTAATTTTTTTAAATAATATTTTTAAAATAAATTTAAATAATTTAAATAGTTCATATAACTTTGCAGAAAGACTTGGGTAACTGTTCTGATATTAAAGATCAGATGGAAAATTAAGAGTATCCCCTTATACCAGTAAAAGCAGATGCTGAACTTTTAAAAGTTTGCTGCCATTAAAGTCTGCAGCATTTGAAATATCTAATACAACTTATGATGATAATTCTCCATCCGCCACAGCTCTTTCTTAATCCATTTTTGCTTTCCCTGACTGTTTGACCTTCTTGAATGATGCTAAAATTTACTGGAGGGTCAAGAAGTCACAGGGGCCCCCATGAGACATAAAGCAAGACAAAGATAGGATTTCTAGGCAAAATCAACGCATTTCTAAAGGCTACTTCATACTGTGCAAAACACACCAGTGCTGTTGATAAGAAGGGTAGACGGAAGTTTGCTTTATACATATTAAAGGTGTTTTTTATACTCTTATGGGGAAAAACTTGTTTGCAAGCTTCGCATTCCAGGATCTGTAACCAAATGCCAAGACTTTTCAGATCCGCCAAGTTCAAAATCTAAGATTTCAGGTCCATTTGCCAGCTCACATTTTCCATTTGGCAGCAGCAACCTCTCCAGCCCTGCCAGTAGCTGGCCCCCGAGATGCCTCCTTACAAGGCTTGGGATTCAATTTAAATTTTTTTTTTTTTTCAAACATTATTGTTCTGTAAAGATGAAAGTCCAAAATTTCAAGATAGACCCAGGCTGAGCAGAATTCATTTTTCCTGCTGAAATGTCTCTAAGACAGCGCCGGCTTTGAGGAAATTTTGGAAATCATATCTGACTTAGCCAAGGGAGCCTATTTGTTACCTGCAGTGATATTTCTTTGTGAATACACATTTGTCAGGGGAATCCTGTTTCTTTACTTAGATAGTGCAGGATTTTTAATTTTTTTTTTTTTTCATTTTCTAACTGTGCATGCCTAATTCCCCTTACTGTTAATGAGAGTTTAATGTGCTCTTTGAAATGAGGAAAAAAAACTTCTATGCAACTGATAAAACAGAGCTTAAAGAGGCAGGGTGACAACACTCGAGAGGGGGGGAAACAGCTGTCTGGCTGTGAGTTTAATGCTTTTCGGCCACAGGAGTCAAACCGAAGCCAATTGGTGGGGATTTTTTTCTTTTTTTTTAGTTTTTTTGGTACGAAAACAGTGCTTGAAAGGGAGAGACAATAGGAATGGCTTGGTAAAAGGACTGTGAATTTTAACTAGCTGCAGCGTGTGAGCCATGGAGTGATTCCCTAAAATAAATAAAATAAAACTATTCAAAACAGGATAGTGAAAAAAATGGTTTGCATAAATTGTAGTGACATTCCTTTGGAGCGCATCTCTTTTCTGTGTTGTGTTCTCATTTTAATGGTGACCTTTCAGACCAGATCTGGATAATTTAAATCAAAAGAATGTTTTTCCTTGTTGTGCCACCCCCTAGTAGTCCATTCATTCAAACTTTAAAGAAATTTTGTGGCAACAAATCACCATGACATACTTATTCCTGCAATCCCCCTTGTCCACCCTTAGAGAAGATCCATGACTTAGCATATGAAGTGGATTACCTTTCACCCCAATTAATGTTTTTATAATGAGTACCAAAGGAAGTAATAATGTTTTGCCACTTATTATCGAGTGTTGCTGGGGCAATCTCTGAAACTCAAGACTTAGGTCATTGGCAGCAATGACATGATGGCAATCATGCTGCTGAGGTTTAAGCCCTGCTAGAGTGATGAATAAATGGGTCAATTTAATTTCCAGTACTATCAGTCTGAAGCTTTGAGGAGCAGAATGAGTGAGATACAAATGGCCAGGGGTTTTGCAGGTTTGGCAGAGGTTAGACTTGAAATTCAACTATTTCTGATGTTAGTTAAAAGAGAAACAATGAAGAAATAAAATAAGAAATTACCATTACGTTTTGTCTGGGAACTGGAACTGGAACTACATAATTTTTAAGTGCAGTGATAAATTTTTTTGTATTATTATATGATAAGGCATGTGATATTATGTAACAAATTGTATTTTGCAGCTTGTCAGTAGGTTGATTGCATTGCTATCCATGAGTACACAACTTTCTAGCTGGCAAAATTCAGTGTTCTCAGTTTTAATGAATGGATACCATCTCGGATGTTATTGAACAGTCGGATTCTACCCACCTTTGTTATCTTTTAAAATTACGTAGTAATGCTTAAAAATACTTTAAAAATAACTAGGCAATGAAGCAAAGGCGGTAGAAAGCCACCTGACAGAAATAATGTTTCTAAGTAGTTTCTTGGAATTCGTACCTAGGGAGAATTAGGCTGCTCCAGGAAAGCTATGTTTTAACAGGAAGAATAAATGCCTCGCATAGAAGTACACAACAAGAAGCCACACTGACTTGCCAATAAAGCTTGTCCGCCTGAGGTATAGTGACTGATAGCACTGGATGGCCATGCAGGTGCCATTTATATGAAGAATTCCCTTCTTGCAGCCCATTCTTTTCCTGGCTTTTTCCTATTGCAATTATGAAAAGTTGTTTATACCGACAGCCAGTTCCACCCCACCTCAGGATAGCTTTCCTTTTCCTACAAGACCTAAAGAAAGCCAAAGAGACGATGGACAAAGGAGTGTGTATGTATGTGTGTGTATTTTATGACTTTTCTTCTATTAATTATGTCAACCCCTTCTTTATGTTAAGTAATTCACCCCTTCTCCTCCTTTAGAAAAGATTCATTAACTCTTTTGCTTATGATGGTTGAGCAAATATCTGTTGAATGTCCTGCCACAGGAAAAAACAGGGTGTCACGTTAATTGACAGAAAGGTGTTTTTGGGAGAGGAAGACCTTCCCTCCAGTCCCTGTGTTATGGGAGGCAGCCACTCAGGCTGTGTCTAGATTACCAGCTTGGAAGTGCCTGCCTGGCATCCTGGATCCCGATGAGCGTTGCAGCTGCATCTGGCTGCCCTCTGGTACGGGTGAGACCGGGGCCCCAGCGGGAAGCCTCGCCTGCAGCACAGAAATTCCCCGGCACAGGGAGGAGGCTGGAGCCACAGTGATCTTCAAATGGTTGGTGGATCTGTACTCTGCCAGGACCAAGACTATGGGCTGTTATATGTCCCATCCCACCGGGTGAGACTGGATGCAGGTTTTAGCCTCTAGGTTTCAGTTTCCTTCCCTATAAAAAATAACATTTACTTTGCCTCTCAGGATTTCCATGCACTTATAATTATTTGACTTTAGAAACAATTTTGTGTTGATAACCTTAAACAGAAAGATTATCTAAATGCAAAATACTGTGTTGTTACAAAATGTCTCATCTTGAAGAGGTTCTTTCAAGGCTGACAGTTGCAAAATTTCAATATCCTTTAAAAAATTACTTTTTTATTTAGACTAATGCATTGCCGTAACACATAAACAATCATGAGGAGAGGAGTGGTTTTCTCCATGGCTGCATGCCAAGACATGAAATACCACCTCTTTACTCTGTGTCTGTGTGTGTGTGTCTATTTTTGCCACAGGTAGGCTTTGAGCATTGGCCACTTTTGTGCCCAGACATCTGGAAGCTGACACACATCGAGCTTCGCAGCTGACTGCATCGGTGGGCAGGCAGGGTGGCAGGACAGCATCGCACCGCTGTGCGTTCTCGTGAGCAAAACCAGAAAAGACTGATTCAGGCCGACTTTAGGAAACACTGGTTTTGACATCGGCATTTTAAAGCCTTGTGGTTCAGAGATACACATTGTATCTGAAGCCCTGTGTGCAAATTTCTGTTCCTTTCTGCTCTGCAAAACAAGCAACTCAGGCTCGGTTCTCTGAGCTTGGTTCTCTGACTGTTTTACAGGTCTCTGAAATTCATCCATCTTCACAGACCTGTTTCCTACCTGTGTTCATATTGGAAAAGATGCCGAAACAGCTGGGGGATGAATTATCTATTTATTTATTCATTACAAATGTTTCTTTGACCTGGCGAAACGTGGTGAGCTGGAAAAGCCTTTTTTGCCACTCATGTTACCTTTTATCCTCTGCAGGAGTCGCAGAGGATTTAAAGGTCATTTGAAAAGCAGCCTTTTGCTCTTTGACAGCCCTTTCAATATTAGCCTCCAGTTCTGTTTTACAAAGTCATCATTATTAACTGCGTTCGTGGCTACTGCTATTTTCCTGGGGTTGCAGAGAAACTTGAGATACTAATTGCAATGAGCTAATTTGGCAATACCGTGCAAACTTCCTTAAGGCATTAGTTAAGAATATACTTTCCTTTACACAAAGAGTATTTGAAAGAGGGAACAGACTGCAAATGCAGCAGAAGGTATGCTTTTGTACTCCTATACTTAAGAGTAGATGGTATAATTTGCTTACAATGGCAGTTGAATGTATTTCTGAGAACGAGAAGAGAACATACAGAATTAAACAGTAGCTTTAGCTTAATGATAATCAGTGATAATGATGATAATAATAATAGTACTTAGAACTTTAATGTAGAGATTTGCATCTTGAAAGTGCTATGCAAAACATTGACTTAATTACTGTCACCTCTTCAGGGAAGATAGGTATTATTGCCCTGACTTAATAGATAGGGAAATAGAGATATAAGGAAATGAAATGACTTGCCAAAGGCTCTGCAAGAGCCTGTACAGGGATTCAAACTTTCCAGGTCCCTTTACCCTATGCTCCCTTATACCAGGCTATTTATGCACGTTTTAGGGCTGCTCTGTGCTTTTGGAACTTGGGCTAAAGTTCTTTGAAATTAGAACTGTGTGTAAAATGTTTTGAAGGTTGTATTTTTTTAATCAGTAGGTGATTGGAAAAAATACTTTAATATGATTTGCCTCTCTGGGTCAACCTGAAACCATACAGTCAGAGGCAAAATTTTCAGTTCTGTTTTTAAATTATTCAATCATTCATCCTTTTTAAACAGACCAACTTCTAAAAGAAACGTCAAAATTTTGTACAGAGTAAGTCAGGAAACAAAAGAGATTTTTCTAAAATTACTCTTGTTATTAATTTGAGGGGCGGTGGTGGGTGGCCTGAATTTATTTGCCAAATTGCAAATTTGTTAATGCTTTCTCTGACATGCAAACTATGTATTTTTTTGAGTTTGTATCTGGTAGTTATATTTTGCCTGGTTCTTATTAAAATAACTGTGACTCTTTCTGCCTCAATTATTTTTCCTCACGGAAGGACTGGGGATCAGCCCTGTGATTTGATTACTTGCAGAGTGTATGGTGAGTAAAATGGTGCAAAGTTAACATAAAGAGTTTTCTGACCACAGCCACAATTTAAGGTGATGATGAGATATTGTAAGATGAATTGTATTCCATAAGTATGAAGTGAAAACATCAGCTTTTGGATATAACTATTTCCCTGTGTGAAAGACATTAAAACCAAACTGCAGGACTGAGTTTTGCTTTGACTGCGTACATATGTTTTAGCATAGATCTTATGGGCACTGCAGTTCTGGTTAATTAAGTCTGAGCCATAGTTCACTTCTTGGGTAAGAAATGTAGTTCCATATCTGTAGAGCATAAGGCAATAATAGATGTCAGTATCTGCGTTTGTAGGATTTAGAAGGAGCTTTTGATAATTGTTTTCTCTGCTGCCTACCTTCTGTCACCTTCGCTTACCAGCGGATCGGTGCACACAAGCTTGCAGGCATTTAAATCTTGGATGTGCTGAGCGCCTTTCTGTGATCAGGATGAAATGTCCCTCTATACTGGGAGCCTTTCTGGACACAGCTGGTGTTGTATTTATGTGTTTTGGTACCTACGGGGTGTGTGGGCATTTGCTAGTGCTCCGAAGGGACATGGCATCCGTAGGTAACAGCTTCATGTAGCGTTATTGATTTTTGCATTGTACCAGCAGTCGTTTCTGGGCGTGTGAATCCCTTGCGGAGCCTTTCATGATACTCCGACCTAAAGCTTCAGAAAGTTTTTGTAGATGAATTTCAGCAATGCTTTCCCTGTTTCCAGAACAATATAGTTGAATTCATTCAGCTAATCAAAACATCAAACATTTTTATCCAGCAGGCTTTAACTGAGGTTTTCATTAAAAGATTTTGCTTTTTTTTGACTTTTTTAATTTTCTTTTTTTTTTCATATTGTCATTAATGAACATAGCAGGAGAAATGAGGAACATTGAGAAAACTGTGGAGAAACTTTCTGAAAGACTACCTTTGTATTTGCTTTCCATAGGCATTTTACATTGAAACCCAAATGTTTTTCTAACGGTCACAGTTTTCCACTCAGGGTGAGCATGAAGAAATTATTTCTATAAAGGAGAAATAGGGCATAAGACAAAGATGGCTAGTGACACAACTCAAGTTTTGAAAAACTGTTTTTTTTGTTTCAACAAATTACTTTGAATGGATGATATGGGCTAAAACTCTTGCCAGGCATTATTTAGCAAATAATTTCAAGTTATATGTTCAAGAGAATGACAATCTCACAATAAGCTAACAGAAATGTGCATTCTTTCATATAATCGGTAAGAATTATTAGTTATTAAATTATTAAAACTAAGCGGCTTTTTGGGAGGTGGAATATGAATGAAGTATTAGATTTGGTTCATCCTGACAATCCATATTAGAATATCAGAGACGAGTTGTTGTCTCCACATAGTTTAACTAACTGCTCTGGGCTTTGAGTAGTGCTAAATACCACTGGAGTGGAATAAGAAACATGCACCCGAAAATGAGATTGTGCTGTAATATATGTTGATCACACAAGGTGGCAGAATGAGCTTAGGGCTATCCCAGAAATAAGAGGCAGTGAAGCATCATTGCTTTCAGACAACAGTGTATCCTTGCTTGCCCTACGAATATGCCAAGTTGCTTCTGCACACGTAGAGGGATGGAGGAGAGTATTTTAATACAGCATTTTTTTGATAATTATCCAAGTTCTTCAATTTCCTTTGGAGATTTAATGGAAACTGTTAAAAGCTTGTGGCTAACTTTGGAAATTAATAATCATACAATGCTGAATCTGCTCAGATCTTCAGTTTTATTGAAAACACAGTTTACTTTCTATCGATACATTGATTCTCTAAGTGGGGCTGAACTCTTCAGATGAAGGACAGCTACAAGAACAGGCACGTAGGGAACATTTTGCTTTTCATTATCGATTTATGGCTAAATTCACTTCTATTGTAAGTGAATGAAACTCTATTGACTTTCCTGGTGTTGCATTTACTTATAGAAAGCCTGAGCATGGCAGGTAGATATATGTGGCTGAACTGAGGGCAACCCGAAGAGGAGAAATTGAAGTCCAAGGCAAAGAGAAGGAATTATTCTGCAGCAATTTCCATGCTACTGCTTTTGGCCAATGAGTTGGTGAACAGTAGCGATACTTCTTTCTACACCTTACCAGATGCTCTCCTCGACCTCTGTGCCTGCCCTCGTAATAGTCACTTCCAGGGGCAGGGCTGAGCTGCGTCACCAAAGGAGCCTTTGGGTGCAGGTCACAAGTGAGCTCCTACACATGCCTGCTCAATTTGCCCCTGTGGAGCTACGGGGCAGCCAAGCACAGCACCAAAATGATGAATTTCAGCTATGGTGAGGGACTCCTTCCCGCTTTATAAGCTCCCAATGTGAATTGCACCAGTAATGCATAAACGCAGGCTGTGTGTTGAGCCCAATTAATGGTTGCCTGAAGAGAGAGACATATGTCGCTGTAGGATGCATTTCAAAAATAGTTGATAATATATCCTGCATCTGAATTTACTCCTGTCTGTAACTGAATTAAGTAAGTGACCAGGATAGTCTTATAAGTAAGGGCTTAAGGACTGGGATCTATTCATTGCTCCTTATGTAATATATTTCTGGAAGCTCATCAGAAGCTATTGGAGCTTATTCACCCTTGCAACCTTTTCAGCAGATGTTCAGCCGTTTGTTTTTTCCTTCACTGCCTTAAGATATTTGGCTAAGCATTAAAACAAGACTGGAACAGGTCAGGAAAGTATTTATTGCCCAGAAAAATAAATTAGGAAGTAAAATAGATGGTAATTAATAAAAACATCATCTGTAATCTATTAATGAGAACTGGAAAACAAGAGTTAACTGAAAATTTGAGATTTAGAGCTATAGCAAACACTGGAATTACAACCTTTCTCTTTGCACAGATGTTACAGGAGGTTACAAAATGATAAAGAAGGAAAATAAGAACCCAGAGAAAAAGGCAAAGAAAAAAATAAAATTATGACTTCTGGAAAATTTCTTTTGCATCAGCTGCATTTGCCTTTGGCCCTTCAGTCATTCAGGGGAGCTGCAATCCGTGAGACTCATGAGGCTTCCTGAATGAACCATGATCATGTCTAAGTGGATTTTTTAGCCCATACCTGAGTGCTGGGCTTCAGGCCTGAGAACCCCCTGACCCCACGTTATTGTGTCCACCGTAGTCCATAGCCATGTCCCGTCTTTCAGCTGTTAGCTGCTGCCTCGCAGCTGAGCCTCAGCACTTGTGTGACATCTCCTCCACTGTCCCACTGCAAAGCCAGGGAGGTTGTTTTTGATTGCCAGTGGTTTTAACTTACCTGCTCGAATGTACACTGCACAGGCTTGAGTCACTCACACATACTTCTCAGCCTAGATAAGGTAACTGAGTGGAGATAGCTTCTCAAAATGCCTCTCTGCTGCGGCTGCCTGTGAGTCGTCCCTCTTTTCAGTTCAAAGTCAGTCACTAACAGCCTAAACCACTGCAGGGGATGCTTTGAGTTAAACTGCTAGCCTTGCACTGAAATGGGCAAAAATGCTCACTTATACCTGTTCCTTACCACTTCTCAATCGCTAATTACTGCCTTTCGGTCTGATTTTCCTCACAGCAGTCTGCTGCTGTTGATGGGGAATATGCAGGAAAATGTAAGCTCCCTGGGAGAACCAAGCTGGGGGCTGCGGGGTGAAGGGTAACAGCAGGGATGGCTGGTGAGCTGGGGCACATGTCTGGGCTCAGACAGACATTTTGGGTGCTATGTCTCATGATATTGGACTCCATGATCTTAGAGATCTTTTCCAACCTTAATGATTCTGTGATATACCAAAACGCATGTAAATTGGTCCGGTCAGAGAGCTGCAATGCAGCGTGAGAGAGGACTGAAACAAGACTCTGAATACACCGAATATAATGAGTAGCAGGCAGCAACCTTTATATAACAAGTAATTATTTCATGTCCGAGGAGGCATTAGAGGCTGTCTGCACCCTGAGAGAGCAGCTTGGCAGTGAGACAGCCATGGCTGAGCAAGAGCAGAAATGCAGAGCTCTCCTCTGAAGAGCGGGTGGCGCAGGGCAGCTCCCTTTGTCACTTTCCAAAATCATTGTACAAAGCGATGCCCGCATATTGGTTAAATAAGTAACAACTGGTTGGGTTTCAGTCAAAATCTAACAGCCTCAGTAGCCTTAGCCAGTGTCCCTGGAAAGCAGAAAGCAAGCAAAGGTGTAGCAGTACCGAGAGAGCTGGCACCGACAGCAGTGCGGCGAGTCAAAATATTAATGGCAGTGACATAGATGCTCACATAGACACCATGCTGTTAGATGCAGGTGTCATTCACTCCTGCACAACACACGTGGAAGCAGAGCATACTGTCTCTGGACACACAGCCACATACGCACCCACCAGTACATATATATGTTACTGACGTGATCTGTGGTTAAACACAGTGAGCGGGATGAGAACGTGCTGTGGGGTTCATGTGGTCACTGAAAATGTTCTCGTTTGAGCGTGGTGCTGGAAAGCTCGCAGGGCAAATGCATATGGATGACTCCAGTGTCTGGAAAAACGTGCTGTGGCACTGCTGTATTGTACTGGAAGCTACAGATGGTCCCTGACAGCCATTGTAAAGTGATATGAAGCAAAATACCTGAGAGAACAAGGAAATAATTCTGTGTTGATTAATGCCAGTGTTGTTGGTATTGATGGTTTAGCCACCTGTACAAAACAAATGTGGGCAATCAGTTCATCTTGAAATAACTTGTACGACTGAATAAAGGAAGTTGTTGCCTAATCTATTTCATACTAATTGCTCCATGCAACAAATTCAGGGTCTGATCCAATAAGAATTGACACTGAGGAGAAATACTCCATTCGCTGCAACAGTCTTTGGATCAAGGCTTCATTTTAAGGGGAGCAAACACAGCATGCTAAATGAGCGTTCACCTGAGTCATCACTATCCATTTCTTGAGAAGCAGACAGGCTTGATATTTTCTGTGTAGCCAAATGAGTCTTAGCATGCTGGATTGCAAGCCAGTACAGCCAACCTGAGCAGATTTCGGTAAGATCTGGGGCCCTGTAGGCTGCTGCCTGCCTGCGGCAGACTGCCTCGGTCGGGTGTCTGACACGGGGCTCGCACCGCTGTGTTGCCGCACAGAGTCATTTGCCACCCAGCCAACGCTTAGTGCTTATGAGGCATTTTTCAAAAATCACACTGGGGCCATACCTGGGGCTTTAGCTATTTAAACATCTTAAAAAATCTGTCCCTTGAGAGGATTTAACTCGGCAGGATTTAGGCTGCTAAAGCTCGCATCATCAAAGGGACCAAAGCGTCAATCCATCTCTTTTCACGCCTAAGGACATAATAGTATCATGCCCCCTCCCATGAGGGTGTACTGTAGAGAAATTTCCAAGCTCTCAGCACCCAAACTAGCTAGCTCTGGAAGCAGATGGAGTATAATTATAGCAGTGTTGAGCTGCACCTGAACTAATTAGCTCTGCTGAGAAACAGGGATTGAATTTAATAATGCATGTTCTGCCATACCAAAAAAGCTAGGCTGCCTTTGAGACCCAAGCGAGCGTCTCTGCGTGGTGCTGTGCTGAACTCTGTGGATGTACTCTGAAAGTCAGCTCGGAGTTTTTTTTCACCATAATCCTCTGCACAATGTAGATATCACCTTGTCCCAGGATTCAGGTACCATTGGCATAATTACTCCTCAGCTGTCACTTACCTCCTGACTATTAGTTTAGCATGTTAAGTTCTACATATGCTCAAGATTTTGCTGTCCAAACTCACCTAAATATTGAGATCTACCTCAAGGACTGCTGTGGCCTAAAGCCTTGAAGCCTTCAAAACGGGACTGTCTTCGCTATGGGCCTGATGTTATCGGCATGGTCAAAACATGCTCAAAGCTGTGAGAGAGAGGTAGAAGACCAGGTTCAGATCCCTGCTCTGGAGCAGTGATACCTATCAGATGTGGACTTGAACTCCCATCTTAGATATGTTTCCTGGTTGCTGGGACTAAAGCCAGTCTCTCTGGCCTCAGTCCTCTGCATTCCAAATTATTCCTGCAAAGAGGAGCAGCTCTCGTGTTGGTGACTGGGATATTTTTCCCACCCCACAGGAAGTCGGGTGTTGGGATGCTGACTTGAGGCGCTGGTTTGAACTCAAGCTCTGGCTATGATTTGGGCAGAAGGAGTGGTTTAACCCTGTCCCCAACACCCTCAGGGAGTGACTTAACTCCAAAGCTCTCACTTCTCCTGGCCTACCACTATTACTCTTTAAAAATGGAAACCCGAAGTTTTGTATCATGCAAGTGGCTGAGATTATTTGGGATCTTAATGGCTCTCAACAGAGACTCTGTCTCTCTGGACACTTATAAGCACTGTCACTTTTTGATGAAATTTATTTCTTGCTAGTTTGGTCCATGCCCTGCTTAGCAGCTTTCTGATGACCCTGCACTTAGGTGCCTATCCATGGAAAATTTGTACGAGTATTGTATGAGGTAGTATCAGGACTATGAATGAGGTGTTGCATTGCTTAATTCTGTAAAGCCTAATTACTAGCTAGGAAGTGCAAATGGAAATTGGACCCTTGAATTACTTAAAGTCTTTTGAAAATTTAAGGTTCATAACATTTGATGATTTTTTAATGTAGTTCCTTTAGACAAATTTAATGACTCTATGTGCTGCAGACAACAAACTACGACTACTGGATCAAACACACACACAAATCCAGAGTTAAGTCTTTTAATTGATTCTTTGATTTTAAAAAACACCGGCTTCAATATTTTAAACCAAAGGGGATTTTTGGTAGCTAGTACTGATGCATCTTACTGAGTCCGCTGTTGCAGAGGTAAGTAGTTCTCTCATCAGAAACACAAAATAGCTTTGATTTTGTTGCAGAATTATTCTTTTTCCTACTATTCTGCTGATAGGGTCTGAAATAAAATCCCTTAACTAGAAAAAGATCTGATTTACAAGATTTGTAATAGCTGTGTTGAATTCAATTGCCTGTGCAGGAAACACGGGAGTCCGTATTTCCCCTTCTCTTCCTCTATTTGCTTCACAACATATTTGGCTCAAATAACCTGTTTCTGAAAATACTAATGGTAAGTGGATGAGATGAGGCATTAGAAGCAATATTGTGTTTGTAATAAGGGGAAAGGAAGAGATATGAAGAGAGGAAGGAAAATCCCGAGTCTGACATCTTCTCCCGTGCTTCTCCTGGCGTGGTGCAAAGACAGGCTGCCTCTTGCACAGGGGCAGGAGTAGAAGTGCAACCTATCCCTAAACAATTGAATGAATACTTAACCTGCAGGTTTAAAACTTACAGTATATTATAAAACAATTATGTTTCCTTTGCATGAAAAAGCTGAATTGCCATTCAGCTTCTTTTATCATCTGTATGCGTGAGTTTGGAGCAATTAGTATGAATATATTGCAGGTGCAGTATCTCAGGAAATTGCAAGAAGCTGTGCTGTATTTTTGTACCATAGAGGAGTGCCAGAGCTATAACTCTTAGAAGAGTTGAAAAGTGGAGAGATGTGAGCATCTGAAGTGTGATTTTATAATCATAACCAGCACCAATAGCCGTCTATACAATAGGCATGAAATGAATGCCATATTTTCTCAGACTGTACCGCTACTCATTTAATTTAACTGGGGACTGCAGACTATTTAATTTTAGATCGTGTATTACCTTTTTCATGTGCCCACTTTATCTTTCTAACTGTAAATAGAGTTTTTTGAATGGTAACAGCAGTGGTATTGTGTTAGCTTTGATGTTATCTCCAGACAACATGCTATTCCAGTGAAACACATCTTTGCATGTTCTTTAAGATAAACTACTTGGGAATTCATCTGCCCTGAATTTTGTTCGGTATCATTTTGTCATATCTAATTGTTCATGTAAAACTGAACCTTGTACCTGACTCTGAGATGCAGTTTCATTTTTTAAGTGCAAGTTCCTCATAAATTCAGGTGAGCACGGTAAGGTAAACACTTCCTAAAGCCAAATCTCAAAGTGGCATAAATGGTGATTTTTTTTTGGTAGAGTGATAACAATCCACATCTGCTGAGGATCTGACCCTTAGAGTTACCTGACCTGATAATCATTTCGGCTGATGCTCCACTTATATGAGTAGAACAGAGGGACCTCAAAGACCATGGCGATTATTCATATATGTTTTGATGCCCTTTTATTCTACCACAGAGGCTTAAAGGAGCCACTGTGGTAATAAGATTCATGCCCACCATTTTACCTACATGAAATTGCTGACTTGAAGAATCATACCGATATGGAACATTTCCTTCTTTGCAGGTGTGAAGGGAAAAACTAATCCTGGGCACTTCAACGCAAACCCCGGTGACTTCAGCCAAAACCGTTTGTGGATGGAAAAATTTCTGATAACCACTATTGCACACACGGAGTGACACACGGGCATGTCCACTGTCTTTGACTTTTGGGAAGTGGCAAAGGAGGAGGAAATGCAAGTACCAGATCAAAAAAACCAGCCTATGGCAAAAAAAGGAGTTTTCAGGTTGTCAGCGTGGCGAGTCATCTGCACAGTGTTTCCATAAATATGACAACATCAGCGACTACCCCTTACTTTTAGCTGCAGTAACACACACACTTCAGTGGAGTTGGAGGAGGTAAGAGGGCTTACTCTGAAATGGAAGTAGCAGGAGGAGGATATTAACATGAAACAAACTCCTGGAGCAGGCAAGACTTGTGACAAGATAAAGATTATTTGTTCTGTAGATAGCAATCCCCAAACCAGGGCTGCTTAGTGGGGTGTTATATGAGAAAAAGATAGGTATTAAAACTCAGTGTTGTACTGTGTGATGCACGGATGTTTTCAGAGTGCTAGTTTCTAATGCTGGAGAACAGGACGCTCTCAGCTCTCCTCTAAAGTTTTAACGTTGACAGAAAAACTATTTTTTTCATATAATCTTAGTCTGAGAAAACCCCTTTTTCTCTATTGGTTATGAAGTAAGAAAATTTGTGGGCTCCATGGCACTACCCCTCTCCTCTGTCTCTGGGTTCTCTGTGTGGGTCTGTAGCTAATGTGGCAACATCTGTCCTATATTTCAAGTGTAGCAGGAGGCCTTTTGAGCAAACTATCATTTAGAAAGGAGCTAGAGATTGCACAGTCTCCTGTGGCTCTGGGAAAATTTAATGGAGTTGGAGACTAATCCCCCCACCATTGCTCCACGGAGCATGGGGAGCAAATTCCCTTACCTCCGAGGAAGAAGTCAAACGTTCTCAGAGGGGGACCTCAGCCAATTTTTCTCTTTCCCTCCCTCTCAGGTAGAGTTTTCTATGGGAATGACTGAGGACTGACCCTATGGAAATTAGAATTTGAGGCGGCCTATTATAAAATTGATTTTATTTCCTTGTCACTGCAAAGTTGCTCCCTTTAGCATGTTCTCTAATGATTTATCCAGGAGTTTCAAATGTTGTAAGTACCAGTGGTTCTGTATTTCCCTGGCCTGTCTCACTGACGGATGGCGCAGAGAGGGGGATCACAAGATACAGCAGAGATGAAAAGAGAGATAGCTAAATAAGATAAAGATGAAATTTCTTTTTTACTGTAGGAGTATACTGCTTGGGAGGACCAGCAGCATTTGTGGTGTACGTTCTGGGTGATATAGTAGTTTAGATCTAGGCTACGTTTAAAGACAGTGAAATTTACCTCAGACACAAACCCAACCACTTTTAAAGTTATCTCCCTTTAAATCTATTGAAACTCTTGTCCCACTCTTTTCTTGTAGTATGTTTGCACAATATCTGGGAGAAGAGCTTCTTATTCCTCCTCTCCTCCCCTCTGTTCTCTTATTAACGCCTCCCTCCATGCAGCCCCCTGCCCACGCACACTTCTTGGGAAGCAGATGTGATGAGAAGTGCTGAAGCAACACGAGATACCATGTTCTTGAAGAACCTCCGATCTGCTGGGCAACGTCTTGCGAGATTTACAACTCCAAAGGATTTGCCATAAATAAATAAAACTTTTCAACACCTTACGGCTCCTGGGAAACAAAATCCAAACCATTCTGAGTTTCGCTTATCACTTCTTATTGCCAGCATTACCGGCGAGTTTGCTGCCTGTTCAGTCCCATTGTGCCGTCCACCTGCTTCTTGCATTCTGTCTCAAGCAGCCACAGCAATATCCTGTCTCTTCTGCTACTTGTCCATCCAATATAGCAGTGCATAGGTAATGTAATGCTTGAGGATAATAACCTGGTATTTTTTCTGCCTTCTACATATGAGATTTGGTATTTGCTACTCTCTTTCTATTTGGTATTGACTCTGGAAATTTTTATGCAGACAGCAAATGCGGTTGTGAATTCAATCCCCAGGTTTCTCTTTCATGGGGCACCTCTTTTCCTTCATTGCTTTGGCTTTGTTTGTTCAAATTAAATATTTATTGCGTTTTAAAGAAGAATGAACTTTCAGTACAAGATAATAAAGGATTTATCTGATGATAAAACATGTAAATCTTTCCAGAAACTTCAGGAGGATTTTAATATTAATGCAGATCAAATATGGAAATATATGCAACTTGCAAATAGTTTTATGGAAACAGGAAGAGCTGTGGAGTCAGTGTAGGAGTAATCCTTATTAGGATGAGTTTCTGATATTGATAAGACAGAAATACAGTATTAAATTTTTTTCTCTTGCTTAAATCTCTTCATTCTTTTGTGAAAGGACAGGAAAGAATGACAAGTCTTTTTTTTAAAAATAAACTGCTGAATAAGTCATTAGAGAAGAAACTATAGGGAACAAGTTTGTAGTGACAAGGAAAGAAAAGCGGTTGTGTAATAAGTCTTCTCAATTTCTAATTTCCAGAGGGTCAATCATGAGTCTCCCCTGTAGAAAATATAGATTAATTATAGATAATTAATATTTTACTATTTTTAATATTTTAATAAGCATGGATATCCCTCCTACTGTGGTGCCCTCAGGGTAACTCTTCCTTTCTCTTAGTATGAATTTCAGTACAATGAGGACCTAGTACTCAGTATTCCTAGCTTAATACAACATATTAACTAAAAATAATGCTTATAGTACTTAATTTTTTAAATCTCCCATTTACTTTTTCCAAAATATCATTGAAATCATGTAATGTATTTACTTAACAGCAAAACGAAACAGAAATGGTAAGTTTGGAGAAAAATGACAGCAGAAAATCAAAAGGTAAGATACAGGTGAATTTTTATCATGGCAAAGTTCTCAAGTATCCTTTCCAATTTTTAGAATTTTTTTCAAAAATGGATCATGATATTGGTAGTGAAATTTCATAGTTCATGTTATAACCATTAAGGAGGAGCATGGAATAGAGGGATATCGGGTTTTCTGCTTCGTGCCTAAATGGAATATTCCACTTTGGCGTTATCTGGTCACCACTTTTATCACGGCGACATCCCAGTTTGATTTGGCTAACTTTCACACATGCTCATAGCTTACACCAATCAATTTAACAAAGCTGGATGTGATTGGAGAGATTTGTGGTTGAAAAATTCACAAGAAGATCAAGGACTTCATAAAATAGGATAGGATTTTCAGAAATCCTTTGCTGCATGAAGTCCAGAGTTCCCACGTCCAGAAATACTCTAAGTACAGAGTATTACAAAGGAAGGGTCACTCTACACAGCCTCTATTTTTCAGAGCTACGTCTCTTCTTTGCAGACAGCTTCCCTCAGCAGGAAATCCTCAAAGATCCACAGTCGTGTTTAGTATTGTGGGATAGGCGGTGCACAGCCCAGAGATCCAGAGACCATCTTACTGTTCTAGCACTTTCTTGTAATACTATCTCTTCTCATTACCATTTTGAAAGAGATTTCAAATTTGCCCAGTATGATGATTTTGCAAGTCTGCATATGAAACTCATTTGTGCTGTGCTCTAAAATAATTTCTGAAAACGCCCTGCTCCTATTTATCATTCAACATGCAGGTTTCTTTCACACACTGTGTTCTAGGACATGCTCTCATCTAACTAGTGACAAACCTCTGCAGGATATTTTGCTCATTAGAGAGGCATTTTGATGTTAAAGAAATATTTTCCTTTTCATTTTAAAACATATCATTGGATAAATAGTATACAGATTTTCCTGAGATGTGCTTTGAGGGCAGCTGCTTGGAAAATGAAGAACAGAGCCTTCAGTTCTCTGAAATTAATGGAAAAGTTCAGTGAAATTTGGATTAGACTCCGATGATACAGCAATCTGAAACAGAAACATCATTAAAAGATACTGGTAATGGAATTGTGAGTTTATTTGTCTGAAAAACAGCTTGCGAGGTAGTAAGCAATGAATTATTGTTAAGAAGTACATCTGTCTCTAAAGGGAAAAATGTTTTGTTGAATGCATTGTACATCTGTACTGATGAAATTATTAAAATAAGTACCTTTGAGATAAGAGGATGTACTATAAAGACGAGCAAGTGAACAGAGGGCTAGGGGGCTTTTATGCTAATTAAATGATGGACACACAGTGAAGAGACAAATTGTTAATATATGCTAAACACAGAAAATCTAGAAGACCATCTGAAACGTTCTGTCGGAGAGAAAACATGTCTGTTTAATTAAGAGCTGTAATATTGCATGTATGCTTGCAGGCAGAGATAAGGTAGCTAATCTAGCTTTTCCTGAGGTGCACTCTGTCTTTTTAGTGCTTAAATTTCAGCCTTAAGATTCCCCTAATGTTGCTGTTTGTATGGAATTGTTTCTCGGTTTCTGGCACGTAACCGATTCCCTGAGAGATAGATGCACCTCCAAATAATGACTGCTTGTCAGGAAGATAGTTTTTCGTATCTGGCTTTAATGCAGACCTTTATTTTACAGACAGGTTTCTGAGAGGCTCATGCTGTCTTATTTTTAATGGATTAAAAAAAATAAGGGTGAGTGGGAAATGCTGTCATGCAGACATTCCAGACGAGACTGGGACGACATTGCATTTGAATAACCACCCTACGGATCCGTCAAGCTGAGCTGAGACATGCCTCAGCAACCTCAACTCAAAATCAAGCCCTTGGATGGAGGGCGGGATGCAGGAGTGCCCGCAGCCTGCACGTGCCTTGGCTCCTCTCGCCGCAGTGCCTCTGCTCGGGAAAGCGCTGGCATGGGCAGAGCATGGTCTCGCAGAGGAGCTTAATTACGCCTTTGCTGTATTACACAGAAACATATGGCTCAAAGCCTACAGGAAAATATCAGAAGAGGAATTTTGCAGCAATAACATAAAACTTACTTTGCATGAAGTAAAATCAATATTTGTTGTCTGAGTGCCTTCCTGGGATTTGAAAGCCATGCGTTGTTCAATTTCACCGAGTTTGGGGTATTTGCCTCCATTCCCTCCCAGTCTGCAGTTGGTTTTATGGGGAAGCTGCATTTTCCAGGGTTGTGTTTGTGGACTGCAGTATATGAATTTTGCTCCTAATCATTGCCCATATAAAACTTTGGGGTGATGGATATCTGCCCAATGGAAATTCAAGTGCCATAAATTCAAAGCAAATCTGGCATGATGTGTACCTTCCTTACAAAGCTCTCACAATTATTTTTTTTTAGTTGAGTAGGTCTCAGTAGGACCAAAACAGCATCTCACAAGCTTTGCAGTGGTAAACCTGTACTAGTAGCAACTACAGTTCCGAGAGATGTGAATATTGAAATTGGCGCAAATAGCACCAGGATTCATTTCTTACTTTTATTTTAAATATCTGGGTTTCAAAAAGCATCAACATCTTGTCGGTTCTTGGTGCGAAGCCACTTGCAGCTGGCGAGTGAACCTCCAGGTGGGTCCCATGGAGGAGCTCACGGAGCTGCGCTCAGCGATGGACAGTCACCACCAATGCAGCCGAACCGACCTGACTACCTGTGTGCTTGAGCTATAGATGTTTTCCCAAACAGATTAGCACTGATTAGCAACGAATTATCAAGCGTAAAATGAGTTTCTTGGCTTCTAGCCACTGGATACATACAATATCTGCAGGAGGAGGAAAATGAGCATCCACGGATGAGTAAAACGCTTGGACGTAATTGTTGTTGCAGATTATTGCCAGCTCAGAATAAAAGTGGTCATTGCCAGTTAAATACAACACCTCTGTCCTTGCAGTAAGCACATTGTTTTGTAGAATCAGGAGCTCTTAAATTATTTCTTTTCTGCTTATCTGTGATTTTTGAATGTATGCAGTAACATGGTATTTGAGCATTTCTGTCATTCAGAAGCGATCTGCTCTTTAGACGGTGCCGCTTGCTTAAAACGCTGATGTTGATGATGCTGAAAACATGGGGTGAGGGAAAACTCAGGTCCCATCTTGAATAGGCTTGCAGACACTAGGTTGCTTTAAGAGGAGGTAAAAGACGTGTTAAGCACTTAATAGCTATTCAGAGGACAAGTAAGCATTTGGAGTACTTTCCCTAAAGAGAAACATTATTGGAAAGGGAGCTGCTTCAGACAGGGGTGAAAAAGAGGGAAATTGGTGCACCTGATTATGAAGAAGAAGAGAGTGATCAGTAAAATGGTTGGTCTATTAGTCTGTGGCCTCTGCTCTATAAAATAGGACTCTGGCTTTATTTCAATGATGATAGGATGAGGTTGTGAGGCTTCTCTTAGCCAGCAGGAACATGCAGTTTGCTCAACCCTCCTGCCAGTTTGTTTTAGTTATTATAAGCAGTCTGATGGTAGGCACAATATCCCCCCAGTTAACAGGTGTATTATCACTTTAATTACCTTTAACTACTAGGCATGCTGTGATAGTAGCCATTGAGAGATTTAAGTATACAGTAGATCTGGTAAAAACTGTTTGTCTTGAGTGGACTGAAATGCTTGTTTTTTGCACATAAGAGCTAATGTTTGTTACTAGCACTCGTCATCTTGGCTATAGATGCAAATTAATTTGCCAGCAGTCTTACAATTGACATCTGAAAAAAAAATTATGTAAAAATATAGATGATGTCCTACATTTGCTTACCAAAAGGAGAATTTGACATTTTTAAAAGAAAAAAACAAACAAATAAAAGAAAAATACCAAACAAATATTTTTAACTTTTGTTATGAAACCAGATTAAAAAATAATAAGAAACCAATTCTGTTTTCTTATGTCATGAACACAAAGGTGGATATTTATATCCTATTTCTGTGCCTGTGTGTCTACAAAGAGAGTGCTTGCATGCTGATGGGACAAAGGAGGGGAAAAAGGTTGTTGAATATTTGACTTTTTGTTAAAGAATTTTGCTTTTCCTGTTGTCTGTTGAAAGTAGACATCATTACAGAAATCTCACTGAATAATTCAAATTTCTATAAAACAAGATTTGAAAATAAAATTTTCTAATAGAGTAATGTAGATCCTTTATATGATATATTCCTTTATGGCCTTCAATTATTTAACAATTTCTTATTATCTTCTATTTTTTCTATTCTGTATTTTCTTTCCTTCCCTTATAGATCCTTATCGTCTCACACACATTTGCTCATCTGTATTTCTTCTCTTTATGCATTCATTTTCCATGGCTGTCTCCTTTTCCACTTCCCAAATCTTTTCTTCTCTTGTTGTTTTTTTGGTTTGAAGCTGCTCAGAAACGTGTGTCAGTAATATTAACTCGCATCTTAAAAACCCAGCCTCCCCATGTCTTAAAAGAAATGGGCTAATGAGAAAAAGATGCATGACTTCAGCTTTTTATTTATTTCTAGGCTCACTGTGAATCCTAAGCTATGTGATATACCTGGGTATGCTGGCTTTACTGGAAGATTTGTGGACAGTTACTGTAGTGGTATGATGTTTCCAGACAAACACATATATTGCAAGTGTGTGGCACTGTTTTCACAGTGGTTTCTTGAAGGGTTATGAAGAGCATCCATGTTGTGGCAATGCACCAGCATTCAGACAATGCTGAGGTATTCAGACATCAATGCCTAGCCCTTGCTTGCCTTTAAGTGAATCCATTCCAAGCAATTTGTCATCTGTTTCCAGCAATATTAAATACACAGCCTTGCACCGATCTCTTGGTGTAGGAAAATGTCTGTACTTGGAGCAGTGTGTTCATTGAAGATATTTTTTTTTCACCCTTCAGCCTTGTGTGGATCTTTAACGATCTGCTATACACTGCCTCTTTCTCTAATCTTCTGAGAGAGTCAGTAGGCACAAACTGTACTGAGAAAATTACACCATACCACACTCCAAAACTGTGAGTTTCATTCCAGCCCGTCTGGTGGGACTGCTGCTAGAAGTCAGCATCTAAAGAAGCAGCTCATTTGAATTCTGGATGTACATGTGAGTTAGTACGAATGTGCTCAGAGACTGAAGGCTGATGTATCAAAGACACCGTTCAACACCACCTCAGGAGTGTTCCTAATAGTGCGACCATTTTTTCCTTTCACTTCTGTCAAATTTATCAATGTCTGATGTCATTCTTTCTCAAAGAGAGAGCCTATTAATATGTATAAAGTAAAAAAAAAAGTTCATCCCTATGCATTAACATTTACTCATGGCAATTATGTCTGAGGTTATTAAATTCGTATATTCTCCCCCCCTTTCTTTCTTTCTATTCCACCCCCTACCGAAAGCGACATCAGATCTACCAATTTTTAGGAAGCTGTGTGTATGTGTGAGTGTGCATACCCATGTACATATATTTATGTGTATGTATATATACCTCTCTATATATACTTCTGTACTAATGACTGAATAATTTTACCCACTTTTTGTATCTTACAAATGCTAGAGCATTTCCTAAGAAAACTAATGACTGCTTACCTGGAGCTAGACTGAGCTATGAGGCAGGCACATAACTGCATTGCCCCGGGAAGTATACAAGGAAGGAATTGGACCTGAGAGCGGCATAGTTTGTCTTGCCTCTCTCTCCTCGTTTGTGAAACGAAGAGGTAATTTACACTCCTTTTTCATGTGCCTTTTTCTGGTGCAGGTTAATTTTAGTATGCAGTCAGCCAGCATGTAAGAGAAGGAGCCGAATGGCTCTCACCTCTCGCCATCTTCCTTGTCCCTGCAGTCCCTCTGTCTCTGAGCCTGGACCGTCCTGTCCTGCTGGGCATCCCCTGGGGACAGCCATGTGCCTGGCCGTGCTGGAGAAGGGACAATCTGATAAATATTCTCTGTGTGTGGTGACAGCCATAAGGTTAAATGCTGCATGTCTCCTTTTGTGAAATGTTTGCCTGTCTGTGTTTGCTCAAATCCTCCCTAAGAGCACCAGCTCTCTGTCCCTGACCTCCACTGCTCTGTGTGGGGTGGGGGGGCTGCGTGCCCCCTGCGCTGAGCCGCTGGGCCACCCCTCTCGGGTTTGGGACACAGCGGTTGGTGAAAGGCGTGCGTGCAGGACCTCGCGCCCGTGGGATGTGGTCAGCGCTTTCCCCATCTGCAGCAGGAGGACGTTATGCCACAGGCTGGGGTTTGCACTGGCTTTGGTGGAAACCACCACTTGTTTTAGTCAGTGAACGAGGCACGTAGGCGAGGAGGCCCTGTCTAAGGTGAGATTTTGCTGGAAACGAAGGCAGCGCCTCCAGACACCTTCTCAGGAAGGGGCTGTGACTCAGTTCACATCCTTGGTTTGACGCAGCCTACAACCGCCCCTCTTCAGCGGGGCCAGACAGTTTCTGAGGGACTGGAGCAGGTGAAGTGAGAAGATGCTGGTCAAAAGATAGAGGAGAGATTATATCTTAATGCTATATAAATCTCCTCCTTTTGCAGGGGTATTTATAATACAATTAAATCCCCCTCCATCCCCTTCCAGCTCCATGCTGGGACCTGGAACTTGCAAATAAATCAGTCTCTGCAAGAACTTTAAACTGCAATCTTTAAGTTCAGAGATGCGATTGCCTTCTGTTCTGTTACAGGGTAGGATGGAGGATGAAAGACCAGAGAAGGTAAACTCCTATTTCAAGGAGTAAGTTCAGTGTTATTGGCTCAGCTGAATCAAAAAAGAGCTGCTATTGCATTAATCACTGTAGTACCTAGAGTCTACAGTCAGGATTGGAAGGATGCGGCTTTAATGTTTTCCTAAAATAAATACAAACATTTTTTACTGTTTTAAGGTGAGTCAACAAAAGAGCAGCTAACTGCTCTGTTAGCCAAAATGCCCCCAGCACTGCTTTGGTCACTTTTTCTTCTGCCATGGCTTAAATCACAGTTTAAACAATATCTTCATTTGTTCTCTTAATGATCCACTGGAAATTAAAGGGCAGAAGAGAGAAGGGAAGCAGGACCCATGGCTTTAAAAATAAGACTTGGGTATCTGTTGACTCATGTTCAACCCTCTCCTGGTTGCACCCTCAACACTTGCATTTGCAGTTGCTCACAGTGAAATGTGCAGCAGCCCTGCCTGGCAGCAGGCTAGTCAGAGTGGGCTGCCGTGTCCCTAGACATCACCCCGTCGGCCTCAGGACAGCCACACTTGTCTGAGGTCTTCATGTTGGTGACCCCCCAGCTCTCTTATCATGTCCTGTTGGCTTTCTGGGGTTCAAGTGAGATTCTTCAATCCAGCAGTCAACAGTTATCAATAACAAATGTATTTACCATGGTCAAAATACAACTATTTTCTTCAAAGAAGCACTACCTATGTGTTTCTGTTCACGTGACTAACAACAACACAATTAACTTCTACTGTGCTCCACGTCTGTACAGTAGCACAGCTGCTGAAGCCCCTGAGAGCTGGGTGATTTATAAACCCTGTGTGCCACTTGCCTGTCCCATTCAGCAGGAATCTATAACCTAACTCTTTCCCTAATGGCACTGAAAGGTGCAATTAATCAATAAAAGGGATCAGTTAATATTTTCCACACGTAAGTGCCAAACATCAGAATAATATGCTCTCTTGTGGCTGGCATCCCATCATTTTGTGGTTTAACTAAAAAGGAAATTGGTAGGACAACCACAGCGTACACCATGGGATTGCTCCACAGATCTGGGGCAGTTGTTATATCTGCTGCAGAGAAATATTTTCCCTGCTGAAGGAGTTTTTTGAAATAAATAGGAAAGTTAGTAGGGAGTAAAATTTTGCTTTCTGTGGTTTGGGAAACTTTCTTCCCTTATTTCAAGACTTAAGTGGCATGCGGGAATCCCCTAGCAGCCATAGGCCCTGGGAATTAAATTTTCTCCATCTGTTCCCTATTCCCTAGGCAACATAACATGAATCCTGCTACCATCTATTTCTCTAAGCAGCCTCCTGTGGAAAGAGGGAGATTTGATTAGTGCGTGTGCATATGGTTGCCTGTCCACATTTGGAAAATCAGCCACTGAGAGAAACGTCAGCGTGATATTCATTATCATCCTCGAGCTCTCTGCACTGTATACGTGAAAAGGTAACATTTCCATCGCTGGAAGCAATACATGTGGGAAACAGGATTGAGATATTCTTACCAGAAACTGAACCAATTCATTTGCTATATAGTTCTCAAAACAGTCCTTCTCTTAATAAAGGGCTGACCTGGCTTCAGCAAGTTGTGGCTCTTGTGTATCGCGAGTGCTCTGCAGACGATCTAGAATAGTTTACCGGCAGGTGCAGTCTTCTTAGCAATACCTTCTTTTCTCAAACCATTTCAATGCTGTTCATAAAGCGGTAGTATGTATCTTCATATTTCTTAATCTTAATTCTGAGTTGCTGTTGACTTTTCTAAGTGAAATTGTCTTGAATTTTTTTCTTCAGCTGTTTTTTGAGTTGGGAATATTTTTATTTTCCAGAAAATACCATTATAAAGTGAGCTTCTCTGATCTCTCAGCTTTCTGGTGAGTAATTAAAACAGACTCTTCAGTTTTCTGTATGTTTTCTGTATGAAGCTGCCATGAACTTAAAGCAGGTTTTCATCCCAGACTGTTTTGACTATGTCTAAGTGCTAATGTTTCATTTGATTTCACAAGCTACCGTTTTTTTCTGGAGCAGAGGCCTTTCTGTTACACTGAGTTTCATCAAAGCTGGCCTTGCTTAGGCCTGAATATGGGTCATTTTGTATCTGACCGAGACCATCTGGTACAGTGGTGGGTTAATTTTAAGATTTGGTACTTGTTTAGAAACAGATTTGCAGGACACGGCTGCGTCCTATGTTCCTTATTCACTAGACTGCTCTTTTTCCTTCACCTTTGAAATGCCTATAATATGGTCCATGTGTATAGACTATGTTTTATGGATCAAGTGAATTGGCAAATTAAGCTGCCTGGCTATGGAATTCAGTTCCTTGAAGTGCAGCGCTGAGTCTTTCATTCCAGTGCAGAAAGGGGAAATTTATAACAGACGTCAGCAGATTTGAGATATTGCAGGACAGTTACTTTTTATCAGTGGTGCTTTAATAATGAAGAGTTTCAAAAAGAGCACTGTTGCAGGACTTCACAATCACCGTCTGGACACAGGCTGGCCTGACATTTGGTTAATGGTTCTGTTGGGTTTTTTTAGGGACGTGGCTGAACAGTGAAAAATGAACTTCATGAACTTCATGACCAACCATAAGAAGTTGAGAGTCTGAAGTTCTTGTGTACAAAAACTTTTAAAGGGTCTAGTCTGTGAATATTTAAATTACTAAATATTAGTAATTTTGATCAAGAATGGGATTTTCAAATGGTGCAAATCGGTTATAAATTTACATCTGCAGCTGTCTGTACATCAATATAAAAAAAGATCTACTGATAATATTTTATTACAGAAATTTTGGTTTTAAAAGTTCTATTCAAACACTGCAGTATTCTAAGCAATGAAAAATAGGTATGAGTGTTTTCAACTAAATCCTGTGCTAAAAAATAACTAAAATGCCAGTGACTCTAATTATACATCACCTTTGTCTATGAGCTGGTTAGCAGCAGTATGACTGCGGACCCTGCAGACAACTTTGTGTAGGAGGGGTATTCAAATCAGAGAATGTAGAAATTTCTCTGTCTCTTTTTTCCATCTGTTACTTCTCTTAGTGACAATCTAGCAACGTTTTCCCGAGTGAAAAGCAACATATGCATGATCATCATCATTAGTAGCAGAATTGTAGTGTCTTTGATCTCTAAGAGTTGAAGAGGAGTCCATGGTGCTAAACACTGTACAAAGCAGCTCCAAGCAAGTTAAGATAGGGACACTGGCAATGATAAAATGACTATGCTGACATCAGCTAATCTCTCCTTTTCTGACAGAGTAAAGTGAACATCGCTGTCGCCATCAGAAGATCCACCCTGACCTGCAGTTCTGCAGAGATGTGACTCAGGTGTCCAGTTTTACAGTGCCCGAGGGACTACACTGGACCTCACCCAGGTCGTTGGTCTCAGTTGTACAGGCCTTCAAGTCATTAGCAAAATATTTTCTTTCCTCATGATACTAACCAGTTTTCTGATTGTCTGGCCTCTTTCCCTCAAAATTTGCAATGAGTTTGTAAAAGAAGAAGATGGCAATATAAAAATTACTTGGAGGGATTGTTCTAGTAATAGCTTGTAATATATTTTAATGATTCTTTTCATTTACTGAATAACATTTCAGGTAAAATCTTATTCCAGACACACACAGTTCTGCTATCAATGCCACGGCTGTGTTACAGCAACTTCTCATAACAAGATATTATTTTATGAGTGTAGCTTCATAAGAGAAGTTTCTTTTTCATTTTCAGTTTGTTAAATTATACAGTCTCTGGATCTCATGGCTGAGAGATGGGGACCTTTTATTTGGCTACAGTTTTAGATAACTACATTATTTATGAAAGTAAGCGTTTCTCCTTATAATGTATCAGGAAATAATCTGCATAATCCCCGGCTTCTTGCAGAAATCAAAACATGATTCATTTCCTTTCCACTGGTTTTGATGGTGTAAGAACATAAGAAAAACGTTTCTTCAGAACACAACCTGTGAGGCCAGAGGCAAACCTGACCTCTTCTCAAACGCTTCTCCTTTGCTCGGAGAGGCTGATCCACAGGGACCGATGCCAGAGGAAGGTGCTCAAGGCCTAGGGCCTGGGATGCTGAAGATGGCTCTTTTTCAAGGTAGAACAGGAATACAGAAGGAGGATATTTTTATAAGTAAAAATACTTGCCTGATTCTCCTGTCACTGCTCAAAGACATGCATTTATGTATACTATTTAAAGCTGCGTTAAATGCATAAATGTGTGTAGTCTGTGACACTCAGCTCAACAGATATTAAAAGATCCCAGCCTGTGGTAATCATTTAACTTGCTCTTTAAGACATTTGCAACTGCTTCACATTTTCTATGCCTTTAGTGTGTGAGATGAAAGCCGGATTGTGGTGATGGCTCAGGGAGCTACCCTTTCCGTTCCCTTCCTGCTATTTTTGAAGAAAGGACTGGTTATTTTCATTATTATTTTATACCAACACCAAGTTGAAAACATTTGTAGTTATTTAAGTGCTTAAGGAGGATCTGCTTCTTACATCGGGGTAAGACAGTAAACTCTTCCATGTGTTGACTACATCAGTTATCCCTACAAGCTTTTCACATGCCTGAGGGGTATTTAGTCAGACAGATCCTCTCCATTCTAGAGAAATCTGCAGTGAAGGTCGGCCAAACCAGCAGCACTTACTCAAGAACAACGTGATGGGTGTGTATGTGTGAACGGGAGGTCAGTGACATGGTGCTGAGGAAAGAAAGTGAGGGTATCCCTTTCCTTTTCAGCTCCTACATGAGAATAATAACCCTGGTTTCAGAACAGAAGAGCTGGGTTTTGCTTGCTCTGCCATCTGCACTGCCAGCAGCAGTGAGAATGAGGTCCTTCCCAAAACCTGATTTGAGGTTTTCATTCTCCAGACCTTTTAAAGTATCATCTTTGCTAATTTGTAGGGAAACACTGGGCCAGATCATGCAGTGGGGGATGATGTGTCTGGTGGTTTCACTCAAACGCAATGGCGCAGAACGAGAGTTTGCCATCCAGCGGGGCTCTACAGACTGAGGAGCCCTCAGGGCTGCATCTGCATTTCACTGCTCTCCTGAGATTCATCTTCTCCTCCCTGGACCAGGCAGGAAATTCAGTTGGCAGGTGGGCATGAGCAGTCCCCTACGCAACTGCATCTGATATGTACAGTCATGAGGTGGGGGGTAGGCTGAAAAGGTGGATATATGAGCCTGTTTTCATGGGGAGCAGGGAATCTGACACGGGGAAAAATTGTGCAAGTCACACTGAGCAAATGAGACCTGCTCTCTCCCTGTGGCCTCTGTATCCTAGGAAAGCTATCCTTAACCACAAAGCTCAATATTCAAGTGTCAGTCCTTCCCTTACAACTAATTCACCTTAACAGGGTTATATATGTGAATAGCCTCACTGGGATCAAAGGAGTTATTTACCTGCATGCAGTGTCGTGCATACACGACAGGATCAGGCCCTCTAGGCACACAGCAGGTTTCATTGCTCTGCATGTTGCTAAGTCACAATCTGATGTGAATTAAGGAAAGTGAAGAGAAGCATATGGTTACATGGCAAGAGGGTTGCAGAATGGTTTAAAGTGTTAAAGGTTTAAATCACACCAAGGCTATAAAAATCAACTTTGTTTATGGAGCGGTACAGAGACCTATTGTACTTAGTATCGATCAATCCATTGAACACCTGATTCAAAATGTTCAATTGAAAGCTGGGGAAAAGTGCTAAATTGAACAATCTAAGTAACCTGTGAACCTGACAGTCATAAATCAATGGCAATGTTACACATACTTAACCCTAACCAGTTAGCAAGTTATCCCAATTATTAGTTGGGTTACCTGGTTAGGAGTTAGTTTACCCTTTCAGAAATTGTATTAATACAGAAAACCTCTCTGCTCTGAAAGTTCCTCAGTGAACCGAGTACCAGGCTCACTAAAGCCTTTCTCCCCTGCTTCTGTGCCAGGTAAACCTTGCTTGAATATCAGTGTGGAAAAAGGACATTTGAAATTAAGAACCAGGGTTACAAAAAAACACTCTGTCAGCTTTAGGGGACTTAAAAAGTGTTGCTACAAAAGACGTAGGATCCACTTTTCAAAGGTGCTTTATTCTGCATGGGGGGTTTTCACAACTGTAAGGGCTCTTCCAAACACTGAATCTTTCTGATGCCAGTGCTGTTTTGTTACTTTTGTCCACAGGCTCTTTGCAGACTTGGAAGGACTATAGTTTGCTGGCCCATCTTGTCTTATATATGCCTGGCCATATTTGCCTTTCTTTACTTCCTAAGGACAGTAAAAACGCTGAGTTTTTCAGGAAGGCTCACAAGAACTTCTTTCCGTTAAACCATTTTGCTTAGCGTTAATTGCATTACACACCTCTAGTTCTTTGCTAAATTAGTCCTCCATTAGCTTTTACACAGCTCAGGCTCAAAGGGCTGTAATTGCCTGGGTTACACTTATAATTTTAAAAAAAATATTGGTGTGATGTTGGCTTTTTTTTTTTTTTGCTGTCTGTTGGAACTTCTCCAGTGTTCTCAGACCAAAAAGGAATATTCATGGTTTTGAAATTTCTTCAGCCAGCTTTTTTAAAGCTCTTGGTTGCAAATTATGCAGGCCTGCTGATGTAATTTGTTATTTAACGTTCTCCTGATTTACTGCTGGAATGAAAAACATTGCATTGTCTTCTTATGACAGAGCTGATTTTGTCTGATTTTTCTTCAAACAGAGATCAGATTTATTTACAGAACATACACATTTTTGCATATATTATTGACATGGCTACACTTCTGTGTAGTCAAGACCAAAAATCTTTCTTGTTATCCTTAACCCTGATGAAAAAGTTTACTTCTTGCTTCCATCCTTATCAATTTTCTGTAGTTCTTATCTTCTGTCTAATACTCATTACTTCTAACAAATGCCTTTTTTTGCACAATTATTTTGATTTACATAGCTGTTTTCACTTCTTTGCAAATCAACATTTAGGTTAGCCTAGCTTTCATTCGTATTTTTAAACCTCTGGTAAAATGTTTTTAAACACTTTCCAGTTATTATCCACATTTCCTGTCTAATTTCTTTCTCCCAACTGATTTAGCTCATAATTGTTTTCAGCTTTGCAAAATTGGCTCTTCCAATCCATCAAGTATACATATTACTGGTCTGGACTTAATCCTGATTATATATAACAAACAGAAGCAAATAATGATCACTTTTATCTAAGCTACTGCTGATTTCTTTAGTCTAGTTCTATGATATTTTATTTTCATCTGTAAGGATAAAGTAATGCAATACAGCATTCCAAAAGCGTTGGATGCAGCACTTTTTAAGGAGTTCATCATTTATGGCATATTCCAAGGATATGTTAATTTGGTGACATGAAAACTCCAAACCATGCTATTCAGACTGAAGTGCTGACATTGCATGGTTTATTTTTCTTCTTGTTTTATGGATGCTTACTTAAGGAGATAGTTTTCCTCTTCTTTTGCAGAAGGCAATAATAACAGAAAAAAAGCATACCTTTTTGTACCTCTTTTGCAACACACCAATCTACAGATTAAGAATTACTTATGCCTTTGAGTCTATTTCCTAGTTTTGTCGTATTTCTTTTACCTTGTTTTGATGACGTAACAGAATTTAGAAAGGACAGAACCGGCTTCCCACAGAATCCTTCCCAAGGGAGAGGGATGGACCAGAAGTGGCATGTGTTTAACTGATATTTTAAGAAGGGCACAGTGCCTGTCTCAGCTTTTTATACTTTCTTGATGCTTTCCTCAATAGATTGCCAGATGGTAAAATGGATCAGAGAGTCAGGCTTCAGTACAACACGTACCCTAGAAACCAGGAAACTGGCTCTTGAGTGGGAGATGCTGTTAATTTCAGTGGATCCAGGATCTAGTTCTGTACTGTAATCGTTAATGGACAAAGTTAGAAATGACAGCCAACTTTGTGCCCTGAGCTTGGGAAGATAATCTCATTTTGAGTATGTTCTTCTTCAGGTTTGTTTCCTGCTAGAGATTTTTTAGAGCACTTTGCAGCTACCTCATTTATGATTCTGTTCATCTTTAGTGTGTTGATGTTAAACACTTACAATACACTTGTGTATTTTTTAATTTGAAACCCTATTTTTTTTGTGCGGTTATGATTCCATCTTTCAAATTAGATCAATGTTCAACAGAATTAGTCAATTTACATTGTCAAAAATGTATTGCATTTCTCATTGAAACCCTCTGCTTTTCAGAAAATGACCTTTTTGCTTTAGGACTACCACTATAATTAATAACAATAAAATGATATTTTTCTGTGGCCTCTAAATACTCAAGCAAATGCATCTCTCGGAAAATAGAGATTTGCGAAATTACTTTTTTGATGAAAAATGTAGACTTGCTAGAGCCAAATGTTTCATGAATACATGTCAGTCTTTGCCAGATTTTATTTTTGTTGCTTTCAAAAAGCTGAATATAAACTGTTCTGATCCTTCCAAAATAACAGGTTTCTATTTATCTCTTTGAAGCAAACTCTTCTCCTGAAAATTTTTTGTATTATGTCTTCTATCAGAAGACTAGTGTGCTTAATAATGCAAACTTGATTAACTTATGAGGTGGCAATGTGACACTCACCTCCTTTCAAAACATCTAGCAAAATGAGAACTGGGCCAACTGGTCATGCTTCTCATGGTGGCAATGCTATCATGTCAGTAGGCATGGAGTCAGTAGGCGTGATGGACTGGAGACAGATGGAGAGATTAAACAGAGAGAGTCAGAGAGGTGAGACAGCCACATGTAACTTCTAGGCAATCGGGCCTGAAAAGCTTTGATGACCCTTGCTGTACTTGGTGATGCTGTGCTCCAAAGGGAGGGTGAGAATTCAACACACAGTGTCTTCTTGATATCAAAGGACTGCAATACGTTTTAAAAGCTAAGGTGATATCACTATGAAGTGCTTCACTCTGAGGGGCTGCCCTCTGGGCTCAAAGGGGTTTGTAGGAAGTCCTGGGCTGTAACTGCTTAAGCAAGGAACTGTATTTGTTCATTGCAACGTGGTGGTGTTTAAACCGTGGTTTTAGAGGTAGGACTCTCTCTGATGATGCAAAAAACTGCATTAAGTAGAGATGACAGAGACTGACAGTGGATTGGGAAAGTTCATGGTGTCAGTCTTTCTGTGGGACAGCTTGCTGAACACAACCCTCTCCAGCTTTCACGTTCTTGTGGGAGAGAAAAACCTATGTTTAAAATTTTAGCAGAGCAGCCAAAATGAGTTTCTGAGGATTATTTCCAGTTCAAAATTTGCATGATCCTTTTCCTGTGAATGTTCACCTATTCCCCTGTACCAGTACAACCTGTGGAAAGCAGGTGAATTACAGAAATGAAGCTCTGGATGAAAGGTGGATCACACTGGGAATGTTGGAGGAGAGCACAAGCTCACTCTTGCACTCATCCATCCCCCTGTAAAAGATGGGTGGTTATGCTGGTCACATGCCAAGCCAAAACATATTCATCCTCAGAAAATATGCTAATGCAGTGTAGGGAGAGATTAACCAGGTCTGCCTGCAATATGTTAAAACATGGTCATTGTGCTACCTGTTTGGGTCAGTGCAACTGAAGGCTTAACCAAATCACCTTCCAAAGGCTAACCCTGCTGACTGCTATCTAATTTATTTTCCTTTGGTAACCCATCCCACTTCACTTGCCATTGGATTTAGAACAAGAAGCTGTAGAGAGAGCACCATAAAATCAGAGAATAATGTGACTTGAAAATGTGAAGAATATTCCATAAAAAAGCATCTGACTTGTATAAGAGTCAGTCTTGCTATGGGAGTTAATTAACAAACAAGTCATGACTGTGCTCCTTACTGGTGGCTGCAGTAATCTTCTTGCTTGGTCCAAAGAGCTGAACATAAATAAAACTGTCACAAAGTGTATGGTGTGAAGGAGAATTTGGCATTTGGGAAAACAAATTTAAAGCAAGCCCAGAAGTATCACTGTGAAGTTCTCCCTTTGCAAATGCTGTCACAGTTGGCAGAAAGGAATCAAGAGACTTATTTACAATTTAAATGTGAGCTTGGTCATAGAGGACATTTTTTGCAGGGAGACGTGGATCAAATATGTCCATTGGGTTACAGTGTTGAGACCACCCAGGCTTTTGCTAATGCTAGTGTTTACATAAAAAGTTAGAAACAAGCTTCTCTCCAATTAGAAAGCCAATATCTAACTAGATGCTAAGTTGTTATATACCCTGTAGTCTAAATGTTAATAGCTTTGACCTCCTTCAGTTTAATCTTAATCTCCTTGACAGAGCAAGTGAACTTTGGGTTATACTTTACTGAATTGTTCCCTTTGTTTTCTTCCCCCCCTTATGTTTCCAACAGTGAGTATGTCACATATTGCAGACCCAAATGAAAGCCTGTCTTCTTTTTCAATCAGTCATATCACTAAGTATATGAGCAGAAAAACCCTTGTGATTGACACTGCTTCAACAAAAGCAGATTCAGTTTGCAGACGATAAGAGGCAAAGTCATGCAAGCAGTGTTTACAAAGCAGTGAAGGAGAGAAAAAAAATTAATGATAAAAGGACTAATCTTATTGTTTTACTAGATGAGAGAATGGTTCTTTGTGTTTGCTCTAGCAGAAGCCCACAGATTGTCTCCCACCTCCCTTGTACACTTTTGGCAGCAAAATAATTTCCAGATTCTGTATCAAACACTGGCTGGTAGATAAAAAAAGGCTCTGGAATGCTTGGGAAGCCTCAGAAAGCAGAGGAGTGCCCACACACGATAGTGCGGGCATGTGCTACCTACAGCATGCTATATAACTGAATATTATCTCCCTTATGAAGGGGGGATGAGGTATGAAAGCAAGGGAAACAAATACCTTTAAAAGAAAAAAAAACAAAGCTATGTGAAAACATATTGAACTGGCTGATCTCATGTGTTTTCTGTAGTATGGCGATTTCACTGCTATCAGGGGAGTTATTCCTGATTTCTTCCCTTTTAAGGAGACCAGACCCAGGTCAGCTCTAATCAAAAGGACCCCCAGTTTTCAACCCACGCTCCTGGTGCTTGTATGGTAATGCAGCCAGCACAGAGCACAGCAGCACCAGTTCCATTTCTTGATGCCAAATGCTGGAGCGGGATGACTGGGACAGATTCACAGTGGTGGAGTAATTTATGTTGGAAGGGACCTCTGGAAGTCACCTGGTCTGATCCCTGCTCAAGGAAAAGCCGTCTTCAAAGTCGAATCTAGGCTGCCCAGAGCACCCCTGATATTCACTACTGGAAAGCATCAGGGTGGCCCAACGGGGCTTTTTCAGGACAGCACATCTGTACAGAAATCTGTTTTAACCTTGTGTGATGGCCATTATTGACTGCACAGGAGGCAGGACAGAGAATTAAAATCCAGGACTATCTCAACAGGCGAAGGACAGCATAACCTTGCTTTCCGGCTCCTCTACTGTTCATTAGTTTCATGGCTTAATTCCTATCTCTCGCTAGCAGGGCCAGGCAGCTTTGTCCTTTCAGCAGCTGAAGTCACACTGCCTTACCACCGTTCACCAAAAGTTGCTGAACAAGTGTTGCCAATTTCTTTCTCTTCAAGATGCAGCCTGCCAGCTCAGTTATGTCCTTCAGCGAGCATGAATATCTAGCTGTAAAATAATCGGTAGTCGTAGTCTTTATTGACACGCAATAGGTTGCACATAGAGTAGGTGAAGCGATGGAAGGCAAGACTAGGCTGTTTTAATGATTCTCCCCTAAAAGTCTCTACGGTGTATGCTCAGTGTGTCTGTCTAATCTAACTGTCTCCATAGGCAATATGAGAAGCAGGCTAGCGCTGAGGGAATAACATATACCTCAGGTTTCATTTCATTTCATCCCATCCTGCCCCACTAAAAAGCCGTTGCCACTTTTAAAGAACATTACTTGAGTTAAAGACAGGAACTCTGTTGGGAGATAAAAATTGACTCACCAAGTGATGAATCTCAGGCAATTTTAATCTTATGCAGAACAATTGCAAATAATGGCAAGTGATTTTCATAGTGAGAAAGAGCAAAAAAGGTATTCTGGCATGTATTTCTGAATCATGTTCAAATTACTGGTGTTTAGCAAACATCAGCAGAGCCACAAGAACTGTATCTACGTATGCTTTTAGCTTATGGAAAATGTGAGTATATTTGGTTTAGTGTAAGCTTCTTTCACTATGTGCTAAGATAAGCTAAAATTTTAAAAAAATATATATATTTGTTGCTGGTAAATGCTTGCATATGGATACATTTAACATCCCCACCACTGTTCAGAAGATGTACAGTGATTTGTTAATTTGTGGTAATGTGATCAGGTGGCTGAGCTCTATCTCACATTTGTGCTGCTTCACACTCATGACTTATTCTTGCAAACTTCCATGAATTAATAAATAAGGACTCTGGCAAACTAGCCCTCAATGATTTTTCCATGGAAACATCTGCACTGAAAAATAAAGCTGGGAAACATTTTGCGTTGTCAATTGCTAACAGTTACAGTGCTCCTCTGGTACATTAGTTAGAATAATTTGGGTTTTAGAACAAAAATGAGTAACTGTAACAGAGGCACACGCAATGAATATCAGGGAAATCAATCAAAGTGTAATAAACTTTTATTAAAAAAAGACATCGCCCTCTGGCAATTCATAAAACAAGTCCCCAGATCTGTATAGACAGTACAAATAAACATAAAATGATTCTTTAAGGGCATAATGAAGGGTTCTGTCAAGAACAATAAGAAAACAAAGCGTAGATATATGTTTGTGAAAGAAATTGCACGTTTTCTGTTGTTCAGAAAACCTTTGGCATTTCTTTCTGATAAAAAAAAGGAGTACAAGATGCAAGAAATGAGTTTCCCATGTGAGCAATGTCTTTTTAGTCTCTGCTTCCCATTTTATCAAATTTAAGTTTATCATTGCTCCGAGTGGGTCTTGGTACTCTGTGAAGGTTTTGAACTTGGTATGACACAGTTGAAGTACTTTGAGCTAATCCTAAGTGTCTGGGACTTGGCTGTATACCTAAGTTCAGCAGAGTCCACTCTTGCACTGTGTTCCTAGAGGACTGCTTCTGAAAGATAGAGGCCTCCCTGTTGCTTAAGCAATGTATTTCAAGCTAACCCTTTTCCAAAAATTACAATTCTTAATTCTATGAAACATTGCCGGTATAATGTGTGCTATTAAAATAACTGTTCTTTAGTTTGTTTTCTTTTTGAGTTCCTTTTAAGTATAAAGTTACCAAAGCCCTACATCATATTTGGGACAAAAGATGATCAGTTGAAATGGGATGTTTATTTAATAATTATCCATACAAAATGAATATGAGGGCAGAGGGGTGAATTGCAGGTCACTTTATCAGAATTTAAGCCTGATATTAATTGGACAGTTGGATTTTGCTCCTCACTCACAAAAGACTGTGGCTTTTGAACTAATAGGACCTAAAATAAAATTGAGTCTATTATTTTATTCTAGGAGGCATTTATTTTAGAGCAGGTCCAAACTGTAGGGGAAAAAACCTCCATCATGAAAGGAAAATGAGTGATATATGAATGGTTTCTGAAAAATTGAAGGGAAAAACAAGGCTTAGAGCCCAGCACTACAAAGTCCTTGGTGCATCTTCCATCTGGACCACACTGAACTCCGCACTGCTGAAACAGAAGTTGGAAAAGACCTACCTGGTCATCACTTCAATCCCTCTCAGATACACGGTATTTTCTTACATTCCCTCCCTCTCATCCTCCTTCCATCCTTTCTCCTTTTCTTCCTGCTTTCCTCCTTCTTTCCTTCTTCTCTTCCTCCCTTCCTTTCTCTTGAATACCTGAATTCCTTTCTTTGTCAGGATTCAAGCAACAGGGCAATTAAAAGACATTTCCAATGAAAAAAAGACTTTTTCTTAGAAGTTGTCTCAGTTGCCTACTCAACATTTTCTTCTCATCTGCTGTTCCTAGTAACAGCTCTCTGGGTGACTGCAGGCAATTTGTTTTCCTTCCCTGTGTTGAAGCCCTTGAGAATTTCCCCTTAGTAGCTATATGAGTTTCATTAGCCCCCAAACGTTTTCAAATTTTTGTCCGCATCCTCATATCCAGGTACTTATCATCCACATGCGACAGTTCCCTCTCCACATCAGATACCTGAAAGTGCAACCTTCCTACTTCAATGGTTATTGTAAAGCCACAACACCAGTACTCTGTAGTTTATTGAGAAGACTCAGTTTTCTTGTGTGTAACAAAGGAGTAAGAGCATTATACAACAGAAAAATTGTGGTCTGCAATTTCAAATCAGAGTCTGAAAACATTAAGTGCCAAGTAACTGTTAAATATGTAAATATTAGTGTGATTGATCTCTGACAAATCTTGAAATAAAAGCTAAAGTACATAAACACACACCTGTCTGTCTATATATTCGTATTACAACTCAGTTGTTAATAACCCTGGTTTTCTTTCAATAGGAAATTTGTATTTCTTGTGAAACCTTAACTCCGGTAACTTTTGAATAGCTAATTGGGCCATTTTCCTCCTGTTTTTTTAGATATCATACCCCCTGCTCCTTTTAGTGTTATTATTATTGATATTATCATAAGGGAAAGATTAGTGTTATTATTATTGAATGCAATGCAAACATGTAAAGAGGTTGCCTTACCTTCAAGGACAGATCCAGAGGCTTGAAAAAAAATTAGAAATTCATGCAATCTTCTAAATCTGAATGCTGTTTGACATTCATCAGAGCCAAGAGGCACTCAGTACATTTAAAGTCAAAGTGCCTAAATATGGAATTAATAGCTCAGTGTGAGGCACCTCTTTTGAACACCTGAAGGTTATAAGAAATGAGGACAGGGATCTAGAATGCAAATTGTTATGCGGCTGTTACTAGCTGCTGCTGTAATAAGCAAACTTTATTATTATGTTTGCCAGGTACTGCAATCTTTATAGAGACCAATAATGTATCCAAGGCTTATTATTTTTGTATTTATAGTATTAAGAATTGATGGAACATGAATTAAGATAAGGCACTTGGAGCAGTAGATAGGACTGCATGTGGGAGACTTTGGAAGGTGATGAATCAGAACTCCTACACTAGAGTTTGCAGAGATCATCTGTGGATTTGGGATCCAAATTTGCCTTTGTTCCTTAGAAGGAGAGTGGGAGGTCAGATCTTCAGTTGTTTACTGGAAGCCGCACGGGTAGTCCTCAAAGCTATGGCCAGAGAGAGAAGGAGCCCAAGAAGACTCATAGCCAAATACTGCAGGATCCTGTGCATTACTACCCACATGAATTCTCCTGCTCTCAGCTTGTTTTGGTGGATATGATTGTCTTGTGCCTAGTCCTGGGACGAGCCCTCAGCCCTGCCCTGCCCTGCTCCGCTCCAGCCCATCCTCTTACTGCTCGGACGTGGGGAAGGTGAATTGACCTCTACTCACGAGACAGCAATGGACAGAACTTTGCAAATTGTGAGTTCCTGTTGGGCTCTAAGGGGCAGCTGGTTTCCTTTTCTCTGTTTACGTATTCCTTTGTGCCAAAAATGGCTTCGGTGTCAGCAGTGCAAGTTCGTTCAGAAGAAGTGTTTACCTTATCAGTACTGAGTTTTGACACTCTCATTATACTGTTTGGATACTGCAAATTCAGCAATGTGCTTCACAAAGCAGGATAAGCACCTTCAAAGGATTGTATTAAGAGAGCTGAGGGGAGAGATACCAAACACAGACAGCAGAGCTGGTGACGTACTATTCTTTCTTTGTGGCTGAGGATAGTTGGGTAGGTTACTTAAGCTTCAGAGATGTCTGGGAAAACCAGCTACTAATTTTGCTCTGTGACACCTTGACAGCAACAAATTCTTGCTGCTTATTACCAATTGATTTTCAGTCCACCTTCTCAGGGGTGACTTTAGACAGCAATGGAGCCAGGTGCTGATAACTGAACAGGGGAGGCAGGAAAAAGAGGTTTAAATCTCTCTTGGGATGTGCTGCATCATGTAAAAAGGTGAGCAAAACATACTCCATCTGTGAGGTGAGGAAATAAACATGGCACTGAGCTGCTACTGTGAGTTTGTGTGTGTGAGAAGTATATTAAAACCCTGTCAAGCAAGGGATCTGGTCTGTGTAAAGATGCTCTGTTTTGTTTCCTGGCCTAAAATGTCTGTAACCTTAGCCCCTAGCTGAGAAACTCCGATCCATGTGAAAATGTTTGAGGTCTACAGCAAGGATGTGAAAAAATCACAGATAAGACCAAGATTTTATTTTTAGTTTTTTTATTATTTCATTTTTATAGTTGTAATTTTATTAATTAGCAAACCTATAAATGTGCAAGAACTTGTACATAATGCATTTCATTGTTCTCAATCATTTGTATTCTGCCTCAAGCCAACTCATTCTTTGAAAAGTGTGTAAACCCTTGGGGGGATAAGTAGTCAACTATTTCCAAAATTGTAGCGTTATTTCCTTGTAACTTAGGTTATAGTTCACTAGAAGGTCCTGTAAAGTGAGTTTAATAAGCACCCCATCTAGTTTAAAAATGGTGTCAGAGGATAGCACAAGGTAACTAGTGAATTTAATTATAACTTTAAAAGGTTAAACCCTCATAGTATAAGGAACTGATTAGAACTCACTGAAGTCAATGGAAAGACATAGTTGAACATTTGTGGACTTTGGGGCACTACTCCCAAAAGGGAATGATTTGAAATGTCACTAAAATTGCATTAGATCCTCATTTAGTATGAAAGCGTTTAGAAAATTGTTGCTCTAGATCACACTTGTTCGCATTAGAAATGTTAAATGATGATCAAGGAAGTGTGTATACATATTTATATATTTGTGTTCTTGACCCTTGTGGTAGTTTTTTCAGATTAGGGCTTGTAACCTATAGAAGAGAGAAACTTCATGGGGGCTGCTGCATTCCCTTCTTCATACATACGATGGATTGACAGATTGCATGAGGTGTAAGCAGAGCTTTGATGTTGTTCCTTACACGCACGCTTCCCCAGCTTCATTTGCTAGAGCAGAGGGAGAAAAAGAAACGATACCAGGAATACGTTCTGCGTAGCAGAAAGAAACCTGGAGGCACATCTGCCTGCCATAACAATGAGCTACTCTCCTGCTTGCTTGTGGCAAAGCCATTACTGAGCCCTAAAACAGCCATAACCATCAGGTTCTTAAAGCCGAGGTCTGAATCAAAAGAAATATCAAAATCCCCTCAGACAGTGCTTCAGTGTGGATATCAGATGGTCAGTCTAAAATCCTTTGAAGACCCCTCCCACATTCCAGGGTAGCGGTGCAGCCTAATAGCAGTGCCAGAGATGAAAGGTTTGGGAGGTTTGATCCGGCAGCTGCAAAACAAGTTGTACTATGTGAGGCTTACAGAGTTCAATCTCTTCAGCTTTTCTGAGAGAAGACTGAGAGGTGGCTTGATCATTATCTCTAGGTACTTAGACATGGAAAAGAGATCCAATAGCAGGGGCTTTCCAAGCTTGTTGACAAAGACCTGACAAGATCTGTGGCTGAGAGTTAGACAAATTCAATCTTGAAATAAGTCATAGCTCTCCAGCAGAGAGGATAATTGAACTAAGTAACAGTCTCCTAAAAGGGTTGGAGGGGGGACAGGACAGGGACAACTCAACATGGATTTAGACCTTTAAAATAAAATTCAAAATCCTTTTAGGAGATATGATTTAATCCAAACTCTGGGAGAAATTCTGCATCCAGTAGGTCCAGGGGCTCAGGTGGAGTAGTTGTGGTGGTCCTTTCTGACCTTAATGCTTGTAAATGTATGAATTTCTTATTCATGTCATCCTTCCGTGGACCAGGGAAAGGATAAGAAGTTATGCACAGCCCTTAACACCTGGAACTCTGTGTTAAGACAACCACTGCAACCAAAGCTTATTAAGTCTTCAAGGGATCAGTGAAGAGAAAGGATTTCCATTGTGCACTGGGCAGATGTATTCTCAGGGCTCATGTCTTAATTTGCCTTTATTTCTTTTTCACCTTGTTCAGAAACATCAGAGATGGCTGCAGCTGGAGACAGGGCAACAGATGGGTAGACTGAAGATGCTGGATTCTATTTTCCACTTATTTACTCAACAGATCTCCAGATTTGTATTTTCTAAGTTAAATCAGCAAACACCTTTCTTTATATTGCTTTTATTTCTGGAGTTAGGCTGAAATAATTTGAATATTCCTTTTAACCTGTTTCCTGTCCAAAAGTACTTGGTTATTGGAAACTTTTTTTCTTTTTCTTCTCAAACTAAGAGGCTGGACTCAATTAAATAATGAGTCCTTCCACTCTATGTAGAGACAACCTGTGAAAGATCATATGCTTATAAGAATAGATTACTGAAATAGAGAATGGGGAGGTGATGCCAGCACAGCAGTCTTTAAAAAAAAAAAAAAAGCAGAACAACCCCCTAGTTTCCCATTTCCAGATAGCTGAGCCAGTGCAGAGTAGAAAGGGTAAAACAAACAAACCCCCTCTGAAACCAAAATTACTTTGCTCTTTGAGAATTAATTTTTAGAAATGCAAATCAAATCTTAATTTTACTGTGTTGCAGTTTCATTCTGGAAGAGGCAAATGTGGTAGCTGTAGGTATGCTTGCTTCGGGAAGGGCCACTGTATTTCTACCTAGTTTACAGTGAGAGAACAGGGCTAAAGCTTATTCAGTTGAAAGGAGTCAAAGGACCCCAAAGGGAATCACGCTTTGAAGCAAATCAAAGCAAATAAGCAAAGTGACACACAACCGAAATCACTGAACCAAAATCCACAAATTAAGCAAATGGAAGACTCCAATGCTGTCCCATGCAGCGAGCAAATCCAAAATGCATGCAAGTGGAAATTCAGGGTCAGTGGCTGCCCAAAAAGAAATCAATTCTTTCCAAAAAATAAGTAATTTCTGTTCCTAGAATTCAACACTCCACTAATACTTTAATAAGCAGCGAGCTGCTGCTCAGCTCTGGCTCGCTATGAGCTGCTCCTCAGAAGCCCTATTCCTGCATTAAGATTTCAGGATGTCCCAGATTCCCATCACAATTTCCTTTCCCATCAAGGGGAATGTACTCCACTCTGTGAGGAAAAAGGCCATCCATTTTTCATTTAACAAACTTTTATCTACCTTGCCTCTTAAATATCCAAAGTCACACACTCAGCTAAGGTCACTAACCTCTTCTCCTCTTTCTGAAAGCCACCCTAAGATGACACTCCGTTCTGTCATCATGCTCCTCTGGGAAATCAAACATTAATGATGTTAGGCAGCAATAGTTAATAGTGTCTTATTTATTATGTATGAAGACTGAGATTTTTAAGAGAAACCACAAGCATTAAGTGCACACATTTTACTTAATTTTATTGAGATTTGGGTACCAAAGTCTTTTAGGCTCCTTTAGGAGATTCAGCCAATAATAATAAATAATAAGCAAAAATATTGCTGGAAGAGGAAACTTAATAGCCTGTATCTTAAAGACCCAGATTTTATTACAGGAATGTAGGTGTAGATTGCCACATATACCAGACTAATGTTTCTCTCCAATTCTTTTCCTAATCACTGCAGACTAAGAATTAAATGGTAAAATTGGAAAAAAATGTGCCACAAATTTGGAGTGCTGCAGCAGATGTGCCTGTGTGTGTGTGTTGCAGGGAGCCAGGTGCACTTTCCCAGCCAATATCTAAAAGAATGATCTGGTCTGTTTGCTGATTGTGTTTTGAAAATTAAAGTTCCTTAAAAATTTAAGGTCAAAATAAAAGGAAAGGAGGACCTGGGATTCCTGTGATCCCGGAATCCTTGGAGGATTAGGGAGTTTTACTTCTGCCAATTCACAATGACTGAATCCCCCTATCATGGGCACAAGATTGGGTTATGGACCCCTAAGGAGGCCAACTAAGGAAGGCTAGCTGCTAACTCCCCTAAAAAGCATTCTTAAATCCTTCTTAGTCAACTTTGTGGGCATTTGGTGTCCATGAAACATTTGATTTGGCTCCCTCTGCAGAGAGCTCAGCCTGAGAACCAGGCACAGGATCTAGTAACTAGCTTAGCATCACTTGCTTTCTTGCAAAGTAAACACCCAAAAGAAAAAAAGAAACATACATGTATGTGCACACACACACACTCTTCTCAAAAGACAATTGTCAAAATATATCTAGTATTATAAAAAATTAAAATCAAATTGTTCAAGAGAATCTTCTGGGTCATTCTCCAGTAGCAGTGCAAGTTCCACAAAAAAGGCGGCAGCCTGTGATGAAGTAACTTGGAAAGAAAGAAAGGAAAACACCTGTGGGAGACACTGCATCTCAGAGGGCTATACTGTCCTTCAGACAAAATGGCTAGGTTGGGATAACCATGTGTTTTCAGTGTGAAAAGTGAGAGGAAGGGTCAGAATTAATTTGATATAAGCACAAAAGGCTTGGCAACTCTAGTCTGTTACAGAATAATTCTGTAAAAAATCCAGCATCTCATACAAACATCAGGAGGCTCAATGCTGCTGACAAACGTGAATAGAATTAAAGAAAAGGTTGAGTGATAAAATGGGAGTCACTAATTTCCACTCCCAAGGCATTTAGACTAAATAAATGCTAATATAACTCTTTTATTTTATTCAAATATTCATTAGAGTTTTCAAAGATATGTTGAAAATGCCAGAATGAATCAGTTATTTGGTTTCAAGAGCTCTGAGAGTGTTTAAACCACAGAGTTTTTGAACTTAAGCTCAAAAAAGAGTGGATTTCCTAAGGACAGTCATTGTTCCATCTCCAAAAGGGGAAATTCTCTCATGAGGAAAATCAAGCCTCATGGAATATGTTAAAAATGTTAGACTGTTAGCCCTCATGGCAATTCAATTTTTTTATATATATCTATGACAAACGTAGATAACACACATAAACATACCCTTTAATTAAAAGCTGTAATTCTTCTTGGGGTTGTTTAGCCTGGAGAAGAGGAGGCTGAGGGGAGACCTCATCGCGCTCTACAACTACCTGAAAGGAAATTATAGCGAGGTGGGTGTTGGTCTCTTCTCCCAAGTAACAAGCAATAGGACGAGAGGAAATGGCCTCAAGTTGTGCCAAAGGAGGTTTAGATTGGACATTAGGAGAAATTTCTTTACTGAAAGAGTGGTCAGGCCTTGGAACAGGCTGCCCAGGGAAGTGGTTGAGTCACCATCCCTGGAATTATTTAAAAGACGTGTAGATGAGGCGCTTAGGGACATGGTGTAGTGGGTATGGTGGTGTTGGGTTGACGGTTGGACTTGATGATCTTAGAGGTCTTTTCCAACCTTAATGATTCTATGATTCTATGATTCTATGATTCTGTAACATTATATTGAAATCTCTTTTTCCACTGAGAAGAAAAATATCAATTAGTTGCTATCTGACTGGAACTACATAAAATATAAAACTGTATTTTTTCATTTTATTGGCAACGGTGTTCACACATTACCTAGGACACAGCTACATTTATTCAATAGATTTAGTGTTGACCACACAGCACAGAGCAGAGATACTGGCCCAAATGCACACGTAGGTCAAATCCCTGATATCTGTGTGATTTGGACTGTCCTGCTTTTAGCTTTCTGACCACTCAGCTTCAGTGCCGATGCAACATGCATCGTGATCCACTGCACCGTGAAGAAATACCTAAAGGCAGGGATCAGCAATCTCTTGCTGAGGGACCAAAGGCTTGGTGAAAGCAGATATCAAATGGCACTCTGCAAGGCTGGGAACTGAGACCTGCTTTGTCTTGAGAGACTCATCTGTAAACATTATCCAGCTCCTGGCTCTCACCGTGTTTTGCACTCAGACACAGGAACCTCTTTCTTACCTACTGTTTCTCTTGCAGTCTTACCACAGAGCACTCAGTAGTGCCCAGATCAAGAGGTGGGGGCTGTAATGGCAGGAGTGTACATTCACATGGAAGCTCTCTGCTAACCCTTTGCACCTCTAGCAAACACCTTCACCTGCCTCATGTATACCATGAGAGTACATTTTGTATCAGGGGCCATACTCTGCATTGCTGTTCACCCTCTGTTTGCAGCCAAAGAATAGTCATGTAATTTCCTACTGCTGCTGCCACCGGTGCCTTTGGTGGGCAATTGGTTTGGGATCATATTATGAACTTGGAAGGTGTCCTACAGCCAGAACACTTCAATTTTCTGGTCTCCAAATGGTGGTTTTGGACAAGGTAGCCCAGCACTCTATGGGGAGCTTTAAAGGTTGCTTTTAGCCTGGAAATATGAAGCTTTCAGTTAAAACTGGCAGTGTCTGCTGGGTTTTGTGAAACAGCATGGCCAGCCACAAAGTATGGGAGTGTGATCACAAGTGTGATCTCAGCATATATTGAACAGGCCACTGTTCTGTGTATGATGGCATAACCTTTCCCTGCCTGCATCATTCTGAACAGCGGTGCTGCTAATGATTGCTGCTGATGCATGCTAATGTTAAGAGTACTAGGGATCTTTTAATAGATACTGCCAAAGATAGGAATTTTAGACTTTGGCAGTTTGTGCCTGGATTTTTATGTCATGAGGGAAACTGAAGTGTGAGCTGATAATTTTCGGTGTAGTTGGCCAGCGGAAAAAATTCCAGAGGGAAATGGGAAGCATACAAATTGATGTACCTGCACCCAAAGCCATCAAGTGCCTGACTGATGCCCTTTAATGACTGTCATACTTCTTATCTGGAGGGAGGAAGGGAAAAAATCTGTCACATCATCTTTTTGTCAGGTTTAACAGTGTGCATGTAGTAGGCTGATTTTTAAAAATTTAGGATCCCATATTTTCCCTAGATGCAATTAATTCCATTAAAATAATGTAGCAAGTATTTTATGTTGATGTTGAATCCAAATGCCACTGAATTCAGGAAAATTTCCTTTATTTTCAGTGGGCTTTGCTTTGAAGCTGTAAAGAACCTGAAAGGTGAGCATATATTTTAGTCAAATTTATACCTTATCACCTTATTATGCTTTGTTTTATTCCTGAGGGTGCAATTATTTATAAGAGCCTAACTTTTACCTCCTATAAATCAGTTTTGGATTTAACCCAGAATTGTAATGGTCTCAAATTATGTGTGTCGTGTTAAATGTCAGAACTTGATTATAGTATAACCCTTGCAAACTGGTACAGATGGGATGGTTGTGTCTCATGCCTGGATTATTTATGCTAGTAATAATGTAAAAGAGAAGAAAAACCACAGAATTTGAGCTGAAAAAACAAAACAAGTTTGGAATAGCATCACAAACTATTTAATGTATAATCTGCACTCAAAATCTATTCTCAATATCCAGCTTGAAATCAGAAGTTTTCTAAATTTTCCAGGTTTTGGAATTTGTGTAACTAATAAGAAAGCACTGTTTCCTATCAGTGGTGTCCAGTTTATTACTTGTTGTGTATCAGAGACCTAAAGACCATCAAATAGAGGACACATTGTGCAAAGCGCTATATTTGTATGTAGATTGAGTCTCTACTCTGAAAGAACTTTTGTTCAGTGAAGACAACTGACACATTAAGAGCAGGGAGGGAAGATTCACAGTAATGTGCACATATGTGTGTTTATCCTTTTCTTCTTCTTTCTATAAATACACATAAATGTTAATACTTTGTGTGTCTTCATTTCTTACAGATATCACTCTTAGCCAAAAGGTCCTTCAACATATCTGTAATTTCTCCAAAGAATGAGATACTTCATAGTTTTATGCAGGGATCTCTATGTGTGTTTTATAAGATTTGAGATAGTAATAAGGTTTCCATTTATTGTTAGCATGCTATTTTATTTTGATTATATGCATTTGAACATAAGATTTGTGGTTTAATTCAGTAAAGGCCTTTGAAACCTATTCTCAGTTAGACTCTATTCTTGTTTAGTCCTAAAACTTCAGCATTCTCAATTGTTGTAACTTTATATCGGCAACATTTTTACCAAAAAACAGTCAAAGCAGTAACAGAGATAACTCCACATTCTGACAATAAATGCAGATGATAATGAAGGCACTAAATTAAGCAGCCATTGCTAGACATAGAGGAGTCCAAGGCCCTGGTTTGCAGTATCACTCTCAGCAGGTGACACCTGCTGGGCAGGCAGTTCTTCCTGTGAAGTTCTGATTTACCAGACGTACAGCCTAAAGCTTCACATACCCATAGCTCACATTTCATCCTGTGTAATGTCATCAGCCAGGCACTACAAAGCCATGCCAATCTTGCAACTGGAGACAAATTCTGATCTAGACATAGGTTTGAGTTAATTCTGGGGAAACCCCACTTTTGAGCCCTTTTATATAAAAGGGCAGAAATGTTCCCAGGCTTCTTTTCTCTGTGTTTTGCTCTGCAGCTCAACCCTGATTTGAAGAGTCTTATGTTCAATGGTCACTTACTCCCTAATACCTTGGGAACAGGCAGAACGTTGTAAGTGAAATTGAACGGACTAAAGCACCAAAGGGGAAAGACTGTCAGGAGCAATTGCTTAAAACTAGAAGGACAGACTACTTGAATAAGATCCTGAAGCTAGAACATAAGGTAATTATTTAATTTTTTGGCTTACAGTATCAAACTTGTCATTACCCTTTTAGGTACCCTTTTTAGGGTAATCTAAGAAAATTGTCAAGTTCGTGAAGGTAGCAAAAGTAATTTTATTTGATAGAAGAGTTTGGCGTTGGTAAACAGATACATTCATTCAATGCATCATTAGCCCCAGAAAAGAATGATTGGATTCTGGCCAAAATAGAAGAAAATTCTACTAGGAAAGGGAACTGATCACAGCCAAATGAATTAGACCTATTGCCTAAAAAATGGGAACTAGTCAATTGTGATAAATTCTCATTTAAGTGAGAGCCTGCCAGAAGACATTTGTATATACGGCAACCCAAGCATAATCACACTAGCCACTACAAGTATTGCCATAACTGGATCTCTGTGCCACAGTCACAGCTCACAGAGGCAAGGTGAGATACTCCCTGCCCTGAGGTGCCTCCAACAGCAATGGAAGAGACTGAGAAAGGAAGTAAAGCCAGTGGCATGCATGGGTTTAGAGGGAGGTCTTGCCTGTTCTCCCACAGTGGGGGGGCTGTTTTCCAGAACACAGCATGGAAAGCAGGTCTGCTGAGTATGGGCAGAGACTTACAACGGGCAGAAACTCCACTCTACTGCAAAGTTTGGATGAAAAAACAGGGACCCTGGGTAATGCTTCTGCCTGCCTTTGAGGTACTATGCAATAATGGTGCAGAGGATAAGGAAGAGAAGTGGGGATGCAAAAAGAAGAGAGATAGAGACAATTCCTGAGAAGTTATGAGCCAGCATAGAGCCAGCTGCTTGAGACAGTAACAAATTCAACCTAATTTTCAAAAGAAGCAACAAAAGAGAGGATCAGCTTTTGATAGAGCACAGCAGGGAAAGCGTATAAGTCATCTGCAATCGATAATTTTGCCATAAGGCTAAGCTACTTCCGTGATAAAGAGCTGGCTTTGATGTCAAAAGGAACAGGTGCCTGTGGGAGGTCAAAGTTTGAAATGAGATTACTCACAAGGATCAGAAAGATAATCAAATCTGCCCACTTCTGTGGCAGTGACATATCAGTACAAAAGACTCAAGTTCTAAATAGCCACAGTTAGGAATGAAAAAGGATAACTGCAAAATCCTGATGAGAGGACAAAAGGGAAGAATGGTTTCTGAGGGCAACTCATTTCCGACTGACTTGAAAGGACCAAGCTCACTGGCCTGTTAAATGGCTTTTGCTGTTCAGTTGAGAGGGAACTGGAAGCAAGGACACTCAGACACAGATACACAGAGAAGCATGGGCCTTGCAGGGTTAGTAAGTCTTGCAATTTTAGGAGTGGAGTACACAGAGCCCACGTAAGCACCCGTGGCCCTGTGCAATGAATGGAGAAAGTGGGACACACTGACTGGGAGAAAGCCAAAGCGAGCCAGAGCAAATGTTCAGAAAAGAGAAATGTGTCTGAAATCCCATTTTTCTCATAAAATTACCCACAGCCCAGAACTGGGCACTTATGTAAAACTGGGATTTGCAAAGAAAAGCATCCTTCTGGACTGTGGTACTAACTCATCCCTGTGCGGGTGGTTTGCTAATTCCTTTCCTCTCCTTGAGGACCCAGCTAGAGGAAGAGCCGTGCACCTTCTACACAACGCCCCGTGGTTACAGCACCTGCCTAGCAAGTGTGACATCTGAGTTCAAGTGTTTTGGGGTTTAAAACTGCATATCCTGCACTCTTAAGAGTGTCCTGGCCTCCAGAGCAGAGGCTGGTGTGGGGGGCATGTTCCACTGGAGTCCAGACCATGATGGTGAAATTAATGTAGGGTTAGTGGAGCCAGAAAAGAGGGTAAAAAAGGAAATACTCTGACCCGGTGCTGAGTGTGTGCTCCTGGGAGAGCACCATCCTGACGTCTTGGAAAGAATGAGCCAAACAGCTGCACCAAAAAGCATGGCTCAGTTTCACCACCCTGAAGTGGTGGTGATCCGTATCTGGATCATACGGATATTTGGATATCTGACATCAGAGGTACAGCTACACTCTACAGACAGCTTAGTACAGTGTTGAGTTCAGAGTTGTTTCAGACTCATTCCCTGTTCAAATCCTCTGGCAGTGGTGACCAAAGTAACTCCAGGGCTTACAGACAGGGTCTGGAGGACTGCCTCACTGCCTCGCAGCCCTCAGCCACTGGTTTGCAGCCAGTATGTGGCATCTAGCCTGCAACTCTCCAGATCAGATCCCTGGATCAATCTCTTCGGCTTTGCCTGTGCTTATAAACTGAACGAGGCCAGGCACAGCTCGGCGCGTTGTTGGCACATCAGCAGCGGTTGTGTGGCAGGGGTGTTTCTGGCCAGGGCCAGCTAGCACTCTCCCGGACAATTTCTGGACATAGCTGAAGGGATAACACAGGCCTGGGACTGTCCCTAATAGGCAGCACAGAGGTGCTCACCTCATTTTCGGGAGAAAATTGGGACTTGCACTGTGTCATGAATTTGTCAGCAGCCTGTTTTATCTACAAGTGTGAAAGCAGCACTGGTGTTCACACATGGGTACATGCTTGGCCTCATCACCAGAGCTGTGGCCTCCTTTCCTGACTGAACACGAGCCCGTGCACACAGGGGTGATTGCAGAGGGGGTGCAGAGTGGGTGCTGAATGTGCCACAGCACCAGAATAGGCATTGTCCCATGCTAAGACTGAGATGTGTTAGCCAATACCCCTTATTCCCTTTCATGGCATCCCAAAGGCAAGATAAAATGGCCTGGATGAGTCTGGCTGAGCAAGGAGAGTGCCCTGGTCAGCCTGCTCAGATGATATCAGCAAGACAAAGTTCAGGGTAAGAGCATCACAACCGTCTTTGTCAGCCCAGAATGGCCTGTTTGTAACTCAACAGCTGCCATGGAGCCCGAGAACATCAATAAAAGCCGTATTTCCTCCACCTTTATGTATCTTTTTTCCCTTTTGTAACCATGTCTGCCTGTTTTTTCAAAGGCAGGGAAAGAAACTATGATTCACAGCTCATACCTGAACAACAGAACTAACCCTTTCATCCTGATGAAGAAGGATTACTTGCCAGAATCAGAGAGTGTATCCAAAATCCTGTCTCTGAAAGAAGGGTTTTGATGCAGTTTGATTATTCTTTTTCCTTCGTGCAGAAACTCTATTTCAGTTTCAGAAGACTCTTTATTTTGTTTTGATTCTTTTCCTTTTGTGTATCTTAGTCAATAAATGTCCAGAATTCGGCACGGATTTCTCACTTTCTTTGTCATGGCAACTGAGTAGTCCTTATTCTTCAGACCCTAAGCCTTGTTCCACTGTTTGATGTTGTTCAGTAATGTAAACACCTTTGACAGCCTGGGCTTAATTATTCTATCAAAATTAATACAACATAGTCTTATTAACAATTCTATGTAACAACTAATCAACAACATTAATACAACTCCAGGTTGTAGATTTGCTATGCCTCGTTTCAGCAGATCTGACCCCTGATGAACGCAATATATATATCTCTTTATCATCTTTATATTTATCTATAAGGAATAAGACTAACAAAATATTGGTTTGATTTTAAAAATTCATTTGATTTCAGGTGTTTGCTTTGAATGTCACTTCTGCATTCTGAAATTTTATTGAAAAATATATATATTTGCAACATGGTTCTACAGGGAGTAGCTTTTCTACTGTCCCTGTCTTCTGAAGGAGCTTAGGCCAGTAAGCCAGGCTAGCAAATCAGTTATAAACTCAGCAGCTACAGCCATGCCATTTTCTGTCTGGCCACTAAATGTGTTTGTGGAGTTTTCTAGGCAGCAAGTCAAGGTTGTGAACTCCTGTGTGCCCCTGTTACAGCCTGCCCCAATTCTCCTCATGTCTTCTGGAGAAGCACAGCTGTTCCCCTGCCTTTGAAGACATGTATTTCTCAGCCAGTGCACACTTTGTTCTCTAAAACCTTATGCAATTTATATGAAAACTGCTTCCAGTAAATGATCTCATAGTGCAATTTTGCCCCAGTTTCGTAAGTCCTTCTGTAACCTTTTTTGATGCCTTCAGTAAATGTCTTCAGTGTTTGTATCTTCCTCATTGGTAGTTTACGCTACCTTGATGCTTTGTGCTTGGCACTCATGCAGTTATCTATTTAAAAGTACATTTTTAGCACAGAGATTCCTATTAACAGTAATAGAAACTGCATGGATAAGTCAATTACCATGTACTGTGCTGAACATTTACCACTTAGTACCTTTCCTTTGTTTTTCCTTTAAGATGTTTTCTAGCCTTTCTGAAATTAATGTACTGATCTGGGTATCGGAGCTGGATATGGGTTACTAAAAATCCTGCTTATATTGATGTGTATTTGTTGTTGTGTCCACCAACAGAAGTGAAATACCTCTCCTGGTATTGCATGGCTTCAGCAATAGACTTTGAGCCTTTCATTTTGATGCTGCTTCAGATTCACCCACAAAGAAACAGAGGAGCAGTGTGAGTTGGACCGAGGGTACCACCACAGGACTCTCACATGAGGGCTTTCACTGAGTGTACCGTGGCACCTCTCAAATTCAAGTTAAGTATCCAAGTGAGAAAACAAATGAGCCTGTGCTCAACTCTGGTATAGGAGACACAAACATTTCTCTTCTGTCTGCTGCTGTTTCCCTCACTGACAAGAGCAAATAAAGGTGGGACTGAGTGAATTCAAGAGAGTAAAGCCAAGTTTAACAGTGAAGGGAATAGCTGGCAAAAGCCACAGACCTTTGGAAAGATCAATACCACAGCAGTAGTCAAGTTTGTGTGTGGTCTTGACATCTCAACGCATGCATTTTTGCTTGGGGAAATGGTACTTTTTGCCAAAAGTGTTTTTGTCTTCTTCTTTGGCTGACAAAGAGACTTTGTCCTTTCCATTTAGATAAGGACCTACTTAGTGTGACCTACATTTTCATTTTGCCACTGTAAAGAGAGCACAGAATTTCTGTCAGAACAGTTAAAGGACACAAAGAAAAAACTGTTTTATTTTAATTTCAAGAATGAGAGATTTTTCTATTTTTCTTTGCAAACTATTTTTAACAAAGTAAAAAATGAGCAAAAAAGTGAAGATGTTTATCAGCTTTGTCAGAAATTATTTTATTTCTTCAGCTCTGGTTCAAAGCTTCCCAGACATGTAGGCAAAATTGTATGAGGGTAAGATAACCTAATTAAAATGAAGAACTGGGAGTAGACTAATAGGTGAGTGAAGAAAGAGGGGGGTAAAAACTCCTTCTGCCTCACAGTAGTAGCTGACACCTTCCTCAGCAGGAGCAGCAGCAATGAGAGGAGAGGGCTGTATGGATAAAACATAAGTATTATGGTTTCTGGATGGTACACTGTTCGAGCAGCTTGCCCTTGGATTTTATATGTAAAGCAGGTGGTCTCTTACCCCTGCTTCTTTCACATATTCGGTTTTCTATGCCTAAATGTGGATTGTCAGAAGCAGTTCAGTGCCAGGAATAATATCTAGCAGCACAGTTATTCACCTCCTCCAGATACATTTGTCTCCCATTTGCTTAGCTACCCACCAGGAAATGTAGAAATATCATAAAACAACTGGCCTCTTGCTGAGATTAATATTCTGTGTTTAGCTTCAGATTGACATCTAACAGCATTGCAATCTCTCTGGTTCAACTGAACTTCAGATCTCACTAAACAAGATGCACACATGAAAGGTTGTAAAGGCACTAATAATAATTACATTTAAAATAATTTTAATCAGCACAATTGATAATTTCACATAGGAGAACTTTGTCATTCAGGAAAAAATTCGTCAAGGAGCTCCCATAACCATTGATTTTGCTTCTTAGCAAATCCTGTAATACTATGGAAGCCTTAGAAGATGTGTTGAGATTTTGAAAGGATGAGCTGAGAAACAATATCCTGTTCCTCTGAAATCAATCCTGACACAGTCTTGGTAAAACTAATATGGAACGTGGTCTGTCATGAGTTAAGGAATAGTTATATAGTTATTAATGTCAATCAGCATGCGTTTTGTAGAAAACAGATCCTGTTGAACAAACCTGTAACGTAGCATAATTGGCTTCTGTAAGGCAGTAGGCTTAACATAGGATTCCCATGAACAAGTCTGACTAGTCCTAATCTGCCATAAAATTAAAATGAAAGATAAAAAGGCTTTAATTGAGAGATGAGAAAAAAACCCACTAGAAAACAAGGAATTCTTCCAACAATGTAGGATTTGAGTGCTATCTGACAATTTGGTAGATACTGCATTATGATAGGGTGCAATCCCTCGTGAGCCTGGCTCATACGATTGGGGCATAAGCTACAATTCCTGGAAGGGAATGCATCCTAAGGAGGGTATGATTTCATGTTTTTGATATGAAATGAAAGCATGTAAATTATACTGAAGCGAGTATTCATTTAAATTTCCTAACAGAATAAGAATCTATGAAAAAATGAACTTCTTCCAGGAAAAAAAGTAGATTCTATGGAAGATTAATTTTTGTCTACTAGTCATCTGAAATGAAAACTCCTAATGAACTATAACTCTAAATCTTCATGGTCATACATTTAAAAACAGAGTGTAGGTCAGTATTCCAGAGTGAGAGACTGTATCCAGGAACGCAGCGACACTGGGAAGGGTCTGGAGGCTGTGAATACAAGCAGTTGCATCTTCGCTCTCAATGTGATGGGCTAACATAAGGCTTGGCTGTACAAGGACAGGAATATCAATTAAGAATAGTAGGTGCTTTTATCTTTTGTATACTACTAATGAGACCATAACTGAAAAAACCCCATGATCGTTTCTGGTGCTGCAGTTTAAAAAGCATTCTGAAAAAGCAAGAAGCATTCAAAAAAAGTTAAATGAAAGATTTTGGGTTTGGAAAACATATTTCATATTGAGAAACTTAAGAAGCTTCATCTACTTATTTTGTTGAAGAGAAGGCTAGTGGATGGTTTGATTATGGTCTGTGAGTACCTACCTCAGGAACAGACTTCTCATAGCCAGTTCTTTAATCTAGCAGTAAAAAACATAATGAGTAAAAAACATAATGAGATTCAGCAGTTGGAAGCTGAGGCAAGACAAATTTAGATTTGCAACACAGAACTCATTTTCAACACTGAAGGTAGTTAAACACATGCATAACTTACCTAGGAATGTGGTTGATTCTCCACCACGTGGACCCTTTATTTTAGGATTGAACGTCCCTCTGAAGCATGCCATAGTTCAAAAAGAAATTACTGAGAAGTTTCTGTGGCTATGTTCTGCTGAAAGTAAAACAAAATAATCTTTTGATGGTGGCTTTCCAGCTTAAAATTTATAAGTTTTACCAAGAGTGGAAAAATATGAACTGAATATTAACCACTCCTAATGTCTACCTGAGACCACAGAAAACATGAAACTTCAGATCTGAAATGCAAACAGCATATTTTTAAAGGAGTGATGATTCGCATGCTCATAACTGTGGAAATGTCAGCTCCTTCACCCCCTATCAAAACAAAAAAAAAAAGAGAAGAATGTTCATATTATGTCTTTAAAATCTGGCTCGAGAAGTGGATCATTAAAGCCCCATGTAAGTATAGGTTTGGGAACTCAGTTATATGTGCCAACCCTATGCAAATGGGGATAAAAATCCTTGTACCACAGCAGATTACTGGGCACTTAGCTTTCAGCATGGCTTCTACAGAAAATTCCTTCTAAAATGCTAATTCTAATACCTAAATCACGCAAGCTTTTTTTTTCCAGGCACCTGGCCTCTCGGTTGTAGCGTATTTCCTGTTGCATCCCTGTATCTTTGACAGCCAGGCCAGATGCTCATTTACACTGGAACTGATATGAGGATGAAGAACTCCTTGACAGAAGTGCTTGATATTGCCAAAGGATCAATGACAAAAAGCTTTGTCTGTTTAATCATCATACCCATCCTATGCCTAATGGCTTTAAAAAGTTACCTTGCCCCCGACTTTTTCTGGACTAACACAAGTTAGTTGTGAACTACAAACTTGTGAACAACCTTCATTTTAACTTGACAGTTTTTAGATCTCCCAGTGGGTTTTCTCTTCCTAGGGGAACCCATATATATATTAAAGAACCTTGGGAAGTCTGGTGGCTTTGAAATGAAACCAAACAAGCTAGTGAATCTCTCTGTGAAGGACATGTCTTTTTTTGGGGTAAGAAAACAACATGGGTAAATCTTGGAGACCCAATCAATGATATTGTTAGTGGTCATAGTTTTGAATGGAAGTGGAAGAGTCAAACTGTGCAAGTTAGTTGTGGATGTTAAGCAGATTTTACTCACCATTGGTCTATTCTTTGGGAAATCACTTCCACTTGTTATTCACCTTGCCATTGCTTTCTACAACTAATAATGGGACTCCCTCCCATAAGACATAATGGTATCACTTGGCATTTTATTTAATCAGTGACACGCTTGCTTGGCTTACTGATCTTGGCAAAAGGTGGGGGAAAAAGGCAGTTACTCCTGAAGGTGGGATTCTTCAGTTTAAGTTTATAAATATTGGCAACACTGGAATGAATAAAGCAAAGAAAGAAAAACGAAGTGAAGAAGTGCTGGTAAAGAGAGGTGACAGAAAGGTAAAGGCAATTTGTAATTTGTATTTTATGGATGAAATTAAAAAAAAATATTGTGGAAGCAGAAAGGGTGTTTAGTATGAACGGAGCCTGTGTTTGGGTGATAGCTAAGAGATAAATATAATGTGGAACTTGGCACGGATACACAGACGCCTGAGCAGCTTCTGGAATCACTTCTCTTTCAGTATTCATCAGATACATCACAATGGAGCTGTTTGAGAGGCATAAATAAATGTGACTCATAAATTTAACTGTGTTAGGCTAACAAGTTGCACTAAACTAAATAAAATAAGGAAAGAAACCTGTTAAACACAGAGTGCTATAGTATTACAGAAGAAATGAAATACGGCTTATGTCCCCAGCTGGAGGAGCACTTGTGGCTTATCTTCACAGGTTATTTGGGAACAGGTTGGCACACGTGACCCATGAGAGCTTAGAGCAGGCATCTGCTAAACAGGTATAAATCATGGCAAAACCGAGTAGCATAGCTGTATTTCTGAAGTGAACAACCAAGACACATTCCATTATATTTTCCCTTGTCTCCCTTCTCTCTGTGTCTCTGGCTTAGTTTCTTTATTTTCTAAAGGAGGCAGGACCTGAAGCATTGACCAGGGTTGTGGGAAAGTTCAGCTGCAAGCTCGGACTGTGTCCAGCTCTACAGACTCGAGCACATTGTTTCGTTTCTCTTTGCCTCTATTCTTATGTAGCCCCTGTCTTTATAAATTTTCTTCTTACAAGTCATTGGATGAGATGCACAAACTGCAGCTGGAGTGGGGACCAAAACTTAGGAATCTCACAGTCTCGTTGCTGGGTGATGGGAGAGCTGTGATGCACAAATAGGCTGATTTATGTGGGCAAGATCCAGTGACGAGAAAAGGCTAAGACCCCTGGTTGTGCTCCTTCCCAGATGTTACAACACAGCTTATGAAGTGGGTTGTGAACAGCTTTAAATCACAGAGACGGTCATTTAAAGAAGATGAAAATCACAGCTCAGTATGATGGTCATCCACATGTGGTGTTCTTCACAGAAGTTCAGCCATTGCTTGGCTAGGACTGAGGGTTGCTGGAGGAGGCAGGGTAAGCTGGTCTGCTCCCACCCACCCCTGCCCATTCCTGCCTGCAAAAGAGCCCTCCTTCCCAAGGGTGTGGACCGGTCCTACCTCTTTCTTGCCTGAAACTTGGTAATTAAAGGCCTTTCCCTGTTAATTGAACTGACCTGCTCTGTTTTGCTTTGCATTGAACTTGAGGGTAAGCAAGATGTGCTCAATCTAACAGCATGTGCCGAATATCGTGTGGGAAACTGCTTAGGCAGTTGTCCAGGGAATTTTTAGAAGTTTGTTTTTTTTTTTATTTGTGTCTAGACATTAGCACTTGAACACAATTTAGGTACTTACTGTCATTGTTTCTCCTATAGAAATCTACTCTTGGAGAGATTATTTCTTGGAATTTCCATTCCTTGACATTTGAAGAAATTCCCTTCATTTACTCGGGCTTTACAGAGGGTCAGGTATCTCAGCTTTTAACTTTAGCTCAAACCAGCTTTTTAAAAGTGCAGGAATTTAAAAAGTTTTATAGATCCAGCCCTGCACCCCTTCTTCATGAAAGAAGAATTATATTAAGATCTGCTTTGTAACAGGCCAGAAATTTTTGCTTCAGTCTTATAAGGCCTGCCTCTGCATCTGCATAACTTTCAGAAAGAAAGCTAAACCTAAAATATCTCCATTGGTTCTAGTGAGACTTTGGCTTGAACAACAACTGTGGACTTTGGCCCAGGAAAAAAAAAATCACCCTGGAATATTTTGCAAATCACAAGGAAAAGCTTTGTTGTTGGAAACTTTTTTTTTTGCTTTTCTTTGAAATAGCACCAAAGCATAGCTGTCAGAGACATTCATTTTTTTATTGATCTGACACTCAGAGTATATGATTTTGTTTTATCCTTTTGTTACAATAAGCCTTTACCTTAAACCCTTACTGTACTGATATTTATTATTATTGGTTTGTCTGTTTATTATTTGTTTTGTTTATTTATTATTATTTTGCCTATTAATGGTGTTTCCACTTGGAACCCTTTCTAACAACAGTGTTTTCATAACACATAAACTGATGTAGACAGCTGCATATTTCAGGATCTTCTGCATTACATCTCATTTAAATTACCTGCAAAAGTCTTTTGCAGGTATTTCAGTCAAAAAGCCCTGGCCAGTCAGAAGATGGAGAGTAGAAATATCGCTAGTTATCTTCCAACCATCTTCTCTTAGTAATTTGTAACGATAAGGGATTGAAAATGAAATTAAAATTCTTTTGTAATTTCATTATCCTGGAAGTGATTTTATAGCCTGCTGAGAATTAAACATTGAAGTACAGCACAGTGTACAAAATAATTCCTGTTTTAATACATTTTTATGGCCCTCAGAGGAGGAGAAGCAGAGCTCAGCTCAGCATTAGCCTGTGTATTACTCAGCTTTCCAGGTCTTTAATTCAAAATGAAAATTAAACAATATTCTTTTTACCAGAGTAGTTCATCCAGAACTAGCTAAGAAAATCATTTTTCATTTTGAAGGGCTCTTACTCAAACCCTTTCAAGGTGGTTTTTTTAATTGTTTAATCCCAAAATTGAAACCCCAGAATCCTCTGTAATAAAAGATGTGGAACCCCTATGCACTAATTGCATTGCCTGCCCATTACAGCTGATATGCACTAGTTAAAAAGCTATGATACCGCGCATAAAAGCATAGCGCTTGAAATAAAATTCACACGGTATCCAACCCTGATGAATTTTTCAAGAAGTTCTGCTAGACTTTCAGGTATCTGTGTAAATAAAACATTAGTATTGCAGGATTATTTTTATAATTTCACCATTAAATCCTAATGAATAGTAGAAATCGCGTGTTTGGTTAACCAAGTTTCTGACCTCTGCAGCAGATGTAAGATCAGACAGCAGTGGACTTGATGCTGAGATCACTACAGACGGCAAGAAACCAGTTAGAAAGGGAGAGTTCAGCTGCTACATGAGAAGCAGAGAGCTGCCTAACTTCTTTCACAGGATTTTCTCCTAGGGTCTGGCACGGATCCAGCCCAGAAATAAAATGGGTTCTCTCCCTAGTTAATCCCTGAGCTTGACTTCCTTCTCGGCAGCTCACCTCCCATGTCCCTCTAGCCCCTTGCCAATGGCACAGCAGAGTTCCCTGTGCATGTGATGGCTTTGCCTCTGATTTCTCCAGCATCAGAACCCTCCAGTCCTCTCTGGGACACTGTGCTGGCTTCTCTGCCCTTGCTCCACAGCCTGTGGCAGCAACAGGACCAAGGTTTAGGAACCGGCTTGAATATGATGCACACTGGCAGAGGCACCTAAGAAATAGTCGCCGGCTGATACTGCTCTGCCTTCTTGGCTTGAGGTAGCCATGGAGAGAGCCATAACTAATGTCCTGTCTCTTTAGCATATGCTGAATACAGCAGAAAATTTGACTTGTTTGCTGCACACTAATTCCTTTTTCCTTCTGTGATTTTTCCCTCCTCTGTTTCTGTTTGTTTGCTTGTTTTGGATATTCATTTTAATTCATTTGAAATGAATGAAGCCACCATTCTTTTGAAACAAATGAAGATATTCCATGATCCATAATCTTTGCATTCTTTCCTGAATCCACCATTTTCAGTGTCAGCCCCAGCAGCAATAACTGCTGCCTTTGAAGTCTTTGAAGTCTCCACAGCTCAGGCTGAAGGCATTCAAAAGGGAGAAAGTAGCAGGTCGGGGGAGGTAAGGGGGAGAGGAAGGATTTTTTTCTTTACCTACAGCCAGTCTTTACACTGTGAATGGTAGAATTAGAACACTTAAAAAAATAAAGCAACTCATTGATTTTCCCTTCAAAAGAAGTTTCAGCCTAAGCCAGGGTTATCTGAAAGCCTTCTTAGGTAACAGACAAAGTGTGACCTGATGAGGTTGGAACCACAAGTGCTCATTTTAGGGGGTGAAAAAGAAAGAGAATTGATTTTCAAAAGATCTGCTTATTTCCAGTGTTTTAAAATATTCTGGATAGGAATATTTTAACTAACTATATATTTTGGGGGAAAACCATGAGAAGAAATACACTATTAAAACAGATTGTGATTTGCACATCATTGTACAGCAAATTTGTCTTGCTATTCAATTCCTCATGACAGGGCGGAGTGTTGTTACCTCAGAAGGCCCCAGCTGGACAAGGGGCTACTGAGCAGCCTTGTAGTGAAAATGGACTTTTTTCAGAACCATGCTTGAGGTGGGAGGTTTGATAGAGCAGGCTTGCGAAGGGCAACGAGTGGGAGCTATCAGGTGTTCAGCTAATGCCACAGAGTGCAACCAGAGGTAACCACGGTGCAAGAGGAAGACATGCAGGCAAACTCACGTCTCTGGACATGTCTGCTCTGAAATCAGAGGCAGGTTACATGTGACATGGAGCTTCAGCTAATAAACCCAGCGGAGAGGATTATCTTCTCAGATGTGACACTGCGCTAATGTGGTCACACTGCTTCTAGACCCTTGACATGTACTCTAGGAGATGTGCATAACATACCAAGTTCCTGAACAGTTCTCAACCCGACAATGCAAAAGACTTGACAGTTGTTAAAAAAATATTTGGGGCAATATTCTTGAAATAAATTCTGAGAGACCGGAGGCCTACTGATTTATTCAAAAATACCAGCTTGACAGCTTGAGTTAGAGGAGGACTAGAAAGATTTTTAATATTGGTGGTGTCTCATTCAGAGCTGAAAAACTGATATTTTGTAAGAGTGAACTGAAAATCCAGAGGGGAGAAATATCAGATTGGGTCTGTCAAAATGTTTCATTTATCTAAATTGAAGATGCTTTGTGTGATTTTTCTCAGTTGGAAACATATTTGCCTGTTAATTTAGTTATCTCCTAAAAGGCATTTTGACCAAGAAAAGAGACCTCTATGATTTTGAAAATGTCAAAATAGAATTTAGTGAAAATTCCAAACCTTTTAAAAATGGTAATGAGAAAGGGTCATTTCTGAGGAATTATGTCAGGAAAGGCTGGGCCTAACCTTACTGATGCTTTCTAAGAATTTCTTTGTTGCTGGAAAAATTGCAATGTGTTTTAGCAGAGTAAAGTTGAAAGAAAGCTGCCAGCTAGAATAGAGACCGGAAGAGGGTCCTTGAGTCAGTAAGGAACATGCCTTAAAATTAGAGTGCAGCCTGTGTTACTTATGAGCATGAGTAATTGCAATCATCAGGTAAAAGATTCTATGATCCAAAGAAATTGACTGGAAACTTCCTCAGGCAGAAAGAGACTTTTGTTATTAAGGGGAAAAGTAAGAACAGAATAACGTTGCTATCAACAATGATGACAAAAGCAACTCAGAAAATTTGCCTGACAAGTATACGGGAGCTTACTTAAATATGCTCAACCATATTTCTTTTCAGTGTTAGTGAGATAGAACAGGACGTAGAGAAACCTTTCTACACATTATCTCCGGGCAATGTTATATTAATAGGAAAGGACCAAAGCATCACAAAAAATAATTTCTCTCTACCTTGTGTTACAGTATGTGATAATATATGCAGTATTGCTGGATGTGTGTTACTCCTTTGGATGAAAATACAGCAACGAATAACAAAAATATGCTAGGTCTGTGCAATGCAACAGTTTTTCAGCAAGGTTAAGAGTGCTGAACTCCATGCTTATGAAATGGAGTATCTCAGTTTTTAAAACTAGAAATATAATGAAATATAGGAAGTGTTCCCTAACGCTCCAGTTAGGAAACCACACCCTTCTCTTTACCAATGAAGATTAATCCTCCTTTGTGTAGTTGCTCGTGCTTTTCTTGCATGATGGTTGAAATGCTGTAAGTAATGGACCTTTTACCACTTCATTTGGGAAACTGTTTTGCAGTTGTATACATCTTTTACCGTCACTCCATTTGGAAGCCTGCTGTGTACATATATTTTCTTAATCTATACCCAATCCCTCCCATATTTAATCCCTTAAATAACTAAGTAATCTATTTCACCACTTAAGGTTTTACTCCTGCCTATATGCTTTATATATGCTAACTCTATGCTTTCTTTTTTATCACAGCTTTTATTAACTCAAATCTTCTGTCATCTAATTCCCTTTCCAAGTGTTCTTTTGTTGTAATGTGATCATGATGCAGCAGGTTG